>NC_046161.1:84090426-84690426 GCF_011064425.1 Rattus rattus | reverse complement strand
CACCCGATTGTGTGTCCAGGCCTTCCACCAGTCAGACAATGGCCTTGAATTTACTCCCCAAATTTCTCAAACTCTATCAAAGGTCCTAGACATCCCCTGGCATTTTTATATTTCCTGCCACTCTCAATCTTCAGGCAAGGTAGAAAAATCCAACCGCTCTTTAAAAACCACTCTTGTCAAGCTGTCACAGAACGTCACCTATATTAGGTAAAAGTCCTATCTCTGGCTCTTTTCAGGCTATGGGCTCTTTCCAAGCAACCTCTCCTCATCTCACCCTTTGAACTCATGTATGGATATCCAGTCCTAACCCCTGGTCTTTCACCTAAATTCTCTCCCATACCAGACCATCTACTCACCCCATTACTTTGCCACCTCCACTCTCTCCTATGGAACTTTGCTCACCACCATCTACCATAGCCACACACTGTCCCCTGTCCACTGCCTGTCAACATTGGTGAGCAAGTTCTTCTGTCCCCTCCAGATCACTAGCCCTCATCATTCTCTCGTAAATGGCAGGACCCTTTTAAAGTAATTCTCGTGACCCCTACAGCTGTTAAATTCAAGGGACTCTCTCACTGGGTCCACCTATCTCACCTCAAACCTTTTATCCCTCCACCTATAAACTTTTCATGCATGTCAACCCTAACAGGCCTGTGCTCTGTTAAACTCCTGAAGACAATGACACCACCTACCTTGTCCCCAATCCCAGAAAATGGGACTCACTCTGGCAGCTGCACTGGACCTCACTGGATTAGACATGGGTTTCTCATCCTCCCCCTGCTGTTTGTTTCCATCCAGCGTAGCCCTTACATCTGGAGATTTGAGATTCAAAAAAAAAACCCCAATAATAACAAAATGTCTTTCCAAATAGGGTCAGGAACCAATCCAAATTGCTGTCATCCCTGTGTTTGTTATCTTGTCTAAATATGATCTCTTTGCTTGCTTTTTCTTTGACTAGACAAAAGATGATTGTAAAAAAATGGACAGACAAATATGGGGGGCTGCCCATAGTGGTCTTGTCAGATGCATATGCTAGGATCATGGATACATCACTTCTTCTACCAACAATGCAAGACATTCTTTTTCTACATACAAGACCCATAGAATCCCAGGTGGGAGAGACAGAAATTATTCATAAACTCTAGCATAAAAATCAAGCCAGGTCCCCAGTAAGTACTATCTGTATCCAGAGAAAATTGTCTCAATTGCCCAACCTCTAAATATTGGAAAAGGAGAAGTAATCAAACACTCCTCTAAGACCCTTATCTCCTTGACATCACCACTTATAAATGACACTAACTTGTCATTTTGCCTTTTGCTCTAGACCTTGACCTCAGTGTACCTACCAACTCCTTAATGTCACCTGACTTGGTTAATTTAAAGATTGCTGGCTATGTGTATCCCCTGAAACTAACTCACAATTGCCACTACAGCCTCTCTGGTAATATACTGTCAAGTAACTTCACCTCACCTTTTATCAGCTGCCCTGACTCCAATGTTGCTATGACTCCATACCTTTCCTCTATCCCTCTTTTCGGCATGGCAAACTGTTTTAAGGCCTCCGGGACACATTCTGCAAGAACGATAAACTCCCTAGACTCCAATAGAATCACAGCCCTTGATACCTCATCTCTGTCACAATGTCCTGCAGCCCAAAACACATCAATCCTTCGTGGCACTCAGGTATATCATCACCTACCCCAGCTGGTCAGGAGTTTGCAGTTTATACTCCTTTTTCCTGAACTAAGAGTAATCCAGGGAAACAAGCCCCTGCCAATCCCAGCTGTAGATATGATAGCTGCCCAACATAAGAGGGCAGTTCAGGTCATGCCACTCTTGTTCACTGTGGTAATAGCCACAGGTGCTGGCATTGCAGGGATAACTACCTCCATGACCCAATATAATAAGTTCACTTCCGAGCTTGACGCCGGTTTTCAAAAAAATGTCTGAAACCATGCTTGCTATCCAGAAACTTGGCAGCTATGGTGCTTCAGAACCCATAGGGGCTAGATGTCCTGAGAGCTAAAGAAGGTGGTCTTTGCCTGTTCCACCAAGAAGAATGCTGTTTCTATATCAACCAATCCTAGATAGTGAGAATAAAATCCAGGAACTACAATCAGACATGCAGAATTTCAAGGAACATGATGCCTCAAATTCCTGGATTTTCAAAAACCCTGTATAGAAATCGATACTCCCATTCATAACACCTTTCCTAGTCATTTTCCTGGCATTACTACTCATTCCCAGCCTCATTAATCTTGTTTCTACATCCCTTCAATGACAAATATACAAATACAAACAATTTCTAACCAAACTATTAACCAGTTCCTGTTATAGGATTATCAGCCACTGTCTACAGAGGAGCCTGATGAAAAGTTTACTAAGTGGACCCGGATAGTGAAAGTCGGCTACATCCTGAAACTGACAATACCTCTAGACAGTAGGAAGCAATTTAAGAGATCCAGCACCCTTATCCCCTTTCACCATCTACTTCCTCCTCCCTCCTTTTCTTCTCATTATGATAAGAAAAAGGGAGGTATCTTGACATCAGGTACGGGCTTTACAGTCAGGAACTGGCTTTAAGGTTGCAGATCACCTCCTAATTCAGTAAGAAGACAACAACGTCTTCACTGAAGTTTTCTGAGCCTTAGTTTTTAAATGGTGCATCACAATAGAAACTCAGATCCAGTTACATAAATTTTACACTTCAGAATTGCTCCTTATTTCAGTGAAATATTTTATAGAATTTCTTCTGCCATTGAAGAAGCGGAATAATTTGATTATTAAATGTGTCCTATTTTCCCTTTTAGTTAACCAAAAGCATTTTGTAATCAAAGTAAATTTTAATTTAGACTGTGTGGTATTCAATACCTAAAGACCCAAAACACTCAATATTATCACTCTATGTTATTATGACTTAAAAGGCAGCCTGGATTAGCGGTTTCCAACATCCTTGCATGTTAGATCCCACTGTAAGTTTTAAAGGAAACATCACTCGAGGTGGGCACTGTTTACTAACGATAGTCTATACTTCTGCAGTTCTTGTTCAAAATTTTTAGGATTAAATTCATTCAAATAATATTTCAGTACTCCTCATGGCAGGCTGTGATATGATACCAATAACCATTGTTGATTTCCACTAGAAGACAAAAACATCAGTCATCTGCTTCCAGAGATTTGGGCCACCTCACACCTTTTCTCTGTTCATTTTGCTCTCAGTACACTAAGGTTCTCCTGGTTCAACCTATGGCCTAGACAAATGCGAGTCAAGCAGTAGCTGAAGACGGCAGCCAATCAGGGAAGGGGTGACACGTTATAGTCTGTCTCATTCCTTCTGTTCCCAGGACAGAGTTAGGAGCCCATTCTGCATAAAGTCCAGGAAGGAAGCTGTGCATACTCCTTGGGTTTATTCATACTACATTCCCTCAAATTATTTATTCATTTTTTCTTACCCACAAGTCTCTAGTTAATGCTGGGTACAGCCCGCACAAAGAAGCTGATAGGTCAGATATCTCTCCAATGGCGCTAACAGAGAAGGGGAGGGAATACATGGCAGTTCCAGTTCCTAGGAAAAATGAATGATGGCTTGGATCATGTGTGCTCATTTATTTTCCTGTTATTGTGGTAAAATACCCAGACTGAATTACTTAATAGGAATTAGTTTATTCCTGCTCACAGTTCCAAGGGATAGTCTATGAGCTCCTACAAGATTTTTTAAAAGAAGTTAGATACTTTCAATCACAGAATAACATTCCCAATAAATAAGGGGAAATGGGAGCCATCGTAAGGAATGATTATAGGGAAACAAGACTGAAAATAGGGGTTGGGGATTTAGCTCAGTGGTAGAGCGCTTGCCTAGGGAAGCGCAAGGCCCTGGGTTCGGTCCCCAGCTCAAAAAAGAACCAAAAAAAAAAAAAAAAAAAAAAAAGACTGAAAATAAATGGAGTAAAGACCAAACCTTGCAGCTCCATCTGGGACTCATGAGGGAATTCTATCAAGTCCACAGGACTTTGCTTGTCCCACCTCTCCAACTTGGCTTCCTACAACACACACTGCCTGTGTCTTAGGCAGGTTCTACTCCATGTCCTCAGCTTTCCTTGGCTGATATCCCAGGGAAGCCTCTCTAGTTCTTAATGTGGAGACTTCCTTTTTGCTTCAAAGTTCTCTGGAGCCATAATGCAAGACTCTGTGAATTCCTCAACATTAAATCTTTTCTGACTGCAAAACCGGTACTCAGAAGATGTTGCTGACAAGTTCTGCTGATAGCTTGCAGTAAACCTGACTCTTTTGAATAGATAGTAGCAAGCTCAGCGTGCTAAACCTGGGGAAACAGTTTCCTAAGCAGTTGGTTTCCATCATCAGATAATGCCTCAGTGTCATTTTAGTTCATGCTCTTTCCTTAGAGTACTTCTATTGTCATAGTTTGAAGGGTAAGGTCATATATACATACACACCCAGATGTTTTCATAATGGCTAAAACTTAAAACACCCAAGCTACCTTTTAGGAGGTGATTGATAAAGTACATGTAATGCATCCAGAATATGCACATCTGTGCTGAAACAAAGTGCTTACAACTCATAAATCATGGAAGAAACACCAATGATTATCATGAAAAAATATAATTGTATATACTTTATCTTTTTTAAAATGTTTTTATTAGATATATTTCTTTACTTAAATTTCAAATGGTATTCCCTTTCCCAATTTCCTGTCCATAAGCCCGCATCCCCACCCCCTCCCCCATACGGGTGTTTCCCCCCATCAACCCCCCTTACCGCTCCCCCAACAATCCCCTGCACTGGGGGTCCAACCTTGGCAGGACCAAGGGCTTCCCCTTCCACTGGTGCCCCAACAAGGCTATTCTTTGCTACATATGCAGTTGGAGCCCTGGGTCAATCCAGGTATAGTCTTTCCATAGTGGTTTAGTCCCTGGAAGCTTTGGTTGGTTGGCATTGTTGTTCTTATGGGGTTGCAAGCCTCTTCAGCTCTTTCAGTCCTTCCTCTAATTCCCCTAAACGGGGTCCTGTTCTCAATTCAGTGGTTTGCTGCTAGCATTGACCTCTGTATTGGACATGCTCTGGATGTGTCTCTCAGGAGAGATCTATATCCAGTCCCTTTAAGCATGCACATTTAAGCTTCATCCATCTTATCTAGTTTGGTGGCTGTATATCTATGGGCCACATGTGGGGCAGGCTCTGAATGGCTGTTCCTTCAGTCGCTGCTTAAACTTTGCTTCATATCTCCTCCTATGGATATTATTTTTTACCCTTTCGAGAAGGAATGGGAGCATCCACATTTTGGTCAGCCGCCTTCTTGGGCTTCCTGCAGTCTGTGGATTGCATAATTGTATATACTTTATATTTTTAAATATATGTAATCATGAAAATGGCTATATGAAGAGCTATGGAGATAGTCAAATGAATGCTGGCTCCCAATATTCATAAGAGGGGTGAATGATTGGGTTAAAGGTTTAGGAAGCAATGAAATTACTTTATAAGACACTGAAGTGGTAGATGGATGCCATTATCCAGTGGTCAAAATCCAGAGATTATACAAGACCTGAAATTAAAACAATATAATCTACAGACTTTGAGTGATGATGTGTCAGGATAAGTTCAACAATTATGCTAAATATATATCTTTGCTGCAAAGTGTTGATAACAGCATAGCTTATGCATGTGTACACCATGAGAGGTATCCTTTCTACATCTTCTAATCAATTTTAATTTAAATCTAAAAGTGTTCTAGATAAGAGAATGCCATTTAGAAAACTAACTATAATCATTTACTAAAATTACCACAACAAAGTATAAAAGAGATTAAATGATAAAAGTCTATTTGTCAACCTCTTGAAGACTAGATATCTAAAGTCAAGATGAGGACAGATTGGTTTTACTCTAAGTTTTCACTTCTTTGGGGATATATGACCACCCCAACATGTCCTTAAGTATATATTTTTTTTCTTACTGTAAATCCATGGTCGCTTTCTTCATATCCAAATATAACCTTATTATAATGCTATCAAATTGAATTAAGATCTATTCTAATGGATTTACTTTACATAACCAATTTTGCCTCAGGTCCTGTGACTTATAGCTTCAGTATATGAATTTAGTGATTGGTGGTAACTAAATCATATTTCAGCCCGTTTCTATTAATATGGGAAAAAAGAGAATTGGATAATATATTCAGTTAGTTTATTTGATTAATGTCTTAAGGTAATGCAAAATTCATAAAGGCAGTGATAATGGGGGATGAAATAATCAACTTTTCTCATCATGATTCTAGAGCATTTCATGAATAAGTCTTCATTTTTCCAATATACTCTTCCCACTATATTAATTAATGTAGAATACATTTGCTCAGATATGTTTGTCAATGAATTTTAATGCACACTGTGTTCTCAGGTCCACAGAGGAAATAAACTCCCCTTACATTGCTAAGATTTACATATTATTGATTCCTCACATATGTACACAGGCTTACATTCTTTCTGGATTTTTAGGTCCCTTGGTACTTTATGTCACCAAATAAATTAATCTTTAGGGAACATTACTTTAATAAAAAGTAACATTTTTATCGTAATTATTATATCTTATTTTATTTACACTCTTATTTTAAATCACTTAAAATATTAATTAAATTTCATGGAAACAAATTTGCCAATGTCTACTTAAACAGATGACAAACAGGGTTTCATTTTAATTTAGACTTTTTCATATATATACATTTGGTAAAAAAAAGATTATGAATTTTAAATCTACTTTATGCTCTATATCTCTTTTTCTTTAAAAAAAAAATGGCAAGCTAAAGTCAGAAAAGACTGCAGCCACCTTTATCAGCTTGACCTGCACCCCAGAATCAGGGCTGTGGCTATCTCTTTGCTTGATAAAAAGTGTCTTTGGTCGTTACCCCCAGGATAAGGTAATGAGTATTGGCACAGAGTTCTCAAAACCTGTTTCCTATTTCCAGAAATCTAGGAACTCTGTAGCACTGGAAGTCAACCCACTGGAACTCTGAGATACCAAGAACCGTGAACATCACCACAACTTAAGCCCCTCCCATGTTTCCGATAGCCAAGATGGGACCCATCAAAGGTAAGCTCACAGTCACACAGTAGGATAATTATAATATGGAGTTAACAAATATAGTTGATTCTTAGATGAACAAAACCAACCCATGTTGCTTTGAGTTATTTCCTCTTTCCTATGAAATAAATGTCTATGATGAAGGTCCTAGTCTATGCTAAGCATATGAAACATCTGACTGAGACATACACTCACACTGAGTTACCTAGTAAAGCAATGGTGTGTCACTGTGTTACTCAGAAGCAGCATTGGTCACAGTCAAGGTCAGGAAGAAAAGTCATATCAGATTGCACAAAGACAGCAAAAGTGCTTTGGAAAAGCTCAACATTTAGGCATCACATGAATGTGTCACTTGCAGATTTTAATATGCAAATTTCACAAACAAGGTAGTTGGGTTTTGAGGTTTAAGTCAATCACTCAGCAATTGAGAAGGCCGGATTGAACTTAGGTCATGTGATTCTGTATCAAACCAGCATTTTTTAATACATGTAGTGTAATCTTAAATGAGAGCTTTAAATTTTACTTTATAACACTTGAGTTTCAAGCATCTTTTTCTCTGATTCCCATATTAAATTTCATTTTAACACATTTACTCTTTCAGGGGTTTGACTTGATGGTATCTTTTTTTTCCTTGGTGAAAAACAAATAAAAGAACCAGGACCCCCAAGTCCACCCTCGACAAGACAGCACCGTCTTCTCATTTTTGTGTTTTTACAAAGCTGCTTTAATTCTCTGTGAACATGTCACAGAGAGGAGAACAGTGATGCTAATCTGCTACATTTGAAGGCAATATGGACTGCACATGGACACAATGACAGCGCCTTTGGAGAAGTTTTGAATGGTGTCTAGTGTCAAGTGGAAGACAACGAAGAATTTAGAATATGGTGAAGGAAGTCTGTCCCTGTGTCATTATAAAGTAACACATTCACTGTCAGTACCATTGTCCACAAAAGAGAAAGATACTCAGGCATGCCAAATCTGTAGAGTGGAGGTCCTCTCCACACAGGAACCAAAGGCTTTCTCTTGAAGCATCTTTTGAGGACCAGTGCTTTTCACTTTACTCTGTTACCATAGAGATTAAGCAACATACCTGGATGTAAAAGCTAATCAGCCACTCAGGATCAGTGTGATGTTATCAATGCGACTGCTTCAAAAAGTGGAGCATGTCCAAATTTCATACCACCAGTTAGGAGCTTTGTCACTTCCAAAGTCATAGGTCATTCAGTTTGGATCCTGAGAATGCTGTGGCTTCAAGTCACCAGTGTGTTCTCATCCACTTCTCTACTCACTCTCATAGGAGAGTTTTCAAAAATTGCAAATTGAATCGCTTCTCGGCCTTTTGGCTAAGATCAAGTGTAAAAATTGCAAATTGAAAAATCCAGTCCGTTTTAAGAATAAACATCTTGGAAACATCATATATCAGTGTTTACAGCTGAGAACCTGTATCTACTATTTAGGACAAAGCCACAAAAAACTTGGAGAAGGGAAATGTCCTTTGAAGCTGAACCTCTTCCAAAGGACAAGACAGGCCATAATTTGCACTCAGTGGGGAAATTACCAATAGCATAGCCAGATGCTCAGTGTGATAAACAAAAGGATTTTTACTGGGGCAAAGAGAGAGATAAATAAATTTAAGCTAAGGGAGATGATATTTTGTTCCATGTGAACTAATGTTTTTCCCTAAGGGACATCTCTCAGGAATCAGGTAGTATATGCTATCCATTGAGGGTACTGGTTTCTTTTCTCAACTCAGCTGCAGTGCCTCATGGGATCCTACACAAACTGTCAAAGGTGTGTTTCTAAACATTCTCCAAACATACTCAGGGTCACTTGTCATGTTTAATTACATTTGATTTCCCCTGGAGTTTTGTGTTTGTTTACTTGTGATTTACCAAGGTTTCAATTTATTATTTCTGATTTTATATTTTCCTTCTCCCTGAATCATCATGTAATTATTAATACTTTACTCACCATCACAGAAAACCGTATTATCCTAACCACATCATTTAAAGGTGATTAGTGATATTACTTGCTGGTTTTTATTCACATTTACTCTTTACATATGCTCATCACCCAGCCAACACTAAAGGCAAAGGCACTAAATGTTTTGTTAAAATATCAAATCAAGTATATCTTTTAAGGTGTCAGTAAGTGATTGCATGAAAATATTAAGAAATGCCTGCATCCAATTTTGATAGCCAAGGATCATTTGGAAAAGTCTCTTGGAACCAAACTGACAACCTGAGTTTAATCCTCTGAACCTGTAGCTTAGAAGCCTAGAATCAATTCCAACAACTTATCCTCTAACTTTCATACAGGTACCATGATAAAAATGTGCCAACACACACACACACACACACACACACACACACAAACACACATGCATGTACATCCCATATCAGAGAGAGACACCCACATCTATATATAAAAGGACACAAGAGAGAGACATAAACATGATAATTTTTAAAAATATGTCTGTTACAATAAAACATAAACTTAGAAAAATAAGTTAATCATTCTTTTGTCTTCCTATAGAATATGAGAAATTGGAATACTGTAACTCCAAAACATGTCTAGTGTCTGATTAACTCTGGTCTAAAGTTTCACATTATGTTTTATATGGGTCTTATTTAATAATTTTTTCTCTCCAATCATAAATTAAAAATTTTAACATTGAAAGGCTCTTAACATTGGGTTCCTTGGATATTCCAGGGTTAATATCTATTGCAAAATTGTTCCCTTTGTTTCAAAAATTAAAACTTAAAATAAATTCATAATGTAATAAACAAAGTAGAAGAAAACAACAATATGGTGATTGATGAGCAAATTACCTATTAGCTAATTACCAGCAGTTATCATTTATCTTCAGTGAAATGCTGAGACAAGTATGATTGGCAAACTAAATGTAGAGTATGCATGCCAGTTAGTGACTAAACAGGCAGTCAGGGAAGGCTGCCAGAGTGGATCTATTGTGCATTTAGACTATTTTATTTTCTTCTACTGTTCTCAGAAATATTTTGAGTTAGATAGACTTCTCTTGATTCTACATATTCAGAGAGGCATGATTTTTTATAGAATTTTAGGATATCTTGTTGAACAATGCTCTTGTCATTCATATTAAGGATTTGTATAATGTCTCTATACACATCATACAATAACAGTGATTCTGAAAGAGACACTATGTTTTCCTAAGGCCTAACTAACTCTATCTAAGGCATTGGCTATTTCTCTGGTAAGTATCAATGAAATATCTGATTCGTGTAT
Source organism: Rattus rattus (assembly GCF_011064425.1). Taxonomy (NCBI): domain Eukaryota; kingdom Metazoa; phylum Chordata; class Mammalia; order Rodentia; family Muridae; genus Rattus; species Rattus rattus. Next base: position 84,680,073 of record NC_046161.1, on the reverse strand, counting down.
TTATAATATGTGTCTGTTGTGTGTGTGCTTGTACATGTATGACTATGTAGAGGAGCAGGGATAAGGGAAAAGAAAAGGGCGAAATAGCTGCCTAGAATTGGCCAATAAGAAAGGAGTCTAGTCAAATCAAAACTGATTTTACAAGTGAGGTGGTGGGAAATCTTCTCATATTCCGACCCACCTTCTCGGTTTTGGTCCACAAAAAGTTGTTATCTCACAGAATTTATTGTTTGTTTGTTTCAATTATTTATACAGAGATCTTGTTGCTTTTGATTAAGTCCCTAACTTTGTAAAATTATGGATCAGTTAAGTAATTCCACGAAATAATTCAGAACTGTATCGTGCTAGAATATTTGAACAATAAAGAATATCTTGATTAAAATAAAAAAGCAGGAAGTAAAAAATATTGAGCCTCCTATGAGTGTTCTACATTTTAATAATAGAAATATGAGAAATACAAAGTTCATTATATACCCTTAAATAACTTGATAACTTAATTAACCATAATTATTTAAAATGTAACAATTCCTTGATGCCACTTAAGAAGACCAATATACTTCACAGAGTGTCATTCACAGAGTGAATGACAGCCATAGTTCTTGGCTAGGATTTGACATGCAGTTCCTCACCTGTCCATCACTGCTTTGTGTTGTGAAGAGATCTAAGCTACCCAATAAAGGCATTCAGTCACTAGGGTTCCCCAACTTACATGTATTAGCCTTTAAAGTTCACATATATTAGGAGAGAAAGATTCATGTGGACTGAATTCCTAAATGCCCCATGTTCCCCAGCCTGTCCAGAAGCTACTTTCTATAAGCATGAACACAGCAAAGATATCACAGAACTAAGGCCTCCAGGGTTAGGAGGAAGGTCTTTTGTTATAGATGGAGGATGGGGTGAGCATCTGGATGTGTCCAGAGCGGGGAGAGAAAAAGAAGCAAACTGGCCTTGACTAGAGCTATTGTTGAGGGTATGACGGAGGAGGGAAGAGGGAGTAAAGTTGAGAAAATAGCAGGGGATGGGGCTGAGTGGAAGAGAGCTTGTTGTTTTAAGAGAGCAGAGAAGCTGTTGAGGGAAGTAAACTGTATCCGGGACAGCCTGGGAGCTATCATAGCAAAGGAGGTGAGAAAGGTAAGGACCAAGATGCTAGAGCTAGCATTGGGATGGGGAATTTGGTGTTTATAACAGGTACACATTACTAGGGACAAGAGGACACTGGAGGATAGATCTGAACTTTGATATTTATATGTCAATAGAGAGCCATATGGTTTTTTGTTTGTTTTATTTTTTGTTTTGTCATGTTTTGATTTATTTTGGTTTGGTTTGGTTTAACTTTTGCCAGAGGCAAGGAAAGCTTGTGAGTTGTTCTTCTTCAGCCCAGCTGGAGTTGAGCCTAGGCTGCCACCTTGGACCAGGTAAGTGGACCTGCCCTTCTGAGGTGCTTGGGTATTTTCCTTTTTAACCTAACATTCTGTCATGGAATACATCCTACCTACCCTCCAGGTACTTAGCTTTCGTTCTCTTTGTTGTTTCCCTTCTTTTTCATGTTTTTGGCTTGGTTTTGCTTTGAGTACAGTGTCTTGCTACCTCCTCTACTCTGGATGTGAAAGCCTGTTCATGAATATTGGGACTGTGAGTGAGTGCCACCATGCCTAACTCATTAATAAATAATTATACTGTGAGTTTTAGTTAACATACATTAGTTATACATTTATGACTGTATCACTTCAGAGGAAATTTACTTTACCTCAAAACATTCTCAGTTTATGAAAAACAAAAAGATCTCACAGAATGTCTACTACTTTCATTATACATCAAGATTATATAACATGAAACATTAAAGAAGAATAATCAGGGTGTGGTTGAATTAGATGAACATTTTCCTGTAGGACAAACATGTTTCTCTATTAATAAAGACAATGAGTTTTAGGCTATCATTGCAAAAGCAAAAATCATGCAAATAAATAAATAAATAAATAAATAAATAAATAAGATAAACTCAGTTATAAACCTTCTATACAGCAACTCAAGCAAAAATTGGAGTAAAGACAACTCCCCCACTCCCCAAAAAAGATTGAATGTTCTTAGTGGAGAGCATAGATCAAATTCTTGATGACCTTAATTTTTTTTTATTTTAAAGTATTTTATTTTTAACTATGTGTATGTCATTGTGTGTCTGTGTGGAGGTATGTGCCTGAGTGCACAGGCCTGAGAAGGCCAAAAGATGGCGTTGGATCCACTAAAGACAGAATTATGAGCAGTTGTAATCTGCCACTTTTATTCTGAGAACCAAACCTGAGTCCTTCAAAGCATCAGGAAGCACACTTTACCACTGCATTTCTCTCCAGTACCAACTTGAAAAATTTCATGGCATCTGGAAACATTTTTTCTTTTTGATAGTCTCTTTTTCTTTTTCTTTTTCTTTTTTTTTTTTGATATCTTTTTGTTTTGTTTTCTCCTTCCTAGTTTGCTTGGGAATACAGTGGGGTTATTTATTTAATAATTCATATATTTTTAAGAAATATAAACACATATTTCTTTGAATTTCCCTACCAACATTGTTTGATCTGAATATTACATATTTTGAAAGATTGTATTTTTAAAAATCACTAAATTACCAGTTTTTAAACCTTCTCTAGGATTTGTTTTTGATACATGCTTATTAAGGAGTATGGTTTAATTGCCACAGGTTAGACATTTCCTATCTTTCTATAGTCAGTTTGAATCTCATTCAGAGGACAAGTACTGTCATACCAGGTTACAATTTTGTTTAATTATCAGATCCAATTTCTAAAATTCATGTGAGATAGTCTATTCTATTTTATGCACTCAGATTTCTACTGAATATAGTAAAATTTATCATTTCCTTCCTCTTGAATATTTCCTTATGTCACATTGCCCTTTATTGGGAAAAATCACCTCCTTTCCTGCTGCAAGTAACTGTCCTGGATGCATACACTACTGTCTTTTGACATTTGCAGACCCAGCCATGCTTCTCTGGGTTTTGGCTCCTTGAGATCTGATGTGAATCTATAATTCATGGTCACATTCTACACTCTTTCTTTCTAGATGCTTTCAAGTCAATTTCCAAAGTTTGGGTACATGCATTTGCAGGTTGAATTTATGCTTCCTTTCATTCCATCAATCTCTTGAATCTCTCCTTCAGCAATAGCTTTCACCAAATTTAGGAGGCTTGGACACTGCTTCTTTGAATATTCTCCTCACCACTCTTTCTTCTTTGATGACAGCTATTCATGTATCCAGTTCCCTGAGGAAGGTAGTGATAGAGAGTACAGATTGGGACAAAAAGCTTCAAACTTTTGGTGATTTAACTCTTGATGTTCTGGAGGCAAAAGCTTCTGTCATCTGACAATTTAACTCATGCTGGCAGCAGCATGGGATTAAAAAAAAAAAGAGGCTTAGTTACTTGGGCTCTTTACTCTTTGTCTCAAGGACCCATCACTAGATAGGCAAGAGGCTTAGAGTTTGTTAACTCTTTGTGAGCCACAGAGAAAAAGAAAAGAGAGAGAGAAAGTTTAAACACACAAAGAACACACATGCCAGATGAAGCAGAAATGGCTACCCCAAACTTTATTATTGCTTTCAGCTTTTTATAGCTTTGTAGACAAAAAAATTCTCTATACATGAATTACCTCATAGATAATAGCTTACATAAAAAGGGAGTTACAGAAGGATATTGATAGTAAGTTCAAAGAAGTGTTTTATTCTATAAGCTCATTATAAGTTCAAAGCAACAGTTTCACATAGCCTCATTTTATCATACTGCACACCTGTGGCCTCATCCTTGGACCTGACCTAGAATGAATGTTTTTCCTTGATTCCAAATCTGTCCCAAATTTAACTTTCTTCTTAATGTAGTTTATGACGAATCGCTGTGTTCCTTATTTGCAGCCTTAGTTACTATTCTTGGAGGAGGGAGAACATTCTATTCTTGATTCTAACTCTGTTATATGAGCTGATGCCAAGAATCATTAGGCCATGTAATAATGGCAGAGCAGTCTTATCAGCAGAGAGAAACGATCCTGGGATGAAGTTTCTGGAACTGTCCCTCTATAAAGCATACCCATCACAGCCAAGCAAAATAATGGGCCATTTCTAAAATACTCGCTTGCTTGCATAGTTTTCCTAGATAGCTTCTGTCACTTCTCTCCTTCAGGGATATAAAACTTTAATACTAAATTCCCTGTCATTCTACAAGACCTTGATACTCTTCTCATTTTCTTAGAGTATTACGGTTCTCCTTTAGATTAGAGGAATTCTACTGATCTCTTCTCAAAAAATATTTTTTATCATATTTACCTCCTTCCCCCAAACCTTCCAGATATAATGCCCCTTTGTTGACTACTCAATTCTCTATCCTCTTTTATTATTATTTTTAAACTCATCAAGTTCAAGGTGTATCATACAAATATTTTTGGGTGTGGGCCATCTACTAGATCATGGTGGATCTACCTGTAGTCACACTCTTAAAGAAATTTTACTCTCCAACTCTCAATAGCTATTAATTGCTAGTAGTTCCTTAGATTGGTGGGACTTTATGTCTATTCTCCTATATATGATGGAATATTATCTGACTTAAACTTGCATAGGACTTGTATATGCTGTCTCAAGAACTTTTAATTCATATATGCCAGGGTTCTTTTGTGTCTGGAAATACTGTTTCCTGTGTTCACCTACAATTTCTGGTTCTTATATTCTCTTTGAACCTCTCTTTTCAATGATCCCTGACCTTGGGTAGAAGAAAGTATGATTTAGAGGACCCATTTAGGGCTGATAATTCCATAGTCCCTTATTTTCCCCACATTTGACCAGTTGTGAGTCTCTGAGGTTTATCACCTTCAACTGTAATAAAAGTTTCTGTGATGGTGCTTGAGAGATGCATTAATCAGGGCGGATAAAGACAAGTTATTAGGAATCAGTTTAATACTGTGTGCATTAGCTCTTCTGGTGTTGTAGGCTAATAAGTTCTAGACTCTTAAGTGGTATTTGGGCAACATTCCACAGAAAGTCCAAACACAGGTAAGAGTTTGGTGTTCTTTAGTTAATCACATCAATAGTATACTTTAGCTTCTCTTTTTTGCTGTGACTAGAAAATATAAAGGAGATATATATATATATATATATATATATATATATATATATATATATATATATAACATTGCATTCATGGACTGAATACATTAATAGAACTGGACAGTTTTATTAAACTCCACAAAACTAATCATTTCCACAGAAGTTATGCTAACTTTCTTGAGCTAAATGCCACTCGTACCTTCACTATTTGCTCTAAATTGCAATTCCCTCCTTCAGGGAGGAGGGAAGTTCTGCAAGTAAATGAAACTTACAAGACTCAGGGAGGGAATAAGACTTTGCAAGGTTCAAGACACTTGTAAAACTTTCAAAAATCACAGACTTCTGCCCAGGTTTAAGCAGTAAAGGTTGCTGCAGAGAGGAGGTTTCCATCATCCAAGGTACCTACAAGTTGTGCAGGTTGCTCCAGGGATACAGATTTTGTGAGTAACAATGCACACTTGGATTGGCATTTTACTGATTTAGGTTTAAGTGACCCAGATTCTGCAAGCATACCTCATCTATGTCACTCCATATGATCCCAGTCAACTCAATAGCATTCAAATCTAGACTTAGTGGAATTATTTATTTCATCTCTCTTCATTACTCTACATGGAGATATATTTGTCCACATCTCCCCAGAAGATGACGTAGATATAGATGATGTGTGTGTGTGTGTGTGTGTGTGTGTGTGTGTGTAAAATATAAATAATGGTTCAACATTCTCTTAAAGATACAATGTATTTTTAAAAGAGACTACAATAAAATTTCTATGTTTGAAGAAGTTGGCTATGCAGTTTTAGACATTTCAATAAATTTAACTTTAATCCTGAAGAGATAGAAAATTATTCAACAAGATGAGTCATTTGAGAAGAAACACAGCATATTGCTAAATCTTACTATAACTCAATCAGTCCTTCTGAGAAGTATCAAGTGATAAGTATAATTTCTTCAACATAACTATTATATTTAATATCATGAGATCAGAGATCTAAAATTAGATATTCCTATAATGGATTTACTAATGATGTAACAGTATCAAAGGACAGTATTCCTAAATGTCATGTGTTCGCAGTTAATTTTGACATTGCTGAACAGTAGATTGCCTTACATTATATTGCATATTTTATGCTATAGTGTTGCTGTAATTAAATTTATCGAAGCTTGGCTGAGAATAAAGTAGAAAGTTGTTTCAATGAATAAAGTCTTGTCATCTTTGCTACATGAAGTATTACATATACAGCCTTTAATTCTGAAGACAGAAACCAGAATGTTAACATTTTTTAAAGTGTGTTTTCAGAGCTAGAAAAAGTAGACAACCAGACTAGAGTGAGAAAGTACATGACTCAAAGAAGTCTGTACTGAACATATCTACATTAACTAAGTTAGAAAGTGGACAGAGATGCAGATTAGGTGACCATCTAATTAAGCAGATAAGAAAGATGTTTGGAAAAATTCACATCATCTGATAGACCCCAGAGCTAAGTTGGAGTAGGAGTTCATTGGTTGATTTGAGGGCACCTAAGGAAAAATCTACAAAAAACATGTTTAACAGCTCTAACATTACTCAGGATGAAAACCAAGAAAGGATAGCTATTGTTTCCTCTGCTAACAACACTGCATTGGAAAACTCAGGGCAAAAATAGCAAATGAAACAAATGCATAAATTCTGGAAGGGAAAATAAATTAGAAATTGAATGCAGTCAGATGTCATGTCACATATCTTACTCCAAAGAGTTCTTTTCAATAAGTCTACTGCAGCTGATTTCCCTCAGTCCTATTTTTCTATGCTTCTCAGTTGCTTTAATTATATAGCATGGCTCCACCTTCCATATACTAGTTAGAGCTCCCAGATCCCTATTATTTTAGTACCAGTTCAAAAACAGTTTCTTAAAGTCTAATGATCTCTGTTGGTCTGCTTTGGTGGAAAGGTGTCCTGGGACTCAAAAGCCCAGGAACCACACAGCTCTGAGCTGGGACAATATACCAGTGGAAGGGTATCCTGAGATACTGGACCTCAGGAACCATCTAGCTCTTAGGGGAAGCTTCCTCAGCAGAGGCACTGATGCTCCCAGGGGAGGCTATCTCCAGACAAGCTGAAGAGCTCAGCAAGCAGTCTTCGCTAAACTTCTCTTTGCTTCTTCTCCTCTTCTCTTCATTGCTCTTGTCTTCTTCCAACGAGAGAGGCACAAGAGGCAATAAATCTCATGACAGAGATTTATTAGAGGTTCCAGGAAGAGGAGGGACAAATCCATGGATGGCTGACCTCTACTCCTGGGAGTGGACAACAAGGAATTGGACAAAGGGCAGTGTTTACATAGGGTTTCTTGGGGAGGGGAGATTTCTAGCATAGAGATTTGCAGGGTGAGGATTGGTGGGATTTCAACTCCTGAGCTTGGAGAGCTCAAGGATTGGTGGACTTTTGTGCTCAAGGATTGGTGAGTTTCTGTGGGAAATTCAGAGATTGATGAGTTTTGCTATTTAGAGATTGGTAGCTTTTTTCAGACTTTTCACTTAAAATTAGCATGATCTGGGGAAGGTTTTGTTGAAAATCTGGAGATGACCTTTGTGACAGTTACAGAGGCTGGAAACACAATTATGACAGTTAGAGAGACTGGGGGAGGGGCCTTGAGGATTTACAAAGTATACAAAGTTCACCACGGGAGTCCAAGGCAGGGAAAACTTTCCCTCATGAATATCCAACAGTCTCTCCACACCTCAGAAGAACACACACACCCTAAGCTCATACCACTATAAATGACACACTCTCGTACAAGTATAATTCTATTTTGCTTCTCTATAAGCAAATGCACACACCTGGGTATTTGTAAATAAAGAAGTTGTATTATTTCATTTTGTTTTGCATTGTGATTAAAAGCAACTTTAGGAAGGAAGGTATTACTTTAGCTCACAATGTGAGAGTGTAGTCCACCATTGCAGAGAAATCATGGAGGCAAGAGTTTTAGAAAACATCCATAGTTGAAAAGCAGAGAAAGATGAATTCGGGTCCTCAACTCATCTTTTTAAAAATCTTATTTATTTGTTTATTTACTTATTTCCTTACTTATGGAGGCTTGAATATATACCTCAGTGAAGGAATAGTGGTTAAAGGAAACTGTAGGAGTCTCCCCTTCCACCATGTGAATTCTGAGACTCAAACTTGGGTCATCAGACTTGATAGCATGTTCCCTGACCAGCTAATGTATCTCACTGGCATCCTCTTATTTGTTAAGATCAGAACTCCAGCTCATTGAACAGCGCCAACTATAGTCAGGTGGTCTTCCCACTTCAATTAACCTAATCTAAAAGTTTCCTCATAGGCATTCTCAGAGATTTGCCTCCTAGAATATCCCAGATTCTGTTAACATCACAGCAAAATTTAACCACTACAAGTCAGGTATCCTGTTGCTTAACACACAAACTTATCAGTCTTAAATCATAAATTTCTACCCCATCTCTCTACAGACTCATAGGCACCTCTTAATATAAAATACAATATGCCAAACTTCAAGTCCCATAAGTTTTACAAGTGCCAACACTATTCAAAAGTGCAGAATATCCTCTGGTTCACATTTAATGCTGAGTCCCTGTCTCATCAAAAGGCAAATTCTATAGTTCCAATATACAAGCCACGGGGTTGAGGTCTAGACTATTGCTATGTATTGTAATGCTAAATTCTGTACCTGAAGGCCAAGGAATTCAAGTAAATTTTCAAGTTTGCAAGCTTTTGCTGTGCAAATTTTGTTCCTTGATTTGAAACTATTTGTTAAATAAAACTGGCAACTGCCAATTACTGGAGGGCTTAGAGGTGGATAGGGTTGTTTTTTTTTTTTTTTTTTTAATTATATGGTTGGGGAAGAGGATGAGGAAGGAGAGACCAGGAGGAGAAGGAGAAGGAATGAGAGGAGTGGAGGAAGTAGCCATGAGGGGAGATGGAACCTGTGCATGTAGCCAGGGCAAACAGCAAGTATTTGAGATATACCACGGGGGAGGTAGCCAGGCCAACACATACAAGAGTAGATTAGGGATTACCCACCAGTAATTGTCAAAGTCAAATAAAATAAACATAGTCTTAGTCTCATTTATTTGTAAGCTACTTGGGGATAAGTTTAAATTGGTTGCACCATAGCACAGAGCAAGCAAACATTGCTACTCTAAAAGTTAAAGGACAAATGAGCTAAAGAAAGTTGTAAATACACCAAAACAAACAAAATTCTACAGTGCCAGAATAGACATCTGGACTTTGTGATGGAATAACCTGGGCTTCAAAGTACTTAGATAGCCCAAGCCCCTCAGCTCTACTGCCTGCAGCAAATATGTTCTGTATTGGGCTATCTCTGCTCCATGCCAGCATCCTTTCTTGGCTCAAACTCCAGTACCCTAAGATCTTCACTACAACTTAGGGTTCGGTTACATTAGGCGATAAATGCTACTCAAATTGCCCCAGCAGTGATGGTGTGAGTTCCTAGCTACCCAGCGCGATGTTCTGGATTACTGAAAGACACGTGTATGCAGCCTTATATTAAAAAGGCTTTAAACAGCTCTATGGCTGTGCCACTCCCAAACTTCCACATTGATAATACCTCCCCTCCAATACTCCTGAATTATTATTTACTAAAATCTAAAATCTATATTCCATCTTGCCTACCCTAGACCCAATGAGAGGAGGGCTTGACGCCACTCTTCCCAGCTCTTACCTGATTGGTATGCCCTTTCTTCTGCAACTCTCAAGCATGGAGATTCTCCTTTATCTTCCTGGGTCTTTTTGCCTGCAATCCTTAAGTTCCGCCTCTGTCTCCCAGCCATTGGATGCCTGCAACTTTACTTACCTATCAGAGCCAATCAATTGGAGACTGTAGACCTCAGCATCTTGCACTGGGATTCTTATCAGTTTTGGGAACCCAAATAACACAACACAAGCACTAAACCAAACCCACCACAGGCTTCCCCATCACAGCTTCACACACTGACCTGTTAAGACCTCCTTCCAGGGACTTTAACCCTTTCTCCACCACAGTGACTCTCTGTAATAGCTTCATGAGACTTCAGTCTTATCTTTCATATCTCTAAAAACAGCTGGAAAGCTCTTCCCTACACAGTTATTTCTAGAAGAAAACCATGTCAGTGGCATTCTCAGTTTTTCTCCTTTCAAAGAAATTTGGATTTTGTTTTCTCAGGAGATGTAGCCTCTGGTGAGTGTTAGCCTTTTCCTCAAATCACCTTTCCTGTTTGCCCAAGGCAGAAGGAGCAGTTTCTCTTCAATGGTGCTAATACCTTAACAGCTGAATATCAATACTCAATATGCCTGCAACTTTAATTCCCTTAATTTCTTTCCAAAGAGTACATTTTCTGATCCTTTTTGCTAGTTCACTCTGTCTCTCTCTATCTCTCTGTCTGTCTGTCTCTATCTATGTATCTATGTATGTATCTATGTATGTATGTATGTATGTATGTATGTATCTATCTATCTATCTATCTATCTATCTATCTATCTATCTATCTCTGACTGTAGACTTAGATAAGAGTGGAGGCCATGTCACAGTCTGAATCCTACCCTGTTCAGACCTTTGTTCCACCCAACAAAATTAGTACTTTATTTTTAAATTTGGTCTCATTCAATTTCTCAGGACACAGGTAGAGTATAGCAAGACCTTTTGCAAGAATATAAGAGTAAGGCTAGCCAAATTTCCATTAGAGTTCTTGCTTCTATCTGAAATCTCAGGAGCTGGGGCTTCTGGTATCTGCATTTCTCTAGTATGTTGCTATTCCAAGTTCTGATAACAATGTGCCATTCAATTATGCTTAGAGCACTATAATACTTTTCTAGCACAAAATCTCAAGCTTCTCCGTCTCCCTCACGCAAAGTATTTCTGAGAGTCTTTGAACCACATAGTCAGGATCATTACAACTGTGACCCCAGTTAGGTACTAAATTTCTGTATTGGTTATATTTTCCGTTGCTGAAACAAAACACCTAATGAAAAACAGGTGAAGTAAGGATAATTTCTGTCTTGCAGTTTGATAATTTCTGCTTGTAAGGGGACTAATTTATTTCAGTTTTACCCAACTCATTCTGGAAGAACAGAATTAACCTTTTCGTTTATGCAAAAAGAACATGGTCTCACTACTTTTCACTACACTTCTTATTGTTCCACAGTCTCAATACCACCTTTTTGACTGACAGACAAGCTTCTAGTACATGACTTCTTAAAAGATAAACCATAACTTAACCATAGTGATTCAGCTCTGTTCAGGTCTACCGGACAAGAAAGAAATGAATTCTTATGAACTAACACATAGAAAACTGGATTTGTAAGAGTTTCAGAAGAGTAGAGATGACAGAAAGTCTGGGCCAATGGAATGGCATGTGGAGTAGCAGGGAGAATCTCATGGGACAATAAAGTAGGACAGAGATCAAGGAAGTACTTGTCAGTGTATTCCACATGGCAGGGGAGAGGAGAAGGCTTTAGAAGATGAGTGATGTCATGGGGGACTATATTTATTCCAATTCACCTGGAATTTTACATCCTATGCATTGGGGTAAGAGTAGGATTATTGTGTCTAAATACTGCTGCGTTGGTTAAATCTCATGTTAAATAAGATAGAAACATAAGAGTCTAGGCTGAGTTTAGGTTTTAGTGAGCAAAGTTAGTAAAAGTCACAGTTTTGCAGTAAGAAAAGTGAAGGTCGGAATAAGCACGATGCCCAGGAAATTAGCAACCTTGGCATCTATGTGCAAGCTGCAAGAGTGAGCCTGAGCAGGTAGGTCTGAGTGAGTCCTGAGGAACTGGACTCTTAGATGCCTTCACAGCCATATCAGTAGCAGGGGCTGGATTGTACAGTTCCTCATCACTCTTCCTTTTCCAGAACGAGATCATATATTCCAGTTTGAAAGCAGGATCTCAAGGAAAATATTACTCTTAGCTACATAAGAATATTTGGCTATAAATAGACTCAATAGATTGAAGACTCTTACCTTCAACTATGATTCTTAGCAAGAAAACTGACTCTATTTTTGTGTGTTTCGTATTTTGCCAGGCAGTGATGGTGCACTTCAGAGGCACACAGATCTCTGAGATTGAGGCCAATGTGATCTAAAGAGCAAGTTCCAGAACAGCCAGGGTTACACAGGGAAACCCTGTCTCCCTTAAAGTGATAGACATAAGAATGCTGGTTTCGAGGTAGGGTATGTAGATTGTACCGGTGGGACTGTTGACCATGGCAGTAGGAGTAGAGTCTTTATAATAAAGTCTGAGGATACAGAAAACCAGAAAGAGGGTCCCATCTTAGAGAATGAGATCTTAGCAGGCACCAAATATATGTCATTGCCTTGATCTTATGGCTAGTATACAGGATTGTGAAAAAAAATTATGGCCTCTTGTTATATCATCCCAATCAAGAAAAGATACCCAAAGATACTCCGTTTTTCCTCTTTCTAAAATCATTATGTTGCAAGACTATTTCTTTTTGATTTATACTTCCATAAGATTAGCCTAAACAATAGTTATATATGTATGATTATGTGATCAATTGTGTTTTATTAAAGACTAAAATATTATCAATAAATATCAATTCTCATTAAGAAATTTTGCTGTATCTGACTGTTGAATAATTTATACTTAACAAATACTGTTCTGAATGGGTATTCCTTCTGCCTCTGTTCTAAACTTTGCCTCCCTATTCCCTCCCAAGGGTATTCTTGTTCCCCTTTTAAAGTAGGAGTGAAGCATTCACGTTTTGGTCATCCAAGGGGAAGGGGTTAGGGGGATGTTGGCCCAGAAACTGGGAAAAGGAATAACAATCGAAATGTAAATAAGAAATACCCAAGTTAATAAAGATGAAAAAAAATACTGTTCATTAAAAGTATGTTCTTTTTTTGGTTTCCTGACTTCGAGATGACAATGGCAGTTTCTAAACACCAGTAGAATCCCAACTGTAAGTAAGATAAGTTTTAACAATGTAAAGTATTCTAGTCCATTTGGGAATAAGAAACCAATAAAAACAAGTAAAGATAGTCTTTGTAACCGACTTTCTGCAAAGCACGCTATAAAATAACAACTGCATTCAAACAAATACAGTGCCTGTATAATGTAAGACAGGGACCTGATAAAGTGATATGCCTGGATTATGGCTCTCAAATGCTGTGTAAATGCCGTATAGCTAGCCATTTTACAGAGAACAGTAGACCTGTAAAGAGAAATACAGCAGAAGTGCTTGGCTTCATGAAACAGTACATAAAAGTGATAGGAGCTGACTTAGCAATAACCATACAATTTCTGAGAATAACAGAGTTTAAAGGTTCCCCCACAAACTCATTCTTTATTGTAGGTATTTTGATAGTACACTCGCACTTGAACATACAGATTGTAGCCAGACACTGGGAGCTTATCACTACTTAAACAGCTTGGGATGAAATTTGGCAATGGGAAAATATGGAACACCTTAGTGGCAAAGCCACCAAGGCTGCTCTGCATATAATTATTTGATAAGTTTAAAACAGAGCAGATTGCCACAATTATGTCTCAGTACAGACATTGGTAAATGACACAGAATTGATGTGCTACAGAAATAGCCGATAAAAGACTAAACTGCTGCCAACGCTAATCAAATTCCAGACTCTAATAGCCCAAGGGAATTCAAACTCTCCCAGCTGGGCAAATTCCAGCCAATGCTGTAAGTCACTTAATAGTACTTTTACATGGGAAAGCATGTCTGCTCACACAACTCATGGGTTTACTCGATAAATTATAACCTGTCATTCACAACAGACCTCTTAAACATCCATTAGAGACCACCTAAAGCAACCATGTTAGGACATGCTCAAAATAGCAGGAAACTGGTATTTTGTAATTTGATATTTGAAAACAAGCAAAATTTGACTCTCTCCCATAGCTATGTGTAATTAACATGTATTAACATATATTAGGACACAAGTAGATGGATTTGGACTTTCTCTGTGTGAACCAGATTTCTCTTGTAGAAATTCTGAGGTGGACGTGTATTAAGAAAGTACTAGGGTTGGGGATTTAGCTCAGTGGTAGAACGCTTGCCTAGCAAGTGCAAGTCCCTGGGTTCGGTCCCCAGCTCCGGAAAAAAAAAGTACTATCAGAAATATCTGGCAATGACAGAAGATAGGAGGATAGCAGGATCACAAGCACCTCAAAATACTGAAGAGTGCTGCTCTGTTCTGAACCTTGGGAAGCTGGAGGTAAGCTTCCTCTGAGAAGTTTCTGGATAGAATAACCATGTGAGGTCTTCTCATATCAGTTTAATCATGGGCTAAAAGGAATATACTAGGAAATATGAATTCTGACCCAGTGGTATCCCACAGCCTGGGCTCACTTTTGATGCAGAATATTAGGTGGGAAAGAACACCACAGTGAGAGAAGGAGGGACCTGGAAATACAAAAGGAATCCAAGGAAATCTAGCAGTGGCCCACTGCTCTTTATAGCAACCTTTCCTTAAGGGCAATGAACCTCCCTATGCAACTCTATTGAGAATATTGTGAATAATGATCTCCTGGAAGATGCATCAAGAAGTTTCATTTTCAACTAACCTTAATTTGCTACATACTCTAGAAACTCCCATGACCACGGCAGGCCACTGTTATCAACTTTAAGACCACAGTCTGTACCCTGAGAATCCATGTTCATTCATTCAGCCTTGAGAAGTCAATTGGAGCTGCCAAATTAATAGCAAAAAGAAAAAAATTATACTTATTCAGTGTGGCTAAGGCAAAAGCACAGCTCATGGACAACCTCATTCCAGACTGAATAGCCTTCCCATCTTATATTCCAGCCAGAACAGCAGACCCTTCCTTGACTAAGTAGTTCAATTTCCCAAAGCCAGGTTCCTGAAGACAACGCCATTAATAGCACTTCTAAAGGTCTTACTTTAGTTTAGTCAGTACCACTCATTACGTACATGAACGAGACCACAGCACTTCTGAATAATCCAGCCCTGATAAAAAACCCTAGTTCGCTCTCATTTTTTGTCTATTGAGAGTGATTAGGAAATCTATTCCTAAACAAACCTGTCCCACAGTCAAGCAACCTCCTCATCTTTCTTTTATTTTGGTCTCTGTGTGAAGACAGGTGCTCAGAGTAGGGACCGTCTTTTAACCCAGGAAGTAGTGGGTACCAGCTACTCATTCATACTAAGATCTGGATACTGGGGACTTTTACCCTTCTGCCTATAAGGTTTAGCCTTCTCTGCAACAACCCTGCTAGTCATTTTCTCTCTCTTTCTACACCCTCTTCTTCCTTATCCCACTCACACCTCTCTTTCTGGGGAGGCTTTTTGCTAGTTACTGTGTTCTTCAACACTGGACCACTCTTCATAGTGAGCGAACTTTCAGCCTCCCCCAAAGCACCGTGGTGGCCTGCCCTGGAGAACTGCCCAGACTCGGAGCTTTGGTAAAGCCTGTCTCTAATCTCTCAGGAGAGGGTCTCTCAGGAGCAGGGTATCTGAAATCCTGAAAGACATGACTATATGGGACTTTTAAATCTCTCTGGGCTTTTCTTAGCACCATAGTGTGGGACAAGTGGAAAATGCCACCAGACAGAACTGATAAGTCTCATCCAACCTAACTAAACCCTGGGAAATCTCAGAATTGAGAGCACTAGGCATGAGGGCAGCTCTCTGCCAAACTACCGGATCTGGAACATGTAACCATCACACCCTACTGAGAGGACCATTACAATCAGCCATGTAGCACAAACACCTGTAGTTCTCCATGCTGAGGTATCTAGATAGGCCCCATTGTTTAGCCAATGAGCTTTATTTCCTGGGCATCCCTTTCTACTAAAGGTATTTAATCCCTGGTTCACCCTGAGTAAGATGTCTACATTCACATTCGCCATTAAATAAAGCACTTTGAACAAGCAAGGAGCTCCTTTTTCATCAAGGATTGTTGGTGGCAGGGGGTGGCAGATCCGGAGGTTCAGGTGAGGGGACGCCTTCATTGTAAAGAGCCAAGTCTAAAGTCCAAATCTCCCTGAGAAGGCTTTCTCTCTTCCAGCCCCTCTGTACTCTTGCACTCACTTGGAACCAAACTGGATTGCAAGCCTTGGACCCTTATCTTGGACTGTGTTCTGCCTCTCCTCAGTGGCTTGGTGATGTGCTTGGACATCCACCAGTGAGGCAACAAGGTGGGGTGAGTGAATTCCTCCACTGGACAATATAATTGGGTGCAGCTATACTTTTGAGCAAAAGAACAAGAAGGCAAAGTTGATCCCACAAGCAGACATCTGTTGATATAGTGGAGGAGCCCTATTTAAAGTCTTAATAGATAATTGGAGACAGAGTTATAGTTTATTATAACTACCTATCACTTTCACTATGATTTTTCAGACATTTACTTTTTACTCTATCTCAAGACTTTCTCTACAAGAAAGTATGGCTCTTAACTCTAGAAGGCTCATTTGATGTCCATATTCACATATAGGACATAGTGCTTCTTGGGGTCCTGAATTAATTCAAAGCCCAGATCAAAATAGCACCCGGTTTTCAGTAGAACTTGTCTTGGTGATATGCTAACAGAAATATAGATTGGATCAACTACATCTTCTTCAATAGCAATGTTCTGTTAAGTATAGCTATAATGCTATCAGAAGAAAACTGAACAATCCAGGCTTCCCAATGGCATGGCTTGGGAGAATAGACTAGAATTAGACATGAGTTTGCTTAAGAACATGTGCAGTCTATGTGATATTAGGACAGTATTGTAGCATCATCCCCAATGATTCAGCTCCATATAGGACCATTACCAAACAAAGTCACAGTGGTCTCTCTAACACGCCAAAAATCCTGGAATAGATAAAACCATTGAACAATGGTTTATGAAATGGAAAGAAATAATGATGTCTATTTTAATAACCATAGATGCAATTGTTGCACTCTATTTTGCTTTTCTATTGCTGTGATAAAACGGGAACCAAAAACAGCTCGCAGGAGATCAGGTTTACTTCCCTCTACAGTTGTAGTACATCACTGAGAGAAGTCAGGATAAGCATTCAAGGCAGAAACCTAAAGGAAGAACTGGTGCAGAAGCCGTGGAGGAGTTGCTGTCTTGCTTTAATCCCATGGCTCGCTCTGCTTGCTTTCTTGTGCAACTCAGAACCATCAGACCAGGAGTGACAGGAACCACAGTGACTGGACCCGGCTGCCATCATAATTAATAGTGGAAACATTGCTGAGGCTTGCCTACAAATCAGACGGAGTTGTCTTTTCTCTTATCATTCCCTTTTCCAAAATGATTCTAGTTGTGTAAAGGTGACAAAACTAGCCAGTGCAATGAGACACCAGTCTAGTGGGGTGTTGCACAGTCTGCTATGCTCACACTTAGTACGGAGACTTTGAGAAACAGCATTGATTAAACAACTCACCGCGACTTACACAACCACCAGCTCTTAGTAGGTAATGTTGCTGAAATTTGAAGAGGTCCTGGTGTAAGAAAGAGAGGAAACAGAAAAAAAGAATTACAAGTAATTCAAGTGTTTCTTTCAAAATAATAATCACAGGAATGTAACCTTCATAATGCTATTTATCTCTTCATTCCTTTGTCAAACACTATCTATGCAGAGACCCTGCACCACTCAAGGAATTAGATGGTTCAGAAAGACTGACCCTTCATTTCTTATATACTGATTTTTTTTAAAAAAAACTAACCAGTCTTAAAAGGCTGAGAGGTCAACCCTGAATCCTTAGGGAAAGCTATTGTTTTAGGAGAAAAGCCTGTGGAATAACCTGTTTGGTGTGCTTGCTGCTCAAACAAGGCAACACACAACTCAACCAATGTAAAAACCAATTTAGTTTCATATTGTCTAGATGTTCTTCGTGTGGTGTTAGTATGGTCATTGAACCTTAGGTTTTACTTCCACCAATACATGGAGAAGGCTTCATGATGACACTAAACTAGAAACACAGATGAGCACAATTGTGCCTTTCCCCAAAATTAAAATATACTCAATATTAATAAATGTACAACGTTCATCTGTTTTTATGGCAGATAATCCTACCTCCTTGATAACCTGACCAAGGCAAATGTAATTCATTTATTTTGATCTTAGTTGCTAATATTAACTCACATATCACACAGCATAAATAGAGCTCACACATCCATGTATGCATAAATGCAGAATGCAGAGTGAATACAAATTAAGGAGGTTACTGCAGAGTCCAGTACATATCAGAAGTGGGTTATATTAGTTAGAGTTTGCATTACTGTGAACAGACACCACAACCAAGGCAACTCTTAGAAGGAAAACATTTAATTGGGGCTGGCTTACAGGTTCAGAGTTTCAGTAGACTCTTATCAAGGAGGGAGTATAGCAGCATCGAGGCAGGTATGGTACAGGAAGAGCTGAGAGTTCTACATCTTCATCTGAAGGCTGCTATAAGACTTCCTCCCAAACAGCTAGTATGAAAGTCTTAAAGCCCACACCCACAGTGACACACCTACTCTAATAAGGCCATACCTCCTAATAGTGCTACTCTCTGTGTCAAGCTTATTCAAACCATCACATGGGTCTAGAGAACTGAGAGTAGATTAAGGTAAGGAACCCAGGTCCAGCCTGGTGAGGAAGCCACAGATATAGAGAGAACAGGCTATAGGACAGTCAGGTTTAAGAGCAAGGATGTAGTTAACTACAGATGTGAAAAAGCAGAAGCAGGTTAGAGCACCAAAAGAAGCAGATTTTAAAACTAGATATGTGAGCACATTTGACAGTAGAGTAATTCCTATTAACAGTAGAAGACTGAGCTGAACAGAAACCTAAGGAAGAGTTGAGGAATTTCTGTACATTGGTCTTTGATTCATACAACAGGTATCTGATAAAAGACTGGGGTGGGGCCTTACCATTTTACCATTGCAATACTAGGCATCCATCACTTTTGTCCAAGAGAAGGAGTTGTTACACCTTTTCCTGGGTCTCGCATCTCCAAAAAGGCTCTTGAGCTTGAATTACTTGATATGAATCTAATACACACTGGTGCTCATGCAGTCTAAGTTTACCTCAGTAAATATATAATATGGCACCTTTTCTCCTACCAGGGATAGACATTTATCAGCTTGTGCTGTGTGGGTGGTAATGGAGTCAGTTATGTGTCTGTCCAGTAATGCAGTCATCCTCCACTCTTACACTGGAGTTAAAAGCTACTTGTAAAATGGAATCTCTCAAATTAATATCCAGCCTAAATAAAACTAGCTTTCATAAAATATAGAGAAGCCTAGAGTGGGACATGGCCTCATCTTGACATACAGCTTAAGAAAACACATTATTGGAATTAGTCAAATTAAAAGGCACAGCACCAGAAATGTTAAACAGAGTAAGAAAAATGCAGAAAGGGAGAAAGTATTTGCAAATCCAACAAAAGATTGATTTCCAAATTATGAGTTAATTCAACAATCAAAGAAAGAAAAAAGAAAGAGAGAGGAAATGATTTTAAATGAGCAACTGATATGAATAAACATTTTTGAAAGGAAAACATACATATAGCCTGCAAGTATATAAAAATGTTCACCATCATTAGCAGCCAAAGAAATGCAAGGCTATACTAATGTGAGGCATGGTTTTACTCCAGGTATAAAAGCTTTTAGCAAAAGAACAGCAATGAATGGTGCAGCCATGTAAAACGGAGTGCTTATGTTAATAGAGAATATGTAAATTAGTATAGCCATTACTAAGATACTAAGTGATTGCTCAAGAAAATGAAAACGGAGCTAAGAATGAACCAGCAGCACTAGTGTCAGATGTATCCAAAAGAACTAAAATCTGTATTGGAGAGATGCTGACATGTTTACTGCAACATTACACACATAGCTGTCAGAGAAGCAGTGAGAGAGACGGTTCAATAGACAGGCACTGATGCTAAGTTCACATGAAGCAGACTTCGCATTGGGTTCCTGTAGAGGGGAAGGGAGAAACCTGGGAAACAGAAGGACATCCTCACTTATGTAACTTTCAGAAATGAGTGAGCAGGCTCCCTAAGTTCATATGGCTTTAATACAGGGAACATGTGATTTGGAGGCATGTGGACTTGGAAGCATTCAGTGAGCTATGTTTATAAGTTAAAGCGAGAGGTGGTAGAGGAGGGGGGACCTTTGATTTACAGGGTCCTGCTCATCTTGCAGTAGCTCAGTACCAGGCTTCATAGGAGGCATGAAGAAATCTCCTTTGTCTTGGGCTTGTTATCCTTAACAACTCTATCCCTACTTAAATCTGTGTTTTATTACTTACAGGAGGTGTTACTAAGCTCTCTGGGATGGCATCCTTACTCTTAAAGCATTTGGCACATGATCTAACCGTAGCTATGATTCATGGAATCAGTCTAGGTGTCAACAGCACCTATTTTATTTTTATTATTTTCTCTTATTTAAAAAAAGTAGGGTCTTTCACTTGCCACAATGTAGAAAAAACTGGAGCATATTTTTCCTAAGTGAAAAAGTGCCACACACCCCCAGTAGAGTCTGTGTGACTGGGCAAAAGCCTGGCACACTCACCCGAGGAGACGACTTCAAGGAAGTCAGTCTCCTGGAGGGGTTGGCTGTCCTCTCAAAAGGATAATGTTCTTCACACGTCCTGGCTGCCATGCTTGGAACAACTTTTCTTGTTATCTCATTTCTACCCTGTGTACTTTTGCTCAGGGCATGTCCTGCCCTACTATCCTCCCATGAACAAAGAAAGGTCACAGAAAGTGCAATAGAAGTAGCCACTGACTCTATTTTGGATTTGGCCTTTCTGTGGGAAAGTATCACCATTCATCCTAAGGAATAGGGACTTTTGACTGAACTATAGCAGTAAGAGTTGTTTTACCAGAACCCCCTATAAAGACGTACAGCGCTTAAGAGTGGAGGTGGTTAGAGAGGAAGTTATTCCAGTCACTCACTCTTACGGATTTCCTTTAAAAAAGACCCTGAAATCTCTAAAAAGAAGGGGCTTTATCGCATTCCTAAGAGATTTATGGATGGCAGATGGCAATGGCTTATAGCAAGGTGATGGTAGTTTCCACCCTGTAAGCAGGATGGGGCCACAGCGTACTCCCCCTGATCCCTTGCCATATACAGGAATTTATGATGAATCTGGGAATCGATGGGTCAATCACAATGGAGAAAAGATATCATATTATTCACTTCCATTTATGGAGAAATTGGCACAATCATGACCCCCATGGTGTTTATTATTTAAAGAGAATAGAGATAGTATCATTACACAGTTACAATAGCCCCTAAATAGAGTTAGTGTTAGAATTAAATATATTAAAGGAAATGAGGAAGAAGCCTAGGGAATAAAAGATATTAACATAAAAGATTATATTAATAAATGAGAAGACCCCAGACATATTATACATAAGAAGCATATGCATGATGAATCTAATTTGGCAGCTCACAAAGCAACAAGAAGGTTACTGTAAAATCTCAGATAGTTAACTGCTGGTCACAAGTACCACTGAGTGGCTTGCCAACTTGGCTACTGTCTCTCACCTAGAGATAACATCAGCTTCACATGTGCCTTGCAAATGAATAGGTTACTGATTTCTTAGAGTTGGGTCCAATTTATGATTATCTAATAAGAACATTGTAAAACTGTTCCTGAGAACCTTTGTCCGTTCTCTTCCTGTGTATATGCAACATTGCTTTTCTCTTTGCTTTATGGTTATAAACGTCTGATGCTTGAATAGTAAAATCGCACTCAGGTCCAAGACCACCTTGGGTCTGTGTCTGTTGTCATTCCCAGATTCCTTGCCCACCTGAAACCAGTCCCCCTGGGTTGTGTCAACGGTCCGTGGCAAAAAAAGCTTACCCCAGAAAGATGAACAGCATATGATCTCCATTAATTATGCAAGCTAAAGTTAATCTCAAAGAAATAAAAATTAGACTGGTGGTTTCTAGTGCTTGGCAGAGATGTAACAGATACAGAGCTGGGTCAGAGTGGCCGATTGCTACAACAGTGAGGTTGAGTGGGAAGAAAAACATCTAATGTCCTGTAGCATAGAAAGATAATCGTGCCTAATAATCAAATAGTTCAAAATAGATAATAGGAGTTTGAATGTTTTCAACACAACATTAACAATAGAAAGAAATCAGACTTTTAAGTACTTAGATATTATTTAAATCTATCCTTCAAGGAAGGATAGTCTAGTAGTGCTTTGGTGGGGGACTTAAAAAAATGATCCAATCAGAATCCTAAAAGTATGGCTGTTGTTCAGAGTCAAGAAATGGAAGGATAGAAATTTTGCAGAAGGGAAATCTGATCTGACATCTTTCTTGACTAAGAAATCAAAGTGATCATGGTACATTGATTAAATGATAAAAATTAGTAATGAAAGTCTGTTTGAGAGGAATGGTAATGAGTCATTTTGTTTATTTGTTTTTACACACCCTGGTATTTGTGAAACTGAGTTCAATGAAATTATATATTAGGAAAATACTGAACAGAAAATGAAGTCTTAGTTTGCATTAATAAGGAAAAAATGCTTTCATCAAAACACAGAAACACCAAGTAAAAATAGGATCGAATCATGTGACATTAACTCCAGCTGGTGTCTACCATAGTCATTAGACAACGTCTGCTTGCCAGAATTATTTTGATCACTAAACAGTGTATGAATTGCACATGCTGAGAAGAAAACAAACTGTTTGAGGGGCTCATCTCTAAGGACAGATGCCAAGCACAGAAAACAAGAAAGAGCACCATTGTATTTAAGCAGTCACAGTGACTGGTAGATGTGTGTGTGTGTGTGTGTGTGTGTGTGTGTGTGTGTGTGTGTGTGTGTGTGTGTGTGTATGCATACACATGTAGAGGTAGACTAGGTAAATTAGAAGGAAGGTGGCAAAATGCTGCAGGAAGACACAAATATATAGACTTTTCAAAAAGAAAGAGCAGAATTTTGAAACTATAACGTTTGTATTGATACATAAATCCGAAAAAATGATTTAAGAACTTGAGGGACTGAATCTGTTTCTAATTGTCCCTTCAATCTTTGATGATAAACAAGAAGTCCAGTGGCTGAATATCCACAAAGCAGCAGCTGGGTAGCAGGGGCAGAAGTTCTAAGGTGGGACTTGAGGCTATTAGATTATGAAGGACCTAATCTCATAAGTGAGTGAATGCATTGATTAGTTCATGGTATAATAGCTAATTCGTAGGTAGGTCTAGACGAAGGAAGTAGACCACTAGGGATATAGCTCTGAGGCATGTATTTTCTCATTTTCTCTTATTGTCTTTCTCTCCTATCCCTCCTTTTTCCCCAACTTCTGTGTGCATCTTTCCTTCCTGGGAATGATGCGGGAAGGCTCAAATTCTGATCTCCTTGGTGAAAAGATCTACAGTGAAACTACTGACTATAGTTTTCTTCCTCTTCCTCTTCCCCTTCCTCCCCCTGTAAGATTATCTTTAGTCATTTTGTATTTGTCCTTAAGTACTGTCTGAAATTCTATGACGTCTTTGTGTTTCTATGATGAATATTTTTTCAAAAATTTTACCAAAAATACCTTTAACCGACATTTAAAATGAAGAAAAATTATTTTTGGCCTCCTGTTTCTGAGACTATTGTTAGAAATAATATCATGGATAAAATGTGTGGAGGAGGAGGCTGCTCACTTAATGGTGAAAAGAAAACAGAAATCAAAGAGGGGAGTGAGGACCAGCTATAACCTTCAAAGTTGTATTCCCAATGACCTACTACCTATACCTAGGCCCTACTTCCTGAAGTTTTGCAGTGTACCATAATACACCTATTATCTGGGGAACAACTCTTTATAGCATGAACTACTGGGAAATATTTTGTACTCAAACTACAATAGTCTGTTCTGAGCAAGGTGAAATTTTCAGCATGTAGCCTATCTACCATCTACCATCTTGAAATGGAAGTCATGAGCAAGTTATATTGATTATGTTGCTCTTGGCTAACAAAATGTCTCCTTGACTCTCAGGGAAACCAGTTAGTCATTCTGTTTTTATGCTACACTGACTTCTTGGTTGAATGGTTGAACAATGGTGTCACATTTCCATGCTGCTTCTGGCAAAACAAATGTAGTTTAAAACTTCCCATTGTGGTCCCATAACCTGCTTCTTTTTTTCAGTATTGCTAGCCTTTAAAAGAAAATTCTTCTTTGACATCTTTATGCATATATGTAATACATTCTGGTAAAACTCACTGCCTCACCCTTAAGAAAGGCTCTGTCCTTTGCAGAGTAAACATTCTTTCTGCATTCATGTCTTGTTTGTCGTTTGTTTGTTTGTTTGTTCTGTGATCTGCCAAGTTTAATCAGAACCAGTCTCAGTTTCCTGCATGTGGAGCTATGCTGGAACATATGTAACTCACCAGAGGCTATACCATGGGAAAAAGTGATTTTGAGTAGCTGTTTGTGGATCCAGTACATTCTATTAGCTTTCTGAGCCTCCAAAGCTCCCTCCTTCATACAGCAGGGGATGTCAAGATTACAAGGAAGCAGCTACAGAACAGACAGAAAAAGCCAATGCATTTACTAAGACGAGAATACTCAGACTCATCGAAGCCATGCTTTCGGGCTCTTAAATAGAAAACACTTCAATGATACAAAGTGCAAATGAGTGTGGGCATCTTTCTTTGAAAGACTGCCATGAAGTCAACTTGTTGCTGTGTTTTGCTGGAAGCATTCAGACAGTTCTCCCTGATTTTCCTCTTAAAATGTTTGTCCCTATTTTTAATGATTATACTTATCGAGCAATTAATTCGCTTATTTTATTTTGTATTCCATAAGATAGAACTTTACTACCTAGAATTCATTTTTCACAGTTTGAAGCACAAAAAGTGGCCACTTCACATTGCCTAAAGTAAAATGGTTTATAGAATTTTTACTCTAATAGCATTTCCATGCAAATACCAGTGCCAATCCTTATTAGTTTCTTAATTAAACTACCGAACATGGAGCAGAATTATCACATTTTGAAAATATGAAAAAAATTACTTGGAAGTCCATCCCTTCATCTGACTTTATGATACTATAAATTGTTTACTTAATAGTATATTCATTGCCAGCAAAACTTTTAAATAGCGGTTTATAAAGAAGATTATCCAGCTGTGAAATTGGAAGTAAAATTGGTGCAGCTCAACTGAATTTTACTTTTACTCAGTTTGCCAACTGTAATCTGCACTTTCTTTTTACGGTGCCTCCAACTGAAAAGGATTATCTAGTCAGAATATATCAGTACATAATAAATGTGCTTCATTTCTTTCCGGTTCTTACAGCTGACAGCCAGAATGAATGTTTGTCTCAGTGCCGGCACCAGGGGTGCTTTCTCAGAGACTATTTCATGGTCCATTGAACCCTAAAGGACATTGTTTTTAAAGGCACATTATCAGAATGGAGGAAGCGAGTCACCAGGCAGGCTATTACAGGTACTCCTGAAATCTGAGTAGCCACCTCTAGCTTACGTGGTATTGACATCATTATAGGAAATATATGAACTATGAAATATTCCTTTATCATCATTTTCCATAAATCCATCCACCTAGCATAATATCCTATGAATGTGCCTGGATGTTTTGGCAAAATAATCAAGCCAGGTCAACATCTTGAATCCAGAATACCTACAAGATCTTTCTATCTCCTCATTTGTGGTTTCAACAGGAATCTAGGCTTCTCGTCTTTACCTGACCTTCCTTCCAGTCACTGGAAAGCCACACAATTAATCACTGCTCTGTCATGGGAGCATCTGTAAGGTATTCATCATGTTCTTTTCAGCAAGAATTGCATTTGTTTGTGTGTGATTTACCTACGAAAGAGAATTCCTTCAGGGCAAACTCCAAAAATTGTGAGCCTTACATCCTAAGGACGCTCACAGTTACTAACAGAGTAAAAGGTCTGTTCGTCTGTTTTAATGTGGAGTCACAGTTAAAGGAAATGATTCTGACCACCTCACACAGGCTGGGATACAAAAGGTCACACGTACTTTACATTTTGTATTTGGTACCTCCCATAGATTCTGGATGCATTTCTGTTTATGTCTTGTTCTCAATGTCTATTTGACATTTTCTTTCTCCATTCCAAATATTTAGATGACCCCATCAATATCAAAGGTGATAGCTACCATTCCATTTTTACCAGGGATTATAGTTTGCTTTCATTTTGTCCAAAGCATTTTATTAAAACATTCATTTAGCTGGATGACTCATGAAATTGTTGACATTTTCTTTGAGATTGCTTAGTCCCTTACAGTATTAATTCCTACTCTCTAACAGTTTTAACAATTATAAGAAATGCTGCTCTGCCGCCGTGCCACATAGCATGGGCAGGCAGGATCCGCCTGCACGTTCACCACTACAATCCACCACAGGTATGTAGTGGACAGATGGGAGCGAAAGAGAAATGGACCAGTCTGAGCAATGACGTAAGGTGGAATTAGAGATGTGAGGGTGGAGAGGAATATGGTATTGTGAGTAGCCAGTCACCTGAGGCCAGGATGAAGTATCAGCCCACGGTGCCAATGAAGACCATGTCTCTGACTGTGGCTATGCTGCAGCAAGGGGTCTGTGTCAATCTTGTAATAGCAGTGAAGATCATGCAGACTTCCTTGGTCTGGGCTGCTGCCCAAGGACTGTGCAGAGCTGACCACGACCCCCCACTAGCTATGGTACTATGGAGAGCTGGCCCCACTTCTCCCAAACTGCAGCACACTGGAAAGTGGTCACTGCACCTTGACTAAGCAGCAGAGTAGAGCTGACCCCGGTGATGTGGGAGCCATTGAGCCAGAGGGCAGCAGAGCGGGAGAAATGACTGCCCCTGGCCAGCAAACACTGGGTAAGCTAGCTGGGCTGTGCTGGAGAAATTGTCCTGGGTGTGCAGTTGCGGGAGGGCTTGCAGACTGACCAACTCTACTATACAGGTCCTGATCCTGCTCTTGTCTACGAACTTCTGGAGCATTCGAGATATAAAAGGCAGATACAAAGCTACAGGATGATTATGACACAAGGCAAGAAAAAGATAGCCAAGACTAGTCCTGTTGAGAATCCAGTATCGATGGTGTAGCAGAATCCAGATAACTTGAACCAGACCAATAACTCATTGCAATGAACATTTGCAAGTAAATGTGTGTGGACAAAAGGGTATACTGTGGGTTTGACACAATGCAGCTTCTGCAATGAGATTTTTCCATGATTTGTTTTGCTTTGTTTTGTTTTAGTTTAAGTTACAAAGGCAGAGGACAGATATAGATTAGGGTATATAGTATGAAACCTAAAAAAAGAACAAAAAATTTTAAATAGCAAATGATTATCACTTACATGTCTAGATATTTTTAAGTAATAACTATGATAAATTTTTTGAGACTCTATACGATGTATGTTAGGGTTTCCCTGCTCTGACCTTGTCTAGGGATTCTAAGCCTGCACCTCTTGATCCCATCCCCCATACAATCCTCTACCTGAGGAATGTTGCATAGCCTCAGTTAGATTATAGGACCAATGTCCTTTCTCCTGACAAACTTGTTCAGCCAGCACCTGAAATTCCTGAAATGCTTCCCCATGCTAATGAAGTATCCCAGTTACCTTAAGCCCTCAGCCAATGAACTTTGTCCATACTGACTGTCCCTACCCTCAGTCAACCAAACTTTTCGAAGCCTTCAATCATCCTAAGTAAAGTTGATCTGCTTACTGACAGCTGGTCCCAGTGTGGGCATTCACCATAGGTACCCAGAGGGCTTCTCATAACCCTGTTTGATGTTTCTGCTCCCTTTGCCTAAATTGGCCAATGATCCACGGTGTCAGGGAGACACACACACACACACACACACACACACACACACACACGCATAGACATGTACATATATACATATGTATCTATGCATATACATATATGCAGATATATGTGCATTTATGCATATATGTATATAATGTTTTATGAATATGTATATGTTTTATGAAAGTTTTACATTAAGAAGTTTCCATATAGCTTTTTCCAGAGCCTTATATCTTTCCTGATATGCTTTTTTCTTCCCTTCCTTTTCCATTCTCAAATCCATTTAATACTTTCGTTTTCCATTTTAAACATTTCTAACTTCTACCTTCACATCTATGCACTATACCTTCCCTCCATGAATGTCCCCTCTTCATACACCCTTACTAGTTTCCTAAGCACATTGGGTATAGCAAATGAAACACATATATTATCTAGGTTATTCGTATTAATCGTGTTTTGGTGCTGGAACCTGGGCATTTCATGACCATAAATTGTATTCATGTATCATGGTATGGTTATCTGAACCTGGTTTTTTGTTTGTTTGTTTGTTTAATAGGTGGGGGGTGTTTGTTTTTTCATAACAAGCATCTTATGATCCAAATTCATACATTTGACCCATTCTTGGAAGGCTCAAATACAACCAACCTCACAGAGAGTGAATCTGGGCATTTTGTTGACCTGATGAAATCTATAGGCACTATTCCAAGAAACTGGCATATAGGCTTAGATTTTTCAAAACCTAATCTAATAAGCATCCTTAAATGCTTTAACCTCCCTTCTAGCCCACCACTGACCAGAAAGGAAAGAGTAATAGGTCAAAGGGGGATGTGGACCTGTTTAGAAATAGTTGTTTGGGGGTGATTCCAATTTTTGCACATATGCTATCAGCAGTCCAGGTCACATAAATCAGCAGTCAGATCTTGATCGACTCAAAATTTTCATTTGCAAATCAGCAGCGGCAATTCAACCCAGAAGAAATCACAAGCCTCTGCCAATCTGCCTGAGCCCATGGAAGTGGCGAGAAGTTGCCAGAACATCAGAAGACATTCTTTGGTGCATTTCT
Source organism: Rattus rattus (assembly GCF_011064425.1). Classification (NCBI taxonomy): domain Eukaryota; kingdom Metazoa; phylum Chordata; class Mammalia; order Rodentia; family Muridae; genus Rattus; species Rattus rattus. The sequence goes on along the minus strand of NC_046161.1, from coordinate 84,651,199 downwards.
CTCTACTAAGTCATGATGAGTGATGATCAGCAAAGAAGGCGAGGCAAGCTAATGCCAGAGTGTCATCCACTGTCTGTTGGGTTATATTTATACCTTTCCAAATATCACATATCCTCTCAAGTAGCAGCTCTAGCAAAACGTCACATGTCCTTTCTCCAGGCAGCTTCCAGAAAAACACTATGCGTCTTTTCAAAATATTCTCCCACATGCTTACTTCAACAAAAACATTCTCTCATAAGACAATTTCCAGAAAATCATCACATGACACAACTGAGCCTCCAAAGAAACCAGAAATTTCCACTTCACTGGCATACCTGTACAGGAGCACCAAAATTGTTGTGACATTTTAGAGAACTCACGTCTACCTTACGGTTAGCAATAACGCCTCCTAATATAAACAAAGATGTCTTCTGACATTCCTTTAGTCAGAAGAGGAGGGAAAAGTTGAGGAAAATGGAAGCATTAGGGAAAACGTTATTCAATCATTTTTACAAACTAATGACAATGAAGTGGTGATTCCTTTGCTTTGAATGACTAAGGACAAGTTGGTCGCACTGAAATCAGTGTAAAAAAGTTGAGGGACTGGCACAAGATTTCCTCATAGAATTAACCAGCTACCTTGGTTAAGACATTTGTTTGTGGCAGCTATAACAAACCAACATCCAAAACTCAGCACCTAAGGACAAAAACAGAGATTTTCTGACTTTAAAAAAAATCAATGAATAAAGATTATTTACCCAATATCAACAAAAGTTCTGTATATGAAAGTTTATAATAGCTTTATTCGTAGCAGACAAAACTTAGGAAAGAGTCAAGATAGCCTTCAATAGCAAAACCAGTTAGCATACAGATGTGCATTTATATATTCTGTAATATATAAATGATCAGTTTTAAATAAAATAGGATTATATTTTTGTCTTTTCAGGGTTAAAAACATTATTAGATTATGGGTATTTAGGGGTACAAAAACTTTAGTATGACTAAATTTTTAAGTAAATCTGTTTTGAAATTTTTGGAATCAACTGATTAATGTGGAATCAACTGATTAATAAAACATAGAAACTCATCCTATTTAAAGAATATGGTACCTATTAAAGAGGTAGGAAAATAACTCCATAGATAAACTACTTTCATGAGGATTGTACTTTGTATTCTTGGACCTACCTCAGGTTGGTTGGAGTAAACATACATCTGTAATCCCACCATGAAGTGACTCATAGAGACCGAATAATATCTGAAGGCTAACTGGCCAGTTAGTTTGATGTAAACAGCAGTAAAGTAACAAAATATTGTGTCTCAAATAGGTGAAGGGTGAAGATCCACAGCTGATGTTGATCTCTGGCCTCCACTCTATACCCCTGGCCAGTGTCCCCAACAACCACACACATGGTATTGGCACAACTCCTCCTCTCCCCCCCACACACACATATTCACATTAACCATGTACCTCTATGTATACATTATACAAGAAAGAAGGAAATTATTAATCTGAAAATAAAAGTAGAAATAAATATTGGAAGATAGAGATTGGCAGAAAGTGTTAGAGGAAAAAAAGCAATAATCAGTTAACTTTGCGTCTGCTTAGCACAAAGACTGTGTAGGTGGAAAGGAAAGTTAAGGTACATGGAAGGATCTTTGTCTTAAAATTTTTGGGTTAAAGGGTCAGTAGAGGCCTGAGGGTGGACAGGATCAGCATACTCCTGAGAACACGCTTTAATAAAATAAGAGAAAATAAGTGATTATAGGGTAGGACTTGTAACAGAGAAGGTAAATTCCCCCATGCCCTGCAAAAAGAGATCAATATATGAACTCAGATTGTCTGAGAAAAAGGGGGCTCAGGGTACGGCTTGAATGCAAGTTAGGGCTGAAGGAAGGGATTAGTCCAAAAAAGATGTTCACAAGACAGTTTTCACTCTGTGTCTTAATATGTTCATTGCTCTGTTCTACTGATCTTAAGTACTATGTGTGGTAGGGAATATGGGGGTGTCGCTGTACTCCTAAGGCCCTCACAACTAACTTTTGGGATATAGATGAAGGACTACTGAGCCACTGTATGGGTTGTATGCATGCATGGCTCAAGAGAGATGAAATTTTGGCAAAATAACATTTGTGAGGTGGGAAGAAATTACGTTTATAGTTTCAACCATAGGAGAGAAAGTTTCTACGTATCCATACAAAATGTTTACCATGGTGAAAAGATAGCTATTGGTTTTTGTTAGGAGGCACATGTGAGAAATCCATCTGCCTGTCCTCTCTTCAAGAAGATTACCCCAATATTTTGAAGGTTGAAGGAAGGAAGAAGGGCTTGCAAGGGAAGGTTTGAGTGCTGGTAAAGTAGCCTTAGGCAGTAGCCTTAAGAAAGATAGAAAGGTTGGAGTGGAACGAGAGGTGGAGAGAAGATCAAGACTCAGCCAATGACAAAGGGATTGTGAATAGCTGTGAAGAAGGGAAAAGGAGTCACTACCAGATTTTCAGTTCGTTCTTGTCTTTCAGCAGAACTAAGGATAAAAGTTACTATTGCTAAGAAAAATGCTGTCCTCACATGTGTGAAGCCCCACACAACTGGTGTAATGCAAAAGTCAAGGGAGTAGTTTCCTCTGCTGTGGGCAGAACTTTGTGTGCAAAGTGTAAGTTTTTAATTCTCTAAACCTCACAAACACCATCTAATGACTGAATATTTTCTTAATTCAATTAAAAAAATTCTTTGAATTAGAGTACATAAATGGGAATCTCATTCTCTAAGAAGTACATTTCAAAAATTTCATTTTGTGGTGTTCCACCTTATAATTACATCCAATAAATACTACAATGACATTAAAAGATTGTTGTTTTTTTTTTAATTAGGAGCTCTCTACAGGAATTGAAAAGTCTTTTGTCTCCTTCTACATTATTCAAAAAATTGGACTGGGTAATACTTTGCAATTATGTTCTCTTACATGAGTTTTAAAAACTATTCTACAATATATTTTAAGCATTAGCTTGGTTTTATAAGATCTTTTTCCTGCAGATATTCTTTAAACCATAGAATTCCACAGAGTAATACACAAAGTATTGTTTCTATTATTTTTCCCTCTTCCTCATAGATTTCCAACGTAAAGCATGCAATGTGTACTTGTTAAAAATAGCCACTAGCAAGCTTACAATGTACATTATGGATGATGGTGGTAGACGGGTTAGTCAAGCATGAAGAGAAGCCCAAGAGGTGAGAGAAAGGGCAGAAAATGGAGAGATACAGCAGCTACACAGTCATCCTCCCTTCCCACAGACGCTAGAGGAATTATAATGCTTAGAGTTTGGGCTCCACCCAGTCATTCCATGTTCTTGTTACTGATGGAGAAAGCCAGTCTTTCCAGCATTTACAACACAGAGTGACCATCTAAGTAAGCTCTGTGTCTCCTAAGGAAAATATAAAGGAATTGTGATCACCCTTTCATCCCTTTTCTTTTGTAAAACCCTCCCCTCCTACAAGAAAAAAGTTGAAGTTTTTTTTTTTTTTTGCATAGCATTTACCTATTCTTTTCAGAACGACTTTATCTTTAACAGGATTCTGTTACTATTGCATTTTTCTGTCCAATTTTCCCTCCAAATTTCCTGCTATCAATTAATGTGCTCAGTTATTCCATAAATCCCCTTTTTCCAGACTATAGTCCCATTATATTTAATAAATGGACTTCCTTGAAAGAAAGTGAGTGAATTTGTAAAATGGAAAAAAAATATATCATATCCTGATTTTTTCCAATCACACAATCTGTGAATTCTGAGCATGTATTAAGTATTAACTCTGCTATCGTGCTTTTTGTAAATGTAGACACAATGGCAATTAAAAACATGGTAAGTCAAGAAAACAGAGAACACAAATTACTTCCTATGGAATCCAAATTGATTAATGTTTGTTGACTGCAGTCCCAGGGTGAGCAGTGTGTTTGCTAAGACACCTGCTAGAAGTCTACTCAGGTTAAAAGGAACTATGTGGGACCCCTGTTGAAGGAATCAGAGAAAGAACTGGAAGAGCTTGAAGGGGCTTGAGACCCTACATGTACAACAATGCCAAGCAACCAGAGCTTCCAGGGACTAAGCCACTACCCAAAGACTATACATGGACTGACCCTGGGCTCCGACCTCATAGGTAGCAATGAATAACCTAGTAAGAGCACCAGTGGAAGGGGAAGCCCTTGGTCCTGCTAAGACTGAACCCCCAGTGAACTAGACTGTTGGGGGGAGGGCGGCAATGGGGGAGGTGGGAGGGAACACCCATAAGGAAGGGGGAGGGGGAGGGGATGTTTGCCCGGAAACCGGAAAGGAATAACACTCGAAAATGTATATAAGAAATACTCAAGTTAAAAAAAAAAAAAAAAAAAAGGAACTATGTGCCTAAAGCTATTTCTCAGGCCACGCCTGTAGTCAGGTCTCAAATGCAGTGATAAAGTCCATGATCGAAAGCAACTTGGAGAGAAACAAGTTCATTTCATCTTATAATTCTGATTCTGGGACATACTCCATCACTTAAGGGAGTCAAGGGAGGGACTCAAGGCAGGAACCTGAAGGCAGGAACTGAAGCAGAGATCATGAACGAATGCTACTTATCGCCTTGCTCCTCGTTGCTTACTCATCCAGTTTTCTTTTATAACTCAGGACCACTGTACCCTTTCACATCAATTATTAATGAAGAAAACACTCCACATTGGCTATAGGCTAATCTGGTGGGGGCGTTTATTTTTTCAACTGAGTTTCCTGTGGTATGCCTGTTGAGGACCATTTGTAGTTCCTCACCCTCTGTCTCCTCCCTCAGGGTGTCTAGGCTGGCAGGATAAAGCAGAGTCCACAACTGGGGGGGTCTTTGGGATCCCAGTCCAGCTGGTGAGGATTTTAAGGAAACAGCTCTCTTAGACAATTTTAGTCTGTGTGCATACCTTTATTCGGGGTGGGTTTGTATGTAAACACTTAACTGAGGGTGATTAAGGGTTATATATACAACTTGGAGAGTAGAAAGAAGTTTTCAGGAGTGAATGAAATCACTGGCTGGAGTTTAAAGTACTGTAGATGCCTTGTATGGCGAGGCATTCAAGGAATCCCAGGTGCTTGCTGGGCAGGTTCTTATCTAGAAAGAGGAAGTTGAACTTGTAGGTTTGGTAAGGACTATGTGACATTTCTCAAGTAGAGGGTTGGGGGTTGTGTTCCCTCATATCAGTCAGAGAAGAGGGAGTCCCTCTAAGAATAGGAAATCCTCAATTTCGTGTTAAGCTCAGAGGAGCTATCTGGACAGATGACTCTAGCTTGTGTCAAGTTGACAGAAATTAACCAGGACAGGTTTCTTCAATGGACACTGTCATCTGGGCATGACATGCTAACACCATCTTAAAATCAGAGCAGTAGTGACTGTCACACTTACAAAGACCTCACATGAGGCTACAGTCACTCACTCATTCCTGTAGCTTGCAGCTACATATAATCCTGCCTCAGATATGCATTATCTTGGGTGCTGCTAAATTGTACAGGACCTGGTTCAATGGAGAAGCATCTGTATTATGTAGCTTTCAGGTAACTATCAGCCATGCTGGGGTGGTCTTTCTATGATGTAGCTGTTTGGAGGCCACTTGTGCTTCTGTAACTTTACCCATGTTCCTGTGAGTTATTCTAATTAACTCATAGGTTCACAAGACTGGATTTTCATCATCTATTGTGTGCCATGTCTAGAGTTAATAGATGTTTGCTCACATGCATCTCAGTAAAGTAACATGACACTTAGGACCTGAACTGACTGTTTTTGTATGTCAACTTGACACAAATTGGAGTTATCACAGAGAAAGGAGCCTCCCTTGAGGATATGCCTTCATGAGATCCAGCTGTGAGACATTTTCTCTACTAGTGATTAAGGGTAGGAGGGCCCATTGCTAATGGTGCCATTCCTGGGCTGGTGATCTTGGGTTCTATAAGAGAGCAAGCTGAGCAAGCCAGGGGAGCAAGCCAGTAAGTAACATCTCTCTATAGCCTCTGCATCAGCTTCTGCTTCCTGACCTGCTTGAGTCCCAGTCCTGATTTCCTTTGGTGATGAACAGCAATGTGGAAGTATAAACTGAATAAATCCTTTCCTCCCCATCTTGCTTCTTGATCATGATGTTTTGTGCAGAAATAAAAACCCTGACAAAGACATGACCTAAATAGGAAACCAATAGAATGAAGATGAGGTGTGAGAATGGCAGTTATATTGCCCCTTTTATGTGTGCTGACATAAAGCTGAACGCAAATGGAGACTCCATGAAGGCAAGCTGCTTGATCTAGCTCTTTCAAGTAACATGGAATGCCAGGCAAGCTGTTTGACCTGGGTCTTTCAAGTAACATGAAATGACAAGCCTGCCTGCAGGAGTAACAGTTGAACTGCCTCTGCTATGGGAGATCACGCATGCATCGGAGCCTAAGCTATTAAGCTAGAAGAAAGGTGTGTGAGCAAAATGCTAGCATCTTCCTATGCTTTGTGAGACGGCTTGCCCTCTTGATGAAAAAAAATAGCATATACGGACAAATACTTTAAGAAAGCCGAGCCCTGAGTTGTAATGTGTGGTGACATGTGCAGCAATTGGAAAAGGACAGTATAAGATACAGGGAATATCTGTCATTTTTTGTGGTTGGATATTGGCGGCCAAGGAAAACAGAAGTACAGATTATGTCTACGTTAAGTAGTCCTTTCCATGATCCAATCCTTGTAAACTTCGGAAAGAACTGAAGAGTAAAGAGGAGTAAAGTATGGTTGAAATGAAAATGAGGGAACTGGACCGTGTAGAGGTGATATAGGATGCTCAGTTCACTGGGTCACGTGACAGTGTGTTCACCTGAAGACTAAGAAGGAGACCAGCTAAAGGGGACCTCAGTCAGCGTGTGCACTGGTCTCAGGCAGCCTGCAGTGCAGACAGTTGGAAGTCGGTCTGGCTGTCTCATGTCCTGTTTAAATGTGAAGATATGGGAAGTGAGCATGGGAAGGCTGGGCGGACGTGCCCTGATCAGCCAGCCTGCTGTGCCTGTGAGGAGGCTTTGGCAAATTAATGGCCAGTTTTTTTGATTTTGGCATCGAAAAATGTTCCAGTTTGGAGGTGGAGCGCTGCCTCCAGTCAGTGCAGTTTGCTTGGAGCATGCGCAGTAGAGAGGGAGCCTCTCAGCTCACTGCAGACCCCTTAGGCCCCCTCAGTATTTCCACCTTGCTGTAACGTTAGAGTACATCTCTAGTTGTTTATATTGGGGGGCTGGGCTTTTATCTCAGGTTAGTTCAGTTCTAAGCCCCACTTTGGGTGCCAATTTGTTGCTAGATTTTACAATCTTAATAATAAAAAACAAACACAATCCAGATATATTATTATAAGCATATGCCTAGATTGGGCAGGCCTAGGACTGCACTAACTTATGTCCTAGTTATAAGGCCCCTTGTTACTTGCTGTTTCTCCTCCCCACACCATTCTGGTCCATGGTGGCTTCCTCCTCCTCCATCTTCTTCCCCGCTCTCTCCTTCTACCTGCTCCCCTATCAAGGTTCCAGTCTCACCTTTTCTTCCTCTGCCCAGTCACAGGTTCCATCCTTTTATTGAGCAAGTAAATTGGGGAGAAGTTTCACATGCATCACTTGAATACCTGGCGGTCTGCTCAACCTGGTCAACCACCTCTCCAGGGACCAGTATTAGCATTAGAATACAAGCAGCGCCAAGCCAATCCACTACACATGTGGAGAGAGGTGTGCAGGTAAAAAATGACTGTGTTTTTTGCAAATGGACAATTATAATCCAGCCTCCAACTACACAGTGCACATTTCTCTCTAAAAGAAAGCTTGCTGGGCTGAATTGCTTTCTCAGACAAGTGTCAGGTACAGTCAGTGATGCAATACAGAGACAGCAGCCAGTCAGAGTGCTGGCATGGAGACTGTCAGATGGTCAAAAGGTGGAGTGAATACAGCCAGTGAGATGGGAGTTCCACTTACCTTTGGTTCTAAGGAGCTGTCTGAGGATTCACAATGGCCCATGGCAGTATCTCCAGGTGAGGAAATGAGATGGCTGATGGAAAATGATTATGGGTTACAGGAGAATAATTAATTCATCCCCACCCAACACTGATGTTTCAACGAAGGAAAGGGGAAACAGATGATGGAGTCTCTCCATGTTGTATTAAACCCTGCTAATATATATTTTTAATACACAAGCTAGGCATCACTGAAATTCTCAGGACTCCTATAGCCACCACTGCTTCCTACTTTTGAACTCCAGGAGACAGAGAGTCCTGCCAGACCCTGCCAGCTAATTCCAAGTTGTGTGCCCGCCATGGAGGGCCTAGCGACACACTCAGAGGATGCCAATTGATCATCAAGCTATGCTAACAAGGTTACCAAGGAAAACCTACAACAGCCTATGTTTGTGAATCAAAAAAAACAACAAAAAGCAAAACCAAAAACAAACAAAAAAACAACAAAAATCAGTGTAAAGATATTAAAATACAGAAAGTATTCTCCACCACTTGGGTTGTTTTAATTATTTACTTTATGAATACATTGGAGCTGTCTTCAGACACACCAGAACAGGGCATCAGATCCCATTACAGATGGTTGTGAGCCAACAGGTAGTTGCTGGGATTTGAACTCAGGACCTCTTAAGTTAAGAGCCGTCAGTGCTCTTAACTGCAGAGCCATCTCTCCAGTCCCTCTCCACCATTTGTAAAAAGCACCTTCCTAACGTCATAAGATAACTTAATAAAACCCCAGTGTCTGCTCTGGGCTTTCTACCAGTGGTGATTTACCTTTGCTAACAACCTAAGTGGATGTAAAATCATCTAGGAGATCACCTCTGGGCATACCTATGAGGACATTTCCAAAGATGTTTAACAACTCACAATGACTAGGTGTGGAAGCATTGCCTGGCCTGACTACCTAGACTACATGAAAAGGAGAAAGTGAACCGAGTATTGATCCCTCACTGCTTTCTGACCATCAACTCAGTGGAACCAGCATCTCAAGCTCTCAGCACCCCAGCTAGATGCACTTTCTTTGTTCCACCTTCCCTGACATGCTGGACTGTCTTCTCAAAAGTGTGAGCTAAGATACATATTTACTTCCTTTTATTACAGCAACAGGGAAAGCCACTAGCAGACTCTTACAGTGATGTTTGCTCGGGAGATACTGGGAACTCTTATAAATGCATGCTGTTGCCACTGCGCTGGTAGCACACCAAAATTTAATGATAAATACCTATTGATAGGCATGAAGAAATCAACCTGGGACTAAGTCACAACCCCCCTCCCTTGTGGCTGGCTTAATTGACCTGCTTACCTATGTCCAAACCATGGCTTTTTAATGTCGTCAACATTCCGGGCAGAATGTGCTTGCTGGTGACATGCGGAAATGACTTTTATGGGTACAATAGATGACTGCCTACAATAGATGACTGCCTTCTGATTCCATTTAAAGCCCATTTTATAGGGGAGCACAGGTACTTAGTAATTAAAATAACAAGCCATGGTTGGGGAGGCCACAGTCCCTAGTGAAATGCTACTGATTTTGTTTTGCTAAGTATGTATGACGTACCTGTCAAATTGCCCAGAGTGTTTGGGTTTATGCCCATATTATTGCTGCTGATGGGTTTAACCAAGGAAGCATCTTTTGATAGTGAGTGACAATAATTTTGAAAATAATAAATGGCTTAGAATAACTATTGTTGTGTGATAGCAGTGATCAGCCCAGTAGGAGAGAAAATAATCACACACCTATACTGTCTCCTGCATTAAGGGAACAAAGACTTGAAAGCAAAGAGTGAAAAAGGGGCGGAGTGTTGTGGAGGACCATCCTCCACCAATTTCATGGCCTCTGCCTTCTTGAAACCAGAACAGCAGTGTTTATCCGCAATTCAGACCCTCACCTCACCTGATAGTCTGATAATCATTCTGTCCTGCACCTCCCCTCACCGCATGGTATCCTGCGTCAGCTTCATGAGGTCTTGGGAGTACTAACAGCTGGAATACATAGGAAGTGGAAGGGGCAATTCCACCAATGTATCTCTGGGTTGGCCACCATCTCTGCTAGGCTGAGACTTCTCAGCAATGCATCCATTTGGGATCATTCATGTTCCAATGAATAAGATCAATGAACTTACTGACTCAACAAAATGACTTGGGTGGAATTGCTTCTTCTGTCTATTGTCAGTGTCCTGTTTGCGATGAATAGATGTCTGTTTATATTTCTCTATCTCCAGGATATTTAACACTGTACTTTAAAAAGTAAAAACAAGTCTTACTTTCATAAAAAGATTCAAGTTATGGAAGTTAGGTTTGGGACAGCACCAGTCAAAATCCACAAGCAGTTTGTCTCACTAGGAACTGAGGCATGTAGAGCGTGTGCCAAGTGAATGCATTAGTAGCAAAGCCTGTGATCATGTGACCAACCACAAGAGTAAGGATTTTAAGTTGCACTTCCTTATGTTGCTACAGATGTTTAGATAGGTGTGAATCTAAGTGAGATACACAATATGCTAGCCCATTCTCCGATCACTCAGCATGCATACTTTGAACAAATGACGGTGATCTGTTTCTGTATCAGTCACAGGGTGGTAAAGGAATGTGGCTTCCTGGAACTTCTCATCCCTTGTGGAGGAGAGCAGCACATGTTTTGGATTGCATGCAGATTTGTTGAATTCCATTTAGTGGAATGAGATTTGCTCTTGTCACTGGCTGAAGATTTAATAAGGTTTAAAGATACATTTATTGCTTACATTGATAAAAACAGATTGTAATGTTATTTTCTGTTTCTGGTACCTGGTTATTTGATTGAACACTAATCGAGGCCAGCTACACGAAATAATCTCTCATGTGATGGATCCTGAGAATAGAACAGGTGTGTCTACAAGAAAAAAAGGGGTTATATAAAAAAATCTTATGTTTTACTCAATCTTACTATGAATTAAACTTTTATAAAAATACAAAGTCAATTTTCAAAATAGAAAATTTCTTGAAACTTTGTCATTATAACTAAAATGAATGTGAAGAACATGAAAAAATGACGTTAACTAGTATCACATTGTTCAGACAGGGGGAAAAAGGACCCATTGTTTATAATCATTGAATGTCCTGAAATAAATGAATTGAGATGAATCCAAATCCATATAAAGCCATACCACCTGGAACTGTACAATTAATTACTAGGACTTGTTATCATAAGACAATGAATTACTTTACTTTGAGAAACTTAATATCAAAAAATAATTGAGATGTCCACTAAGCAAGTAACATAACTACACAATAAGAAACTACCCCAACTCAATAAAATAAGAGTTCATTAAGAGTACATTAGGCTGTGACTTGATTGTATATCAAGCTCTCCATAGCTAACACAATGAAGTGGTGTCGGCATGGCACACTATTTTTAAATGTCAAAAGGACTTGCAAGAGAAAACTTTCACATAGTTGCCACCCTACTTACTGTAATTACATTTCAGTATAAGTAGAAACTCAATGAACGGATTTGCAATGCTGACAGAACATGACATTTCCAACAGAACGAGTTTTTTCTTTTGATGAAGGAAGTACATTGAATACTTTGATTCAGTAACCTCAGTGTCAAAGAACTGATTATTTCTTTATGAAAGAGAGGGCCTAGAAGCAGCTAAGCTGCCAACCCCAAGCTCAGTCCAGTGCACGTGAGACAGGTTGTGGCAGCATCAAGCATACATGAGTAAGGAACTCAATTGTTTCTGAAGCTTCTCAATTTTCCCTGTTTCTAAAGGAATGCATACAGTGGATCCCTGCATCATTTTGTTCCAACCCACTGAATTCCTTTTCCACTCCAGTCCCAGTCCACAACTAGTTTTTTATTCACATCAGATGACAGTTTATATGTCACCACCTTCAAAAACGTCACACTCTGTCAAAGACATCGATACAGCTGTGGACTGAAGAATCAGTTATGTAATCCTTTTGTATAGTCTTCCACATTTCTAGAGGACAGTTTGCTTTAAAGCCAAGCAGTAAGAATATTTACCCTTTTCCAGACCTTGATTAATTCTAATTTCTATACTTATAGCTTGAGTCAAAGATAAGCAAAACACAATCCACTAAAGCAAATGGAGAAAATGTGTTAACTTCTTGCTCCAGTTTTCACAAGTTATGTTATCAACTACCACGAACAGTGCTAGAGAAAAGAGAGCAATTCGTGTAGCCCATGACCATGTGATTCAGACTGGTTTGATGAGATAGACTGTCTTCATGACACACAGTATTAGCTGGAATGATGGAGGGTGGATAGGAAAAAGAACCTTCAAAAGATTCTACAAGTTTAGGTGCGGCAGATGCCATCTGTCAGATGGAATGTCAGCAAGAGTGTGTACACATGACTCTAGGTAGCTGGGCTAGAATCTGAGGGGAAATAAAAACTAGGGAGAAAGGAAAGAAAGAGGTTGGGGGTGAAAGAGAAAGGTAGGAAGGATGAAAAGACAAAAGGGAAGAGGAAAGATAGACAGACAGACAGACAGACAGACAGACAGATAGATAGATAGATGGATAGATGGATGGATGGATGGATGGATGGATGGATGGATGGATGGATGGATGGATGGATGGATGGATGGATGATGGATGGACAAAGAGACAGACTGACTGACAGATGGATGGACAGACAGACAGACATACAGATGGACGGACGGATGGATGGATAGACAGAAAGGCAGACAGACACAGACTAACAGAAAGAAACAGAAACAGAGAGGAAAGGAGGGAATTCTAGGATGATGAAGTTATGTTGCTTTGCAAGTGACTGCCTTTGTGGATGAAACGGTCACAAGGTTCTGTAATGCAAGGAAGACACAGGCTGTACCTCCTGGTGAAGAGAAACAAGTGTCTGGAAGATACTGGAAAATACCGATCTACTTTCCTTTTGCAGTCATTTCACTGAGGAACAAGGGGTACAGTGGGAAAAGAGGAGTATAACTAACTTGAACAAAAGAGAATAAACTAAATGAACCATATGTGTAAACCACACACGGAAGTCTATTATTTCGTAAGCTTTAAAAAATAAAATAAAAAGTAATATATTGGTGATGCTCTTACTAATCTACAATATATGGCTCAATATGGTGACCTGCCTGAGTTCAGATCTTAGGTTAATGGCTTACAGATTAGCTATGTGCAGTGACTCATGAAGAAAGAAGTGGTAAGAGCTGGTGAGAAAGGTGTCCTCGCTTATTCCTCCATTCAAACCTGCAGTGATGTAAACAATCTATGTCCCTGGTTACAGTAAGTCTATATGTGTACATACATACATACATACATACATACATACATACATACATACATACATTCATAAATACATGAGTACATACATACACACATTATATTTGGTTTAACAAAAGCCATTTTTATAAAATAAAGAGTGCCTTTAAAACAAATCTTTCTGTAGAGAAATTGTGGGTGGGAAGCACTACTAATCACAAAAAACACACATGAACCTCAGGAAACCAGAAGTTGACATTTTTCTTTTTCTCTAAAAAGTGATGGTGTAAAATGATGTAACAGCAATGCAGACCCAATCACTTTGAAAAAGAAGACGCTGATCAGAGTAAACTTTTAACCACTATTGGCAGGGTATGTTATGCATTGAGATTATAGCAAATGAAGTGGACCTGTTCTGATTCAACATTTGTAAACTAAAGAGATCAGACTTGAAGGCAAAGCTCCAAGTCTTTACACTAATAACTTATCTGTTGTCTCCAAATATAAATATAAGCACTCCTGAGCAATTCTAAGACTGAGTGTGTTACTGTTCTAAAATGTATGGAGAGAGGTGACTAAATATTTTATTTACTATTGCAAGTAAATATATATTGTTACTGTATAATACACATGTGTGTATTTACACGTGTATACCATCAGTAGGAATGCATTAATATTTGATGATATATATGAATAAATATATACAGTATTTGGGCCTTAGCAACAACAGAGGACAACACAGCACAACATACCCTTTGTCCCTGCACAGTGAGCTATATCGCCTCTGAGCATGTTCTACATTCCTTCATGACCTTTGCACATGTGGCTTTTCCTGCTAGAGAGAGAGGTACTTCCCCCCATTCTTGTGTGAAAGTTGTTGTGCAACAGATTCCAGGCCAAAGTGACCATTTGAGACCTCAGTTTTCTCTAAGACAAAGTGAATGGGTACTATAGGTCATGTGCTAAATCTTACCTCCAAATTAACCTTTCATATTTTTCTTCAAGATTTTGCCTGCTTTATGCATGTCCATATAAAAAATTCACCAAGCACAAAGAACCATGCAGTGGCCATGCAACGGCTCTGGGGAGGGTGGGGTGTGGAGAGTGGAGGTGATCATTAGGTCTAATATGGAGTTCCAGCACACTAGCTATGGTGGGATTCAACAACTAAGTGGATCTTCCTGAAGTAGTCATTGCATGAGATTATAGAGACTATATTGAAAGTTGAGTAGGCAAGTATATAAAAGCTCACCTGACTTTTGAAGTCCCATATAAGTTTTAGTTGTAATTTGTCATGGGCATTTATGTGAGAAATTCTCTAGTTGTTTAATATTTTTCATTTCCCACAGTGCATTTTCTGACCACTATTACTGAAGCAATTTAGTATCCTACAGATTTACCTTTCTGTGTGCAATTTATAATTTTATAAAAATCAATTTTAATGTTTGAATATGACCAGTATCGAATGTACAATAGTTATACTTCAACTGACTCTTCCACTCAGCTGCAATATCTTAGCTATTTTAAAACCATTATACTACTAGCTCTTATATTCTGACAAAAAAGGTTTTCTTCAATAAACAAAACATGAACGGAGACACACCTTTTGTAGAGTTTTATTGTATACTGTGTATCATAGAAAATTCATTTTACATTATATTTAAAGAAAAATGTAATATTACCTTATTATTGACATAAAACATTTAATGTAAGGTCATTAAAGAACCTTGAGATTTATCTGTGTAGCAATGTTCTCAGTAAAAGCCTACCAAATGTCAAGGCAAAGATAAGTGAAATTCAACATGAATTACACATTTTAATTATTACTGATGTTATATTTTTTCTGAAAAGTTGACAAATGTTGGTTATACTTTATAGGTAAAGATTATTATCAAATTGGACATAGCTAGGGCCTTTCTCTTTCATATTCCCACATAGATACAAACTGTAGAATTAAGGACTTATGAAAATAAGTGTTTTCACAGTATTAGAAGAGCATCAAGTATGGCCAATGTATGATCAGAAAGCTGGCAGCTTATCAGTGCAAGAAAACCCTCAATTCAAAGGAATGAAAAATAACAAACATTAAAAATTCAGCAGGACAAACTTCTGTGTATATGTATATGTGCACATGTTAATGTGTATGTAACTTATTGCTGGTTGATTTTTATTCTTCATATTGTTTCTTGATGCATTTGTGCTAGTACACTAGTTCACAATTGCGAACTACTAACTAATCGCTTTACAATCTCTTATGTATATGATATGATCTCTTCATGGGTGGCATTATTATGTTCAAGTACCAATGTCTGTTTCAGGACCCTGGACAGAATAACACAAGCAAATCACTTAAGGGCATGTTAAGGATTTTTCTCTTTAATCTTATTTCCATGGAGACCTTAAAATCTCAGCAGAGAACTAATTTATTTCAGACAACTTATTTGAAATAAATAAGATAACATATTTTTTAAAAGACTTGCTGTATTGAGATTCTGGCCAAGTATTTAAGTTCTTCCTAATGTGATCATGTCATAACAACAGCAGAAAGTGAATAAACACGATAAAAATTTTCAAGAAGGCCTGAAAAATACCAATGTAAATTGAGATTACAAGAAGCAAACACAGTGGCTGAGGAAAAAGCTCACTGGGAAAAACACTTGCCATGAGCATGGAGATCTGAGTCCAATCCCGGGACCTTAGGAGAAAAAGACAGGGGCATGTGCTCAGAGTAGAGGTAGAGCCAGGCAGACCCATGGTACTCACTGGATAGCAAGCAGAGTCTATCTGACCAATGAGCAGCCCTGCCTCAAAAAGCAAGTTTGATGGATCCTGAGGAGTCAAATCAGGTGTTGCCCCTGGCTCACATGGACCTGCACAAACACAAATATCCATACTAACACACTCACATGTATGTGTACATCTATGTGCACATGTGCACAGTGAAGCATGTACAACTGGAAACAAAGACAGATTTGTAGACAGCAGACCGGGAAGACCACTCCATGAGGATGGCTGAGAAGGTTGTGCTATAAGGTCTTGAGACACTGACTGAGAAGGGTGCCTGCTAATAAGTCGTACACGGAACAATGCAACCCTCAGAACTCTCTCAGAGTCAGCCTGCTCAGTTCATTACTAACCCACTCTCGGAGACCTGGAGATCTAAATATACACCGAGGTGAAGGCAGAGAAACCTCAGGTGAGTTAAACTAAAACACTAACAGGAAAGCAGAAAGGGCAACCATAAATGTGGGAATTTCCCATAGTGTTCAAGCACATAAAAGGGAGATCAGGTACCCACCTGAATGTCCACCTCAAGACACAAGAAAGTACTTCTTTTAGAAGGCTGTCCTCCCAGCAAAAAAGTAGGCTTTTCAAGTGAAGGAACTACTAATAAAATGTTTACTTGCTCTTTATCCTGGTTAGCATTAATTGTGAACTTGATATAACCTAGAGTCATCTGCAAGGAGAGGCTTAATTGACGAATTGCCTAGGCCAAATTGGTTTATAAGCATGTCTGTGGGGAATTGTCTTGAGTGATGAGCAAGGACCTGACCACCATGCAGACATTATTATTTCCAGACAAGTCATCCTGAACAGTAGAAGAAGACGTGTCCTATACAAGCCTTCCACTCAGCAAGCAAGCAGCTTCTTCCATGGTTCCTGCTGTACTTCCTGGCTGTGAGGTGAGTTCTTGTTCAAAAGCCTTCACGTTCCTGTCTGAAAATTCTGCCTTGGCTTAACTTGATTATTGGATTGGATTGGAGTTATAAGATAAAAAAAATTAACCTTTCCTCCCCTAAGTTGCTGTTTGGAAGGAAATTTTATCAGAGTGATAGAAAAGACTCTAGTATATTCCTCAAGGCTAAATCTTCCGTATACAAACTCTTAACAAAGCTCAAGTTCGTTTACCTTAGTTATGAACCAAAATAGCTTATGAAAATCATGATTAAGAATAGAGCAATCTGAAGAGAAAAAAGACAATCCAAGGACAGAAAATTTTTGAAAATCTTTTGTATAGCCAAAACTTACACACAGAATGGATTAGTTAAGCTGATAAAAAAAAAAAGGCCACAGAAAATGTGAAATGGAAAAAGACCTGATGATGCAATGTCTGCCAGTGTGTGCATTGTTTTTAGGACACTTTTAAATGTTCAGCCAATTAGTATTCAGACTGAAAAAGTTCCAGTCATTGTCTTTCTGTGATTGCCTTAATCCTGCAAGTAATTTGTTTGTACATGGCCTCTGTCTTGGCAATTCTTGCTTATTGATGCAAACCTAGTTATCATTATTTTGTTTTGTTTTCCTCGATCTTTCTACAGACAGAAGGTATTGAACTACATACAGGCAGAGTAGATTTCAGTAAAAAACATGGTTGTGTCAAATTCTGGTTAATTAAGCGTAGGCTGCTCTGATAGGAAAGGAAAGAGTGGAAAGAGCAGAGGTTGGTGTGTTGGCATGCCAGATGCAGCTTTTTTAAATTCTTCAGTGGTAGTACACGTCACCAGTCTGTGTCCAGCATCAACTTCCTCATAGCTACCGTGCAAGTGAAGGTGATGTGTAGATGAGAGCCTGTTCCTTGTTGGGGTCTACATGGAAACAGAGGAGAAGGTACTTGCCTTCAGCCACAAATCCACACCGGCAAAGAAGAACCTAACAGAAAGACACGAAGGCATTTTGGAAGTTGTATAAATGGTGTTTGTGTTAGTTGCCTGCTACAGAATTTGAGGAGTGAGCAGCAGATTAAAATAATGAGGGTCAGAAGCCTCACTCTATATTGTATAAGATAATTTTTTGATTATTGAAGTATTTTTCACTTATAAGAAAATTTAATGAAAATCAGACATAAAAATAATGGCATGTAACAAGACAAACATAACTGACTAGTAGGTCAATGTCACTTACAGCACAGATATATTCTGACTTTCAGCCTCATTTTCTTTTCTTTTAGTTATTGGATATTTTATTTATTTACATTTCAAATGTTATCCCTCTTTCAGGTTTCCCCTCCACAAACCCTCTATCCCATTCCCCTCCCCCTGCTTCTTTGATGGTGCTCCCCCACCCACTCCTGCCTCCATGCCCTACTATTCCCCCACACTGGGGCATCAAGCCTTCACAGGACCAAGGCCTCTTCTCCCATTGATGCCAGACAAGGCCATCCTCTGCTACATATGTGGCTGATGCCATTGGTCCTTTCTTGTGTACTCTTTGGTTGGTGGTTTAGTCCCTGGGAGCTCTGGGCAGGGTGTGGGGGATGGGGGTGTGGTGTCTGGTTGGTTGATATTGTTGTTCTTCCTATGGGGTTGCAAACCCCTTCAGCTCCTTCAGTCATTTAACTCTTCAGTTGGGGTCCCCATACTTCATCCAATGTTTGGCTGTGAGCATCTGGCTCTGTATTTGTCAGGCATTGGCAGAGCCTCTCAGGAGACAGCTATATCAGATTCCTGTCAGCAACCACTTCTTGGCATCAGTGATATTGTCTGGATTTAGTGTCTGTATATGGGATGGATCTCTAGATGTGGCAGTCTCTGGATAGCCTTTCCTTCCGTTTCTGCTCCGCACCTTGTCTCCATGTACTTCCTTTAGAGAAAAGCAATTCTGGCTTAAAAATTTGGAGACTAGTGGGTAGCCCCATCCCCCCTCAGGGGCCTTGCCTAACCTCTTGATATGGTCTTCACAGATTCTCCCTACTTTTTGTTGGGCGTTTCAGCTAATTTCATCCCTGTTGGGTCCTGGGAGCCTCTTGATTTCCTGGCATCTGGGACTTGGTGACAGTTCCACCCCCCATTGCTACACACCTCTGCTCAATTTCCTGACCCTGGGTCATATCTCCATCTTCTCCCACACCTGATCCTGCCCTCCCCCTACCCCACTCCCATCCCCCTTTCCCCTCCCTCTCCTCTCTTCTTCCCAAGTCCCTCCCACCCTCTACCTCCTGTGAGTATTTTGTTCCCCTGAGTCTTCTTCTGTGCTTTTTCAGGTAGAATTTATGTGCCTTTTTACTGTAGTACAATCCCACTGCTTATGTTGAAGCATAAGAAGGAACAATTAGATACTTCTCAGACTGAAGGTAAAAATGCCCCCAGTTAGTTTTATACGAAGTTGCTGTCTTCACTGACATCCCTTCCTTAGCAGGCTTTTCGAACAACTTTTTGACCAGTAGTGAATCATTCATCATTTTGGAATATGCTTCTCTTTAGAATTCTTAACCTTACTCTTCCAAGTAGCACCAAGAAAACACATTGTTAATGTTCACGTAATGGGCGCACATGTGTGTGTGTGTGTGTGTGTGCACATGTGCATGTGCACACACACACACACACACACACACACACACACACACACACACACACACAAACCACACACTATTGGCTTCAAAAAGTCCCTTGAGACAAATTATTTTGAAAACAAACTGTCCTTATTCAAATAATTCGATACTTTTCAAAGTCACGTAAGTAGGATCTGGCAAAGAAAACATGAATACTATCTCCTCAAAATGGCTTGATTTGTCATAATATAGCCTTATCTTCTATATTTCTGAAAAGGTAGGAAGTCATCAGAGAACTTAAAATCTCCAGAATTAAGTCAATGTAATACCTTTTATCCTCCAATGACATTTTCAATGTAAACTCAATCTCTTTAGTTTCTTACATGGAGGAAATCTACAAATAACTACTTGGTTTGGAGGTATTTCCTTACGTGCATATAACCATTGCACCATGATATATGGCTTTGATAGATATTTTTTAACCAAAGCATCTATTAAATCAAAGGTTCCTTTTACTTAAAATTCTTCATAGTTTCAATTGTAATTTTAATTATCATAATTGATATATTAAATGTCTTCTAGATTTTCTTTAAATCATAGAATAAAGCTATGATGGAATTATTTGTGAAACTTAATTTTCCATATTTGCAAAAAAAATTGTTAACTTCACCCCAAGATTCCTCTGGAAAATAACTTTGAAGTACTGGCTGTTACAGATAGATCTTCGTCAAGTTAGCCAGTCACTGAAGCAGAGCTGTCCTAAATGAAGACAAAGTACAAACATTACTCCTGTCAAATGAAGTTACCTGGATCTGACAGAAGCTGTTATTGCCTTAGCACCAACTATCGATGAATTCCATGCATGATCTCTTTCATTATGGGTACTTACTGTCAAAAGACACACTTCTTCTATAATAGCTAAAATGTATTTTATTTTATTTGCCTATGTACAATGACAAGATGTATAACATGAATTCTAAAGTGACATTGTCATTGCTGTCTATGTGGCCAGGACAATAACCAGAGCATCTTATTCACAAAAGTAAGAACAAAAACAAATTCAATGTAAGCTAGCTGTCCTTCCAGAAATCGCATGGAAAAGTGCATTGTAGTTGGCGCATATGAAAATTAGATGTCTTTTAAATTGTGCTTGTTGGGATTTCTAAGATCAGAGAACAAAAATATAATGCCAGAGAAACTTACCTGAAAACTAATCATATGTAATATAGCAAATATGTGACATACAAAGTAAGGTAATTTGTTTTCTCTTGAGGTTACTTCACATCTTTGAGTCAGCTGTGCACAGCAGACCCACCAGCATGATGGATGTCTTTGTAAAATCCCTGTGGAGAAGACCACCACCATTGCATTGTGTCTGCTCCCTCAGATACAATGCCAATGTCACAGGAAGGCCTGGAGAGATCAACAAAGACTGATGATTGCTGACAGGAAACTGAAAGGGATGTACTTTGTCTGACTATGGCATTCAAAAGGAGTCCCTCTTTCAAAAAAAGTAAGATTTACACAACCCCTATGATAAGTGAGGATAAAAGAAAGAAAAATGAGTTGTGTACTGTAGTGTGAATAACTACAGTAAGGTCAGCTGTACTATGAGGAGTGTCCATAAAATATATGAAGTTAAGACAAACAAAGTTATAAATGTTTAAAATGCAAGTTTAAAAACTGTCTTAGGGTGGAAACATTGACACCTTACCAGCCTCCTTCTAACAGAGTATATACAAGACAGATATTTTAACACTTCCATAATTCTATGGATAGCAAGCATACCTATTAGCACTTGTCCAGGACCAAGAACCAAGAGCTCTATTCTCAGGCCAGTGTCCTAGATCTTACATGTGTACTCTGTGACCCTTACCAACCTGCATGTCAATCAAACCCATTATTTGTGTATCAGGAAAATGTCAATCAAGAGTTGGCCTAAAGACCTCACATTGAGGCTAAGAGCCAGAAACTTATTAATTATGATTTCTTATTCTTTTAAAGCCCTGTACTTTCTTTTCTTCATTCTTCTGTTCGTTTTATTTTGTGCATCTATGAATGTGTAATGTGTGCCTGGGCACTTGCATGAGCATAAGGAGATAAAAAGCCAACTTTCAGCAGCTGATTTTATACATGATTTTATACTGTGTAAAAGGTAGACAGAGTGTTAAAAGCAACAACGGGCTAAACACGGTAAATATGATTCTGTGACAGACTTGTGTGGTGACAGTTAACACAATTTTAGTGGAAAAGACCAACTAAAGGAGAAACTGTCACAAGGAGCCCACCAGAAAAGACCACTCAGGCATAGTCTATAGTCAATTGAAAAATCTTTATTCTAGTTCTTGGGATTACACTAAGATATTTGGGACCCAAGATTTGCAACAAATGCTTAAAGTAAGGGGCTTTTTAAGGCAAAAGCCATATTAAGGTCACTTGCTAGGCAGTTTCGGGGAGAGGTTTTGTTCAAGCAAGCAGTTTAATAGACACTAAGATAAACACTTACCTGAAAGAGGTGGGTCTGCACAGGCAGACAATTTAACAGAAGATAAAATAAGCTAGCTGGGGCATCTTGATGCACAGTCCCTAGAATTGAGTTTGGTAATTTTTCCATGGGTCTTTCCCATAAGAAAATCAAATTCTAGTTAAGCCTACTATGGCCTCAGAAAGAATATAAGATGGAGAAATCTCTGCACTGTCTTGCCTTGTCACACAGTAGGTTCTTAAAATTCAATTCATCAGCCATGTCAGTGCATAAGACAGTCATGACACTTTCCTGGAATCTAAGTACTATAGCGGTTGAGAGAATGAAAAGTCCAAGGTCAGCTTGAATCTCATAGTGAACACTTTCCTCACTGAAAATTCTTTTGTATTCCTGCATTTGGATTACTTTCATTCCAAAACTTTATTCTTTTTACTTTATCTTTCCTTATATTAAATCCTTCACATGAATTTTTAAAAATATATTCTATTAATTTTTCTCTATAGGTGTTTACTCTTCATATGCCTATGTAATACAGGCATGAAATATACAAAGAAGCCCGAAGAATGCCTCCGATGCCTTGGAACTGGAGTTACGGATGCTAGTGAGACACCATGTAGATGCTGGAAACTGAACCCAGGCCCCTAGAAAAGCATCCAGGGTTCTTAACTCCTGAGTCATCTCTTCTGCCCACGTTTAGGTTCTTTTTAATCATTCAGAAACAGTAGTTCACGTTCTTTTTAGTCATTCAGAAACAGTAGAATGTAGAGTTCAGCTTCTCTCAGAAGAACTATTGATCAATTGAGTTAAGGACGCAGGAAGACATGACAACAGAATGGAGTAATTCTACTTGGAAATCCGTACAACAGAATGACATCACATGGAAATAAATATATCCAGTGAATACATCTTGAGTTAATGCCACCCAAAGATATTACCTGAAGGTCATTATTGCCCAGGGATACCATTTGGAGTCAGGACCATTCGTTGATATCACTTTGATCAATACCACCCAATATTATAACCTAGAAGTCAATACCACCAGTATTATGGCCTGGACATAAATATTACATCGGGGATTATAGGGAAAAGGAAATGATTTCAGCAGAACGCTGACATAAAATGGACTTACTTAAGGGGAAAGAGGTGTATCTGTAAATACCCAGGGGCTGAGACAGTTACCTCAGAGCTTACTAATACTGCTTTCTAATTCTTAACAGCTCTACCCATCTCAAAAGCAGAGCAAAATGTATGAAACCATGATCCTGTAAAGCCTCCACTTTTATGAGAAAAAAGAAAATAGCGCACGCGCGCGCCACACA
This sequence comes from Rattus rattus, assembly GCF_011064425.1. Taxonomy (NCBI): domain Eukaryota; kingdom Metazoa; phylum Chordata; class Mammalia; order Rodentia; family Muridae; genus Rattus; species Rattus rattus. Next base: position 84,627,904 of record NC_046161.1, on the reverse strand, counting down.
CACACACACACACACACACACACAAACACACACGTAGGCATGCATATATGCACACAATATAAGTCTGCATATGCAATTTCTGGATTTTATTTTTATTTTATGTACAATGATGTTTTACCTGCAGGTGTGTCTGTGTTATGATATCAGATCCCCTAGAACCAAAGTTACAGACAATTATATGCTACTATGTGAGAACTGGGAATTGAACCCAGGTCCTCTTGAATACCTACTTCTTAAGAGCTGTTAACAGTTAAGAGCTAAGTTGCCTTTCCAGCCTGTAGTTTCTCAACTTTATAATTGAACTTTTTATGTTACTTTTTAACTTTTCATTAATTTTAAATAGTTTACTTTTATTTTATTTTTGAGATGTTGCATTTATTCAGAAATGTATTACTGAAATTAAAAAATATTTTACACATTTAATTGATTTTAATCTTTTCATTACATTCACATTTTAAAATGAGTACTATTTAGTTCACTTCAGGGTTCATTTCATTTCTTTGTACTCTCTTCACTCAGTGGCAAGTGGTTTAAAAAATAACAGGCTTAGATACAATGACAAAAACTAAGAACAAATAGAGAGTTAAAATCCATTAAGCCTGTCTTCCTAGTTCTTCTCTTGTAGCATGGAACATACATGAGAGGCCCATGAATGGTAAGTGAGCATGTTTCTCAAAAGTAGAGACTTTGCATAGCATGAGGAAAATCTTACGTCCGATCTCCAAAGTCACAGAGAAACAAACAAACATATAGATAAATAAATCTGCTGAGTTTTTAAAGCTAATTTCTAAGCCAACTCCACTCATATTAAATCAGAATATTTTGGTTTGCCACCAGGTAATTCAACGTGAGCACCACTGTTTTAATGGGTAGGTTTCTAGAACACAGGCTACCACAGACGGGAGTGGGCTGTATTGTGTTTGCTCTGTATTCATACAGTGACACGTACCTTAGAATGTGACATGACAGGCTTGGGCACATGAAAATGTGCCCAAAGCTTATCAAGTTGTATATCTAAAATGTGTGTGAGCAATTCAATTAGACCAATAGGCCCATTTTGGACTGTACTAGTTTTAAGTAATTTGAAACTACTTTTTCAGTCTTTAAGAAAATTAAGTTTCACTTCTCCATGTTCAATGACATAAGCAAGTATTACAGGCAACAATAGGGTCTTGTCATCAGGCTGTGGAGAGCAATCAATACCCTTGGCAATGTCCTGCAATGTTTAGGGGTAGGGTCCGTGGGACAGCTCTGGCTAATGATTCAACGAGGTCTAATCTACTTTTAACATTGAAGGTCATGGACGACGTCCAGTTGCAGCATCAAATTCCCCATTATATGGTGACTGATAATTCATTCTAAATTCCTTTCGTGTGTGTATATATTTTAGAAAGCTTCTACAGTAGTACACTTGTGTACAATTTTTCAAATGGCTTGTAGTGTTAGTTGACTCACCCCATAATTCTTCTTTTTTCATGATCCCCTACCTCTCCCCAATTAATCTTACCATTCTAAGTTCCCATCTATGGTTTTTTTCTAACACTTTAATCTGTTTCCCCTGCTTTGGAAGATACCATCTTCCTTGCTTGTCTGATAGTAGGCACCTAACCTTGGTTATTATTCAGATTGTAGCACACATATAGAAAGCTTAGAAGATAACATCCACAAAAAGGAGAAAGCACACAGTATCAGTCTTGTGGGACCTAGGAAAAACTCTACTACTATTATTCTTCTAAAGGAATATAGCAATTAAATGACTCCTAATGACATTTTGCTATACTCATAGATTTATGCCTCATTTAACCCTAATCAGAGAAGCTTCTCCTAGTGGTAGATGAGACACAACTAGACAATGGGAAGACTGAAAGACTTTGGAGGGCTCGTTCCGAAATGTAATGTCTTCATAAACTCCCCCACTCATTCTCAAGAATCTATGCAGAAAAGAAAAGGTGGGGAAATTGTAAAAGTCAGAGGTGATGGGTGACTCCAAAGAAGCAGTCTTTCCTAGGTACAACAGGATTGAGAGCATATGAACTCAGAGACTGTGTCAGCATATACAAGACTTACACAGGTTGGTGTTAGAAAATCCCAGCACTGAAAAGAGGGACTGGACACAAAGTCCCACCCCTAACCAGGAAGCTGTTTAACAATTGATACTGACTAGCAAAGAGAAAATCTGTTTTTTATAATGAAGTGACACTGGGTATATTGACCACATTCCAGGACAGGCCACATGCACAGGAGTAATTGACCAACACAAAATGAACTCTATAGGATTTTATTGAGGGGGGAGTGAAGTTGGGGAGGTAAGAGGTGAAAGTTTGGAGGAACTGGCTTTGTTTTATCAGGTTTTGTTTGTTTTGATTCTTCGTTGTTTTTTTTTTAATTTCTGAAAGAGAGGGAAAAAAACTGAAGTTGGATGGGTCAAAGGTGGGTGTAAGGGTCTATGATTCACCAAAGAATCATACCCCAGACTCAAATAGTCTGTAAATGCAAAGAATGCTTTATTCTGCAGAAGTCCAGCATGCTGGGTCTCCCATTACTACGATAGACACCCAAGTGAGCTTGCAGGCCTGATTTAAAGCACATTAGGGAATTCCAGGGTAGGTGACCTCTATGTTAACTGTTGGGTCCATTTCTATGGACATTCCATTACCAGGGTGTGGGGGCTGGAAACTTGCTGGGGAGGTCTGGGACAATCCGTTACCTGGTTATGAAGGCTGGAGCCTGGGGTTTTTCTATTAGTAATTGACTTGCCTGGTCTTGACTGGACTTGCCCAGTTTTTAGGCCTAGTCTCCTTAATGGCCAATTTGAAGCCTGTCATGTAATCAGCCTAGCTTTCTCAGTGGGGAAGAACTGGCAGAAGTTAGGGAGGGGAAAATATGATCAAAATGTAGTATATATATTTTTTTATTTAAAAGATGGAAAATTAATTGTTCAAAACAATAATATTTGAAACAGAAGTTGGCATGCAAACATTCTACAGTATCTTTTTTCTCTTCTATTTAATGAACTGTGCCCTACCATCTGCTGAATATGTCAATGAACTTCATGCATATGGAATAATGAAAATGTTCTTGAATTCAACTGAACCCACAGGCTTTATTCCACCCATTTCTAACATGTTCTGTGTAAGTTGTTGTCCTTGTTCAGATTTTAGGAGGCAGGTCAAGGACTATTAAAATATTATATGTAAATTTTATGTTTACTAAAGAATTCTCAAACTTTGTTGTCCTTGGAAATATGCTTACATAATATATCAACTAATGGACTTCAAAACCATTGTTTCCTGAAACATATTTTGGGAGGCTCTACGGAGCATAAGTCTCCCAATGTAATTAACTTATAACTGAAAAACAAACAAACAAACAAAAAAACAGAAAAGTCTCACCTGTGATGTTATCTGCCCTAATTCCCATTCAAGTTGCCACAAGGCCTAAAATGAAACTGCTCTACGTAATTTAAGTGCAATCATGATATTTTATCTAATACTACTCTTCCAGCTTGACCCAATCTAGCCTCTCCTTTCAATCACAATTCATCTGGCAGGGAAAGGAGCATCCAATCTGATTTCTTTTGCAACTCGATAATTAACAACTGCTGCCCTCAAAATGAGATGCAAGGATTAAAAGAGCCTCCCAGTGAAGCACCTGATGGGTTAATTACCTGTGTATGCAATTTCGAAGTTAAGATTAATGGCCAAACTTCTGTTCTACGCAGTAAAATTCAAAGCCTAATACATATTCTCCACGTCTTCCCTGTCCTTTAGCTGGTTCCCACTCCAAGCATCTGGATTCCTCTGAATTGGAGTATGAGTGTCCAGCTGGCTCCGGCAATGAACCATGAGATGACGCTGTAAACAGGTATGCTAATATTGGTTCTCCAGCTCAGGGAATAATGGAATTTAAATAGAACACATGACTAAGAAATAATAACCTTTACACAATGGTGCTCAGCCGTTAATATTCACAAAGATCACATCTGAGAGACGTTCCTTTTATTACCTAAAGGAGACTATGATGCGATAAGGAAATTCAATTTACCTCTACGATATTTCTCCCTGCTTCCTTCCAAAGACTAAGTCATGAGGCATTATAATGCTAGGTTTGCAATATCAACACATATTGGCCATAACTCAGTTATGTTCAAGAAATTCGTCAGTCTGTATTCATGTGAACCTTGTTTCCCTTCACTCAACATGAAGTTTGTGTGTATTTAGAGGACACTGCTAGTAATTTGGATAAAATGCTTTATCAGTAATAAAAGAAGAAAGGTGCCTATTGCACCTTTGGGATACTGAAAGTATAGAGGAAACGGAATAATTTAACATAAAATGGTTTTTAAAGCTACCATGATTGAGAAGGAATAAGGTTGTGCAAGTTTATTTAGTTTCTATTTAATATATCATTCCAAAGCTCAGTGATTCATAGAGTTGATCTCCTAGAGGGTGATTCCCCATAGAAACTGGTGAGAAAATTATAAATCGTTCTCCTCTACAGCATGAAGAGACAATCCAGGAAGTGAAAGTTCTGCATACAGCTTCTTACCAGTGGAATTGGATGAAGAAGTCCAAGTGAGGAGAAGCAGAATAAGACACTCAAACATGAAACTGCTCTGCCTCGACCTACCTAACCTTGACAGAAAGAATCACAAAAGAAAGTGTGTCAGGCAAGTTAAAGGAAATTTTGAAGAGAAATTATAGGAAAAGAACTAAGAGAGTGTTCCATTTGGGACGAGGAGAATATAGACCTGCCAAGATGGTCATACTCCAATGAGAGGTTGCAGTCAAGTAATGTAACCCAAATGTCATGTATGGATTACAGGAGGTGTCATTTTGACTGCCAATCCTTCTCTTACATTTTATTAAAAAGTTATCCAGAATTTTGTATACTTGGAGAGTGGTAATCTCAAAATTAAGGATAGAATTAAAGAACAGTGGTATGCACTGGGTTGAGTAAAGGAACAACATGTTGTCATAAAGGCAGATACGTGTCTATGTATCTGTCTCTGATGATAGACACAAGGCACCTAGAGTCTCATAATTTTTGAGTGATATGTTGATAGAAATGTCTTTTTTTTTGCCCCATAACACTTGGCCTTAGTCCCTATATTTTATGTTTGAAATTTCAAAAGTAAAAATTGTCATAGTGACATCTCTGGGAACTAGGAAGTCTCATATAGATAGTTTCAGGATGAAACGGGTCACCAGAAAAAAGGAGGCACAGCTACAGGGTGGGAAATTGCAAGTCCACTTACAGCCCCTGAGAAGAGAAGAATGGTTGGAGGTTGAGTCAAACATAAGTGGCCACTAGTCAATGATTAAATTAGTCATGTTTATTTTGTGGAAATGCTGTATAAAGCCTAAATGACAGACCTGAGCTTGGTGCTTATAGACACACTGTAGCACTGGGGAGGCATGACTGCCACTGAAGTCTGAAGACTGCACCTTATACCTTTGTAGTACAGATTTCTCCCACCTAGTTCTTTCTGGAATGTGTTCTTTATAACAAACCAATGATACTAAGTATATTTTTTCCAGAGTTCTGTGAGTGTTTTAAACAAATTGTTGAACCCAGAGATTTGTTTCACAACTAGTGAAAAAATGAGGTTGCATGTTTCCCAATGATAGGAAAGTTAGGTATGTAAATAGGTGTATGGAATATTTATGACTTTTCCAGAAAGTTATTGCAATACCTCTAAAAATTCTGCCTTCTTCTCACTAGACAGTGAGCAGTTCTGGTAGAGCTATGCACACCGTGTTGTTAGTGGACAGAAACCATAAAGAAATATATGTCTGTGAGATGTAATTATGCTCGAGAGCAGGCAAGTTAATTTAAACCTGCCTCTCTTCAGAATCCTATTTAAAAACAAAACAAAACAAACAAACAAAAAACCCAGTTCTGCATCAAAATGTAAATCAGCCATTCCAGGTGAGACGTGCCTTCATGAAGAAACGCTTGGAACCAGGCTAGGAATGGAACTCAAAGTCTCAAGGTAGAGAGAGGAAAGTCACCTTGTGAGATGGAGACAGGGGTAGAGTTGCCCATAGATAAATGGTTACCGACGCAGTGAACCTAGGTGTAAGGAAAAACTGCTAGGTCAGGAAGCTGAACCATGCGTCCACACTGAGGACAGAAGGAGGTGTTGGTAACAGGCAAGGTAGACATGGGAAGTCTCTGCAAAGAGTGTACGGACTATTACTCTCACAGGAGAAACTCATAGAACACATGTTAACTGACAGGTCAGACACCTGTCTGTCCTCCATTTCCCTTGTTACCTATGTGGAGTCACCACTTAACCATACCTCTAAAGACTAGATACTGAAAGGCCTCATGGCATGGAACTGTGTATTTTGGGGGACATCTAAGGTTGATTAACACAATGTTTGGTGCATACTTAGATTCTTCTTCTGGACCGTTGTTTTTCAACTCTCATTTTAGTTGTGAATTTATATATTTCCTCACATCAAGAACTCCAACCACTACTATCTTTACTATCTTCAAGGAGAAGCTCACTCTCTAAATTATTATGCACACCTGGGTCAGTATTTTAACCTTTGGTGTTAATTAAGAAGCATATGCATACATCATTCTGATTGGTAGCTTTAGGTCAGGAAATCACAGTATTATAATGACTGACATTCAAAATTCTAACATGTAAATTATTTCAATTTGCATTTAAATGTAAATATGTGGTGCATATTTAAATATATTTACATAATGCATTTTAATATATTTACATTGAAAGTCAGCTGGGAGTGAAATCCAAATGCATAAGTTGCTGACATTTTTATTTTCCTGGCTTCTTTCTTTTGCAAAAACTCCATGTTAGTGAGAAATACTGAAATGCACCTGCACAGGCTAAGGCACACTTAGCTAGAAACGTTCCAAACACTACGGTGAGGAATGAAAACCAATTACAACACCTATCGTTTCTGGATTCAGCCTGGAGGCAAGAAATGGCACCTATAACCTCTGGGAACATACTCCATCATTAGATTAACAATTCCTCGGGCAAACACACGTTATTAAACTAGGCAAGCCATGCCCCCCATTGAGGTAGGTATAGAAACAAACAGACTTGTGTTACAGCCGGTAAGAAATTGCGGGCTTCTTGTAGTTGTGAGAGAATCTTGGTTGCTTGAAAAAAAATATAATCCCTGACTGTAGAGATAAGATACCAAAAAGATGAGCCATTGTTGGGTCCAACATACACAGCATTGTTCATTTAATCTGTCTGTATTGAAAGAACGGAATGAAAGCCAAGTAGTGACAGCAGAGAGGGTGGGGGACAGAACTGAGTTGTCATTTACTTAATCTAAACATTATCTTGTCAGACTCAGAAAAATTGTGCTTATGAGCCCACTTCTCTTTCAGAAGCAGAGTGGACCAATTTGGGTTATCAGTAGCTTCTTTTCTTTATCTCTCTTATATTTCCACTTCTAATGAGGACCATAAAGCAGATACCAGTATGCCTCTCCATAAACTCTGTAATGCTTCATTGTAATTTTCAGAACTGTTTTTCAAACAATGCATAGTTACCTCTGCAGCAGGGAAAAAGGTGGCCTCCTGGTGGGATCTAAAAAGTGGGTAATTACAAGGACAGACACCATTGTGTCCCCTGAGGCAGAACACTTCTGAAGTAGAATCTCCTATGGCTTCATATAACTGCCTGACTTCACTTAGGCATGGAGAAAATATCTTCACAGTTCAAGGTCAGAATAATGTCAGGCTTTGAACTAAGCTACTCACCATCATTGAGACACACTGATGGCTCAAATTCTCTGTGCTTCAGTGTCCTCATATTTAAACCAGAAATAATATTTACCAAACAGGGAAGATTGAATTTCCCTAAATTATTATTGCATCAAACTGCAGCAATTATCATATTATTATGATGAAATGAATGCAAATTGTTTTATATAAAATAAAATTTCCCTTCTTGATTGCTACCCATTTTTAAGTTGGATCTGCTTTTATAATTATGATGTGTTGAAGGATTGTGACCAGAATGCTAAACAAAAATTAGGAAAACAGTAACAGTGATGGAAGTAGAGGCAGGAGGTCGCTAATTTTCAAGATGGTTTTCCAAGTTTTCACAATAAGCAAACAAGCTTCATTTTTCTTTCAAATTTAGTGCTTTGGATTAGTAACTATTATATTGAAAATTCAACTAAAAAAACTAAAATTTTGACTTTAGTCAGTTGCAGTCTTCTTGTCATAATTAATTTTGTTTTCTTCAAGTATCACTTAAAAGGGAAACCTATATATTTTTTTTAAAAAATAAGCAAATAAGTTCAGAGTTTTTATTAAAGCAAATGTACCCAAACTACCATAACACACGTTACTCACATATTCAGTGAATGTAGGTTTTCAATGTATATTCAAATTTTCACCACTTACAACAACATTTTGAGTATTCTTTTTAATAACTAAGGTCTAACTTTTCCAAGAAACAATCATTATATTTTGTACTTTGATGGAAATTCTTGATGCCAATTGTTCCAATTTAATGTACTTATTAAAAATATTTCAGTCGTGTAGGTGCAAATTCAGTCTTTAAAAAGAAGAAAAGTTAGTCATAACCTGTGAAAATTCCAAATTCCAATTCTAACCTGTCAAGCAAGAAAATACTCTACCTATTTAAGGAGCAAAAATAGAGTATGCTTAGAAAAATAAAAATCTTAGTTATTTTCATAAGATCCAAGAGAAAATTATTATACCAATTCTCTAGAATAATTTGGCTTATTAACAATTTTTATCTGTATTTAACTTAATGTTGTTTAATAATAGTATCTATAATTATTATTAATTTTGGCACAATTCAGTAATATTTTAATTCTCAACCAAGAAACTCAAAGATAAGAATACCCAAAAACACTAGAGTAGAATCGTTATTACTGAACATTCCACTTTAATTTATTAGCAAAATATTTAGAGTTATTATTATTGTCTGAATTAATAGAAGAAATGTTTACCAGGTAACCCTTATAATTTTAAGGAATGTCCTAAAAAGAACTTCTAATAGGATTTTAGCTCAAAAATACTTCCACTAATAGAAGCAATACTGTATCGATGTATTGAGTATGATCAGTATATTAAATATTCTGTATCTATAAATTCTTATGATAAAAATATATCAAAAAATCAATAATTAAGAGATGAAAATAGGTTCTTTTATATTTTCATTTGCAATATGACTAGTAAGCTTTCTCTTGTAACCTGAATCTTTCTCCATTTCCTTTATTTAGTCCTGAGCGATATAACAAGTAATCAATCAGTATTGGCAAGTGGTTGATAGGAATTGGAAAAATAAAGGATAAAAAATAGATGAGGAAAAACAGAAAATAAATAATAGTATAAAAGGGAAAAAATAAAAAGGGGAATTTTCTTCTGGCAGGGATACTTAATTTTTTTATATTTACAATGGTATAGAGACTTAAAGCACTATCATAATTTTTTTTATTTTCTACTTCACAACAAAGTAAAGTTCTGTACAGGAAATAAAACATGTGGGTTATATGATTATTTAAACATGAAAATTTAGACATGAAACATTACATATTGGCAATTAAACAGATACATTTAAATTCAGAAATAATTTGATCAGATAGATGCATTCTTGTATCCACATCAAATTAGGAAAAGAAAATGGGCAATGGATCACTTAATGTGCTCCTCTCCATATCTGGTAAAATGTATTCAAAATACTTAAATAAGTATGTGTTCAAATATGAAAGATGATGGCTAAGAGAAATAAGACACCAGAAGGGTCCATTTTGCCCCAGTTTACTACCGTAATGGAGGTAGATGACAGAGCACCAATGGCAAATACATTGGATTTTACTCATGTTTACAAAATTTAGAGCAAAGTTCATAAAAGCACAGTAGGGAAGTTCAAGGAAAACTGGGGGGTTGAGGAGGAAATGGAAACAGTGACAAAGGATGGGAAATGGAAGAACAAAGCCTCTACCTGACCTGTCGGTTGACTTTTCAGTAAAGTTGGGAGACAACAGAGTTAAGTGTGTAATCTATCTTATTTATATTCCCTGAATTATTCATTGTGCTCTTATGTGCTCTGCAACATGGAACTAAGCTCACAGTCAGGGCTGGCTCTCTGATCTTAGTGAGGGCTTGCCCTTGCATGTTGAGTGAAGGCAATCAGCTGATCCTCCAGAACATCACTTGAAAACTAAAGTCTTCAAACCAAGAAGGGCAAACCCTCATAGAGGACAATCAGCATCCGCAAGCAGGGTCTGATACTAAGTTATTTTCCACTGGTCCCATTTGGGAAGTAAAACAGTAGAAACTCTGCACTTTTCATCAAAAATAGAAAGAAAAGTAGAGGAAGACATAGGTTGAATGTCTTGAAACCATTTGCTCGAAGTAATGAGTTGGAATTGAACTCCTGATGCCACAGCGTTGGGAGGCTGGGCACAACTTACTCATGGCAGTGAGTAGTTATCAATGAACTGTATAGTATATCTATTAATAATCTATTCCATTGTTTAATCATAGTCTGTCAATTGGCAAATTTAAGGATACATCATCTTATACATAGATATGCCCAAATTCTATTCAAGAAAATATTAACACTCAAGAATAAGAATTATTTGAGCATTTGTGAAAAAAGTTTACAACCTTAATTTTTGTATAGAAATTATAAAATGACTTTACATTTTGTAATGAAGTAGAGAAGAAGCTATCTTCACATTACATTTGCAAATAATTTATCTAATTTCCCTCTTCAATATTCTTTCTATAAATATTATCACCAATTATGACATACATTTAGTCAAAACTGTACCTTTAAGAATTTCTTAGTTAAAAATCATTTTACTTACCTTCAATTAATTAATCCCCCTCATTATCTCCAACTTGATGTCAACTTTCCTATTTTAGTCTCTTAAATTATTCCTTGGCATGGAATTAACATCTCTTTTGAGAAGATTTATCTTTAATTCAGTGAAAGTCAGCTGTTAAGATAGCAAACATCATGATAGGATGTTTGAACTTATAAATCATGCTCTTATGTATTAAATCTTCATGGAATTTATAAGTCATCCATATAGTTCTTATTTTCACTTTCAGATGTTATTCTTAAGAATCAATTATTGTTTTTTGTAATTGCCACTATTCGGTTAAAAATAAGCTGAATTATTTGTCTAAAAGTTAGAAATGCAAGGTCTACTGTAAAGTAAATTTTTGCTACATAATAAATTTGTAAGTACTGTACACGAAAGGCAAAGCTTAAACAGAACACAGAATGCCAACAAACATGGCCGTGGGACTATGTATGAATGAAGTCTGAGACTTGTGAAGGTGTAACGTATGATTGCAATGATGGAGGAGGTCAAAAGCCAATATCAATGTGGGGTTTGATTTTCCAAGATAAATTTTTGCAGAATTCCAAAAGCAGAAAAGCCTACTCTGACCACGATGACTCAAGCAAAAGTATAATTCTAAACTGTGTCTATCTATATGTAAAACAGGAGCATTATCTAACTTCAAAAATGCCTAACACCTTCCTTTCCAGATGAATATGAGCAACTATTGCTCCTTTTAATTATCCCTTCAGATCTTCATCCTTCATTTCATGTACATGTGTTAAATAGCCTGTCATAACAGGTGTGGCGGTGCATGCCTTTAATCATAGCCCCCGGCAGAGAAAAACAGATCTCTGAGTTCAAGGCTGCCATGATCTACAGAGTGAGTTCCAGGACAGCCAGGGCTATCCAGAGAAACCTTGTCTCAAACAAACAAAGATACACTGTCATAAAATGATATATCTAATGTAGCCGCATCCAAATATACGCTAAAATCTCAAAATCTCACCTCTTTTCAGGAAGCTGAAATCCCAAGAGTTAGCTTTTTCTGGCATCCCTATTTTCTGACGCCCAACGGTTATGCATGGTGAACAACATCCCTCCAAAAAATCGAATATCATGCTTGGCTTGTTCTGTGATAGATTTCTCATCCTTGATTTTTAGATGGCTAATGATAGATATTAAGAGATTGCTTTAAAAAAAAAAAAAAGGTAGGATCAATAGATCAAAACAGCTTAGAGGGTAGAACTAAAAAAATGACTTGAACCTTAGATCGTGTCCAGTTCTGAGAAAGATAAATGCCGGTAAATGGAGAGCGGAGTCAGAAGTAAGAATGAAAGAAAGACCCTTAGGAAGCTGCTATCAAAGCATTGAGAAGACAAATGTTGAGGGCAAGCCGTTATTGGAGGAAGTCATCGTAATGCTTCCCTCAGGAAGCCATCAGAGTTCGAGGAGTTAATAGGGATGTTTACATGTAAAGGGAACAGAGACACACAGAAGGTTCGTAAGGGTTGAGACACGTAGGGAGCTATAGGTTGGCTCAAGACACTCCAAGACAAAGTTCTTAACACAAAGGAGCTTTATTTGCCCCAGGGGTTCGAAGGACAAGGAACAAGAAACAAAGCCAGGAGGCAGCAGATGAGAGAGGTGGAAAGGAACAAGGTCTAGGGAGAAGGGCTATTAGTCTGGTGCAAGGGTTTGGGGGAGGGGGGCTCAAAGGACCACTTCTGGAAGAGAAGAAGAGACATAGACAAATGGCAGCTTACAAAAATAGAAAGGTAAATCTCTTGATCAAATGTTTATCGGACAGGTTAATTAGGGCAGCCAAAGGAGGCTTTTGATTGATGTACTTCAATACTTTGATAGCTGAACCGTGATAATCAGCCTCAAGAGGAAGAAATGGCCACGTGGTTAATTTTAGTAATGTAATCTTAACAGTTCTTAACAAGGCAACCTAGAGGAGAAAGGCAAGGCCTGTCAGAACCATGTTTGCTATGCCAGGGCTGGCTGAAGTCCCTTCAAGACAGAAGACAGAAGTTACTCAGGGTCGGGGAGCTAGAGAAGCACGGGGGAGTAAGATATGCAGGTATATACACTCCTAGGAGGGATAGACTATATGTAACAAGTCACACTGTGTCCTGCAGTTGCCATGGGAGCCACAGGAAGGCTTTTATAAAACGCTTTCGCTGAACACTGAAATTTTTGACAGGTCTTTGACACGAGGATGCAAATTAACTTTATTTAGTCATGATGCTAAGTATTTAACGTGAGATTTTTATTTTGCAGAAATGAAAATTAACTTTGGACCATACTATGGGACTTAAGAATAGTTCATATTTAAAAGCACATTAACCTACCTAGCCACAAAACACAAAGGGCTGGCAGTTGGAAAACATTAGCATTTCTGCTCTGCATCCTGTTTTTCAAGTGCCAGTTGACATAGCACGTTGACATGCGAGAAAATGAGATTTATGTCGCACTCTTCCTTGTGGTTTTATGCGATAGGTGAAGAACATTTTGCTGCCTCTTGGAGCTGCTGTAGGTACTGAAGGGGAAGCAAGCAGCCCGAATCTGCTGTGTAATGGATTCTCAACCAACATTTGCTCATAGTGCCTGATCCATCCCCTTCTCCTGTGGGCTCCTTTGCAGTTGGAGACAGCACTTGCTGCAGAAGTTTGTGAGCGACACAGATGATCACTGACAAAGAGCACCTTCTCTCCCACAGAACAATCCTTCAATACCTAGGGACTACTGGTTGAAGCCATCCATACACCAATTAGGTCTTAAGAACGACTGTAGGATGTGTCGGGATTGTGACATCTTCTTTAAGAGGGACGCTGCCAAAAGAGCCAGACTTTACCACAGTGTCTAAGTCAAACTCAAGAGTTAGTCAATAGTTTCTTCCAGGGCGTTTCTGTGCCCTGAGTTATGAAACAGAGGGCTGGAGGGAGTTCTTGCTCAGATCTGTAGCCCATGTGAAGGGAAATGAGCAGGCTTGCCTTCATCCACCAGAGGCAGGACCTGGAGGACACAGCTCACAATGCAGCCTGGATCGCTGTTGCCCTCTGTTGACCAGCTGCTAACAATTAATCAGCCAACTACCACTTAAAAGGGTGAAGTATGAGAAATGGGAAGAGAGGTGTCTTTCCCACCAGCTTTGAATAAATGACTAACTTTGTCAGTAAATGGCCTAATGCATATATATTATCCTTTACTTTCCCGTTGCTAAATTTACATTAGTCTTAGGAGTACTTTCATTTTCTCCCATAGTATTCGACATATATCTTATCTGATACTAGGAAATTTTATTTTAGATTTCATTTTTCACATACCATTCAATCTTTAGGACATACATTACACATATTCTAAGAATTCCTTGCTTTTGATTTTTAGTCTCACTATATTTTGTTCAGGTAGAACAAAATAAATTTGTTTAACTTTCCTATATTTTATGCCTGCTTCCTGACCTATAACATTTTAAGTAGAAAGTTCCATAGAATGTGAAGAATTTTTCTACTATTCTGTTTTAATATAATGTTCTGTAGATGTCTTTATTACGATGCTATTTAAGTTTGATAGTTCTCCGCTGATTTTTCTTATTATGATATGTAAATTAATAATGATTATTACTGGAAGATTTATATTGGTTCCTGTCTCCTTTTTTATGGATCTCTTTCTCTCTCTCTCTCTCTCTCTCTCTCTCTCTCTCTGTGTGTGTGTGTGTGTGTGTGTGTGTGTTTCCTTTTCCTCTCTTGTTTATATTCTACCATCATTTTCTTCTTTAGTGCGACCTCATATATCAATTTTCCCCTTAAATTCAAAGGGTTATTTCAGTATCTTCTAAAGATTCCGATAAGCCTTTCTTTATGAGTGACTTTCTCTTTCTATTTTTAATAAATTTTCTTTGTTCTCTTTGTTTTGTAAATTTAATGGCTCATTATATTATGATGGTTGAAGTGTTTTTTTCTGTTTTAAATATCACATGTATGTGGAATAGAATCGTTTTTTCCTCTAACTCTGAAAAGTTTCTGATTTTATTCTTTGGACAATAATTCGTATGCTGCTAAAATCAGGTTCTGAACATTGTATGTGAAGGGAACTCACATAAGAAAAAAAGATTGCTTAGTTTCATGATCTACTGATATTCAAGTCCCTTGACTTCTTCTCAGAGGAGTGAGAATGCCTGGAGCCTGCTTAGTGGACATTACACAAGGACACGATGCTGGAAAACTACAGTGACATGGAGCCTATAGCCCAGATCAGCTGTGTTGTCACTTTATAGCTGACACCTTTTCCCATGGAATCATACAAAAGCTTCCTTCCAATAAACTAACTTGGGAGTAAATGGTGGCAGAGGCCTGGGAAATGTCTATCTGAGAAAAGTTGGAGAAAGTAGGTATGGGTGTAGAGAGCATAGAGTTTTGAGTAGGAAGTGAAAACATAAATCAAGAAATTATGGCAAAAAGTAATCAAGAAATTCTAACAAAAGAATGCTCACTTGCTTTGGTAGGTTTGAAGAATTTGATACCTTAGTAAGGAGAAGTCCCTTTTAAACTTTGAACATGGCTTGAGTTTCAAGAGAAAATAGGATACTTTGATCAGTAATGAAACTTGTAATGCCCTTAATAGGTGCAAGTGGCTCCATTCCTGGCAGCAAACTTTTGCATGAGTTATCTTTGCTGATGTATTTTCAGATTATCTCCTCCCAATCTACCTCCTCCTGGTCATCAGGACTTTGACCTCTTGGGATTGCAGTGTTTGGTCTCTGAATCAAGCTATCAGCACAGTATCTCAGGTTCAGAGGAAGAAGAGGTTACTACATTCACTTCCCTAACTCCTTCTGGAGGTGCAGTGAAAAGGACTCTTTGTTGATTACTTACGTCTTTCTACTCTAAAACACAATTTATTTAAGACTGTTAATATTACAGTTTTCTTTAGTGTCTGCCCCTTCATGAGTCCATACATCATCAGTCAAATTATGGCACCAATGCAGGTGTCCAATAGCAGAGAACTAGATGAAGAAAATGTAATGTAGATGTAAAATCGAATAATTCTCAGCCAGAAAGGGAAATGAAGTTATATCATTTGCAGGAAAATGGATGTAACTGGAAATCTTCACATTAAGTCAATTGCAAAAAGATGAATATTGTGTGGTTCCTCCTACTCAAGCTCCTAATTTATATGAACATATAAAATTATATATGTACTTGTAAATGACTTAAAAGTAGAAATACTATTGTCTAAGGAGGCAGAAGGACCAACAAGAGAGGGTATGAAATGAGGTTCAAGGATCCCCTTTCTTGTATGCTCAACACAATCAAAACACAGCGTCCTGAAAGTGTTCTGCTCTCTTATTCCCAGCCCAGTTCTGTGCTCCTTGAAGGCAATCTCAATGATAGACCTCTAGAGTGGGAAGGCTACAGTGCTGGCACTAAGGCATTTGCAATCCATCCCTATTGACAATCTAGCAGCAGTTCTACAACCTGCAGGACACACAGCTCCTTCTGCTACATTACTGCCCCTTGCTTGATAAACATGCTTCAGATGTTAGTGAAGCCCATGTATTGCCCACTCTTAGTTTTTCAAGAAGTTTATACATTGAAAGGAAATAATCGCTTCCAGAAATACCGCCACACAAAACACAAAGGGATCTTCAAGCACAGTATCTCCTCTCAGCCTCTCCCCATGGTTTTCAATCTAAGGCAATAGAAGATGAATCCAAGTATACCTTGTATAAAAGTGTTAGATATAAGTGAACATGAGCTGCTACGACACAAATAATGAACAACTTTTAACCTCAACACAAGCACCAGATAGGTTTATCAGGAAAGACAGATTCTTTGAGCAGAAGCGAGGGGTATTTTAAAAGATTGGCTCTATCTTCATAAATACCTTTGGCTGTCCTCTCATTCTCGGAGACTCAGTTTGAAATCAATTCTGTGTGAAGGTTAAAGGCCTTAGCACTTTCTCCATTCCGTCATGGTACAAATCCCATCGAGTCCATTTATGTGCTGAATGGTTTGGGACAAATGACTTAACTGCTTCCACTCTCCGTTTCCATAATGATGGAGGATTTAAATGAAAGTCCTTTAAATCTTTTAGTATGACAAAGAGATTTGGGGATATAAAGCAATAGAGGAGAGGATACACAAAGCATGCAGCGTGGCCGTTAATACTGTGATTTGAAAAATTGTAACAGTCGCTGCAGTCATCATCCTCATCATCCAATTAAAGAGACCGGATGCCGAAGAATTGGTGCTGGCCTTGGAAGCACAGGAGAATTGGTGCCCGCGACAAGCTCTGAGGATGTCTGGTGTTTCACCATCTTTATTGTCTTCATGGTAAACTAATGTTGGCAATACTTCTCTCTCAAGGTTGCTGTAAGGGTTAAAAATAATCTATTTCAAGTGCCCAGTGTGAGCACTTTATACTGGCTAACACGTTCTTCTTAGTTCTGTGAATGGCTGCTCAATATCTGGGGACAAAGATACACAAACATGCCACTTGGAAGTTCAATGGGGCTTATTGAAACCTATTTCCCAACAATCCACGGTACTCTAAGCACTTTGATGCTGTGACAAAGAGTCGTATCGATTGCTTCTTGGATATCTTAGGTGTGTTGCCTCCACACTTCCTGAAGTACAAAAGGCAAAAGCGGTTTTGTGACATGTTTTGTCCTTAATATTGCTTCCCTGCATATAAAACGTTGGCAGAGACCTGACTGGACCACTGTTCAACAAGTCTCTGTAGTTTGTCTTTTGAATGAGAAATTTATTAAATATCTGTGGTTTAGGAAGTCTTTGAAGCTATCCCCCACCCCCGCGCGCCCCCCAAAGACTCATGAGCACAAGATTGGCTGAGTTTGGGATGAGGAGACAGGGTGAGAGCACTAAAACATGAGGGCTTGGTGGGGATGATCTATTTTTGGAGAGCATCATGCTTCACAAGTGTTAATGTATTGTCCTAAATCCTGAGTGATTTTCATGAAAGCAGGTTGTTTTGAAGAGCTGACCTGGTTGCTGAATTACAGATGCTGAGAGCTTCTCCAGCAGACCTTCACCATTTTTAGGATACCTGCCCTGAGGCTCTCACCAGAAGCACAGCCATTCCAACAGTCTCAAAGTCCTCCAAAGTAGGAGGGAGATAAACCCCTTGTCTTCATCAAATGGCCAGGTACAGGGATTTTTCAAGCTAAGATTTTATTTAAAAAAAAAATGAAAGTAGTAACTTCAAAAATACCTATAAATTAAGCTTACTAATCCGCTGACTTCATCTTTTAAGCATTTTAATTTACTGCTCATTTTTAACCTTTAAACAAAGGACAAAATTTCCTAAGAAGGCTTATGATTCACTTCTTTGCAAAGAAAAGACTTCACACTTCTGGCATGGTATGAAGTTTGTTATACACATAGTCCTTTCTTTCAAAGCTGGACTATGGTGTCACAAAACAGAGAGCTGCTTGCAATCTTTGAAACCCTGCCCACTTTCTACATACAATATTTCTGCATTTGGCCAGAGATTGCTTCTATGAGGAAAATACATTTTAAAAATAAGAAATACTTACATGCTTTTCCATATTAACATATGATATAATTGACTAGAGAAATCTTTTACTTGCATTTAATCTTCACAAATTTCTTTTTTTAAATCAAAGTCTCATTCTAAATGTTTACAAAATGTATGTTTTAAAAGTCCTAGGGGCATAGGTCAGTGACAGCATCTATACCCAGCATGTTCAAGGCTTCATGTTCAGGGTTTAGTCAGAAAAGACAGAAGGAGAATGGAAATATCATAAGTTCAAATTTGAGTCCTGGTTGCCTCTCCCAGCCCTGATTAACATTTCTGGGAGGAACTGCTCTTATTTGAAAAAAACAAAGAAGTGGACTGAAGATGGAATAGGAGGAATAGAGGGAGGGAAAACTCTGGTCAAGATGTAAGGTGTAAAAACAGATAATTGTTTTAAAACCTCAGCCCCAATGGTTTGGGAAAAAAAAATTAAGCACGATATAAGCAATCTAAGGCAACAAATAAAGTTGAAGGGGAAAGATGAAGATGGAATTAAAAGTAAGAAAATCAACAGAAGAGTAAACCTTTACTTGTAATCAAAATGGCAAATGAAATTTTTAAGCCAAAAATCCCATTTTCTATATTGAACTTGAAATCACCATTCCAATGAAGAGTCACTGCCATATTCGTTCCTGCACATTAGCTGTGACGGGGGATACAATGTCCTACACCCAAGGGTGGCTTTCTCCTTTGCCCTTTGCTGAGGTCTTGGGATAGTATTTAGTCCGAGTTTCCACTCACAAGTTGAAATCTTGCGGGATTCTGCTGACAGATCTTACAGACTATTCTCAATAAAGAATCATTTCTCAACCTGTCGTAATGCAATAAGAAACAGAAGATTTGCCAAGCACCCCCTTTACCTTTGGAGAGAATTCAATAATGGGAAAGGTTTAGCAGCTGTTGCTAACTAGACAAAATTAAATTAACTCGGGAGAACTGAAAATGGAGTGAAAATGGAGCCACAGAAAGCAGCCGTTGGTCTCCTCACAGAGTTAATGTAATTTTGAAAATAGGTTTCACTGTTTGTTATGTTTTGTTATTCTCATATGCAGTGAGCCGTATTGGATTTGGGCCTAGCCGCTTTGTGAATGCATAGCTCAAGGTGGCTACTTGACTCTGGGCTGCATGGCCACAGAGGTTTAACAGAGGACGACTGCCATACGGACATGAGATTGTTGAACTAAGAGCCTCTCCCAGGAAGACCCTGGGAGCAATGACAGGATGTTTCAGCCTGAGCAAAACACGGATGTCCCTGAGCAGATTCCTGAGAAGGGTTCGACCTTTTCAAAGAACATGTCCCCGGAAGACTGTTGCCTCTTTGTTATAGGAGGATATCTTGCAGTATAGTGATTCACCTTATATCCTTGGGCACTTCCCAAACTCCCCCACCCTAAGCTTCAGTTCCTGCTTCATTTCCTGCCTCAGAGCTTTAAATGCTGTACATTCCTCTCAATAAAAGAGACCTTGACAACAGAACTCTTGCTTGGTCTCCTTCTTCTCTTCACCCCCATTTTGGCCCACAGGTAGAAAGCCTCTTCGGGACCCTGAATAACTGGGTCCCCGCTGGCGGGGACAAGTGGCGCCCGAACAGGGACCCCGAAGTACGGCCAACTACCGGACGACGGAGACAGGAGATCCGCGGAGAGATTGAGGACTCTCAGGCTGCATCGCTCGTGCATCACTGGAGAGGGAGGTAAGACCGGTCGAATAAGTGTCGTCCCATCGCCATGGGGAAGGTATTGTCTAAGGAGGCTTGATTCATAGGAGAGATCAAGCGCTCATTCAGGGAGAGAGGAAAGAGTTAAGAAAAAGGATTTAATCAATTTTTTTGTTTTGTTGATGAAAAGTGTCCTTGGGGTAAAATGGGCTAGAAAAGGCCTTGATGATTTGGGCTAAGCGTAAGTAAAACTTGTAATAAAAAGGGACAAGGTAATGGTAAAGTGTTTTTGCGTATGTGCTCTTTTAGAGTTATGTTTTAGTCTTTCCACCCCGACTAGAGAAAATTTACGCCCTAGACATGACAAAAATGGGTTTGGGAAAAACAGTCTTCCCGGACTCTCTGTGGATGCTTTGGAGAAAGAGAAGGAAACTTTCAGAGCTCTCCTAGGAACAGAAGGAAGGCAGGAGACATCCTACCTCTCTGCTGGCTCCTATTGGAGAAATGCTTATTTCTGGTTCTGGGTTCCATAGGTAGGATATCTGGCCCTTTGGTGGGACACCATCTAGTTTTTCCCCTCTATGTCTATTGTCTGTCCTTGGTGCACCAAGCTGTCCATGTCTGTCAGTTTATGTCTGTGGTTTTTGTTTCTCGTTGCTTAAATGTTTTATGTTTCGTGTTCAAAAGAAAAAATGGTAAAAACTTTATCTGCCAGTCGTTCACACCTTGACTTGGTTTTAACTCGTTTCAAAATGGAACAAATGAATAAAAAACAGTTTCAATCGGCCTTTGGAGCCCTATACCTAAAGCTAGGAGCTTAGGTCAGCTGGAGAAGCTGCCCAGGGGTGAGCGTCTGCAGGAGCTGATTATTAGACTCAACAGGTGACAAGGTGCTTCTCTTAAAATCACAGCTAGAAAACTAAAAAATGGTGCTTGGTGTAAATATTAAAAAAGACATGTGTGCCACTTCAATTTTGTTTCTGATTGGTTTTAAATGTATAAATATGCTCTACATGCCTTGGTTATGGACTATTGGCTTTTAAATTACTAGATATGGTTAAAAAGGTGTAACATTGGTAACAGAAAGTTGGCTTAAAACTGTAATTTGGATGAAGTCATTCTAGATAACATGTGGCATGAGCCAACCTAGGGAAACAGGTCTAAATTGAGGTAATATTTTTATGGAATTCTTATTCTAAAAACCAGGCTTCTAAAAGATTTTAGGGCAATGTCTCTTTGTCAAACTTAGTAGCATGAAGGACAGACTTGGTGTCTTTCCAAAGTTGTGGTTTGCCCTGAAGTTACCTGTATTTTGATGCTAATTCCACTGCCCCAAGGGCAGCTGCCTAGTCACATACTCAGAACTCAGGTGACTTCCCAAAGTTGTGGCTGTCTGGTGTTACAAGGAGAGCTTAAAGATTGTGATTAAGGATTGCCAGTGTTACATTGACTAACTCAAACTTATTTATAATTAAAAAAAAAAAAAAAAGAGAGAATCAAACAGGTAGAGATTGTTACAGGATTTACAAAGGATTGATGAGGTTTTGGAACTTATGAGAGCATTACAGCCAGTTTGCTTACTCCAACTGCCATTTCAATGTAGATTTAGAGGATTGTTTTTATGCAAATTATTTACGTCCTGGCGATTGTGAGTTTTCATTTTGTGAGCTTGCTTATGATTTTAGAGAGCCCATAAAGTGATATCATTACAAATTTTACAAAAGAATGGATAATAGCCTTATATTATGTAATTTTGTTGCTTCTTCAATGTAAAAAGTTAGAACCTTGAATCTTTCAGTATATATGGAAATTTTTACTACAAACCTTTGCTCTCAACATGAGCTTTAATATTTGGGGAGTAGCTCTTGCACTTTCTCCAGAAAGAATATTGAAGCTAATTTTAAGCTTCTAAGGATATGTTAATTGGCTAAGTACCTCACCTTACCAGAGGACGTAGGCCTTTGTTTGTTATCCTCATTGGAGATAAAGCTTTTATCATTAGTACAAAATTGTAGACTAGAGTCATGGAAGTATTTTTAAAAAGAAACCTGGTAAAACATATCTTATTCAAACAGCAATTAATTGGTTATTACAAAATACTGATATTTGGCCTATTACATATAGAAATTTTCAGGCAAAATTGATAATTTTTACTCTTTGCATGCTTTTCTATTTACTGTAAATTTGTGCATGCAACCCATAGCATATGCGCTCAGTGCACTTATAGGTGGTTCATCTAATGAAAAGGCTACATGTATGATTGGATCACTTGTTTATTCTCTTGAGTTTCCCCTGCTTCAACACAGACTATTAAATTACGTGCTGTAGCCACTGTTTTTAAATGTTAAAAATCAAGCTTTCAATTCATATGCTGATAGCCAATGTGTGGCTTGTGGTTTACAATTGATTACAATCACTTAATGCTTTATTGGAGACAAGTTTTCTACTTGAAATCAGTGAGTGATGATTTCAGTGTTAATGTCTGACAACTCACTGTCCTTTCAGTGCTCTGGCTCAGAGAACTAAACAAAACCATAGACCCAGCTCTTTGAAAATGGTAATGGAGTTGATAACACACCCTCATGAAAAGAGGAAGCTCCACGTGCTTACTTTCAACGCCCAGCCTCACCCTGCCGGCTCAGGGATTTCTAGTAAGACTGAAGCTGGACAGTATTTATAGGATTTGGCATCTCTAATTAATGCTTAGGTTTTTTTAAATAAAGCTGGTGAGGGGCTGGAGAGATGGCTTAGTGGTTAAGAGCACTAAGTACTGTTCCTTTATAGGACATTTAAGAACTCAAACTGGATTGCCTGGGCTCCTTAACAAGGAAGGACAATGATACCAGACAGATTGTAGGCCTTACATAAGAACAGTTAGTCAAAAAATCTCATTCTTTATATATCCAAAACAATAATGCTGGAGAAAATAATTTGGTATAAAAGTCAATTTATAAATACAAGTGCTCAGTGTCCTCAATTTAATCCTCAAGGACTTATCTTAATAAATAATATCTTAACTATATCTTAATAAATAAAAAAGGGGAGTTATCCCTGTATGCTAAAATATGCTCCTTTTATTTCAATTTTAAAATTTGGATGCCAAGGAACACTCTGAGTTTATGGCACCCTACAACTAGGCATACTTCTGCCTAGGTGAAATAGAAAGATCCACATATTGGCATGATCCTGTTCAGATATTTTATATGGGGAAGAGGGAATCTTTGTGTTTTTTCTACAGGATGCTACAAGAGTATGCCAGCTGCCTGAGTGGCTGGTGAGACATGCTGATCCTGGGAGCATGAAGATTCAGCTCTCCTGGTTCAGGTCCCTGGAGTCATTCCTGTGTCCTTGGAGGAATATGGAGGATTCCCACTCATCTTTGTCATCACAGAAATTCTGGGCGTTGCTGCAGTCATTGTGTCCCATCCCACCGCGGCCTGCGCTCCAACCCTCTGTGCACTACTGCTTGTTCCAGAGAAGAATGACCGATCCTGAACTGTCCTGGGAAAAACCTTGGCACTTTCCCTGCTATTGTAGCAGCCATTACTGCTGCAGCCATTGTGTCTGCAGTGTCTGGAGTTACCTGCCCCCCAATCTATTGTTAGGCAAGCACAGTGGATGAACTTTCTGGAGTAGTTGCTAACAATTGGGAATTCTAAATTTTATTACAGGAGAGGCTTGACTAGGCCCTTGGTGGTATGGCCATAGCAGCTGAGGAGAACCAGATGAGGTGCCCACTACTTATCGGGAGAGGCTCAACTTCACAATCTCTTATATTAATGCCATCTGGCTCCCTACTCTTTTCGCCCCTGGGCTCAAGTAAGAGGAATGAGAAGATGATCCAATGTAGCTATCCTCAGGGACGGGCAACTTCCTCTGACCCTTGACCAATCTAAGACATGGTGCCTTGGGGGCGACAAGGTGATCCTATGACAGATAAGGCTGGGGTTCGAGAGGTCGATCCTAAGACAGAGGTGGCTACACCCCGTTTAAATGTACGGGCCGGTTATATGCTCCTCTGCCCAGTTTCTCCCCAATAACACACACGTGATAGCCCAGAACGGTGTGTTACAACATAAGTTCATTCCTAGCCATTGGGGTGCAGTCCTAACTGCAAGAGTGGCTCGCCATGGCCGAGCTGGGCACTCTGTTAGGCATGTCTGATCTATCTCAGACCACTACTTCCACCTAATGGTCCTTTTTTTTTTAATAAAAGAATAACGGGGGAGATGCAGTGAGCCGTATTGGATTTGGGCCTAGCCGCTTTGTGAATGCATAGCTCAAGGTGGCTACTTGACTCTGGGCTGCATGGCCACAGAGGTTTAACCTTGAGACGACTGCCATACGGACATGAGATTGTTGAACTAAGAGCCTCTCCCAGGAAGACCCTGGGAGCAATGACAGGATGTTTCAGCCTGAGCAAAACACCGGATGTCCCTGAGCAGATTCCTGAGAAGGGTTCGACCTTTTCAAAGAACATGTCCCCGGAAGACTGTTGCCTCTTTGTTATAGGAGGATATCTTGCAGTATAGTGATTCACCTTATATCCTTGGGCACTTCCCAAACTCCCCCACCCTAAGCTTCAGTTCCTGCTTCATTTCCTGCCTCAGAGCTTTAAATGCTGTACATTCCTCTCAATAAACGAGACCTTGACAACAGAATCTTGCTTGGTCTCCTTCTTCTCTTCACCCCCATTTTGGCCCACAGGTAGCGCCCCTTCGGGACCCTGAATAACTGGGTCCCCGCTGGCGGGGACACTCATAACACCCAGTTCTACAGGAAACCTGCTCTTCTTAGTTTCTGAGATAAAATAAACATTAGGCCTCTGGAATCCAGGGTTTAGAACCAGGAGTCTGCTAAGCTTGGGGTCGGTTTATGTTTTCAGTTCCTCACACTCAAAGTATAGCTTGGTATACTTGCTGTGCAGTTCTTGTCAGGGAGGAGGCAACAGCCAGGCTACAGTAGTTTTATTATTCCTGGTGCCATATATGTGCAATTATGTATAACAATTCTGGAAGAGAATTCCAAGGGCATTTTTTTCTTTCTTGGAGACCAAGATTCATACACTAAAAATACTATAAGTTATTTAAAAATTGGAAGTGAAAATATTTTTTAATTCTCATTCATTATGTGTGTTCAAAATACAACATCATGAAATAATTTATATAAAAACCCTGTCCAGAGTCTTTAAATAGTTAAAAGAAATAAATTTAATAGAAATTGTTAGAATCAGAATTACAGAATTACATGGTTATTAGACCAACATGGATGCTTAATCACTGTGGAAATATATTTTACAACCAATTTCTCTACATTTCTCAACTTTGAATAGATCTTTGAATTGCCCAGTCTATACAATAAATTTTACCAAAATGTATTAATATGAAATGACAAAATCTGGGGTGGGGCTCACAATTTTACTCTTTGTAAAGATTTGGTGTGAGCAGTTCTTTTCTGTCCCCAGTAGGTTCAACCACGGAAGCTTAATTCTAGTGGGAAGATCTTTCAATAAGGTATGGGCGTTGCTAATCATAGCTAGCATGCCTCTCAGGCAGAGTCTGTCTAAGGTCCACATGGCTTTCCTCTGGTATTATATAAGAAGAGCTAGGGAACAAAGCTAGGACAGTGTCTCTTCTGACAACCATGGAGATCATAGCACGTCACTTTGCCACAGTAGCAATCTATCCTAAGTCAAGGATGGGGAACATGGAACTGAGGACTCAGTCAAGGAAATACCAACTCACACTGTGACAGACGTGTGTGCATCAGAAGAAACCCGGACAGCCATGTTCAGGAAATGGAATCTCATGGTTCATTCTCTCACCACGAAATTCAGATTTTCTCCCATTTGCAAAATGAACTCTCCTTTTTCCCAATGCCTACTTCACTACAACATTACTTTGGAGTTTAAAATTTGTCACCGCATCAAGTTCAGAACTGAACACAGTGTTGTATCATTACTCAAAAATAACCTCTCAAGCACCATTTCTGTTGATCTTAAGAAGTGAGTAAAAACATAAATGACAAACTCAACACATACACAGGAACACACACACACACACAAGTGCACAAACATACAACTGAGCGACAAGCATCAAAGGTTGAATAACTGTGATTGACATGGCCTTTCAAAACAGGGGTGTTTCAAAGATCAGAGCAGTCCTGGAAAGATGTGGTATTCAGATATTTAGGGCAATGGAATGTGGCTTCCTGAGGGAGTTTCTGCAAACACCAAAGCCAGTGGTGTAACTATCAGAGTAAAGTAAGAAGGAAATCCTCTTAAACACGACTCAGTAGCCAGTGCTGGGCCAGAATTCTAGAGTCTGACCCTAGATGATTTATTTTTCACATATTAAATACAGTACAAATCTGGGGGAAAAATCTTTCTTGGTAAGGATTATCTCACTAAAGCCTAAGACTTGAATACATCAAAACTCTTTTGCAAAGAACATGTGACCTGTTCCATGAGAATGAGTACTGACTGAGAAACAAGAATCAGAGCGAAGGTCTAGGGGGCAAGAGTCTGTTTAAATATAATAGTCTTAGGAATTGGGGTGAAGCCTGGCACTACAGATAGTACAGGCCACCAGGCTGTTCACAGCATCCATTCCCAGCTTTCCTGGTGAAAACAAGCATGCATCCCTTCTATTGAGTTTAATATTCCTGGTTTCCCTAGTGCCTATCTTTGAGCAAAGGTACCTCATGCTTGCTACCGCCCCTGATTTCTTTACATGTGTGTGTTCCTTCTCATTGTCCGAGGTTCTGTGATAACACTGGCAATAGGCTAAAGGAATGAATATTCAAAGAGAATTGGCTAGAAAAGTTGTATATTTTTGTGGTCTTGTCTGAAAAGGGCTTGTTATTATTAATAACACATTACTGTGCTGAAGGAGGGAATAGCCCAACCTGTCCAGGGAAGGCACATCAAATTCATTTTGTAACCATATTGCACAGTTGGTTTTGTGGAAAACGCCGTTAGTCACACTGCATAGCATCATGTTATCTAATCAGCTACTACATGGACCAACCCTTAAGCTATAGATAATGTATAGTAATAATTGTCTATGCTCATTTAATGTGAAATATTTCTTTATGGATCTTCTTATTTTAACTAACTCAGTAGCATGCTATTTTCTGTGTCCTTCCAATTTATATGAAAAGATACCTATTCTAATGTGTACTGATATTTAAATGGAAGAAATATTAATTGCCTGTTTGGATTTTAAGGTCTTTTTAAATCCTTTTCTAACAGTTTCATTCATTTGTACAGTATATTGTGATTATATGCATCCACCCCATTATCCATTGTTTCCTGTCTTATCCCTCTGAACCTCTTATCTTCCTAACTAGTCCCCCAGTAACTACAAAACTTAAAAAAAAAATGGCTCCCTCTTCTATAGCCACAGTTAGCATCCGTAAGCTCATCGGGGGGGTGGGGTAGAGCAGAAGCTTCCTCCATAGTTCTATATGGTTACAATCATAATGTCTGTGTTTGGTTCTTAATTTCTTATCCTATTTCTTTTCCTCATTGAGGCCTTCAAGTCTTACTGTAAATTCCTGTTCTGCAAGAAAAGAAAGATGGATTTTAATATAAGGCAAAAGTTTTCACTTTCTGATCCAAACTAAAATAGATTTTTGACAGATTTCTTCTTAAAAGAAGATATTTAAGCATAACATTCTTTCAAACATTGTTTTATTCTTTTCCTCCCATAAGTCTTAAAACTCCTAACCAGATATAGTAACTTGCTAAATATCTGTTAAAGTCAAGATGAGATGTGATTGTTTTTAACTTTTTTCCCCCTGTAAGAATAGTGCATTTTACTAAAATTTGATAATGGTTTATTTAAAAGTGTGTGTGTGTGTGTGTGTGTGTGTGTGTGTGTAAGTTATAAGTTTGGGCACTTTTATATCACTTATTCAGAAGAGGTGGTTATAGACCCCCCACATAGGTGTCATCTCCTAAAGATACCTAAATTTCTTATATAAAATGATGTTGTGTTTTCATATAACACATTCTGTCATGTACAATAAATCATATTGAAGTAATTTACAATATCTATTACAAATATTTGATATGCTGTTTTACTTAGGAAATAATGACCTAGAAAAAGACTATATACAGTGATGAAAGATATAGTAATTTAGTTAGCAGGTATTATAGCTCTCTACAAGATATCAACATTGTTCATGTGATTTATTTGAATTAAGAATCTATGGAAATAAAACCTTGCATGCTTTACTGGAAATATGAATGTGGGTGAGTTGAGGATTGAGTCAACTGTTATTAATAAGAGATCAGCATCACTGAAGTAAAATCTTCTGGGAATGGTTTCCTTTGGGTCAGAATGCAGAGGCTGTGATCCAATGGAATCAAGGCAGCATCTCAAGGCCACAGCAAAAAATTGCTAATGTTTCAGAGTCTCCCATGTTGTTTTAGAAGGTATAGGAGATGAATGACAGAGAGGGTCAGAGAGTCCAGCTGAGACCTGGCACCATGTGGTAGGGTCAAAGTCCTGGAATAGAGCTCAAGAGAGGACACAGGAAATGGTAGCTCCTTGGTTGCTGTAGAGATTCCAAAATATTGGAGAAGCCAGGACCAAGGGTGAGCATCAAGTACAGAGGCAGGTATGGAGTGGAGGCAGCCTCAGCCTACTAGATATAATAAATGTGCTGCAAACGGTAGATGGGGAGAGGCAATACTTACTACCAAGCCCTTTGGAGCCTAGAAGATCATTAGTAAGGACCAGATATCAGACATTGACCTTTTTAGACACTTAGATTTTGGTTTTGATTTTATTTAGTATAATAGATTCTTTATTTTTGGAACAAGAAAGTATGTAACTTACTTTGAACTTTACAGATCTCTACCAATAAAAGATTTTAGATTTTATAAAAAAAACTTGTACAGTTTACTTAGTGTAATTTTTAAGACTGAGACTTTTCCAGGTTGGACTGCATTTTATATTATGACATTAGCGTACGAAGCAGGAAAGAAAACTTGCAGTTTAAATTAATATGTCTGTGTGTTGAGGTGGACAAGGGGCAAAATATCAGCACATAACTTGATGCAATCTTAGATGCAATGCTGGAAAAGGATATCACAGTTGAAGAATTGGTCAGTTCTAATTGACCTATGACCAAGTGTGGGAAGCATCTTCTTAATTGCTAATTTAAATAGCACCCCTTATACCCCTGTGAGTTCCCACCATACCAGGGGGACCTTGGCTATGTAAGAATGTTAGCTGATTGTCAACCAAAGCAAGCAGTGTTCTTTCATGGTTTCTGCTTCAAACTTGATCTCCCTCATGACAGACTACAAAAGTGTAAGATTAAATATGTTCTTTCCTCTCCAAGCTGCTTTTGGTCTTGGTGTTTATCACAGTAATAGAACACAAATTAGAATGTGTAAATCAAGAATGCTGATACTGTGTATGGGTCTCCTTGATCAGCTCTCTGAAAAAGAGAAAAGTCTGATTCCAGTCTAGTAGGTCTAGCTATTATGACATTGTTACTTCCAGGTATTGGCTTCAAGATAGCTCTTCTAGGTCTTAAATATAAGCCTTGTGTCTTGAACTAAAATTAAAAAATGGAATTTTCCAATTCACTGTGAAAATTTGAATTTGAGATAAGCACAGATATTTTCAGCTGAAAAATTTCAAGGCTGGTTTAACATGGAAGCACATAGGAAGTTGAAAACTATACCCAATGTTCAGTAGGCAATGAAGGACAAGATGTTTGCCTTTCCCACGACCAACCCTGGAGAGAGAGAGAGAGAGAGAGAGAGAGAGAGAGAGAGAGAGAGAGAGAGAGAGAGAGACTAAGAGCTATAGAGAGAGGGAGGAGACAGAGAGACAGAGACAGAGACAGAGAGGAAGAAGAGAGAGAGGGAGAGAGAAAGTGATACCAAGAGACAGAGAGAAAAAGAGGGAGTGATAGAGGGAGAGAAAGAGATGGAGAGACAGAGAGAGAGAGAGAGACAGAGAGAAACTAAATCTTACTTTTAGTCTTCCATCAGACAGACTGCAATTAGAAAGCCTGAATCTTTTTGTAATTATTTTTGTTTTGTAGATTCTGCTTTTAGGATTTTAGAGACAGTTTCTTTCTTGCTATGTGCCATTCACTAGTCAGAAGTTCACTATGTAGACCAGACTGGACTACAACATATGGCCATCCCTCTTGCCTCTGCCTCTAGAATGCTTATATGATGGCAGGTGTCACCCCACCCAGATTAAGTTCCCACACACACGCTTTGTTTTTTGGAGAAAAGACCACTTAATCATATGTTTGTGTTGGAGAGGGAGCTGCTTTAATTTATGCATGGCGTTCTTTAAGATTTTAAGTCAATATTCTCCCTCATCTTCAAGCCCAAGTTAACAGCTAAAAACATTTTAAGATTTTCTTTAGCAACAACACGTCTCCAAAGATTTCACTTCCTTCTGTGCCAAGAGTCTTCTCACTTCGAGTGTGAGCTTTTGCATATTTTGAGGAGATGGCTCTCCTTGTATATTGGATCCTAGCAACTGCCATCCATGAGAAGAATGTCTAGGCAGTCACTGTATCCACTCTTCACCTGCAAACTACTCCCAGTTACCCTTTTTCCATTTTCTTGAAACTTGGTATGCAATTCACTGATGAGCTCATAATCTCACTGTGAGCACATCCTCTGGTAAACCCTCAGATCTCCCTGGGAGAGTTTTGTGTTTCCTATATACATTTTCACACAGAGTTTAAGCACTTTTTTTTTCAGAGCTGCGTCCTATTTTAAATAATGGTAACCAATTTTTGTAGCGCTTGCTAGAATGTTTTTCCTTTCATTTTCAAGACTCTTTGACAGTATATATCTGTGAAGAAACAGATCAGGATGATAATGTCAATGTACTTTTTTCTTTAACAGAGATTGAAGTTGATGCTTTCACAGAGCCAGGCATTGATGGGTACCACCAGTGCCTTGGGTACCACCAGTGTCTCTGCCAATAGTCCCTCCAGATAAGGCTTTGCAATCTCAGATATGGAGGTGAAACAATAAATTTTTGCACATCCCTGACAGCTCTTTGCAAAACACAAACCTTTTTCCTGAAATGTATCATTACTTATGAATTTCACAAATGCTAGACTATAGCATTCATTCAGGAAACCTGATGAGTCATCAGCCTGGAGAAGAAAGCACTCTTTTGACATGTCATCAATATGTCAACTTCTGGTGTCAGTTGAGAAGGTGACTGCATTCTTTTTTTTTTCTTCAAAGAAACAATTTCGCATATCACTACCCTAGCACAACACATTCACAACAACCGTGTGACTTTTTTCCTTTGGGGGATGGGCCACAGGAATGATTTGCTTCTTATGCTTTCAAAATGATTACAATTTTTCGAGATTCCAAGTGCTGTTTAAGTTAATCATTGATGATTGCCAAATGACTGATGTGTTTAGCAAGTGACATTTCAACTTTTATGGTACCATAAATGGTAGTTAACAAAGTAAGAATACTTGACAGATCTGTGTTGAGTACCCTTCTGTGAAATATGACTAGATTATATCCTTAGCTCTATGGATAAACATATGTGCTTTTCCTCCTAAATCACCAGCAATGTCAACACACCTAGGTATAGAATCTCTTCCACAGGTTTGCTTTTCAGGAAGTAGCATCTTTCTCATGTTGAACATTTAACCCGCTGTTCTAGAACTGTGCACACTGTTTTGTACTAGTCTTTGGTTAGTGGAATGAAGTGATAATGTGGAGAAACATGAAGGTTATACTATATTCTTGAAGGGACTGTTTATTAGAGAAAGCATAGTCACTGTCTCAAAGTTAGAGAAATAAGAGTGAGTTCTGTCTCACAGTCATAGTCTGTGGCCAGGAAGCTTAAATTCTGCCACTCATCCTTGAGAAGCCAAATAAAACAGCCAACAAGGGGGGATCTAGTCAATTCAAACCACACGGAGAAAGAAGACAGGGAGACTCGGGGGCCTCCAAACCCATCTTTACAGCTCTGAAATGAAGTGCAGATTTAAGGAGATTGCCAGGGTTACATATATGTCAATGCTGGTTCTAGTCTCTCCAGCAAGCTGCTGAGACAATTGTTAGCCCTGTGAGAATGAGAGGCGAGTTTCCCCTCTGGCTGGCATCAGGATTTAGGCATTTCCTTGCCTAGCATGAGATTCCAGTTCCTTGAGGCCATTGTTTCAATACTATGGTAGGCAAAATAGGACACAAGAGTGTCTTTTTAAAAACATCTTCATTCCCACCTTATTGGTTACAACAGCAGTAAGAAAAGGCTGCAACTGTTGACATTTTTTCTAGGCTCCGTCCCACAGATACCCAGCAAAAGCCAGGTGTGCCTGACTCACTATAAAGGGGCTGCTCGTCCCCTCTGCTCTTTCTTGCTCCTGCCTTCTTGCTCTTGCTCTGTCTGTATTTTAGCCCCTTCCCCCCTCTCTCCGCTTGCTCATGGCAGATCTCTCTCTCTCTCTCTCTCTCTCTCTCTCTCTCTCTCTCTCTCTCTCTCTCTCTCTCTCTGCCTTTCTCTGTCTCTACTACCCTCTCAAATCCCCCGCCCCCTTGCCCTGAATAAACTATACTATACCACTATACCATCCTGTGGCTGGTCCCTTAGGGGAAAGGGATTCCTCAGTATGGGCCCATGGAGGCACCCCCTTCCCCCACAGCTTACTGCACCTCCATCAAACATATTCCTTCACTCTTATCATTTTACAAAATGCACCACCAACAACAAAAGAAATCGTCTCACATATTGGAATGGTGCAATAGAAATCCAAGCATTAAAAGTCAGGCAGACAAATAAGCCTGATCAGAATTTAAATGCAAATATTCCAATAGCAATAATTAGACAATGTTACATGTTACTAAAGCCTGTGCTCCTAGAAAACAAGATTAAAACATCTTTCCAGTCTTTTGTGGTCTGGGAAATCATTTCTGCAGGCAACCTCCCTTTTCCTATGCAGCCCAGACAAGACTAGAAATTGACCTTGTGTTTACCTTTGAAAATGCCATCTTCAAACTCCCATGTTTGGGCTCATAAATGATTAGGCAAACCTGAAAACAAACAAAAAGTCTATATGTTTGGCTGTAGGGAACAGAATCCCGGGAAAGAGATTGTGTCTGCAAAGGCTAATTGGCTGATTATAACTCCTGTGATGTGCTGAGGTTTGGAATGTTGCAAGTCCATAGCAAATTATCTCACGGCATTGTTAGCTGGCTGACTGGTCACATATTGCCTTCTCCTGTGTCTAACCTAACATTCTTTGTGACCATTAGGTCAAACTGTGGATTATATGAGCAGACCCTAGATAGGATCTAAAGCCAATCACAGGGTTTCCCCTTTTTATTGTAACCCATTTAGCTGTTATGCCCACCTGTGAATCTGAAAAATATGTTATTCTATGATATTCTTTGTTCTATTACTATAAAAAGCCATAAAATTGCTACTTCATTGGAATGGAGTTTGGGAAAAACAAAGTCATGAACCCTTGACATTAGGTTGCAGGATAAACCATCTTGTTTTACTTTTTTTTGTGGTAAGAGCTGCTCTTTTGATCATCCTTTTCAAACTTTAATTGAGCTTAACAATCATTGTAATGGAGCAGAGCCCCTGTGAATGGACCCTCTGGAAGATCACCTGATCTCTATGAAAGGGTTTCCTTAGTCACTTTTCTGTTAATCCAGCTGCTCATCCCATTCTCCAAACATCCGTCTGTCTCATCCCTGTTTCCTCCTCTTTATGGGAGAAGAGCCTTTCTGCCTACTTTGAGGCCACTAATGTCTATGTGAAGCTGATTTCCCGTAGTAATATTTCTTTTCTCACCCAATAGTCACCTCTCTCCATTGACGGAGTCTTTCCCAGCAGAATTGCCTCATCCAAATCTATGTTATGATATGGAATACAGGAGGTTTGGGGAATTACCTAATGTTTCTTTGTTAGCAAAGATCCTAGAAACTCATTAGCCACCAAATCTGCCCAGCCTATGTGTTCAATTCTAGTTCAAAAAGTTAAAAGAATACAAATAAAATCTGTAGACCATACAGGGTCACTTCTCCGGAGAAGTTTATTATAAGCGTATAGATAAGAAAGAGGAGAGGGAGGAAGGCAGGGAGGGAGGAAGGGGGAGAGAGAGAGAGAAAGAGAGACAGAGAGAGAGAGAGAGAGAGAGAGAGAGAGAGAGAGAGAGAGAGAGAGAGAGAGAGAGAGAGAGAGACCACGGTGTTTGAATTTAACATAGTGTTCAACTACATAGTCAATTGTAGGCTGTAGGGTTAAGGGGTCCTGTGTCCGCTCTGCCACAGTGCTAGGCTGCTCTGGGAGGCAGGATGCGAGGCAGGACACAGGGAGGCAGGGAACCTTACCCCATAATGTCACCAGTGGGTGTAGGGTTGTAGGAAAGCCACAGGACACCACTCCAAGGGTGGGGAAGCAGTCTGAGGTTCGGGACAGCTCAGGGTTCCCCCGAGGCCTATGACAAGGCTTGGGACATCTAGTTTTCAGGCTCTTAGACACTCAGGTGCCACTGGGAGCTATGGAAGAGCTGAGAACAGAGTGGGGTCCCCGGCAAGCTGGATCTAGCCTGGGGCCAGGGGGAAAGGGATGGGGTGCTCCAGCTAGTCCCGCAGGGAGAGAGTCCTTGGCTTGTTAGCTTGATGCTTGTGCTTGTGCTTGGTTGGGGCCATGGCAGTGAAAGACCCCCGGAGAGGACCTTTCCCTCAGGAGGAGTCCCAAGCGCCCAATGACCGAGCCGAGTCCACTCGGATGCAATCAGCAAGAGGGTTTATTGGAAAACACAGGTACCTGTGGGCACACAGTCTCTTCGGAGGACTGGCGCGCCCAGCAGCTCCAGCATGGGGCTTTTATAGAGTTTGGGGAAGCAGAAGCAGGCGTACAGAAGCAGATGCATAGTTACAGGGATTGGTGGATTCAAACGAGGCACATAGACATGTTCACATATGATTGGCTATTTCACATGATGAGGTAATAAGGTATAGCTACACACATTGGCAGGTTTGGGGCGTCCTGGATGTCGGGGGCTGGGGGCTTATCTCTTCCTGCCAGGTGGCCTGTG
Source organism: Rattus rattus (assembly GCF_011064425.1). Lineage (NCBI taxonomy): Eukaryota > Metazoa > Chordata > Mammalia > Rodentia > Muridae > Rattus > Rattus rattus. The sequence continues at coordinate 84,592,783 of NC_046161.1, read as the reverse complement.
AGTCAGATCCGGTACTCCTGGTCTGTTCTGCATTCCTTTCCTTTTATGGTCTGTTAGTTCTAGCGGCAGGGCGGGCTGCCTGGACTTGCTTTTCACAGTGTTTAGTCCTGAGTCTGTGAACCCTGAAACACACTCTTCCAAATCCATATTTTTAAACCCCAAATCTGTATAATTTTCCCTTCAGCAGCTCTGTAGGGGAAGGTTGTCTCAGTGGCTCACCGTGGCAGATCTTGATAAAAAGAGACAGCCTATGGCTTTAAGGCATTTACTGTCATGGTGGAAAGTGGATGAGTAAAACTGTACCCCACTTTTCAGGGTGGGCCTGAGATTACCTTTTGCAGGAAGGAGTGTCTGGGAAGGAAAGTTCATTGGCTAAGCCTCCAGGCCTTTAGGTACCATTTTATAATGGAGATCTGTCTTGAGCCTATGTGACCCCAGGTCACATCCTCTACCTGTGGAGGGGTTTGGGGCATTGCCCTTATTGTGACTGATGGCCACAAATCTATGGAGGGCTGTGGCTAATGACAGGGGCCTGGTGCCCAGGAATCAGGTGAGGCACATACCGTCCTTCAGGGTCACCAGGGTTTCTAGCCTTAACTCAACCAGGAACCAGGCTGCCTTTCATAGTCCCACAGTAAATCATCAATTGAGTGCCAAGAACAGATAGATGAGCTTCAGAGAAAAGTAAGGGAAATAAGAGAACAACCCCACCTCTACACACGCACACAAAGGTGGGGGGGGGGGAGAAATAGAAGAGCTACACCTTTCTAGTTTAGAAAGTAGGCAAACACAATAAAACCCCATGAAAGCCCTGGGGCAATTGTACCAAAAGGCAGGAATTCTGGAAAAGAAAATATATTATCTCATTAAAGGGATGATTATTTCTCCTCTGTGTTTAGTATGACTTAAAGTCTACTAGCATTCTTGGGGGTGGTCCCATCCTTCTGAGAGGTTGACTCTTAACCAGGTAATTGGCATATCTAATTAGAAAATTTTTTCTATGTTTTAGGTCGCTTGAAATGTTAGACCTCCACCCAGAAATAGCTTTCACTAATGGGTTTTTATAGTATATAAATGTGTCCTATAGTTCATCTGTTCCTGGTACAGCTTAATTCTTGATACATACCAGATCTCAGTCAGTGGAGCCTGACCCTTTGCAGTGCTAGCTAGATGTCTGCCACTTTGAGGCATCTAGGCAAAGGGGTTACACCTATTTCTAATCTCTCTGTATGACTTCAATATTCCTATTTGTCCCTACAGTTGCAATTCACCCCGATATACATAGGGAGTTCCTGTACTCCAAGGAACAGACTTGTTCATCTATCAGTTTAAGCTGCATGGGTTGTGCCTGTCATCCACAATCTGCCCACTTCCCTCTGGTGCATCAGACCTCTCTGTATGACAGACTGAGGAGAATGAGGTAGGGCCTAGGATGAATGCGTTGCACAGGTCTCTGGTCTGGCCAGAAATGCCAGATGTGTTATATCTCTTTAAGGAAGAATAAAGAGATTTGGGCAGTCTGTGCAGGACAGGTAGCTGGGGTTCCACATCCCTTGACAGCCGCTCTGATGTGAACCACTGCAGACAGTGAGAACCTGGTCAGCCATGTGGGTCCAAGATCCAAGGATAAATGCTTCAGGAGAGAGAACACGTCCCCAAGTGTTACAGCTCAGTAATGACAGCCACTCTCAGTATATCCTCAGAGAAATAACTTGTGTACGTTATTTAGTCCGGGTGGACAGAAACTATATGAATCTTCTGGAGTGGGATGGGATTTGGGGAATACATGTTTTCTATTGGCTGAGTTTGAGATGTCATTGATGCTCTATTTGCATGAGGAAGGACTCCGGGTGCTACAACATTACGTGACTGATTACTTGTGATCCTCTCAGTTGGGTGTTGTGGTTACTGTTCAAGAGAAGGAACAGAAACAGGTGCAGAGCACCTCTACTCCTGCTGTTCTCAAATCTCTGAGATTCCTGGGGTTTAAGCTCACTCAGCCTCAGCGGTTCTTATGCCCATCTGGTGGCGCAGCCCATGTGCCCTCTACCTAACAAATGGTGTGATGTTCAGTTCCAAGAAAGGAATACATTTTGTTCATCCATACTAAATTCATGGCTGAAAACCCTATAACAAAATACAGACTGACAAGAAAAAAATCATACAAATTCATGCTATGTAGGATTCATGATCCATGAAGTGTCTTGGTTTCCATTGTTGTGAACAAACACCAGGACCAAAACTATCCAGGAGAGGCTGATTTCAGTTTACAGTGGTCCATCATCAAAGGAAGTCAAGACAAGAAGTCAGAGTAGGAGCACCATGCCAGGCACCAAAGAAGGGGCTGTGGAGAAGTGGGTGCTGCTGACTGGCCTGCTCAAAGCTTTGGGTTTTAGTTGATTCCAGAGGTAGTCAAGCTATCCACCAATATTAGTCACAGGGACTTCATATGGAAATTGAGGTCAGAAGCAATTGGTCCCATCATGCATCTTCTGTTCTAGTCCTAGGGAAGAAATTGATGATTGTGAACCGTCTAACTGGATAAGAAGTGCTCTAATCATAAGCAGGAGGAAACAGGAAGCCTGTGGGCTCAGATCGTATCAACGTTGCTTCATAAATAATGTTCCTTGTCTCGGGGTATGGAAGAAGTCTTTGACCTGTGTCATGTGATGACTAGAAAAGCCTTTCTAAGAGTTTTTAGTTTGTTTTCTTTTAAGTGGAAAGGCAGAGAGTATGACTCTCTTCCTTCTACAGATTTTTTTGAAAGCCAAGGGGCTACATCCTTGGGTACAGCATCACATTCACAAGCATTGACACTGTCAAGTTAGAAATGTATGCCTGTGTACACAGACTTTCAAAACATGTCATACAACAGTAAGGTGACTTTTACCTCTTCAATAAAAGTAGTTAGCTAGGTACAAGGACACATTCTTTATGATTCCATAATTTAAAAAAAACATAAAATTATATATTTTGTATTTATATGTATTTTACATGCGCATGTATGTTATGTGCACCACGTGCATTCTTGGTGCTCATAAGGGCCTGAAGAAGGCCTTGATTCACCCGGACCTGGATTTACACATGATTAAAAGCTATCATGTCGCTGCTGAACCGGCTGAACCCAAGTCCTATACTAAAACAAAAAAATGCTCCAAACTAGTGAGACATCTTTCCAGACCCCTCCTTTCTTTTCCTCCAAATCTTTTATGTATTTTGTCGTGTAAATATACCATATAAAATTCTATTTCTTGTTCATTAAGTAATTATCACAAAATAACATGAGTGCACAATAATTGAATCTTTCTTTATTAGAGCAACTCGGTGTGGTTTTCATTTTCCCAACATATGAACTTGAAATGGTCGTTTCCTTATCTCTCAGAACCTTTCCTCATTAGGAAATATTCTCAGAAGAATTGCAAGAAAATTGCAATCCAAAAATGCAAGAATCCAGTCTCAATCTTCTTTTAAGGCCTGTGTCAGTTTGTAAATATGCAGGAGATGTCAAAGAAAAAATTGGTAATACAATAAAGGTGGAGTAGTGAAAGAAATTCGGGATTGCAGAAGCTTTCCAGCTTTGTAGCTGAATGCTTTTATTTAAGGAAATTGTTACTTTTTGAGCTGAAAAGCAAAGCTTTCTTAAAGACCAGTTGCTTGGAAGCCTGGAAGTAATGTAAATACTTTTCTAATAGCTCCGATTACTTTTGTTTTGCCAGGTTTGTGGTCTAAATATGTCCCCCCCCCACACACACACACCTTATGGGCTAGCTAAGTTCCCCGCAGGGACATTGTCTTTTCTAGAGACTAATGTGGTTTGAGTGCGGGGAGGGGGTGCGGAGGAGGCGCACCTGCTGCTTAACGGGGTAGTTAATACTCAGCCTCCAGACAGGGAGCAGCCAAGCTTCCCTTCGCATTAGGTGAGTCCGGCAGCCATCAGCAGCACTGTTTCTTCTGGGTAAATTTGCATCAAAATGCTCAGTCCACAGGGAGCCCAGCTTTCACTCTCAGCTCAGTGCCCAAGGAAAACAGCCATTATGCTCATTTCCGAGCCTTTCAAGGCGGAACAAAAGGCAAAGGAAGGGGAAGAAAGGGAAAAGCTGCAGTCCGGGGGAGAGCCCGCACAGAGGGAGCCTACTGAAAAGAACACAATTCTTGCTTCAGGCAGTCCTTGCTTGAAAATGTATTAGTAAGGAATAATTATAGTGCAGTATTATTTTTTTCTTTTATTTTCTTTTTCATAAGAAAAATTTTCTCTTGTTCACAGACTGTTTGGTGGGGGAGGGGAGGACAGGCCTGTCTGCTTCTGTTCCTCGCCAAATGCATTCTATTGCCTTCCTTTCTTGGAACTATTTGTTTTCGGTTATCTAATAAAGGGAATTTAAGGCATATAAGGTTTTTTGTAAAAAAGAAAAAACAAACTAACAAACAAAAAACAAAATGCATGAGTGGAATAGGTACAAGAGAGGGAAGCAGGAATTTGGAGAGAAGTGTTGGACATTCCTCTCAAACACACGGACTTCAAAGCTGAAAACTTCAGTCTTCCATTTACATATAAACACCACGGGATAGTATTCCTCTTACCTGTTGACAAAGCACTTCCCTTCAACAAGTGTTAGTCACACACCTCTGAACCCATTCTCCCAAGCAAAGAAAAGGAAAGAAACACTACTTACTGTAAACCAGAGTGTGACCATGGGAGGCTGTATTTGAATTATAAAAATTTTAAAATAATCTTGTTTAAATTGTATCAACCAGAGCCTCCCATATCCATACTTAATAACTCTACATATAATGATTTGCACCTGCTTTCACCATTCACAAAGCTGTGACACATCTCCCTGGCTTGCCTTCAAGAATCCTGTTAGATCAAGTTGGGCAGGTGAGTTTCCCTTCTGGTATAACCTCTCAGAAAATTTCCATCAATTGACACAAACTGTCCCTGGGATCCAGGTCCACACTCTCAAGTCTTCAATCTTGCAATCCCCACGGAAAGAATTCCAATGAGTGGTAGAGTGTTGTAGGAAAGACAGGGCAGGATATACCCTGGATAAGTGAGTCACATCTCTGCTCAGATAGATAATACCAGAAAGTCACTTAATGGAACAGTTGTTTTCAAGGTTGTAAACTAGGAGTGAGGGAATCTAGCTATAATGTCCTCCAAGTCTGCTGCTGGGTCAGGACAAGCCCCTCAGAAAAAGCTGTTCTCAAAGCTGAGGGTGTACTCTAGTTTATCCTAATGAACTGTGTCTTCCGGATGGCACTCTGCCACTCACTGGAATTCTTTCAGTGGAGATCACAAGCATTAGCGACATTAAGAGTATAGATCAAGCCCCAGGAACAACGGGATCAAGGAGTAGAAGATTTCTAAGAGGATAGCCTAGGAGTAAGGGAAACTCACCTGTCCAACTTGAAGCCAGGACAGGAGGAAGAGACATTTTTCCAAATGGCGTAAGCTGCTGATACTTGCCGTATGTAGAGAGCTATTAAATATGGATATGAGAGGCTCAGGCTGATAGGACTTAAACGGGGTTATTTTTAAATTTTTATGATGCAAAGAGAGTCTAGCATGGTCATACTTTGGTTACAGCAAACAGGGTTCCCTTTTCTTTGCTTAGAAGAATGTACTCAGGTATGTGACTAATGTTTGTCCAGGGAAGTTCTTTTCTGTTTTGTTTTTTGTTGTTACCGTTGCGGTTACATATGTAGCTACCAGATAGCACCAATAACTGTATATCCCCACTTTCCTGTGCTGCGTTCAGAGATGAGTACACTTTCTTTCCTACCTCAAATCCCTACTGAAATGCTCCCACATATATTATGACAGAGGCCTTAATAGAATCTCCCTTTCCAATTTAATACAGGTTACGAATATTTGTTTCTTTAATATCCCAATGTTCTTTACTTTCTCAAACAGGCAAAGCAAATAAATATGGTCTCAATTTAAGAGGAAAGTGATGTTTGGTTTTCCTAGGAAAAGTTCTAGTGCAACATCAGACCCTGAGTTTTTTACACTGCAGACAAGATCACGTGAAAGGCTGATAATGGTGCTGGGAGGGTAAGCTCACATGTTCTGTTTGTAGGCAAGACACCTGCCAAGTACCAGCCTCTGCTTGGAGAGCGCTTCTGAAAAAAGGGGTGTCCGGGAGCAGTGAAAACTAAGGACTCCAAGTAAAATCCTGGGTCCAAGCTGGCAGCCCATGTTCTGCTTGAGACAGCTTTCTAGCCGGCTTTCTCTCTGTTCTGTTTTCTCTGGAGATCTCCTGACCATCCCTTCTCTTCTCTCTCTCTCTCTCTCTCTCTCTCTCTCTCTCTCTCTCTCTCTCTCTCTCTCTCTCTCTCTCTCTCTCAGCTTGCTCTTGCTATTCTCTCCTCAAGACAGTTCTCCAAGAACTTCTCTCTTTGTTATTCTCAAAACTTCTTTGGGTAGCTCATCTCTTGCAGATCATAAGCCCAGTCTTTTACTTTACATATCAACTCAGTCATTTACCCCAGGTTCCCTTTTGATTGTCCTATGCATCAGCATCTCATGACCCCAGTCCCTTAATTCTGAGGAGACAACAAGCACACAGTTTCTTTTAACATTGAAAAAGTATTCAGAGATCTGCCTATGTTGAGCACAGAGGTATAATAAAGTATCTGGGTGGAGTCCCATCCAGAAATTACCATTTCGATCATGCCTGGGCCTAACCTTGCACTGTACTAGGATGACTTAAACTTTGAAATCTGTCTGCCTTTGTAAGCATAAACAAACAAACAAACAAACAAACAAGATAACCACTTAGTTGGGTAAGATCTCCCCGTGATCACCACTCTCTTTTTATCTCCTTCCTCAGTACCTTTCTGACAAATTGACTCACAAGGCAGGTCCTTTTGTCCCTTTAGATCGGTGAAGCCCCTTATATAATTCATATTGCCTCTTTATTTTTTGAGAAATTATATATTTTTGAACCCATGTTTTTAGAGCTCTTTTCCATAGCCTTAAGTGCTGTCCTGAAGGTCCCAGTGTTTACCATTCTACTGAGATATTAGCCACACCTTTACCTCCTAGACTCATGCTAAGTCATGATCTTTGATTATCATGGAGTCATTAATGTTAACATTAACTGGGGGGGGGTGCTTTCCTTGAAGAAGGAAAGTAAAATATGAACATTCTTTATTATTATTATTATTATTATTATTATTATTATTATTATTAACTTGAGTATTTCTTATTTACATTTTAGTGTTATTCCCTTTCCGGTTTCCAGGCAAACATTCCCCTAATCCCTCCCCCTCCCCTTCTTTATGGGTGTTCCCCTCCCCATCATCCCCCCATTGCCGCCCTCCCCACAACCACAACAATCACGTTCACTGGGGGTTCAGTCTTAGCACGACCAAGGGCTTCCCCTTCCACTGGTGCTCTTACTAGGCTATTCATTGCTACCTATGAGGTCAGAGTCCAGGGTCAGTCCATGTATAGTCTTTAGGTAGTGGCTTAGTCCCTGGAAATATGAACATTCTTATACAAACAAAACTTACACCAGCATCAGTCATCCATCCTCATGGAGGCCCCTGCCTGCTGGCCTTGTCCCAGGGGCAGGAACCATGTCATGTCCCTACCAAAGTCATGCCAACCTGGCAGTCACCTGCCCAGAAAACACATATAAACAAACCATTCAGGATAAACAGAAGGAACTGCAACAGGGAAACCTTTACACATGCCAACTGTAAACAGGACCTTATTTCTGGCAAGTAGAATAGAAAACCGGGAGCTAAAAGGAGAGGATATATCCTGAGTTTTGGTACCAATGTTATGTTTATAAAAGGATAAGGAGAGGGGGGATATGTTCTATGGAGGTCTGAGGAAAGGGGGGCCTGAGTGGGTCCATGCTGAGACATCCTTCCCTGAGGGACCAGCCACACAATATAGTATAGAGTAGAGTTTATTCAGGGCATGGGGAGGGGAGTTCAGAGAGTAGTAGGGTAGAGAAAGAGAGAAGCAGAGAAATAGAAGAGTAGAGGAGTAGAGGCCAGCAATGAGCACGTGGAGAGAAGGGGAGAGGGAAATAGGGAGAGAAGGGACAAAGGGGGAAGAGGGTGAGAGCAAGAGAGGAGCCAGAGGGAACAAGAGAGAGAGGAGGGGGCAAGAAGCCCCTTGTATAGTGTCAGGCATGCCTGGCTGTTGCCAGGTAACTGTGGCATAGGAGCTTAGACAGAATGCTAACAACTAGACCCTTGGATGTTCCATTTATAGTGAGCCATTTTCTAGATCAGTTGGACTGCAGCCTGTGCATGCTTCCAATTCTACATATTTATTTTGTGTGTGTGTGTGTGTGTGTGTGTGTGTGTGTGTGTGTGTGTGTGTGTATGAATATGAAATGCAATATGAAAACAAAATTACAGGAAAAAAAGTGTTTTTGAAGTTTTTCCAGAACTTGAAGAATAGCCCAGATTCAGTATCAGATAAACACAGAATAAAATATATGCATTTTGCTGGAGTGCTTTATTGACTTTGAGGACACTCTGAATCCAAATTTTTTATCTACCTGCTTCTTCTCCATGGTCCCTGGAAATTCTCTCTAGCTATCCTATATTTTCCTATTCATTCTATAAACTTCAAAAGGAAATTTCTACATTTCTAATCTATTTCAATTCAGTCTTAAGTGCAAACTGATGGCTAATTTTACTCAACGAAATTGATTGTAAGTATGTTTGCATTTGTTATGCTTTTCCAATCCATTTACCACACAGTATCCATTTTTTAAGCTAACAAAATTAAACTCTTATGAAAATACAAAAATAAAACAGAAAAATAAATAAATGAAAAGAATTGCTGTACTTTTGGATAGGAAGAATTAACTGAGATTTTTTGTTGTTATTTTGTTTTAAATAATAAATTGAAATTTATTTTATGTTTCTGATAAAAAGTATGTTTGTTATTATTAAAAGATACAACATGAAATTATAGCTATACTTTAACACTAAAATAATCACTTTGTCTATAAGTATTTCATGACATGATGATCTCAGTATCAAAAATTTATACTTATTAAACAAGAGAATGATGAACCTTTATCAACAAATAAAGGTGAAAATTTGGAAGTACAATTAATTAAAGTACATGAGCAAATCCAGCCCCCTATCCTCAAAAACCCTACATCTCTATATCACATTCTAATGCTGTGGGATTACCTCTACTAATGTATTTTGACAGTACAGAAGTCAATTGTAGTTTGGATTTTTTAAAAAGGAAATGGATATTTGAGATATGAAATTTTTGATACTTTAAGAAAATTATAACAAATATATACATGATATAAGAGAATGCTTCTTGTAAAGGAAGATCCTGTGGTTATGTTTGTCCATTGTACCTTATTATCTTAAAGTCTTTTTTTAAAAAGATTTATTCATTTATTATATATAAGTACACTGTAGCTGTCTTCAGATACACCAGAAGAGGGCATCGGATCTCTTTACAGATGGTTGTGAGCCACCATGTGGTTGCTGGGAATTGAACTCAGGACCTCTGGAAGAGTAGTTGGGTGCTCTTAACCGCTGAACCATCTCTCCAGCCCTATCTTAAAGTCTTAATCCTTTTATCATATTATGAACTCTATTTAACAAAATAGTCCCAATGTTATATTTTAATGTATTCATTACTCTTAAATTTATATATTGGAACATATCCCTCAAGGTGATCATACCGAGACTGACACAGGGTTCTCAGTGTCATGATGCATTCATTAGTGCTCTGCCAAGGAGCACTCCGTTCCTTTTAAAGTGGGAGGATATTTTTCCCCTTTGGAACATACAACAATAATAATTCATCTTGAATGAAGAGACTGGGACCTCACTAGACCCACAATTTACCATGCTTCATTACTCATAGGAGAAGGAAGCTCCTAATAAATCTAGTTAGTTTCAGGAACTTCCTGAATCACTACTATGCCTGGATTTACTTATTTATTTTTTTAGAGATCTTTTTTATTTTATGTGTATGACTGTTTTGCCTGCATGTGCAGCACATGTGTGATTGGTGTCTGAGGAGGTAGCGAGCCTCTGTGTGGGAGCTAGGAATTGAACCTGGGTCATTAACAGTAACAAGTGCCCTTAACCACTGAACCAACTCTCCAGCCCATAAGGCATTTTTTTTTTAAATGAGTGATTGATATAGGAGGTCCCAGCCCATTGTAATAATTCTGGACAAGTTGTCCAGCAGTACGTAAGAAAGCCATTGAAAACAAGCTAGTAAGCAACTTTACTTCACAGTTACTGCTTTAATTCCTGCCCCCAGGTTCCTGTCCTGATTTCTCTCAGTCAGGGGTTATTAACCTGAAAATATAAAATGAAATAAGTCTCCTTTCCTCCAAAGTAGTTTTTGGTCAGTGTTTATTACACTAATAGAAGCCAAACTTGGAAAATTTGGCAATCTCTTGGAAAGAGTTTATGCTGGATTTAGATAACATCATAAATAGGTTCCTATTTTCTGAACAGACCTTGTCAGGACAGAGGTGAGGCTACCATAGCTGTGATCAGCACTGAGGAGGCTAGAACCAAAGGATACTGAGTTTCGGGCAAGTTTGAGCAACATAATAATATTCTAATTCACAACTGAATAAAGAAATGAATAAGTCATTTCTTAAAAGTGAACTCTATAATAATTCAGTGAATTTTAAAATATAAATAAGATGTAGAATGCTATCTTTTTAGCCTCAAAATTACTTTTTATAATAAGGAGACAGTGAAAGAATATTTTAGAGTAAGTGAATTATGTGAATTAATATTAATATTACTATTTCGTTCCTCTCTATCATCTTCAATATTCAGACACTTCAATAACATGCTTCCCATGTTTTACCTTCTCTTTGGGGATGTGCTGGGTCTAATGAATTGTTTCTAACAACTCGAAATAGTACAGCCAAATTAATGATGATGTATCCATGATTCAAATATAAAAGGTGTCTGTCTACACACACACACACACACACACACACACACACACACTACACTTTGCTAAAGCTCGTTGTGTGCTGAGATTTCTCTACAGAGAAAGTCACAGGCAAGGAATTAAGGGTGATTTTCAACCAACAGTTAGCGATGTACCAGGAATCTCAGTTCATTTTTCCAAATAGAACTACAGTTTACCACCCACCTCTGCACAAGTTCGGAAACAGATCCTGCCTCAAGCTTATACTGAGTGGAAATAGGATACAGTCGACACTTTGATTAAATACTTGTAAGAAGAGACTCCAACCTCAGCCAAACTCAGCTACTGCCTCACAGAAGTGGAGACAGTTAAGCATTCCTTTTTTTATTGAAACTGCTAAGATTTGGGGACACTCTGTTACACATGAGGCAACCCAAAGAGAGCACTGTTCTTCTAAACATCAAATCCAGGGATGGAAAAAAGTGAATACTACGCATGACTTCATGATAAAGCTCATTACCCCTGCCATCATCCCTTCTAATGTATTTAGTCCACAGGCACCCAACTCCTAACACTAAAATAAGTAACTCCTGTTTTATCTGGCATAATTCCCTGGAAATAGTATGATGAAAATTTCTCATAAATAAAATATACCTTTTCATCACCCCCTTTTATAAAATTAATTGATGTTCGAACATTTTCTTTGTCCTCTTCAATTTTACATCTTGCTCAGTAAGCAATATTCTGATGTCTAGATATGAATGTAATTAGTCACTCAGCAGGGTTGATTATTAATATGACACAATCGGGGACTAAGTATCTGTTTGTTGTTAATATAACACAAATACCTAAGGCTAAGTACTTTATTAATAGAAGAAACCCTGTGATTTACAATTATTGTGTCTTAAATACTCCATGGTGTTATAATCTAGCATGATCTCCCTTGGTGGTATCATACATGATAAACAAAAGGGATCAAGCATGTTGTTGGATGTAATGAATTATAACTTGCCTTATAACTTCCCAATATCACAAACTGGTCCATTTCTATGAGAGCTATAGCATTTCCCTCTAAGACTGATGCGTCAATAACCTGATCACCTTCTACGACTCCACCTCCCCACTCTATACAACTAGAGAGTAAGCTGCTGGAACACGGACCTTGGGGACTCACTAAAGTCATAGGCAACCCCATAGCAAAAGAGATATTCTGTCATGTTTCACTGAAATGTGTGGTTCTATGTTAGCTTTTCCACATGTAACTGTAACGTGATCAGATTTTATTGGATATTAGGGCTGCCACAACAGAATTCTACTGCTTGCGCAGTAGAAACTTACATTCTAACACTTGTGGAGGCTGGATATTTGCCTTCCTAAGAGACTCTTGCTTCATTTGCAGAAAGCTTTCTCCATGTTTTCACATAGTTTTCCTTGAGCGTTTTAATCCTCAATTTCCTACCCATATGAGGATGTCCACTGCATTGGATATGGGTCCACACTGAAGACTCCTTTTGCCATAGTTCTTTGTCTCCTTATGCCAACAGACAAATTCTGGGGGACACAGTTAAGCCCATAACAGCAGCCAACCTTCCATCCTAGTACAATAGTGAATACGAACATGTCAGAATGCTTGCTTCTACCTCAGAGTGAGTGAAGGCAAACAGCCACTCTTGCAACAGCATTTTTTTGGCTGAAATTGGATTTTTTTTAAATCTCTAGATGCAGGATATTGAAGTAATCTGAACATAGCTGGACAGTGGAGGGTCCATACTAGACACAGGACATGAAAATAAAAGAGAAATCATATTGGATTTAATCTCGGATGTCAGTCTTTTGTGAACAGTCTTCTGTTCTCTCAGGCATCCATCTGAATTGAACTAGAACTCTCTCTCCTACTTTGACACTAATTGACCTGCACTTTTTTACTAGCCTGCAGAAAAGTCAGTGGCCTGTTTATTCTCTCCATGATCCTACTGTTGATGCTCTCTGGTGATATGCTTTCCAGGCCACCAAACAAAATAGCAATGGTTGCACCATGCTCCATGAAAATCTTGCATTTCCTCAGATATTTAAATCATTTGGACTTCTATCTGCATTATGCCGAAAACATACACATTTCCCTCACAGTATATTTTAATGAAAAGGCAAAACCTGTTAGAGGAAGCAACACTCTTTCCAGTACTAGGTATTAATCCAGAATTTGAAGAGGTTAATTTACCAAAAATATCTTACAACATTCCTTTCTCAAAGACCTTCAACTGAATTCAAGGAGTATTTTTTTTCTCTGCCCATTGGATGGTGAGGCCACAGAGACTTCAAGCAATCTCTCTGGTTAAAGTATCCTGAAGAAGTTGTCTCACACCAGAAACAAACATCAGCCTCAACCAAGACCATGTTTGGGGTCTGCACACAAGATATGCTAATTTTAAAAATTATTACTACAGCAATTATTCCAACCAGATCCTCAAAAAGAAGAGGCAGTTTTCCCTTATAAAATAACTTCTTTCCTCTTCTGAAGCAAAGATATAGATTCTGGGCACTTGCTTCTAAACAATTTTACTTGCACCATCTCAGCTGCAGGAAAGTGTGCTACAGAAACACAGGAAACAGGCCCATTTCCAGTCTGTCTCAGATATGCTGGGATGAGATTCATAGCTTCTAAAGTCTAGAACTTGTCAAGAGAAACTGAAGCTGATGGCCAAGCTGAGCTCTTTAGAGACTCTCCCCTTTGCTTGGATCCAAGTAACAGGTGATCAAAACAGAGGCAGTGCGGGCTCCAAGTGTCATTTGGAGTCAGTTGTTGGAAATGAATCTCCTATCCCTGTTTGTTCAAAAGCAGAAATGCAAACAAACTGTAGACTGCAGAGGGGCAACCTTCCTCCCGTTATTTTGCAGTGAGATGATTCAGGAATGGGGAGGCAAACACAGACTTTCATCAGAAACTACAAACCTGTTAGTTTGTCTAATAATGTCATAAAAATGATTTGCATATATATATATATATAATTTTTCCAAGTATTTTATATCCATTGTAATTTATCAAAGCATCGATCAGTGACAAGTTAAAAATAAAAAGACCGGGTCTTTGACCATAGATGCTGTCCACCATTCCATGCTCAAGTACACTGTGCCTCTGCCAAGCTCCTGCCAAGCCCTCATTTTGCTTTGTGTTACCTTCCCACAAAGTTTGGAGCAGAAGCTGAGAGATGTACATTTTCTCTGGTAATTTTCGCCCTTTCTTCCCCGTGGATGTATTTTTATGCTTATTATTGAAGCAATTACCAAGTCATGGTCTTTTATCTTCATAATTCAAATGTTCTCAGGCTGGCTTTGATGTTTATTCAATTAGCTTATGGATCTTTAGGGTCTTGCTTCTTCCTGGATCTCTTACCAGCTACATTGCTGCCAATGACAATGTGATGGTTTGGATAAAAATGGCCCCACAGGTCCATAGGAAGTGGCACTATTAGGAGGTGTGGCTTTGGTGGAGTAGGTGTGGCCTTGTCGGAGGTACTGTGTCACTATGGGGTGGATAAAAATGGCCCCACAGGTCTATAGGAAGTGGCACTATTAGGAGGTGTGGCTTTGGTGGAGTAGGTGTGGCCTGGTTGGAGGTACTGTGTCACTATGGGATGGTTCTGAGGTCTCACAGTTCACTTTCTCATGCCTGTGAACCACAGTATAGAACTCTCAGCTCCTTCTCCAGTACCATGCTTGCCTGTGTGCTGCCATGCTCACCACCATGACAATAATGGGCTAAACCTTTGAACTCTGAGCCAGCCCCAATTAATTGTCTTTCTTTTTAAGAGTTGCCATAGTCTTGATGCCTCTTCACAGCAATAAAAAAAACTAAGACAGGCAGTGACTGATTATTTATCAACCAGACAAATCTCAAGTTGGCCTCTCTCCACTCTTAGGAGAACCCTGCTTCATTGTGTGCACAGTAACCACATCAGGTGGTTAAGGTCAGGTGAAGTGATAATCCATTATTAAACAGTTTCCTTAGACCTAGCAACTGTGCTGGAAAATAAGCATCAATGACGCATGCCTTCTACTGTAAGGAACAGCCAAGATGCAGCCTGGGCAGCTACTCTAGCCAAGAAGCAATAGGTCTACAAATGGTCCTTGACAGTCTTCCATGTCTATGACTATTTCGACAAGTTAATTAGTTTTGATAAGAAAAAGTAAATTAAGAACTCCCATTTCTGAAAATGTGATAGAGCACAATTAAAGCTGCTAAATTTTAAAGCCAATGAGAATACTTGATTGAAGGACAAAGTTGAGTGGAAGCTGGAAGACGCAGCAATTCACTGCCCCTGAGCCACCACCACCCCTAAATGGCAGGCAGCAGGAAAGACTCAGAATCCAGGAGAATGCGCAACTCCAAGATTTCCCCAGTGGACAATTGGAATTGTGTGAAATAGGAAATAAAATGTTCCTAAAATATGCATGTGGGAGGGACAAAAGATAGAAAGTAAAGTCTGCATAACAAAATCTTAAACAAGATGCTAATTTAAATGCACAAAAATTAAGAACTTCTATTTTAAAGAGGAATATTATAAAGACAAGAACAAAAGAGGGCATAAATGGGAGACTCCTAAAATACACATAGTAGGAAAAAATGCATGCTGAGGATATGAAAATAATACTATAATCCAGTACAATTTGTAAAGGAATTATATATTCATTAAATATAATCCTGTAATTAATTAGGATTGGGTTATAGTTCAGAGGTTTACCCCATTAACATCATGGTGGAAAGTGTGGCAGTACAGAGTCGAATATGGTGCTGGAAAAGGAGCTGGGAGTTCTATTTTATGATTCACAGGCAGAACGAAGTGAATTTATTATTGATTGATTGATTGATTGATTGACTGATTCTTTCATGTGTATGGTGAATGTACCTGAGTATCTGTGGGGATGGAGTGGGAGCCGGTGGTGTTTGTATGAAAGTGTTTGTCCATGAACATGGATTAAAAAGCCAGAACACAATGTTGGGTTTCCTCTCCCTCTCCTCTTTCCCACCTTGCCGACTCAAGAAGAGTTTGTTGCTGATCTGGAGACTCAGCATTCCATCTAGGCTAGTAGCCAGAGTGCTCTGTGATCTACCCTTATTGTTTGCCCATTGCTAGGGTTTAAAACATGATCAGCCATGACTGTCTTTAATGGGTACTGAGGATTAGAAATAAAGTTCTCATGCTTGCAGTGTAAGTGCTTTGACTCAGTAAGCTGTTGACTTCCCTAGTGCCTAAGTTTTGTGTTCAAGATACCTAATGCTGTGACTATTCTAGACCTTCTTTAGCCACGTTATTTGAAGAAGAACACAAGGATGTTCAAGATAGCATCATACAGGACTAGCGCTTGAAATAATCCAGCCCTCTACTGACCAGACAAAAGGTAAATGAAATCTGGTAGCACTGATTTGGAGCAAGCAGGAGGCACTGTAGCTTCTGTAAGTGCTTCTTCCACAGGCATCCTTTAAAAGCACAACACTGAGTGAAAGAAAGCTTATGGCGTGTGAGGGGGGAGGTTTGAATGAGAATGCTTCCCATAAGCTTAGGGATTTTAATGCTTGATCAACAGGGAGTGACAGCATTATGAGGTGTGTCCTTGAAGTAGGTGTGTCCTTGTTGGAGTAGGAAATATGTCACAGAGGGTGAGCTTTGGGGGTTTCAGAAGCAGAGTCAGACCCAGAGTGTCTCTCCCATCGCCCGCCCCCTCATGCCCTCGGATACAGATGTAAAACTCTCAGCTCCCTCTCTAGCATCAAGTCTGGTGCTTTCAACATGTTTAGCACCATGTGCTGCCATGCTCCCTGCTATGGTGATAATGAGCTAAAGCACTGAGACTGTAAGCCAGCCCCAGTTAAATGAGGCTCTCGTTTATATAACTTGCCATGGCCATGTTTTCTCTTCACAGCAATAGAACGATGATTAAGACGGTAAGCACAGTTCCATTTTATACAGTTTACAATGTATGAAAATTAACCACGTAGTGTTGAGGTAGAATCTTGAACTATAAAGAAAAGCAAGAGAATGATAAAACAATGCAAATAGGAGTATATATAGAACTAAAAAGAAGCAAAAGAAAATATCGGTGAAAGATTGCATAGAGATGAATGATAGAACTCAGACAGGTAGATGACACACAATAAACCATCGATGTACTTGCAGCGTGAACAAAAACTCGTATTTCTGCCTGGGGCAGGGGTGGGTGGAACGCCTGCTTTATCTTGCAAAACAGCACCAAGGTAGAAAATGTTAAAGCACATTGTATAATTAAAATCTCTTCACAGGAGGATAATGAAAATATTTGAAGAGTTTTATAATTAAATAAATTAAGCCAATCATATTTGCATGCAAATCAGCAAAAGCTGTTTCTTAGAAGTTACTAATTTTCCAATTTGATGATATCTTAGTTGGTGATAATTCTATACTGAACTGCTTTTTAGACAACGTTTGTTAATTACCTTCCCATGTACTTAAATTCTCCATTGCATGTGGTGGGAAAATAAAAGGTAGACAGTTTGAATAGAAGAAAAAATGGATTAATGAAGCTTATTTTAATAAGAAAATCTATTTTAAATAGATTAAAAAATTGAAAAAATTTCAACAATAGTACTGGATTCATTTCCTGGAAATAGTATAAAGTAAAAATTTAAAAGCTTTTCTAATTGGAATTTTGTGTGTGGGGGTTATGTATACGTATGTGTATATGTATATGTGGGGGGAGTACTTAAATATATTGGGTATGTGCACTCTATATGCGCCGTATACACATGCAGAAGCAAGAGGAGTTTACAGGCTGAGTTACTCTATCATCCTCACCCTTGCTCATTTGAACAAGAGTCGCTCCATGAACCTGAAATTAGGCAGTTGATCAACAAGCCCCAATGATCCCCAACCCTGTCATCTCCATGCCTCACAGGGCTTCAGTTATAGGTCTTTATATGCACAAATTTTCACATGGGCATTAAAAAAGTAAACTTCAGTCCTAATGCATGTACTGTAAACATTCTTACCTGTTCTAGCTATCACCTCAGCCCTTATTTTGACTTTTGACAGAGGATGCATATTGTGATTTTTTTAATTATTCCCAACATTAGCATAGGATAGATTGATGTCATGAGTATTTTCACATTTACATATAGAATATTGTATATAGTGCATGTGTCATTCAAGGTTACACTGTCAAGAAATATGAAAGGAGACATTAAAATAGAGACTATACATAATGTAAGGTGATTTACAGACTTCAGTACAGTTAAATTTAGAGGGTTTTATTGTTGCTTTGTTTTAGCTCGCCTTTTTCCCCACTACAGGATTTTCCTGTTCTTCTTCTATTCTTCTTCATTATTCATTTGGTTTTTGTTGTTGGTTTCAAGAGTTATTTTCACCTGAGGAGTTTTTGTGATTGCTTTTGTTTTATTTTCTTTTTGAAATATAATCTCACTATGCAGTTCTGGCTGGCCTGGAACTCACTGGGCAGACCAGACTGGCCACATGCCTTTACCTCCTGGGTACTGGGATTGCAGGTCTCCCTCTTGTAGTGCATACTGGCCTCAGACTCTTTGATCAGCTTACTATAACCCTGAAATCCTGATCATTTTGCCTATATCCGTCAAGTCCAGGGCTGATTACTTTATGCAACAGTGTCCAGTCTTGTCTCTGCTGTAGTAGGTAGCAGTCTTGGGTGTTGTCCTAGGGTAAATACCTATAGTAGTAGCCAATTAAATATTTAAAATTATCTTGGCGGCACCGTATTCCTTGCTACGCACCCCAGTGTTCTGGATGAAAGACACATACACCCACGCACGCATGCGCGTGTGCGAGCAAACACACACAGCCTTATATTTTGATATACCTAAAACAGCTCAAAGGCTAGGTCACTTCCTAACCTCCAAGTGGCTAACCCACTTCCCTCCAGTATTCTAAAATTATTACTTACTAAAATCTATATTCCATCTTTGCTGCCCTGGACTCTCAGGGCTGCTCTCCCCGAGCTACTACATAGCGTCTATGCTCTCTGTCCTGTACCTTCTCAGGTGTCACATCTCCTCTGTCCTCCCAGCATGTCAGATCTCCTCCTTCTCCCTCGGTTCCTGGCCTGGGAATCTTAAAAGTCCTGCTTCTGTCTGCCCTGAGCAGCCATTGACTGCTAGCAACTTTACCAATCAGAACCAACTAGGAGAAGGGTCCCTCAGTGTTTTATATGCGGATGTTCAAATTCTTCTGCAAACAATTTGGGAGACCCAAATTAACATACTATAAGCAGCATTAGGCCAAACCCACTACAAACAGCAGCTTGTAGATTACTAATATTACAATCAAATTTTATCTTTCAGGGATTAAAAAAGATCCTTAAGATACACTGTCTTCATCCCAGGAGATTAATTACAAAATAAGAAAATCACAGATTCATTACTTCAAAAGATGTCACTGAAATTAAATAGTTCAATTTGCTTATTTTTAGTATCAAATATGTTAAATCTCCAAGTAGGAAACTGGATGTTAAATATAATATTATTTTATATTAAATATAAGTACCTGCAAAAAGCAACTTAAAGAAAAAATGGTTTCTTTTGTCTTACAGTTTGAGGTAGAGTCATTCAGTTGGAAAAGCGTGGTGGTGGGAACTGAGGCAGCTGGTAATAGTGTATCTACACACAGGAATCAGAGCTGAATACCAGTGCTCATCTCAACTTTTCCCTTCCAATAGCACAGAACTCCAACCTAATAAATGGTGACACCCACAACTAGGGTGAGTCTTCCAAACAAAGGAGGCCAATCTGTAATTTCTCTTACAGACATGTTCACAGACTTATCTCCTAGGTGGTTCTGGATTCTGTCAAGTTAGCAATAAACATTAACCATCACAATACCATCTCTTGTCAACTCGACACTCCAACACATCATTTTATATCACGATCTTTCACTATAGGCTTACGGTCATCTCATAACAAAAACTGTGTTCAGTCATTCTCTAAAAGTCCCCATGGTATTTAAAAGTCCAACATGCTCAAAAGCTCAAAGCCTCTTCTTAGACCAAATACAATCTCTTTATTGTTTTATCCTGGGAAATTATAAACAAGTTTCCTTGTTCCAATGTACACGGAAAACATTCTCATTCCAAACATGAGGACTAGAGACATCATGAAATGATCAAACCAAAATAAGATTACAAAAGCAGGCAAAGCAATTACCAAACCCCACAGCTCTGTGTCTGTATCTAGGACTACTGATAGACTCAGGGATTACATAATTTTACCCCTCCAGCTCTGAGCCTGTAAGATATAAACTCTTTGTTCTTTTGCCAATTCCATTCTCTGCCTATAATTTTTCTCAGTGGCTAACCTACGGTACCCAACGTCCTGGAGTTTTCATTGTACCCCTTTGATCCCAATTGCAGTAGTCTCTGTTTACCCTGGTAAATGTTTCTTTGAGAAGTGTTTCTTTCAGATGGGAGGGTGTTCGGTAGATGCGGAAAAAGAACAAAATACAAAACCTTGTCAACGTTGGCCATAGGAAAGAACGGTAAAGAGCTGGTAGTGCTAGAGAGGTTGCCTTGGGGAAGGACAGAAATGTTCTCAGGAATCTTTGCAGTAGTGCAAGGCCATATCGGGAAGGGCGAGAAGCTGGGTGCATCCTGGGATTCTAAGTGTGAACTTTCAGAAGCTAGTAGAAGATTCAGAGGTGTTCTCTACGAGGAGTATGACTGTATAATTCTTAGTGCATTAAACTAATTGTGAAGCCTGCCTCTTGGATGTGTACAACCAGAGAAAGTGAGCACATTATTGGATTTCAGAGGTAGGGGTGTCCTAATGGGAGTTGATGACTCTGGCTTGTGGTTAGACCCTAGAAAATGAGATGTAGACCCCAGATGTAAAAAGATGGACCATTGGGGCTAGTGGTGAACCCCATGAGATAAGAGGAATATCTGAGGAGATCCAGGGACCCCACGTGAGCAAGCCCATTTAATGTTGCAGAGCAGAGGAAGGCTATGGGGAAGTGAGGGAAGAAAGCAAGCAATAATTAGTAAGGGTCAGGGCTGCTTTGTATCTTGGGCCCTGTGGATATACTGGGCAGGGCTTGGAGCTTCTTAACATAAAACTGGAAGATTGTATCCAGGTTTCCTACTGAGCACCTGGAAGGAGGTGGTCTATCAGTGACTGGCTGCCATGAGTCAGTATTGCCATGAGTCAGTAATGTCTTTCTAGGGCACTAGATAGGTAAGGGAACATGAAGCAGTAGCATGCCATGATACCCTTGACTATGTCAGGATAGTCATGTTTGAATATCATGCTCTGAAGGCCCATCTTTGTGTCCTTTGGTTTAGCCAACTGGTAGCCTGGATACTGATTTTTAGAAACTTTACAGTGCTCAAACAACTGAGCTGTACGTTGAAAATATGTCCTGCGTTCTTCTCTGCAAGTGCTACAAATGCCACATGCAACAAAACCGAGACACTGAAATTATAGCACAGTGAGTTCATAACAGCATGCCAGTACTAATAATGAATATAGACATGGAAACAATCTTCATATAAATGTTCTTAAACTTGAAACCATCCAGGAAGCATATGGCTATTTTCTGAAGAAAGTTCGAAGCAACTAAGACAATTGAGAATTATTTTGGATTTATGGTATTTTGATTTATTAACTTTATTACCCAGTTTCTCTTTAAATAACGTTTATCTACTGACCATCTGTTCATAAATGATGTTTTTTGTTTACTTGATACAATTATAGTGATTTTCAATTTTTTTTGAAAGCACAGAGAAACCTTTCCTCATTCAATAAAGTTTAATGAGCATCATCAGTGAATTTAAAAGGGTCTTTTTCCCTTCCTGTAATGAATGGTACAGACTGCCACCCTAAAATATGCTTCCCTAGAAGCAGGATTGTGTATGTGTAAGTTCAGGCCTTTGGATAAATATCAAGTGCAACAGGGTTCTCTGATATCCAATTTCCTGGCAGCAGGAGATAAAACTTCATGAGAAAGGATTCATCTCCATACTCTGAAGGAAGAAATTCTTATCACCAGAGAGACAGGGGTGGGCGTTTCAAACCCTGAGAAGTGTGTGTGGTCAGAACTCCCAATCTCCCCTCTTGCTGCATTGTGTGTGACTTCTCTCCTATTTTGCTTCTTCATTTATCCATATATAAGCATCTGGTTTTACCTATGGAGGCTCTCACACACATGTCCAACACCCATATCTCTCCTGTTGATTTGTGCCAGTTAATTATAGCAGGAGACCTTAAGGCTACAATGGTATAGCTATGCCTCTATTAAACTTATATGAACTTTCTGTAAATACTACAACTTTTGAGTATAATTGCCTAATCTTTTATTAGTAAATGTGGAAATGATATGGAATGATTCTAGTCAATTTCATTACTGTGCCAAACATTTCCTCTTCCTACCAATAAGAGGAGTGTAAGCCTAATGACTGCTACATGGTACTCAGGACACTCCTAAGTTCTCAGCCCCAACTACCTTTTCTCTGGTGAGAGGCATTGAATCTGAGCAGATCTTAGATTTCAAGGGCATTTATGTGTTTTTGCTTATTCCTTTGTTGTTTATTATTGATATATTTATGTGTATCCTGAGAAGGATTGGGTTCTCTAACCTGTTTTGGATTCTACATGAGACCATACGGTATCAATTTGTTGACTATCCATAACAACCCATGGCTGTTGTTATTTGGAGGTGTATGTTATTACAGCCTTGTCTGGCAAAACCAAAGAACTAGAGTTATAATCTAACACTTGCTTGTTTCATGTTTGATGCAAGTTATATTTTGAGCATGTCTAGAGTTGAAAGTAACAATCTAGACAGCAATGTGGACTGGGAAATTAAGAAATTAGGCATTTAAAAATATAGGGTTGGGGATTTAGCTCAGTGGTAGAGCGCTTGCCTAGCAAGCGCAAGGCCCTGGGTTCGGTCCCCAGCTCTGAAAAAAAAAATATAATTGTTCTTTTTTTTATTAATCATTTTATTTGCTTACATTTCAAATGATATCCCTCTTCCAGGTTACCCCTCCACACACCCCCATCCTAAACCCTCTCTTCCCCCTCCCCTTTGCATCTATGAGGGAGATCTTCTACACACTCACCCTCTCCTGCCTCACCACTCTAGCTTCCCTCTCTACTGGGAGCATCAAACCTTCGCAGAACCAAGAGCCTCCCCTCCCATTGATGTCAGACAAGGCCATCCTCTGCTGTATATGTAGCTGGAGCCATGGGTCCATCCATGTATACTCTCTGGTTGGTGGCTTAGTCCCTGGGAGCTCTGGGTAGTCTGGTTGGTTAACATTATTGGTCTTCCTTTGGGGTTGCAATCCCCGTTAGCTCATTCGGTTCTTCCCCTAGCTCTTCCACTGGGGTCCCCTGGCTCAGACAGATGGTTGGCTAAGTATCTGCATCTGTATCGGTCAGGTGCTGGTAGAACCTCTTAGAGAGCAGGCATGCCAGGCTCCTGTCAGCAAGCACTTCTTGGCATCAGCAATAGTGTCTGGGTTTGGTGTTTGCAGATAGGATGGATGGATCCTTAGGTCAGATGGTCTTTGGATGGCCTTTCCTTCAGTTTCAGTTCCATTTTTTTGTCCCTGTCTTCCTCTGTACAGGAACATTGCTGGGTTAACAATTTTAAGAAGGGTGGGTGGCCCCATCCTTCACCTGGGGGCTGTGCATATCTACTGGAGGTGGTCTCTAAAGGTTCTATCTAATCTTAAAGAAAAGAGCAAATTTTACATTTTAGAATTTTTGGTCACTTGGACATAAATATTATAACTTCAGAATTATGAAACCACAATCAATACTAAAACAGTGGATTTCCAGTTATTTTGAAGGGTAAGAATAAAGTATCAACAAATTCATAGGAAAAGATAGGAATCAGAATCATTGTCAGGAGTCTTCTTTATTTCCATCAGGATATGCTCCAAATGCCACAATACCCAGTAGACTTTAGGCACAGCCTTCTATAACACTTCAGTGAAGGAACGTAGCATTGACAGACATACTTCCATTCAGGGCCACAGAGACCTAGCCTTCTAGGTGAGGGAGACTGACTTACAGAAACCTAGAGCAGTTAAAATGTAGGTACAAGAGTGTCTCAGTAAAAAGGAACCTTGTTGGTGAGCTTGGGTTAAGGCTATCTTTGTGTATAGAAGGACCACAGAAAGCAAGTGGTTCTTGGTCCTTAATGGCTATGGAACATGGGTATAGATCATTCTGATTGGATGTAGGCTAGGTGCATTATCAAGAAACAGAATGTGATTTCTTCTGGCTCCGGATAATTCTTCACATTGCTCTAAAGGAGGCCATAAAATCATGGAGGAGAAATTCTCCAACAATTTTCATTTTATCCTGAAGGAACTGAAACTATAGTGTTATAGGGTGTGTATAAGAAAGAATGTTAAGGGGAAAGGTTGTTTTGGTTCATAGTTACAAAGTGGTTTCAAAAATCAAGTCCACTGTCACGCTTCCATCAGCAAGGCCACATCTCCTAATCTTCCCAAAATGTCACCACCAACCGGGAATCATAAATGTATGTAAGACTGAGTCTATGGACATTTCTCTTTCAAACCCCCACAGAGATAATGTTTGTTAATGTTGTAATATTGCCATGTTTTATTTCAGCTGTATAATTTCAGAAAATATTAACACTTAACCACTTAAAAACAGAATGTTAATGGAAATACAAGAATTCTTAAGACATTGGTTCTATTTAAAAGACTTTGTATGGATTTTTCATAAAACTTTTGATGAGTAGAGCGCAGAGCTATCTCCTTGAATTTAATCCATTGGCGGGTTAAGAGAATTTTTATGACACTCTAGAGAAATGCTTTTTGCTGTAGGTGATAAGAAAGAAGGACAGCCATAAACCGACAGAGTAAGCCAAGAGACTGGTTCTTAAATTCACTGCAACATCTATTTTTTTTTAAATTTATTTCTGAAATACTGTGATCAATTTTCTTTATGTTCAAAATACTTTCAAGTCTTTTACTAAATAAAATTTCAGGATTTTTCTTTGAATGTAATTTATCTTTAGAGACAATAAATTAAATCTTTGTCAAGCTTGCAAACCAAAAGTGCATGAATAAATTTATTCTTGCCGTCTACCTTTTTACCTCTTACTTTGTTCTTATTACAAAAATTGTACTGGAATGGAAAATTATATTTTAGCCCAGTTTCTTAAAAAAACATGTAATTTGTGGGCTGGAAGAATGGCATTAATAATATGGTACTTCTACACGATCACACACATACACATACACACTATACAATTACCAAAAGAAAAAAAGCACCAGGCATTCCTGAGTCAACTGGTTGTCAAGGAGACCTCTACAGACATCCTGTTCATTTGATTAATGAAAATACATCTACTGAAAAATCATAAGAGCTGTAATTAGATCTCATTTGTAATAATATAATAGATCTTTCCTTTCATATTATTTTTAGTGTTATCATGTGACACCTTAAATAACAGTGGACGTCTAAAACTGGATCTTTTTTGTGTGCTTTATGAGAACAATAGTTATTTCTTCATGATCATTGCTAAGATTTAAGTATCTACAACACAACTTGTGCACAGTTGATGCTCAGAAAATTATACTTCACCTCCTTATCACAGTATAGAATTACAAATTCCCTTTCTATTTTTATCTCTTTCATTTCTGATGGCATTGCACTACAAAAACATATTCATAAAACATAATGCCCTTAGAAAGAAGTAATGATTCCTGTTTTTATGGAATATATTGTTTTTTATTAGTTATTGTGATAAGAATTTACACTCAGTTCCTCAGTTACACTTCCCAGCACTAGAGTGGTGTAGGTGCTATAATTCTTACTCGATAAATGGACAGCAGAACTTTTTTTTTTAGACTAAGCCATCATTATATATAAAAGCCATATTTCAAGTCTGATTCTTTCTGGGCCTAAACGCTGAGCATACTTATTTCTAATCTGATTGTAAATCATAAACAATCTTGACACATAGTATTCCAAGAAAAGCTTCTTATATCAAAACCTTCAAGATGTTTTTCTGGTTTCAATGAGAAATATTTTCATGGGCTCGTGTATTTGAATACTTGTCTTCTCTCAAGCTGGAGGAAGCATACCACTAGAAGAGAGCTCCGAGTGTTTGCAGCCACGCCCCAATTCCGGTTCACAGTCTTTGCTTCCTGTGTGTGCAGAGTGGTGTGATCTCTTAGCTTCCTGCTCCTGATTCTCTGCGGGCAGCCTGCTGCCTGCCATGCTGCCCCACTGAATTGTAGAAAAAAAAGCCTTCATCCATAAGCTGCTTTTGATCATGGTAATTTTATCTTAGTAACAGTAAAGCAAACTAAAGCAGAGGTTTACACACTTGCCACATTCAGTGTGCTCTATGGGGAAACTAAGAAATAAAGTTCAAGTCATTGCCTACAGCAGATATATGTATTCTGACTAACAGTTTTTTTTTTTTTTTATAATCCACTGTATCTATCAGTGATATGCAGACTATGAAGAAAGCATGGAGTTTGACAAAACGTTACTGTCTTGGACAAAAATGTACTGTTCCTATCATCCAGTCCAGATATAAGAAGTGTACAGATAAAACAAAACAAAACAAAAATCAATGCTAAGGTACCTAACGTTGATTCTAAGATCCCTTTTCTTCATTCATATTGTTTATTAGCAATGCCCTGGTTAAAGATCCTTGCACCATCTCAGTGGAACTCATTATGATCATATACAATAGCAGCCATACAATATGCAGAGGAAAAGAATTCCCCTTTCTGATCACTGAAGAGAGCCCCAGATTTCCCCAGGGGTTCATACCTAAAAGATGCTAATTTCAGCTTAGTGACATCAAGTAAATCACGGAGTGGAAAGGAAGCTTTCCTGAGAGGGAGACAGGTCATTGAATCCATAGTTGACTCTGTCCTGTGGCAGAATTCCTTAGTAGCAAAACTAAGTGGTTGGGGTTGCTTCATCACCCAAAACTTAATGGCCATCTTTGCACAGAAAAAAAACATGATTAGACTCTGGGAGATTCTCCTTTTCAAGAGATCCTAACATGAGGTCAGCAATTGCTGCTCTACTGCTCCAT
Source organism: Rattus rattus (assembly GCF_011064425.1). Taxonomy (NCBI): domain Eukaryota; kingdom Metazoa; phylum Chordata; class Mammalia; order Rodentia; family Muridae; genus Rattus; species Rattus rattus. The sequence continues at coordinate 84,565,783 of NC_046161.1, read as the reverse complement.
TGTGTAAGGGCAAAGAGGTATTGCCTCACTGAAGTCTTAGCTTTTCGTTTGCTTATTTACTGACCTGGTTGCACTAATCAGTGAGATTATTTTCACAGTTGTATTCCTCAGGGAACTAGAATGTACACCTTGTATTTCTTTTTATTTTATTTTATTTTTCTGGGATATTTTGTGTATTTACATTTCAAATGCTATCCCCTTTCCCTCTTCTCCCATATCCCCCTGCCCTGCTTCTATGAGTATGCTCCCACTCCCACCCACCCACTCCAACCTCAATGCCCTGGCATTACCCTATATTGGGGAAACGAGCCTTCACTGAACTAAGGGCTTTTCCTCCTTTTGATTCTGGACAATGCCATCCTCATGAGTCCTTTCATGTGTACTCATTGGTTGGTGGTTTAGTCCCTGAGAGCTCCGGTGGGGTGTGGTTGTTGATACTGTTGTTCTTCGTATGGTGTTACGAGCCCCCTCAGCTGCTTCATTTTTTTTTTATAACCCCTCCACCACCAGAAATCAGTGACTTAACTAGACTTCCAATCCAGTCCTCTTTCTTGTTCTCTTCTAGCTCTGGCTGTCTTCCTTTACTGGTAGTGTAACAGCTGTTAGCGTTCAACATTTGTGCAACTATGTTTTTGCATTGCTTCCTTTACTCTTGTTTCCCAATTCTTTGGAAATTCAGTCACCACATAACTTAGACTGATTGAAATCGGGTAGGATGATCTAATTTAAACCCTGTGGTTATAAAGGGAAGCAATGAGCAAAGAGAGCTCTACCCTTTGATCCCCCACGGACCTTCCATGTGAAATGAGAACGATGGAGCATCTGTCTTCTGTGTGTACTTAGATGGTATCATCCTGTTACTACTACCAAATGTGGATTTTGTGGAACCATAGGCAGAATCTTTTAGTAACCACTGATTATGAAGTCTATCTGGGACATCTTTGCTGGGAAGAGGGGATGTCGGAAGCCATCACTTGAATAAGCCAAATGGAACAACTTCCTTAACATAGGGCCATGCTGCAAAGCATGTGTTGCTCTTGGCCAATGACTCCATCTTCTTGTTCTATATGAAGTCCCATGTGATGTCACTTTTTTGCTGTCTATCCATTTAATGTAAGCAACCAATGACACGTAGATTATGGAAAATATCTCTCAGGCTGCAAAAACAACTGCAAATGCTTCTTCCATCCAATAAGTTGTAGGAGTTGCCAAAAGCCATTTTATAAAAACAATTTGAAAGACTCTTTCCTCTAGAAAGACATAAAATTTCTAGTTTTGTCCCTCTCTGAGGCCAGGTTCCTTTGTTTTTTTCTGATTTTTTTTTAAGGTTTATTTATTCATTGTTATGTGAGTACACTGTAGCTGTCTTCAGACACACCAGAAGAGGGCATCAGATCTCATTACAGATGGTTATGAGCCACCATGCGGTTGCTGGGAATTGAACTCAGGACCTCTGGAAGAACAGTCAGTGCTCTTAACCACTGAGCCATCTCTCCAGCCCTGTTTTTTGTGTTTTTTAATTTTACATATTTTATTGATTAAATGCTTGCATATCTCTTGAAAGTCCTTTGACCACTATTAAAAGGCAGTGAGTAATTGTTAATTTTTAACAGCTTAATGTAGTGATAATTTGTGAGAAAGAGGTCCCAAGTAGCTCAAGACATTTTCCCAAAATTTCTACTCTAAGTGTGCACTTTTTATAATTCTTTGATGCCTAAGAAGCTTACAGGATTATTGCAGTTGGCTGACCATACCTAACTGTCTCTCCTTTGCCAAAATTTTTCCACTTTTATATGATTAGGTTTTTAGAATAGTGCCTTCATTAAAAAACTGTCACCGAAAAATTTATATATTTAGCATTTGCCTTGAGAAGTATGTTATTTTGTCTCAATTATATTAAAATACCATATGTTCAACAGGAATAACAGTGAAGAAAATGAATGTGTTGTCATTCCTATCCCTCCTGCCAAAAACATCAAATTGAATCAATGGTTTATTTTCAGCTAAACATGAATTATTAAAATAAGAAGATCAGTAACAATCTTGAGAAAGTTTTGTCATTGTTTTATACTTTAGAACATATTCTTCATGATACATTTAATAACTTAAGCTTTCTTAATAGTAAAATTTAGATGGAAATTTTACATTAATAAATTATCCTATATTCTCAATTTACAACAACCAGGAAAAAGAAACACACACACACACACACACACACACACACACACACGCACACACACACAGAGAGAGAGAGAGAGAGAGAGAGAGAGAGAGAGAGAGAGAGAGAGAGAGATGCAAAATAGGGGTATGCCTGAGTTTTCAAGAGTGACAGGGAAGTTTGCAGTTATCAAAGATGAGGAAAGAGTAGAAAGGTAAATAAGGCTGCTTCTAGCTTGCCAGGAAGGTGGTTGCACATAAAAGGTACCGTTCCCCAAGGTAGCAGTGATGTGTCCAAAATAGTCAAAAGTAATTGCAAAACAGCACTAGTGTTCTCACTCTTTTAAATACTACTTCTTCGAATGTTTTTTAGAAGAAGGTGCGGTTGTCCAATAACTCTGAAGATTGTGAAGCTAGAGACATTGTTAAAGGAAATTGGGCAGTGCCTGGTCTTTTATTTGCAAACTTGAAGGGCTGTACCATAGAAGAAAACAATGTTACTTGCATCAGATAGTGAAATATAAGAGAATACCTCATGATATCCAATATAAGATATATATCTCAATTTTATTTGAACACCAATGAGACAATGATCAAAAGCAGATACATTTTGTCATTAAAGTTAAATATAAATATTAACTAAAGAATGAGATTACTTCTTAGGTTAGGTTACATCTGTGTCTCTATTTTCACATTGAGGTTTCTATAAATTGAAATATGTACTAAATTGTCCATATTGTTAACTTTCTATCTAAATTATACTATTTATAGCACTAATGTAATTAAATATATTGTGAATGTTATGCCCTCAAATATAAAAGAATGACAAATTTTCTCAACACTGTTATTGATCCTCTGATTTAACTTTTATAGCATGACTGCATTAAAAACATGTCAGGTAATGTTGGAAACTAAATTAGCAAATGCTGATGGAGACAGAAGTTATATCAAGTGAAATTATATGAAAAATGATATAACCATAAATGAAATTACTTTAAGAAGCACACATACTATACACTTATGATATATTTTTATACTGTTCACAATTTACAGATCAAATGCTGATGTAAGTAGAAATAAAAATTGAAAAATTACCATTGTTTGAGGGTTGGAACACAAGTTCTTCAATAAGTTATCATTCAACAAAATGAAAATTTTGAGAGAAAATTTTAATATATATTAGAATAATTTGACATATAGGACCCAGCAAATATACTTTAATAGTCATAGTTTCTTCCTGGTGAAGAGGCCATGGAGTCCACTAAGTGATGCTGAGTTAGTCAGATCCAGGGGTCACGTGCACATCTTCCTTGTAGCCCTATGTGTCCCAGAAAGGAGTTCTGCTAGGGTTTGCAGACCTTTCTGAACTGTACAACTTGAGGTCTACTGAGTATAAAGTTGTCCTTTTAACCACTGATTTGTTTCCATAATTACAATTTCTCATAGAACCAAATGGAGGGGGGAGAACTGAACTTTGAATCTTTAAATATCAAAATCACACCTAAACTCTAAATTTCTAGTCTATTCTAACTTGGTTATAAGGACAGCTCATTCCATAAGACAGGGAAACCAATCCCTTCTGTTCTCTCCACTCTAGGTTTCTGCCTAGGTTTACAACTCAAATGACACTTTATAGCCTGTTGTCTCAGGAAACATTAGCAGCTCCTGCAGTATGTGATGCATTCTACATGAAAATTCAGTAGGAAAACTTTCTGGAATTTGAATCTAGAAAGACTGATTTGTATATAAGAAGATTAAGTTTATGTTTCATGCTTTTACCACACAGAGAAATAACTAATGTGACAAGCCAGACCAATCATTTTAAACTAATAAAGGAAGCATTACCACAACCTAACAGGACAATGATGTGGGTGGTGATGGTAGTGGTGGTAGTGGAGGTGGTGGTGGTGGTGGTGTTGGTGTTGGTGGAGGTAGTGGTGGTGGTGGTGGTAGTGGTAGTGGTGATAGTGATGGTAGTAGTGATGGTGTAGTTGATGATGATAGTGGTGATAATGGCAATGATGATGGTGATGGTGAGGGTGGTGATGATGGTAATGATGGCAGTCATAATGATGCTGGTGTTGGTGATGATGACGGTGATAGTAATGATGGCGGTGGTGGTGATGGTGATGAAGGCCATGATGATGGCTAATGATGATGATGGTGGTGGTGGTGGTGGTGGGAAATGGAAGCTGTGAAAGGTTTTTGATTCTACGTTCATTGCTGTGACTTAACAATTACATGGCTTTTCTCCAAATCATTTGTTTATATTAAAGATGTGCAATTTTTATATCAACCTCACCTAAATAACAAGAACCAAAAGTTAAAAAACAATAAAAAAGAAAACAAAACAAATCCCTAAAATATGATTCTGAATGGAGTAAGGAAAGTAATGCAGATCCAAGAGCACTGTAAAATCTTATACACCATACTTAAATTTCTCATTTATTAGGCAAATTCTAACCAAGGCATAGACTTCGTCTAAACTAGTCTAGAGACATTTGATTCAATCAAGTACAAATTTCTGGACAAATTATGCTTCAAAAAATTTACATAAATAATTTCATCCCCCAAATGCATAAATAATAATCAAAATTTATAGAACCTGCCAGGAAGACAGCACCATCAACATGAACCCTAAGATCAGTCAACAAGACAGAGGCCAGACTAGAGATCAGAAATTAGAATTGAAAAACTACCTATAATACAACCACGCTTACATTGCCTAAGGAAATAAAATATAAGTTTGAAAATATGTTTGGAAGAAACAAAATGAAACCTAAAAAGCACACAACCAAATATGCAAAATTATACAATAGTGCTTCTGCATATGTGTATACATGTATATGTTAGAAAAAGTAATTCAGCATGTATATTGTATAATTAAGTACAATTGGACTTAGGAGTTCTTATTTGATGACAAGTCATGCAAATCTATCCAGAATTTAAGCTAAAACCAATGAGCAAAATGAACAAGTTTAAGAAGGAAAAGACTGTAAATAGATTAATTATAATGTATAAGGAATGCAGTTACCAATTTGAAGACATTTAAAAAAAGTGTTCCTCAAAAGAAGCTTCCTTAATTCATGTTGTAAATCATAACCGTACACATTTTTTCCTGGCAATTTTTAAAAAGTTTTACAAAATAAGTAAGTAAAAGTCACTATGAGTAAATAAGTACTATTTCTCTCTTGAGTAGGAATAAGACTATACATAAATACATTTATGCATGCACATAGATAGTTACATGTGTAAAATATCACAATCAAATACTGGGTTAATTAGATAAACAAATGTTGAAGATGGTAAGAAAACATGAACATGAGAAATAGCCTGAAAACAGGGAGGATTGGGGGATTTGTAAAAAAAAATACCAGGCAGAAGCATTACCACAACTTAACAAGGCAAATTCCAAATCCTGTATCTTTGCTATTTAAAGGGCTTAGATAATTCTGCCCCTCCTGTTTTTGCTTCCCTCTCTCTCTCTTGGTTCTATTTCCTGTTTATTTCACCCATTGGTAGTCCACAGATTTGACATCTCCACCCTCTTGATGTCTCCTAGTCAGTATAGGCTTTACTTTCACCGATTTATGCACTGAAGGACCTCTCCAGTCACATTCTTGGCCTTAGCAGCTCTCTGAAGCCAAAGAGAATGATTTCATGACCTCTTCAACCTTGTATCCTCCATGACTCTAAAGCCAGAACCATAAGTTGACAACTGCCAAGTTCTGCTGCCTAGTTTGGATGTAACTTGGTCCTCATAATACACATTTACAGAACATTTGATTCTTGTTTCTTTCTAGGAGCAGAGAATTCTTTAGACCTTTTCTCTTCCCAAATTGGAACCTTCGCTAAGTGGAGTCTTTCTCTGCAGGTGCTCTTGCTTCCACTCCCATATAGATTAGGCTTCTCCTTAATTTTGTTTTCTCTCAGCACAATCCTTGGCTATAACATTAAGTTTTCCACTGTTCTTTTTCTCTTCAATTGTAGGTTTGTATTTATTTTTGGCCTACTTGTTCTTTTTCACTGTAAACCTACAGACAATGATTACTAGTAACTCCGCAGCAAAGTCAATATTAGGCTGTCTTGAAATCTCTTCTACCAAAGAAATTAGTTGAGTTTTCCTGAGGCAAATTCTTAAGACTAGAGCAGAAAGAAGCTCCATTGTTTGTCAAAATATCTTAGGAATGGTCTCTGTCACCATGGCTAATATTGTTCCTCTGTGAAATTTCTTGAGTCTGCATAGTTTTTTAATACTGATTTTTTTCCCCAAGATCCTGATAGGAAGGTTCCTTGAGTTCTGTTTACAGTGTTCAACAACCTTTCTTTATAAACATATAAAAAGGAGGTACAATTCTTACTTCAGCACGATCGACAATTTTTCAGGACACATTATTAGGTCACAATGTCTAAGAATAGATTTCTGAAGGTGTTTATTCACCTTCTGTCATCTTACCAACAAGTTTAAAGAAAACTTTGAGTTCTGAAACTGCCCATCATTTTATTGAATGAGCTTCCCATTTTAGTTTGGGCATTGGACCTCTTCATGTCATAGCATTTTTACTAACACTTTAGGTAAAATGTGCATTCTAACTTTTTAGAACTATGACTTGTTTATGTAGGGGGTAACTTTTCTGAATTAATCAACTATATAAATTGATTATCAGCCTAATATTGTTCTCTCTCTTCTTTGTTTTCAGAATTATCCACCAATCTCAGCACATCAAGGTTCATAAATACAAATCAAATATCTAGATTTTGTAAAATTATTTATTTTCTAAAATATATATCAGCTTCTTGAGTTCATATTTTTAAGGGAATAATCTGTTTCCTCATTTTAAAATTATAGAATATTTTAAAGTCTTATAAAAGAGTGGGGCTTTTGCTTATTGTTTTATTCTCAGTTTTATGGGATTGCGATATTTTCAATATTCTGCCTTATACTCAGAATTTCTATCAAGAAAATTTTCTGCTCAAGAATATTTTATATATTTTTAGGAAATATAAATAATACATTTTTTCACACAGTCTAAATTCTCATCAGCAGTTGACATAATGACACCAAGAAACAGGGAAAGGGTGTGAGCAGAAGGTCTTTGTGACCTTACAGAGGTTTCTATCTTCCCACTGGTCAAAGGGATAGAGCATCAAATAACACATTAACATGCAAAGCCATCTGCTTAATATACAGTGTTGATGTGAGTTTTGATTTATATAATCTGTTGGCTGTTTTCCTAGAATTTTCAAAGTAGATAGAAATAGACTGTTTTCACATTGTCACTTAATGCTTAACTCAAACACTTAGGCACAGTATTACATGAGCTGAATTTTAAAAAGTTTTGGAGAATTTAATATAAATTACAAATATGAAAGAACACATCAACTTTAACAACAGATAAGTCAGAGCAAATAATATTTTCCCAGTTTGCCAAATTTTATTTAGCCAGAAAGATTTGAATGTTAAATTATTAATTTAATTTTAAATCAATCTCATAAGGTATTTTTCAATAATGTACCACTTATCACATCAAGTCCAGTTTTTTATTCTAACTTTTACTCACCTCAGTAACAGTTGAATGTGTACATCACATATTACTCTGAGTAAATTTCGTACATAAATCTCATACACAAATTTATGCAGTATTCTAATTGTATAAATGTTTATTTTTTAATTTTTATGCATTGTGCAGCAAGGTAAAAATGGGCTTATTTTAATATGCACTACCATGGCTAGGAAGTTAAGCTTCAAGCTCTTGAGATATAAAATTGAAATAAAAATTTAAAAGTGAATAAAAATAAAAATAATGTATCTTCCTGCGACTGGTATGAGAAAGCTTGCAATCTCATCTGCCTCCTTGCTTTGTTGACCGTGTTTTCCGTCTTCATCTTTTAGACAAGTACTGGTTTTTCTAACAGATGTTGCTGCTTTATATAAGTGTACTTTTCATTTTCTTGAATAGTTTTAAACCCTAGTTTTCAATCTTTCTTATTTTCTAAAAATATGAGAATTGAGGCTGAAAGAGAGAAATGACCTTCCAAAGGTCACACAGCCTGATACTTCACACCTGGGATCCAAAATACTAGGTTTCCCACAGGAAGCCTTTCTGGTTCGATTGATTCCCATTATTCAAACGACGCACTTCCCACCAAGTGGCTTTCTATTTGATACACACCACTCCTGTCCATCAATTCACACTATGCTAAACCAGTGGCTTGTGGAAAAATAAAGCTATTTTACTGTGCTTAATTTGTAGTGTATTTTGGAAACAGAATTTACATTGGGTGTATTGCATTGAGAGATGTTGTGACATTTCTACTTTTACTTAGATGTGTACTCATTGAAATTCTGAGAGGTCCCCTAAAAAAAAAAACAAAAATAAAGACCTTGGGGATGGAAAAGTTTCAGTTTCCCAAGGAAGCAGACTGAGCTCCTCAGAAGGACCTACCGACAATGGGCTGTTAATCACTGACAAAGGGAGGATAAGCCCAGAGCTGAAACAATTTCTGGAGCTTCCTCAAGGCCTCACCAAATAGAGTGAAACTAACATTAGCAGCAAATCAGACACCAACCCATGAAACTTTCCTGGCACCTTTGAATGAAGTTTTAGATTACCTAACAGTTGCGGTAATTATTAACTAATCAATATCTTTTATCCCGCGCTAGTGCCGGCACCATAGATAGGGACACAAGGCATCAGTGGAGTACTTTCAACTCAGCGGTCAGTTCTACCTCATCACCGCTGCACGCCAACCCCCTGGTACTCTCTGACCCGGGAAGTCGCTCCCTGGCATTAGTTCCGGCACCACAGGGCCATGTAGAACGAACAATAATTTATCTCAGCCACTCCACGCTGCCCCCAAGTACTCTCTGACCCAGGCGGTCTGCGAGTTGGTTCCAGCATGGCACCTTGCCTCTCCTCTGCTCCCTAGAGTTAGTTCCAGCACCTGAAGGCCATATGGAACTAACCTTAATTTGTCTCTGGTTACTGTCTCTCTTGGCTGCCTCTCTGCTAGCCGGAACTCTGCCTACCCTCCAATACACCGGACAAATTCAAAACTCCAGAAACTTGTAACTTAACAATGGCTCCCTCTCAGATTTACTTAGCAAATTTTACACCCCACAGAGTGTCCACACCATAAACTCAGAGCCAAATGATAAACATATAAACTGCCCACCGAGATAAGATAAATTGACCTATAGAAACCCATTCCTTAAGATATATTCATAACTACCTAGGGACATTTAGGACCACCCAGATCTGGGTCATCTTTTTCTGTCTTCATCTTGATTCTTGTTCTCCTTCCCCTTCCCCTCCTTTCCTGCCTTACAAAAGCTTTGTCCCCACCTTACTTTTTACTGTCCAATCATGGGCCTTGTCCTAATTTGTGCCAGCCTGCATATAGACATCAACCTACGCCTAACTTTTGCTAAAAATTTCCCTACTTTCTCATAAAGACTTGTGACCCTTTGTCTGGGGTTGCCATTATTGTAAGTGTCCAATACCTGCATGCAGGCTTCTGATTTTTGAGAAATAAAAACACTCTTGCCTATTGCATATGTGAGTGGTGGTCTCTATGTGCAGCTTTTGGACCTAACAATTCAAAATGACTTTCAAGCAATGGTAATGTTTATTTTATCAAATATAATTAATCTAAGTTTGTAAAATCAGAAGTTCTATTTTCTGGAAAAGAAGCTAAGTTTCAAAGGCAATGGCTATGGTAATATACTGTAGAACCCTATCTGTTATTTCAGGATCAGAATCATAAGGCTGGGTTGTTCATGGTTTGCAGCAGTAACTCCTCAAGGTGCCTCATTTATATTTGAAGAATATTATAGTTTCCAAATGATCACAATCTGTAGCTTCTAGAACCAAGTTGCTTATAAGGTTATGTTTGGAGTGTTCCATTGTCTAAGCACTCTCTGAGAGTTTCTAAAACGTGAAAGGCAGTAGCGCTGAGAGCTATTCAAACTGTGAAGGGCCATCTCACTTGGCTAGAGTCCATCCTGTGGTGCTTTAGTCAAGAATGTAGCTGTTTTCTGTCCTTATCCTAAGAACTTGCCCTGAACTAAATTAAAAAGAAAGAAACAAAGTCTAATTTCTTTGGTGGGAGGGATTTCATGACACACTATTGACCCTGTTGCATGCTTGTTAATAATCTTATGCAGATGTGCAATGAAAAAGAGAATGTGGAGCAAAGAAAATTAAAGAAAAAAAAAGCTGTAGGAAATGTAATCTTGAAGCCTAGGGTTGTGCTGAAAGAGATAAGGGGATTAAGAAGAAGTTTGATTAGAAATGGAATAAAGAGAGGGATGCCCTCAGGGCAAGACCCCACTTAGCTAAATTTTCAAGTTGTGAAACAAACAGATAAACAAGGCCTAAGGGATTGTCTTTCTCCAAAGGCAACAATGAGGGAAAGCTGCTACAAATGTGACTGAAGGGCCAGGCGCCATCTTCAGGGGGCACATGAACTTGGCAACATTGTTCATATGGTTCTGCCTTCAGTATGGAGGCTAGGCTGGTTCCATGAGAGGCCTCTTGGCAGTTAAAGAGAATAGACCTAAAAACTACTCTCGAGGCATATCGAAGCAAGCCCAGGCAACTAAATTACTAATAGAAAAAAACAAGTTTTTAGCCTTCATGCCCAGGTAATGGAATGTCTCACCTACCTGGCTTGAGGCAAGGACAGTGGGTCCACAGCAGTTTCCAGACTCCCCCAGCTACTTCCTCAGTAACAGTTCCCAGACCTCCCCAAGTCTCCATTACCATATGGGGAATGCCCATAGAGATGGACCCAACAGATGAACAACATAGAAGTCACCTGCTCCAGCATTCCCTAATGGGCTTTAAATAGGTCTGCAAGCTCGTTTGGGTGTCTTTCTCTGTCTTGCAAATGGGAGACCCCATCCTGGTGGACTTTTGAACTAACTACACCTTGCATTTATATATTATTTGAGTCCAAGGCATCATTCTTTGGTTAATCATGGACCCTTACTGTATCATGAACATAACATGAGTAAAGGAGGTGTGAATTCTTCTCCACTTAAGGAATGCCGTTTAAGTAAGGAGATTCTGCATGAAAGTCCTTACAAAAACTGTTAGAAAGTGCTCAAGAAAACTAAGTCAATCCTTAGATTTTTAATTTGATAATGCATAATGCTCAGGTTTGATTTCAAAAGGCTATCAATTATTTTCTTGATTATGAGAAAAATAATAAACCACTAGATTTGTTTGTCAGTATTTCAAAAAGAATGAAACTTCATTCGTAGAACTTACTTCCAAGACATGAGGACATCAGGACAATAAGACCAACTTACTATGTTGGTCTGACAAAGTGTACATCTAGTCCTCTGGTATCAGAGGGCCAAATATGTGTGGATTAAAACAAATGCTAACAATAAATTGTTTTTTCACAAGACATGTGCATGCAGACACCCTGTCACCATTTCCTAAGCAACTCACAATAAGAAACTTTGCATTAATATGTAATATGCTCTGTGTCTCAAACCACCCATAGAGTGGAAAGTCCGCAGGAGGATGTGCACAGGTTACATGCACACTGTGATGCACACTCTGTGATGCTTACAAAGGCGCACCAGCCTCAATGGATCACATACTATTTACTGAAAAAAAAATTAAAATAGGAAGGATAAACACTTACTTTTCTAAGTTATTTGTTTATAATACATGAGAAAGAATCTGAGACTTTACCTGCAATAATAGGGAGCTGGAAGAAGACGCAGGAAGCAAAAACAAAACAAACAAACAACAACAACAAAACAAAAACAAAGACATAACGGTATAGAAGGAAGAATAGGAAGATAAGTTCATTTCCGGGAAATCAACGGTAAGACACAAATCACTGTGCACACTAAGAAAATTGTTAAGAAAATTTCAGCTGTTAAGAGCACTGACGGCTCTTCCAGAGGTCCTGAGTTCAATTCCCAGCAACCACATGGTGGTTCACAAATGTCTGTAATGGGATCTGATGCCCTCTTCTGGTGTGTCTGAAGAGAATGATAGGGTAATCACGTACGTAAAATAAATAAATGAATCCTTTAAAAAAGAAATTACTTATTTTTGTCTGACAATACATTCAAGTTTTTACTTGTAAGAGATCAGTGTGAGCCTTCGATAATGGCTTAGAAATATGTCTACTTCGTAAGATTGTCTATTCTTTTGGTGACACCTAAAACATGTTCTTACAATTCCACTGCCTTCCACATCTATAGCTACAGCCTTTTATTCATTTACAATATTTGAACGTACAATTTTTTTCATTTCATGTGTTTTCACACCTGCTGAAAGATCATATAAACTTACGTTATTACAGAAACACCTTGATTTGGTTTACAATTTCAAAAACCCGTCTTTGATATATGATAATTTCTTTCACCTCTTACCAACTTCTCTTGTGGCTGTGTTTTAGTTTTAAAGTGCAGTTTGCGAACTGCTTAGATGCAAAGTTGATAATAAGTGCTGCACCAGGACCACGGCCCAAGCCGGGGTCCCCAATGTCTCGTACGGTAAACAAATATACCCAGAAATCTCATAAAGGTTAGCAAAACAATTTTTAAAGCATAAAACGCCGGGAGTCTTTATACCAAGAAACATCACTGAAGACCCGAGGTAAGAATATAAATATGGCACAAAAGAGTTTTCAATATAAGGTGCAGTATATTTAAAAAGTAATAGGTACTAAAAGTCCCATGAAGTGTCTACTCGAACATTTCTTTTTACCAAATACATTAGGGTTTTTATTGTATCTCACACTATATGAAATTCTTTCTAGTGTAAATGTCTTCACAGAACATACTGCCTTAAGCCAGATATCCACTTCTTGACAGTAACTCCAACTGTAAGGCAGTCATAGCCCGGATTTTGATCCTTGCTGACTTTCATAATTGCTGAGAAAACATGAGTCTCGGGTTCAGGGGAAGACCTTGTCTCAAAGAAGTAGATGAGGGGTTATAGGGGCTACCTATTGTTCTCTTCTATGCTCCCAATGTGCACAGGTACACTCCCCCTACCTCTATAATACACACAAATCAATAAACAAATCTTTAGAAGACATTCTCTCATTAGTTTGGGTTCACCCAGTACTAGGACATTGCCTGGTAAATTAGAGTTATTACTGGCAATCAAAGCATATTTCAGTTTGTTTGTTTTGGGGTCTGGATTTTGAAGACGTCCCCCTTTGTAACACAAGTTAACGTTGACATTGAGCTCTTTAAACATTTTTGTTTTACACATTTAGAATTTTATATGTGAGTGTCATATTTCTATCATTTTTATCCCACTCTCTCCCTTCCAACTCCTCCCAGGTTCTCCTTTCTGCCTCTCAAATTTTGAAATTATTATTCTTACATACATAAATGTTTATATGATTTTGTGCCTACAAACACAACCTTCTGAATCCATGCAGCGTTCTTTGTTTGTGTATGCATTTAAGGATGGTACTTTGGGATTCTGTGATCTATCACAGTGCTCATCCCTGGAAGACTGATTTTCTCTCAGCAGCCATGAATTGCCTCTAGCTCTTCGTGTAATACACTTTTATAACAGATCCTCCCAGAAATCCACAACTGGACAAAATGAAGAAAACCGCCATGATATGGCTACACTGTGACACATCTATAACACAGCACTGTTGTACCCTATTTATACCCTCCACACATCACGTGTCCTCCATGTTCCTTGCCTCAGCACAGGTCTTGACTCAGCAGATGCATCCAATCAGTGGGAGTCTTCAGAAGTGTCAAGAAACTGCAGCGCACCCCTAAAGTTTTTTAGTATGTTTTTCTCTATGGAGTCTCAACAAATGTAGCTCAACTATACAGTGTAAGTCAGACCAATACATGCATGCCATTAGCAAAGATTCCTTTAGCATGTGTCCTTTCACTTCCTTGCTTTAGCACAACATCCTCCGTTCTGTGTCTTTTCATCGAAAAGTTCCTTTACGAGTGTGCCTTAGCCTTTTACACCTGTGTCCACTCTAGAAAACATGTTCACCCCATGAAAACAGCATTCCAACGGACTTTCCAAAGAACCCTTAAGTTTCCAACTCATAGCGTCTAACTAAGATTCCTATAACATTTCAGAAAAGAACACTGAAGGATTATAAAGGCTGTCTGATATAAGGCTGTCTTCTATATATGACATTGAACTGTTGGTCCTCTAGCCTCAGCCATTCTGGTGCTGGGATTACAGGTATATGCCACCATGCTCAGCTGAACTACTGGATTACAGGTTATTGATTCAGAACACATGGGCAAGAGAGTGAATACTGGGATCTAGAGAAGCAACAGAGCCTCAATGAAGGCTAAAGCAGAAAGCTGATACAAGTATAAAGACAGACAGTGCAGCTGGTTAGATCTTAACTAAACCTCATCACTTGGCTGTTCCAAGTAATAGAGTCTGAGGACTGAGGATGCAGTAGCCAGTGTGGCCCATGACTCCTGTACCAGATTCCCTGCTGATTGGCACGTATGTGTGTCATGTCCTGTGTGTGTGTGTGTGTGTGTGTGTGTGTGTGTGTGTGTGTGTGTGTGTGTGTGTGTTTAATAGAATACACTAAGGGATGCTCTTAGTCCTTGGACTAATATGTGTAACAAGTTATCTGTTTGGTTTATCTGTTACAGTTTCTATTCCCCCATATGTCTAAATATTTCTTTTTTAACTTGGCAACTTCTAGGTGATAATACTTTATCACTTATCAGTCTGTGCTGATGGTTTGAGCTGAATGCATGGTGGGCTTTTGGCTGCATAAGCAAGATGTGCAATCATTCTGCCTTAGTATTTGCACTCAAGATGCAGCTAATGGATATTTCATAAAATGCTACCAGGGCAAGCAAGCCTGAAAGCTGCTCTTCTGTCCTGTGGAATGGCTTAGAGGAGGACTCATCCTGTGTCCTCAGTGACTCTCAGACCATTAAGGGACCAAATAGAACAAAAGGCCAGGAGAGAAAGTGAGTCTTTTTCTGGATTTGGACTTCCGTTGGCTTGTGTCTTGAGATGCTGGTGAAACAGCTCTTCCAATGGAACTGTATAACCAGCTTTCTGGACTTCCGTCTTGCAGACTGTGCACTGTAGGAGTAACCAACTTCTACAGTATGCACATAAAGATCTAAAGACGTTTCATTTGTTTCTGTTTTAAGCACCCTTTCTCTTATTCTCTCTCTCTCTCTCTCTCTCTCTCTCTCTCTCTCTCTCTCTCATTATTTCTTCTTTTCCTACCAAATATCAAAAACTAATTTGTGTCAGGCAACTTGATCAAAGAGAAAGTTTGAATCAAATTATGCGTGTTCTGTGCTCCAGTCTACTTATAGTCTGTATACTAATAAACACACCAAAATCCTCTTGGAAGATAAAAATGCCTAAAGACATGTGATTTCATTTTAGGACTTCAGTAACACCCATCAAGGGAATCAATTAGAAGTAGAAATGCTTGTTTTTATATGCATCACTTATCTGTAGTATTATGTGAAGTTAAAGGAGCAAATCAGAACCCCTAGAACTAGAGTTACAGGCAAGTGTGAGCTCTGTGATATGGAAACTGAGAAGGCAGGTCCTCTGCACAGCAAGAGCTCTAAACTGCTGGGTCACCTTACAGTAGTGGTTCTCTACCTCTGGGTCCTGACCTCTTTAGGCAGGGAGGTTAAATGACCCCTTTCATAGGGGCAGTATATCAGATATTCTGCATAGCAGATATTTGTATTACAATTCATAACAGCAACATTACACTTATGAAGTAGCAACGAAATTATCTTACAGTTGTGGTCAGCACAGCATGAAGAATTTTATTGCAGGGTCGCAATGTTAGGAAGGTTGAGAACCACTGCCTTAGTGGTGTTATTTTAAGGAGTGGGAAACACATTAATGATTCATGTGCAGCAGTGTATAAACTAGTCTGTGCTTTAGAATTTGCCACCACATTAAATCTCCCTTGGATAATTAAGCATCATTGTTGACCTGATTGGGGGAAACCAGTTTACCAGTCAGTTTACCAGACTGAACATAGTGGGCATGTTAAATTCAACTAGGGAGATAAGTCTCTTGCATTTTATACATGAAAAAATCGGTTTTGTTTCCACAAAAATGTACTGTATCATGTTAAAATGCATTTTTTGGATAAGCTGAAATTTTCATCATGCTTTTTGTGTTTTCTTTCTTTCATTCTCTCTTTCTCCCTCCCTCCCTCTCTCTCTTTCATTCCTTGTGGCAGTAAATATTTCTACAATCTAATATAATAAAAATATAGAGCAATGCTCAATTCATAGCTATAAAGCAATAAAATGGATCCCTCTAGAGGACATTCTTATAATGATTCTTGTTAGAAAAGCTAATTTTTCTGCATTCTGATAGCTAAACAAACTTAAAATACTTTAAACAAAGTGGCAGGTTTAAAACAAAGTGGCAGATTCAGTTTACTATTTGTTTATTGACTCATCAAAGATGACCCAAATATAAATATGATAAAGAAAACATCATACAACTTCATAGGATAAGAGCTAAAATCATGGAAATAAAACAAAAACAAAAATGAAACTTACAGTGATTATTATAATCTTTTAATAATGTTTAAATTGAGCTTTTCAGCTCATTCATTTCCACAGAAGAGAAATACCATGGCTGCATATCTAGGTAGCATGGCCATTGTTGCTGGGCAAGAGTCAGTATTCAAAGTATAACTTTCTCTTCTCATAGCTGGTGATTTCATCTATCAGCCAAATAGTTTCACACAGAAGCAGCAAATCAAGACTTCTTACTATGTACATCATAGTCAAAAAGAACTCTGACCTCTAGAATTACTAGCTAAAAGGTCATTAACTTGGACACACAGGTATATTCTGTAAAATACGCTAATATCTCTTAAATAAAGATACCCATTCATCGCGGTTTTGACAAAACGGCTGTAGAATACTTATATTGACAGTTTTAGCTATAGAAAAAGTAGAAAGTACTTGTACAATAAGAAGGAATGATCTGACCCAGAAATCAGGTGGAACTATGCCTTGTAAAATTTTAGGTCAGCCAAAAGCTTCAACAGGAAAACTGCCTTCACTGATATATCTTCTATTATCTGGGAGATGTAGCCTTCGGGTGAACTTACCAATTAAAGTAAGTCATTCATGAAGCAGAATAGAGAGCTAGAGAGAGTTCAGGTGACACACACAGGACATGATGGGTTTGGGAATAGAAAAGGATGGGTAGAGAGATAGAAAGGGGCTGGAAAAGGTTGAAATGCCCACCTCTGAGTGCTGCCTCTAATCTGAACATTTGCCCCGTGTCAAGAAGCATTGCACCAATGTCCTGCTTATAAATCAGCAAGGTGCACCTGCCATCATTCCTTCAAATCACTCTAAACTAGCACATGAAACAATGATCCTTTCAAACTACTAAGAAACTCAATCAAGATGAATAAACTTGTCTATAAAGTTGGTAAATCTCACAAAGGGAAACACGCTCGACCTTGTCTTTCCTGTAACCCTACACTTAGCACCACACAAGCCCCTTGGTGAGCATTCCATAACTACTTACAGAACTAATGAAATTGCTAATAATGATGTAATGAAGCAGAGAATTTTGGGATTTATTTTCAATACTGACGCATTGGCATAGTTAAGAGGACATAAGACAAACGATCAGGTCATTGTAAAAATCTCCGAAGAGCAAATCGGGAGGAGGGTTATGATTGCTGTCTGTATTTGCTTCCCATGCTGTGAATTATGATTATGTATTGGTCTGTAGAAGCTCAAAAGAGTCAGCTAGACTTCTGAAAAGCATGCATAGCTGGTGGTGCTTGGTAACAGCCTGGCATTTGGTACCATTTCAATAGTGTTAAGAGAACTAAACTAGCTTACCTATCTTTACCTATATAAATGGTCCTACCATGCCTCTCTCAGACATCTGCCTTATCTTGGTCACTAGTTTTTGAAGTCTTCTGTTCCTATTTGTTGATCCTATTGCTCATCCACAGATCATGCTGTTTTGTTTCACTGAGGGCACAATTATCATTAAACAGTTTTCCTCTCAGAATTGCTGATCATTTGGAAAGCCATCAGTGAAACATTTCATCTTGGTATTGAGGTGTACATCTTCAAAAGAATATGACATATACAAATGACCAAGCATGTATCACAGTCTGATGACTACAGTACTCAGGAGGCTGCAGCCAGCTTGGTTACAAACCAAGGCTATGTCAGAAAGAGAAAAAGATAGAAAGGTGTGTGTGTGTGTGTGTGAGTGTGTGTGTGTGTGTGTGTGTGTGTGTGTGTGTGTGTGTGTGTGTCTGTTGAGAGAGAGAGAGAGAGAGAGAGAGAGAGAGAGAGAGAGTAGAGATAGAAAAATGTAGAGATACAGAGTAGAGAGAGGGAGATAGATAGATAATACACCCTATGTAGACAGTCTCTCATTGAGAATCTCTTCCTAAGTGATTTTACATTGTATCGAGTTGACAATAAAAGCTAACAATCCCGACCTAACATCCCATGCAGCATCTTCTTACTGTACCATTTGAAAGAATAGCGAGATCTATTTAAAGGTATTTCTGAACATAAAAGTCTGTGAAATTTTAAATATAATAGGGAAAAAACCTAAATAGAATTCTGACACAATAGCATTTAAGCAGTCTTCCATAAAGAAGAATTAGAGACACAGACATAATAATAATAATAATAATAATAATAATAATAATATGATGATGATGACAACGACAATGATGACGATGACGTTGATGATGAAATGTGGAAGCCTAATTTTCAGTTAATAAATATTAGAAGGGAGGAGAATAGATATAAGATTTGAAATAAAATCAATACATAAACAACAACAACAATGAAATTTACAAACTGGAATCATTCTCCAGACAGATGACTTCTGAAATGCCACTTACAAAAGAATGACATAAGACTGCAAGATGATGACAATTTTTTCCATCAAAGATAACAGAAAATTTCCCCTGAAATGACAGATCACATATTACAGAAAAGATTTGAAATGAGTCGTATGAACATTATTGACTGACACATTAGAAATTTTATGAGGACACAATACCTTCAAAGTCACAACAAAAAGCGCCTTCAATCCAGATTTTTGTACTTAAAAAGTTTATCAAGTAATAATGTAAAATTATAGTCCATCAATTTTTCAACTTCTTAAACACATTTTCTCTAAAAGTTTCTTTGTATAACAAGAAAAAAGCCATGAGGGACAGAGAGACAGAGACAGCGAAAGTCAAAGAGAGAGAGACAGAGAAAGGCAGAGAGATACTCAAGAGCCAGAATATGCCAAAGTACATGATACAAAACAGCATTCAAAGGAAGTGGTAACCAGGGAGAAGTTTGATGCCATTTCACAGCAGGCACACAAAAAATCCAAGAGTGTGACTGCAATCAGGCAAGAGCAGAAGGATTCAGATAGATGTCTCAGACAACCAAGGCTACTGTTCATGCTCACAGGAGCCTGGCATTGTTGAGAGAGCTCTCATCACACTCACACAGAATTTTGGTTGCACCATGGAAAACTGCGAAAAGCATCAAGTCAATGAGTAGAATTAGGTGGTTATTAATGCTCAAAGACATAAAAAGAAAGAAAACATAATCATGATATAAACCAAGACTTACCTGTATATATTTACATATGATTGTAATGTATACATTAAACCTTGACTTAAAAAGTTAGTGGTTAGAAAGGGTGCAGGACGCAAGTGATGCCATGGGATGCATGACTTCATGTAGTATTCAGATAAGGGGAAGGTAACAAGGGATGGCATTAATGATAGATGCTGAAGTAACAGAGGTTGAGACATAAATAGCAGAATCAAGTAAACAATCTTAAAGTATGTTCCCTTAAAATAGAATCATGAAATGAAAATGCTAGATAAGAAATTACTGTGGTTTGTTGAAAATTGTCCACATTCTATAATTTATTCAGATTTTTCCATCACATCAATCTAAATAACTGAGGGATATTGGTTTCTATTCCTGCACAAAACATCGTGACCATGAGGCAAGTTGTAGAAGAAAGGATTTATTCAGCTTACTTCCACATTGCCGTTCATCACCAAAGGAAGTCAGGACTGGAACTCACACAAGGCAGGAACTTGAAGGCAGGAGCTGATGCAGAGGCCATGGAGGAGTGCTGCTTACTGGCTTGCTTCCCCTGTCTTCCTCAGCTTGCTTTCTTATAGAATCCAAGAACTACCAGCCCAGGGATGGCACGGCCTACAATGGGCAGGCCCCCTCCCCTTGATCACTAATTGAGAAAATGCCTTACAGTTGCAGCTCATGGAGGCATTTCCTCAATGGAGGCGCCTTTCCCTGTGATAACTCCAGCTTGTATCAAGTTGACACACAAAATCAGCCAGTACAGAAATTCAGAGGTAAATCTGAGAAACCTGCTAGTGTACTTACTAAAATGGATGCTGTTCTGACATTGACAACGTCATTTTACAGGATCACTTTATTAATAAGTTAAACCCTTTTGAGTAAGAAATAAAGAGCCTAGGAAGAAAAGAAACAATGGGACAGTAGTTTATTATAATTGAGTTGCAGAGAAGTAGGATGACACTAGACAGGATACACGTGCTCAGAGACTTTGTCTTTAAAATTTTTAAATAAAAAAATATTTTCCAGTAGGTACAGAATATGAAACATCAGTTACTTTGTTTATTTGTCTGTTTGTTTAACCTCCATGGATATTGAAAACCTCACCATTACACTGAAAATGTTGTCACATTCATACCCTCTACCTCCCCCTTTAGCACGGGGGCACTGTGAGGGAGTATTTGGTTGAACCACCAGACCCACATTCCAAAACTGTTTCTCTGTAACGCTAATCCGCAGAACCAATGCCAGCATCCCTTTTCAAACATCATGTCTTACAAAGTAAACTGATCAAAACCAGCATTCCTTCCCTACAACATGGATTCCATAAAAAAAAGAAGAAAGAAAAATGCATTTCTCACACATGTGTCTAATGCAGGTAAGGAGCTCACCCCTCCTCTGCAAAACCAGATCTGTCCAACTACATGATGATCTCACCGAGGGCATGATTATTATTTGACGATGTATACATAGTTGCTGTTTGATAGTAATTAATAAAATTAATTCTGTCAATATTGTTTCTGCTGGTTTTTCTGAGGCATCATATTTAGTTTGCTGTTTACTTATTAGACAATTAATTGAGCAATAGAATGATTCTCACTCAAATTGTACCATTTTTGCTCTTTCTCTACACTTGGCATTACCTCCAATTCATGCAAGAAAGCAATATTTTGATATATTCTGAAAAAAAATCTAATTTTTAGGTTGACCAGGGAAGTCCCTGGATTTTTGAGTTTCAGTGATCTTATGTTGCTATTTGACAAACTTTCAACATAAACAATATTCCAAAGAGTAAAAATGGATGGATCAGTGGCTCAATGAAATTCAATTTCAGCATGTACAGTTCTTCCTGCTGGCACCTTTACGACTGCTTGCATAAAAACATCCCGCCAGATTTACTCGCTGTGGCCATGCAATTTATTTACCTACAATGTAATAGATTATATGTATAATGCCATTTGAGCCGTAGCATTTGTTACTGTGTCTCTTCACGCTTAAGATTTATTAGGTCTTAAACCATTGCCCATTTCAGTTATTTAAGGCTATACTATAGCACTTGGAGAAAACAAAAATACAGATCTAGTATGTACAGAAGTTAACCCACAGATGACCTGAAATGTGTCAGCAAAAATGAGCTGCATCTCTTTGACTGAAATAGAGCCTCATGATCCAATAGCTGATACATACTGTGGGGATACATTATAAGTCTGAGACTTAGTGTCTATAAAAGGATGTCTCTGGAGAGAATGAAGAATTCTTTTTTACTTCAGCTCTGTGAGCATATCACAGAGGACTGTAATTCTGAAAAAGGCATTGTCAACTGTAAAGTCCCAGAAGCACCCCCAGGTGGAGATCAGCATGAGGAGTGATCAGGAGAAATCTTGAGATCAATGGCACTGAAAGAAAGAACAGTGTGGCAGTGCATATCTATAATCGCAGCACTCAGGAGGCTGACACCAGGCTCAGCTATGCAGTGAGATTCCATTCAAATAAGTAAAATGAATGAATGAGTCACTAACCTCCCAGAGAGGCTGAAGACTGGCTTGGTAGAACAGAAAGAACTGTGTTCTCCATGCCGGTCTCCATAGCATGGTTCACCAGCCATGTAAGGAGTTCTCAAAATGAAAGATCCTATAATCTGTGCACACCCATGTGTGCTCATGTGCAAGTCTATTCTGTTCTTCCCCACTGCTCATTGTCCAAAGCTCCACACACCCATTTCCATTAACTTTGAGTCTTCACGACACTGTTTTGATATCTTTCGCCTTCCACAGAGATTAGACATATAAGAACTGTCATCTCTCCTTTACTCTAGCTGACCAGTGATGTTGACCATCAAAGCAGGTGCCTGGAGCTGTTTCTCTTTCATATCCTCCAGAAAAATTCTAAACAGTGAAATAATTGCCATTTAGTGCCCACTCTACATGGACTATCCTGGAAATTGGACATACACACCTAATTCCTTAACTCACATCAGCTCAAGGAATAAACACTTAGCTTATGGTAACCCAGTTCCTGCTTAGCATACTCCCAATTTTTTCCTCATAAGCTCACATTATTTTTAAGATTTTTTAGATTTTTAAATTTTAAGTGTGTGTGTGTGTGTGTGTGTGTGTGTGTGTGTGCACGCGTGCACGTAAATTTTGTAAATTTTACCATGGTCGCGACAGTCTCAGGCAGCAGCTATGTTTGCTTTGCCATCACAACAAACACTTAGCTTTTAAACAGCTCCTGCTCTAATGATATCTGTTCAGAGAAGTAAAAATTTTTTTCTTAAAGCAAATATAGTTAATTAGCTGTCACATTCAAATGGGTCCAAAATTCACAGACAGTAACATAAGCACCTTTCCCTCGAGGCATCAGGACATTGAAGGAGACAATAAAGTAGGTGCAACATTAATAATAGTACTGAAGGTTGCTGTTTAGCAACACTGGGTTCTGTGACCTAGAGAAGGTGACAGCAGTACTCTGAATCTACTTCATGGTATGCACAACTCCCATTTATAATCTTTCATAAGAATAAAATTGGAAACACACACATATATGTATATATATATGTCTCTCTCTCTCTCTCTCTCTCTATATATATATATATATATATATATATATATATATATATATATATATATATATATAGGCACAAAAACTGGCAGTGCACTACAGCAGAAGTGGCAGGGCCAATCAGGGAACCTGTCTAATTGCTGAGTCCTTCTGGGAACGCAGTGCCTCCTGTAGGACTTAAAAGTTCCATCAGATGCTCGAGCTTTCCCACCCGACAGCTGAAGTAACTGCATTTGATAGGAACACTCCAACTCGCCCAAGCTCATTCCCAACTAACACCAAAGCCCAGCAGTTAATTTAACTTTTAGGACCTCAGGAAACTAGTAGGTAGAGGGGCAGATGAATAATATAGCCATGTCATGAGGTTTGAGGCGCAGTGCGGAGAGGACCAGGCTTGAGGCAAAGGGAATGTACAGCCACTGAAGGAGCAGAACCTGGGCACTGTCGATGATGATAAAGGTGATGGGAAATGGACATAACAACCCAGTAGCCTGTTTCTGCCTTTACTAAGAAGCTCGCTCCTCTCCAGAGGTCAGGCAATGACAAGGTGTGTACTGAGCAAAACTAAGGTTCAGAATTGGACAAAGATACCTTGTGAATTTACTGTGCCCTCTCTTGCCAAGGGTGGGCTATGGCCCTGGATATAAAAAGTCAGTAGCAGAAGATGCTCAGCGTGCTAGCTGTGGCACTCTCTTGCTGATCACCATGAAACCGTGTGCTTGAAATAGACTTCTTTTTACAGGCCTCTCATACTCAGCAAGTTTAGCAAGTTTTCTTCTCCATCCCTCATTCTAGGCATTGGATGCAGAGTTATTTACAAATGGAGTTTTGCTTTGGTTTGACTTGATTTTGACTGTGCCCTCATTATTTCCTCTTGAATTAAAGTGTTTAACTCTTTCCCCTCCATTTCATCGGTGCACACAATTGGAAAACATTGGATTTTAAAAGAGATGGGTATTTTAAAGAGACTGAACTATTAATTGTTTAAATATTTAAATACCATCAGATGTTAACATTTTTAAATGTTTACAGTGTAATGTTGAGATCAATATGTGATCTTTGGGATGAATGAGAAAACAAAGTTCATGACTCTACAGTGACATGTTTGAGTGTTAAGTTAACAAAGGGTCAACGTGCTGGTTAATTTTATGACAACTTGACACAAGCTAGAACGATATGAGAGACCTGAATCTCTCTTGAGAAAATGCCTTCATAACACAGGTTGCGGGCAAGCTTATGGAGCACTTTCTTAACCATTGATGTGAAGCCAGTTCAGTCCATTGTTAATGGGGCTGCTCTAGGCTGGTGTTCCCAACTTCTTCAAGGAAGTAGACTGAGAATACCATGGAAGGCAAACTGGCTAACTTCTCCACAGCCTCTCCATCAATGCCTGCCTTCAGGTTCCTGCCTTGTTTGAGTTCCTGCCCTGACTTCCTTTAGTGACAGACTATGATATGGAAGCACAAACCTCTCCTTCCAAACTTGCTCTTGGTCGCGGTGTTTCATCATAACAATACGAGCTCTAGCTAAGACACTGATTTAGCATGAATGGAAGCAAATTATTTTTGCCTTTATGCTCTGCTCATTTGCGCTCTCTTGTTCTGAGAAGCAGGAGTGTCAGGGTCAGGTGTTAGCCACCTTAGCGAGGGGCTTGAAGGAGGGAAAATCTAGTGTCCTCCTCTGCTGTGCAATGTCAATGTTGAGATGAAACTGCAGTCGTATGTTCAGGCTGTGAAAGGGAACACACAAAAGTTGTGGCTTGCAGCCTTTAAGCACACTCTGCCTCCCTTCCAGGGTGTAATCCAGACATGTTTAAGTGCATAGAAGGAGCTCGGTCTCAAACCGTGCTTCAGCAGCCTCTCCAAAGCTAAGCAAATATTGTTGCATATATTTCAGTGTAAAAGCCTCCCTACCCCATTCATATACAGACACATCTTCGATCTCTCGTACATGTGGCTTGACTGATAAGACATCCGCTGTGTGTGTGTGACTTCCACTTGGGACTTGTTATGACTTGGAGAATAGGGGTAGTCTATATCCTAGACTTTGGGCATGTTATATGTGGATTTCTGAGATAAGTGTGATGAAGCATGTACTCTTTCCTCAAACCAAATTTTCCATATGACACAGACCAAGCTGCAAAAGGACCTCTGTCACGCTTCAATTCCTGTTACCTCGCTTCCCTTTTTTATAATGCACACCCCCATCCCTCTTTTTTTCCCTCTTCTTTTGCTGTTCAGATCTATGGCTTATGGTAATAGTTTCTCCAGCCTCAAAACGGACATCTTCAAACCATTTGACACATGTAAATGTTTCTGTCTCACCAGGGAAATTGAAACGGCCACACTTGAAGACTTTAATGCCAGCAGGGGGTGCTACAACCATGTCTCCCGAACTTGGAACTTTATGTCTCCACAAACTGAATGTCCTTTCCAACTCAAAGTACGGAGTCTATTCACAGAGAATAAGAAAATCTAAACTGCATTGGTAATTGTGTATCTCAGTAGGAAGATAGTAAGCTTGAGGTTGAGGATGAACCTTCGCAAAGTTGAGCTACGTCAAACCATTAAAACTGGCGTTATTACTCACTATACGCTCTTCCCGGTGAAGATTATTTGAATATCCAGTTCTTCAGCGAGCACATTGTTTGAGGTTCATTTTCTTGTATTGTAAACTATGGAGAAGCCATGTGTGGTTTCCCAGAGCTGCAGTTGTGGCAGTCGGCAGGCAGTGGCAATCCATAAACTTTATCCATACTTCTATAATGGCCTGGATCTAGGTTTTGCTACTAAGTCTATAACGACACCCCTAAAACACTGTAGATATTTACTGCACTTGTGGTAGCAGCATGCTTCTTCACTAAAACTATTTAAAGACAAGTATCATGAGAGACTGCTGATTCTGAAGAGAACTGATTTAAATTCCATGCCACAGATACCAGACATGCCAGTCATATGCATGGAAGGCATGGGCATGTGGCTGAAGCCCATGGAGCATGACGATTGAGAGCGCGCCTGGAGCTATGCTGAAATACCAGCTTTGCCACCAGTTATCGCGTGAACTTTACTGCTCACTCTTACTGTAATTCTCGTGGCTGTCACAATCCCACAGGGAACGCTCTGGAAGTAGAAATGTTGAACTCTTCTTTTTATGAGATGCCTATGCACAATCATTTGAAAACTCTTGATTTTAAAAGTAAGACAACCGTCCTAATCTGCAAAGCTAAAGGCATTAAGAATACCCATGGATGGTGTGATAGTTAAAAGACTGCATCCTTCTTAACCCAATGCCTAGCATCATGAGCACAAAAATGTTAGATACGAATTAGCTCTTAAGGCATTCAGTGGATTTGTTTTTTAAATTATAAAATCTCCCTGTGCTCAAAGCACAGAAACTTGCCTGCCTTTTTTGACCCCCGGGAAAGTAAAGGTAATGTTTGCATTCCCCAAATACTGGGTTTTCTGATTTATGTGAGAATAAAGGTTTGACTTAACAACAGTAATTTTGTTTGGTTTTTAGTGGAGTCGTCTCTAAAGCTATCATAACAATAAAGTCTTTGTAGTTTAATGTGGCTTGGGAGACTACTTTGAAATGAATTATGGATAAATAATGAAAACAAGATTATATATCATATAGTTTCATAATTCAGAGAAATTGTAGTTTTGCTCTATTAAAAGTAGTATGCTCTTGCCCATTAAATATATTAAAATTTTTCTTCTTATTTCCATCTTTTTTATAACTATGTTTGAGTTGAAATCTAATTTCATAAGACAGATGTTTAAGAAATAAAATTTTTTATTTTACATTTTACCAATTAAAAAAGATGTAAAGTTTCACTTCATCTCTGCCCTCGTCAGTTTGCTTTAGAGCAGTGGTTCTCAACTGTCCTAATGCTGCAACCATTTAACATAGTTCCTCATGTTATGGGGACCCCAACCATAAAGTTATTTTGGTGAAACTTCATGAATGTTTACATCGTGATGTAAATCATGATGTAATTATCTGATATGCATGATAAGTTGATATGTGACCCCCAAAGAGTTACCACCCACATGTTGAGGTCCACTGCTTTAGGACATAGTCCATGTGAAGGCTAACATTTTTATAGGGGGAAGATTGTCAAATAAAGAGAAAAATGCCAATTAGAAGAAAACTGTGGTTACCTAAAATGGGGAGTACTGGTCTTTGCCTAGCCTGGCTCTCTGGGTTTATTTGAAATTTGTGTAAAACACTCCAAAGAATTTACTATACCATTCTCATAGTTTGAGTTTGATTGATTAATATTTAAAACTCTTATTTTCCTTTATTAATAATGTTTAAATTAAATTACAAATTCAAAGTCTAGATATTGTGAGACTATAGCCTGTATTTTACTTGTCTGCCATTTTAATCCTCAAAGCTCTAATTTTTTTCCACTTGTTACCAAGCACATGTAATTATAGACACTCAGAAACTGTCACAATTCACTCTCAGGTATAAATGGCTTTGACAAAGATAAGTTATCTCTTCCATTATACAAAACACACACACACACACACACACACACACACATACACACACACCATACCACCTTCAGCTCACACTGCACATACATATGTACACATATACATACACACGTAAGACCATACAAACATATATACACATACACACATAAACACACATGCATACAAGCATATACATAATAACTTAAAACAGAATAACACAGCCATTTCTGTATTGCCACTTTTACCAGTTGCTTGCTTTGATACTGGGTGGGCTCAGAAGTTCATAATCATGCTTGAGTTTAAATACTCACCCCTCTTACTAATCACCAGAGAATCTATATTCATTTCCTTATGACATTTTTTTATTTTACTTTATTTTTTTGAATTTTATGTATTTACATTTCAAATGTTATACCCTTTTCCCATCTCCCATACCCCATTTTCCCTCCCCCTGCTTCTATAAGGATGCTCCCACTCCCACCCACCCCCTTCTCCCTCAACGCCCTGGCATTCCCCTACATTGGGGAAACAAGCCTTCACAGGACCAAAGGCTTTTCCTCCTATTGATGCTGGACAATGCCATCCTCTGCTACATAGGTGGCTGGAGTTATGGGTCCCTCCATGTGTACTCATTTGTGGGTAGTTTAGTCCCTGGGAGCTCTGGTGGGGTCTGGTGGGTTGATATTGTTCTTCATACGGGGTTGCAAACCTTCAGCTCCTTCTGTCTTTTCTCTAACTCCTCAGTACAGGTCCTCTTGTTCAGTACAATGGTTAGCTGCAAGCATCTTCATATGTATCAGTAGGGCTCTGGCAGAGCCTCTCAGGATTCACCAATATCTGGTTCCTGTCAACAAGCACTTCTTGGCATCAGCAATAGTGACTGGGTTTAGTGACTGCAGATGGGATGGATCCCCAAGTGGACAGTTCCGGGATGACCTTTTCTTCAGTTGCTGCTCCACTGTTTGTCTCTGTATTTGCTCCCATGAGCATTTTGTTCTCCCTTCTAAGAAGGAATGAAGCATCCACATTTTGGCCTTCCTTCTTGGGCTTCAATGTTTAAAATATTCCTACTATTATCCTAAAGCCAGCCCTAACTCACTGTTAAAGTATTATAAGACACTGCCAGTCTAAATGTTTATTTTTTCAATATGTTAAAACATTTCTCCACCACTGGTGCTTAGTTCTAAAAGAATATTATCTTGTTTACTAAAGCATGTTTTCCTTGATATCTCTAGAATGAACTCAAAAGCATGTGGGTCTTGAAATATTGGTCCCATGATTGTTCTTCTCCATACCCAGCAGTAACACACTATTTTCCTTTGTTCTTTTTATCCAAAACTATTGGAGAACATTTTTCAATTTTATATTATTCTTAATAATTTTATTATTTGACAGTTTATGGAAATAAAATATTAATGCCACCCCACCACCACCACACACACAGGTAAAACATTGATGCACAGAAAAGTTAAATGTTTTGCTGGAGCCATTAAAGCAAGAAAGACCTTCCCTACCTCCCAGGATTTCCCTGCCTCTGCTATTTTGAGTATATTTAGTCTGCATTTCTACCACGCCTTAGAAACTTGAAACCCATTAAATATTTTTGAGGCCTATACTATCCACCCCTAAAGTGACTAATCACGTGTGTGAATTAAGAGAATCTTAGTAAATCTTTAAATATCAATAATCTAGACAAATACACAGAGGAAAGGGTTATCATTGAAGAGAATCACAATGTCCCTTGTCTGAGATGGAAATGCTGATGAACACCAAACGAAGCTGCATGCTCACTAGGGAACCAGGAGAATTCACAGGCTTGATGGCTTACATAACTAAAAGCTGTTTTCTCCTTGTTTTGTCAAATGAAAGTTGATGACCAAGGTGCCATTGTGGTTTATCGTGAGGATTCCTTCCCAATGAGAGAGTGTAAGTGCCAAAGTGAACCTGTATGCCCTACTTACCCCAAGAGAAGATAACTTCCTGCAATACTGGAAGCTGCAGTTCTTGGGAAATAACAAGACACATGTTTTCACCCCCATAAACAAGTTTGCTTGAACCAACTACATCACAAGTGCTTGAACACATGTAGGTGGGAGGTACATAGGCAGGAAATATGTCAGAATATAAGCTTGCCTGCCAAGTCCTGCATGGTCATGGGAAGGATAGCAGGACATGGATCCCACCCCTACAACAGAGTCAGCAGGGTGTAGGCCTCCATGCCTGTTGATGGTTCCTGGGCATGAGGCTTGTTTGTATAAAAATATATTTGACTTCATGTTCCTTCTTCAGGAAATACTCTCCCTACCAAGGTTATTGGGGAATATCCTCTCTGTCAAGGTTAATGACTCCATGATAGTCAGAGACAGCATGAGTCCAGGAGGCAAGGGTGTGTCTAACATCTAGGCAAAATGGTAGAACCTGTGACCTTTAGGACAGCCCTTAAGGCTGTGCGAAAGAACTCTGAAAAATATAAAATTTCTCAACTATGCAAAATATAAAAATGTAGTATGAATTATATGACAGTTGCTCGCTGTCTTTTTCCAAGAATAAGGGGCTTGGGACATGGAATGCTGATTTGTGGGATAGTCAAAAGGAACCTGGAATGAATGACTGAATTGATATGCAAATAAAAGACTGGACCTTGATCTACGAGAGGTAAGCTATCTGGATAAGTTCTCTGGAGAGGGAGAAGGAAATAGAGGAAGAGGTGAAACAGAAAAGAAGATGAAGACAAAGACAAAGAAGGACGAAGAAGAGTATTTGCTTTATATGTGCATGACAAACAAATTCATGTTTCTCACCCTAATTTACATGAACACAAAAACAAACATGAAAAATTTAAATAAATATATAGGAATGAGAACAGTGGAGAGACAAAACAATAATTTATTAATAAGTGAAATGAAAATAGATACATGATGATCGATCACAGAAAATTCAGTTAATGGGAGAAATAAAGAGGAGGCAAAATACAAGGCAAAGGAAAAGAAATGTGTAACATGAAGACAGGGAGGAAGCTTTAGAAAAGGAGGGTGGGAGAGAAATGAAGACCGTCTGACCCACATATGTTCTCAGTGGGAAATACGACAGCCAAAGGAAGAGAAGACAGTATGTTAAAGGGAACCTTAAGAAAAAGAACTCTTGAAAACTAAAATGGCTTATAGGGCCACTGCTTTACAAATTAGAGAGAATTTTTAGAATCTCTCCTAAAATGTGAAAAAGAGTTACAGATGATATAGAGAAGACAAGAAAATTTGACCAAAGGTCATGAGCCTAAAGTTTTAATAATGATAATGAAATGAAGAAATAGGTCCTAAGGAATTGAGGGAAGTCACCAGCAAATGAAAATAACAGAAGTGTGGGAGAATGTAAAGGCAGGAGAACTCACAGAGAAGCACCAAGAGAATTGGGAATGGTAACCAAGCAGGAGTGTCTCCTCGAGGAGAAAAGACCAAATACCTGCGATATCTCCAGAAATCTGAGGGTGGAGGTTGCTAACCATCTGATGACCTTTTCGTGTTATATGTTGAGGAAGACCTAATTCCCCAGAACGATCATTCCAGATTCTTTCCTCTGTATCCCTTTGCCCATCATTATGAGAGATGTTACTTGTATTTTATTGCCGGTTGACCTCTGTTCTACCAGTCAGCGACAACACTATATTCTAGGACTTTTAGTTATAGAACCCTCCCTCATGGTCACATGTACAGTGAAAGGGAATTTCTATGTAGTAACCCCTTAAGCTGTATTGATTGTTGTATAGGAACTCTCCCCTAAACTCTACTGTGCTTTAAATATGCTGACAATGAAACTCCTGACAGTAGACTCTGTGAAGTCTCATCTAGGATGATGAAGTCTGCATTGAGTTTTCATTCTTATCTCTTTGACTGGTTTACATCTGTCTGACACCTGCCTGGGTGCTCTTACAAAAGCATCATACCCTAATGAAACAAGGAATGTAATGGTCACACAATGGATATGAAACAGTTTTTACATTTAAAATTTCAGAATAGTCTAAATATGGTTCTGGCAGTTCCTCAACACTTGAGAGAAAAACAGAGAGTAAATAAATGAAAGAATACACTGTGTCTCATGAAGTCAACACAAAAGCAAGAATTATGCAAAGTTGCCAGCATCATGGAGGGCAGTTAGTTCTGCTGCATAGTTTGCATTCTTCCATCTACAAGCTGCATGCATGGGGCCCAGGAATGCATGCAGCATCCATCTATTTCCAGGCTGATTCTAGAAGAAACATACAGTCTCAAATTGAAAGACTAAGAAACAGGAGGAACATAAATGGCAGCAGATTGGACATCATAGCAATATCATAAAAACAGAAAAGCTATCCTATCAGAACACTGAACAGGGCAGTAGGGAGACATCATTCCAAAATGGAGGACAACAGTAGATATCGAAACATTCATTAGCAGTATGCCTAGAGAATGCAAATATGAAGTTATGTAACAGGTAATAAAGAACAAGGTTATCAATGATTCCTGAGAAGCTAAAATGTGGTGAAGGAAAAAATGATCAGTTTTACAAAATTCAGATGATAATGATGTTTGTAGTATAACAAAATTGTCCAAATAAAACGTTCTGTAGCTCTAAGCACAATGCATCAGCATGTCTGCTTTCAGTGTCTTCTGTAGAATGACAGGAAAGGAGAGACAAAGGCTAATGACTAGGAAGCAAGGAATCTCTAAAGTTATGTAATAGCTGTACATAGTTTCATAGGCAATTTGAATAGAAACATGGCTTATAACTAAAATCTTGTATGACTGATAAAGGAAATCAAATGGGTGTTGAATAATATTTAGTTCTTAAAGTTTCTGACACAGTGGCATACTGTCCTCTTTGTAAATATTATTAAGGCTATGACCCTTATCATGGCAGTTAAATGTATGCTCGGGGATCCTAACCATACCAAATACGTTCACAAGGTAGTAAGATGCAGAAAA
This sequence comes from Rattus rattus, assembly GCF_011064425.1. Classification (NCBI taxonomy): domain Eukaryota; kingdom Metazoa; phylum Chordata; class Mammalia; order Rodentia; family Muridae; genus Rattus; species Rattus rattus. The sequence continues at coordinate 84,533,018 of NC_046161.1, read as the reverse complement.
GTTAGATAGTAGCTTCAAATTTCTCCCAAAGAAAATGATACTACTCATCCATATTTGTCCAAATAAGTAGCATTTACCCTTCCAATAATAACAGAATAATTATCACCTTTAAGGGACAAAGAAAATATCTATAATAAGTTGTCTAATTTATAAATCTTATAATGATATGGACAGAAATAAAGATCATTGTAAAATTGAATATTTGACCATTTGGCAAACTCTATGTTAATTATCTGTATGATTTCATGACAAACTTAATATCAAACTTAGTAAACATTTAGAACTATTGTTTTAAATACATAATTTCTGAATAGAATTTTCTATGTTATAGGTATAAAGACATCTCTTATTGTTTAAGAAATGATCTCTAAAATTTGCCTTATTACTATGCGAGTAACTGATAGGTCCAGGAGATAACTTAGCCAGTAAAGTATGTGCTTTCCATAAAAGCACAGGACCTGAGTTTGATCCTTAAAACCCAGAGGAGAAAACAAACAAACAAACAAACAAACACCAAACAGGTATCCAGTAACACATACTTTTTTTTTTGGATATTTCTTTATTTATATTTCAAATGTCATTCCCTTTCTCGGTTTCCTGTCCATAAACCCCCTATGCCGTCCCCCCACTCCCACAATCCCCTACACTGGGGGATCCAACCTTGGCAGGACCAAGGTCTTCTCCTCCCATTGGTGCCCAGCAAGGCCATCCTCTGCTACATATGCAGTTGGAGCCAGGGGTCAGTCTATGTATAGTCTTTGGATAGTGATTTTGTCCCTGGAAGCTCTGGTTGGTTGGCATTGCTGTTCTTATGGGGTTGCAAGCACCTTCAGCTCTTTCTATCCCTTCTCTAATTCCTCCAACTGGGGTCCCGCTCTCAGTTCAATGGTTTGCTGTTAGCATTCGCCTCTTTATTTGACATGCTCTGGTCATGTCTCTCAGGAGACATCTATATCTGGCTCCTATCAGCATGCACTTCTTAGCTTCATCAATCTTATCTACTTTTGTTGGCCATGTGTGTGTGTGTGTGTGTGTGTGTGTGTGTGTGTGTGTGTGTGTGTGTGTGTGTGTGTGTGTGTGTGTGTGTGTGTGTGTATGAGCCACATGTGGGGCAGGCTTTGAATGGCTGTTCCTTTAGTCTCTGCTCTAAACTTTGCCTCCATACCCCCTCTTATGGATATTTTTGTTCCCCTTTTTAAGAAGGAGTGAAGCATCCACACTTTGATCATCCTTCTTGAGCTTCATGAAGTCCATGAGTTGCATCTTGGGTAATTCGAGCTTTTGGGCTAATATCCGCTTCTCAGTGAGTGCATACATACCATGTGTGTTTTTCTGTGATGGGGTTACCTGTACACCAAACACTGGAGAAAAAAATCCCCATCCTTTCCATGTCAGCCAGTCTAGTGAAATGGGCAAGCTTCAGGTTCAGGGCCAGACTGTGTTTCAAAGAACGAGGTTTATAACTGCTGATGTACAACTCCTGCATTTGCCTCTTGACCTCAAACCTGCACCCACACAGAGGCAAACACAGAGCCATCAAAAAACATTAAGCAAATAAATTATGTGTATTATTTATCTTCCTCCATTTTAGAGAAATAAGTTACAGAAGAGAAATGTTCACCCACTACAAGGCAAGAAAGCACACAGTTCCCCTCGAGAGCATATTCCTGAGCATAGAGAATGTGTTCGAGCACTCATTTTGCTGGGAAGTTAACTATGCACATTTTCCATTTTGCTGCATCTGCTATATTCACATAATTAAAAAAATAGATCACAGTGCTTCTCTTCTGTGTTGGGAGAGCATATGACTAACTTTATGATGTCACTTTAGAGTCAGGATCAAACTCCCACCTGCTCCTGATACTTTACCATCCTCTAAGCACAGCAAAGCTCGCCCTTTTACTAGATAAAAGTAAAAAAAAGCAAATGCTATTCCCTGATTGACATTTTAGGGACTTAAGTTTAGCTGTTGAAGTCAAAGACGAACTCAGTGATAGAAGACCATTCCTGCTTTCTTTGTGCCCCAATTTTGATAAGCCATGGCTACCACGTGGTGATCAAACTAACAGAATGGCTGATGCACTTCTCACCTTTCCAACATCTCCTGCCTTTGTAAGAAATAGCTGCTCTGGAGAGAAGAGAGGAAGAGAGATGAGGATAGAGTGACAGAGAGAATAGTTTCAACAAGATACACTGCTAAAGCTCCATGAATCTGTACCTCAAAAAACTTAGCATTAATTTACTCCTCCTCCTCCTCCTATTATTATTATTATTATTATTATTATTATTATTATTATTATTATTATTATTATGTTGCTTTTCAAGACAAGGTTTTTCTGAGTACCCTTAAATGTCCCAGAATTCGCTCTGTAGATCAGGCTGGCCTAGAACTCACAGAGATCCACCTGCCTCTGCCTCTCAAGTACTGGAATTAAAGTCATGCGCCACCACTGGCCAGCCTGCAATCAATTTTTAATTGGTACTTAAAAGTTCCATTTTATGATTCCTTTTTCAAAATTAATCTCAAAGTCTGCTTCAAATATAATTTTACCTAGCCGAATGGAAATGTCTCATGGAGTTTAATAAATGTCTCTTCTTGATTTTGTCTATTTTTGGTAACATCAGTGATTGAGCTATTCTTGTTTGTTCTTTATTTTTCTACAGAGTTTCACTCTAATGAGCCAAATAACGTCTGCTCTGCGCATAACTTAACTTGACTGCCTCACAATATTCTCCAGATATGGAATGCTGTGATTTATTTAGTCTCATCGCTCAATTTCCCGAGTGGTTACTAAATGTATAGAAAACCGTGTCAGATCAAACCGTCTTTCCAAACACTTCCTGGAATATTCTAAAATACATTTTGCCTTTAAAAAAAATACTTCTGCTTACTCTTACAACTTTTGACTCAAGCTTCTCAGGGTCAATCAAGTTGAAGCAGAGACTGTGGCATACACTGAGAGCATTGCTCCCTGTCTGAAGTGATTGTCGCCATCTCTAATTAATGATAAGATTGTCACGGAAATGCATGCTGCTAGGACAGCCACTCTGTGTAAGGTCTTTGCTATCAGTTTCAGGTGTAGGTGTCAATAATGAATTCAGGCGTAAAGGACCTTCAAAGGTGAATAACCCTTGATATCATGTCATAAATCACTGACTATCATCAGTAAGATAGTTACCTGACTACATGATACATGACAGATGACTTCTAGACACAAACAGTGACTTTCAGCCTTTATTGCTTTATTGGGGCAAACAGGAAAAACTTATGCTAAGATAGAACACACACGACAGTAATGCACTAGGCAGTTACATGGTTCCGACCATTAATTGAAATTTTAATTTCAAAGACACTAAATTATTGAGTCTTGGCACTGAACTTTGGGCCTACATAAAAAAAAATAAGTAGTTCTAGAACTATGTTTTGGAGAACATTGGAGAAATTAGTGTCAATGAGAATGATACTGCATGGAGACCATATTGTCCTTTAAAGCTCTTAGGCTGACTTACCAAGAAGGCAAAATGTCTTTGTCACTTGCTGGTTTTGTGATGAGACAGTATCAAGGTGGCTTATAAAAGAAAGCATTTATTGGATTGCTCACAGTTTCAAAGGATTGTCCATGACAGATAAGGTTCTGGAGCAGTAGCTGAGAGCTCACGTCTGATCTGAAATTTTGATCTGAAAGTTGCAGGCAGAGAGAGAGAGAGAGAGAGAGAGAGAGAGAGAGAGAGAGAGAGAGAGAGAGAGAGAGAGAGAGAGAGAGAGGAGGAGAGAGAGACAGAAAGAGACAGAGAGACAGAGACAGACAGAGAGACAAAGAGAATGGATTTGGTATGGGGTTCTGAAAACTCGAAGTTCACCCCCCCATGGACCCACTCCCTCCAACAAGGCTACACTTTCTTATTCTTCTCCAATAGTCCATTATCTAGCAATCAAACATTTTAAACATATGAGCCCAATAGGCCCATTCTCATTTAAACCACCACCACCAAAAAAAGTCAAACAAAAATCTTCATTTAGTATTTGTAAGAGAGGCATCTTTTGTTTTTATACTTGATTTTTATTTTAAAGAAGAAATTGAAACTGGCTCGTGTGGGGTATTTACTTTTCTTCCAACATGAGCTATGGTTTCAAAATGGAGTCTCTTTTTCAGAGTTTAATAGCTGTTGACCTATTCCCCTGCTACTTTGATCAAAGTTAAAAAACAAAAGTGAGATGTATTTAGCACAAAATACTACCATTTTTAATCTGCCTGAACCAAAGAGTGTGTCCATTCAACACAGCATCTGTACATCTCTTGATTAGTCTTGAGACAGTTTTATTACACAGCACAGGCCAGCTTCACACTCAGTCGCTTCCTGGCACTATGTGAGAAGTGCTGGGATGACAGGGAGAAGCATTCAACCGCCAAGCTCAGGATTTGATGTACGCACAGATTCCCATGTGGCTACAGCATCCTGGGAGATGCTTATAGGCAAGGAAGAATCACTCCTTCCTTCTCTCTGTTTGCCTAAGGAATTCCTCTCCTAGTGAAGCTTAATGTGTGTGTCCATGAGTGTATACATGTATGCTTCTCTGTGTGTGTTATGTGTGTGTGTGTGTCCATGAGTGTATACATGTATGCTTCTCTGTGTGTGTTATGTGTGTGTGTCCATGTATGCTTCTGTGTGTGTGTGTCCATGTATGCTTCTCTGTGTGTATGTCCATGTATGCTTCTGTGTGTGTGTGTGTGTGTGTGTGTGTGTAGTCCGAAGTACTTTTGTGCAAAAGCTGAAGTATATGTTTCAAGTTTTAAAACTGCTAATGAACTGGATGAGTAATGTTTGGAAATATAGCAGACTATTCACACCTAAGCTTATGAAAACAAAGTGAATGTTTATATTTCATTCAGCTCACATGAAAATTAAAGGTCATGCAGCCTGACAACAAAATCATCCGCTAGGAATGACTCTTAAACAAAAGAAAGGTCAGAGTGCTTTAGTTGCTAGATGAATAATTTTTAAAATGGAATTCAAGTTCAAACCTATCCTGCTAAACAAGTCATGTGATATTTTCAAGGCCTTTTTGCATTGCGATGAGATAGAATCCACAATTGTTGCTTTAGATAAGCATCGAGTCTCCTGCAAAGCTCAAAACTAGCAAACAAATAAATAGAAAATCAACATTACATTGAGTAGCTAATAAGTTCAATGAGTGTAAACCAATTATTTTGTAGTGTTATGCTACAATTTAATATTATTAATATACGTGTGAGTTATAAGGTAGTTAATTGTTGATTTGTATGACTTTGGCTTTGTCTTCCTATAAATTAAAGTCTCTGTGGCAGTGGATCTAGTGAGCCAGATTGCTTCAGGGAACTGGGACTTGCCTATGGGACTGAACTCAGTGATGCCTTCTCAGTCAAGCGGTACAAATCTGGTCTGAAGCACTCTAAATGAAGAGAGGCCTCGGAGCATAGGACAAGAGTTTGTGATAATGGCCTCGTAGAGCTAAAAATTCTCATTTTAAAGCATTTCAAATGCTGAGGTCCAAGGATCAAGAAATGATGAGAACCATGAGCCCATAAGTTTTCTGGGTCACGAAAAGTGTAGACAGTCTTAAAATTATAAATATGTCTGGTCAAGTCTGGGGCTTAATAAAAAGTCATCTCCAAATACAACTCTGACTACAACCCACAGCGTAGGGAATACTGAGTTCTGTATGTTCAGTGCACTTGAACTGGGTAGGCAGGGTATGAGGTGGTAAGATTATAGTGTCAGGTCCATGTGGAAGACTGGAAAGCAGCATTTGTCCCTTGCATCAAATACTGAATTAAGCATTAGGAAAGTAGACATGAGGACTAAAGTAACACCTCCACCTTCAAGAATCACAACATAGGGGAGGTAACTGCTGGGATAAAATTGGACTTTGTAGAAAATAATAAACAGATTGCTATGAGGGCTGCATGTGAGATGCATAGACAAAGATGCTCTGTCCTTCCATAATGTCAGAATTGATTGAATAACCATAAACTCACAAGAAACATGAGGTTCAATGGCAGTGATTTGACACATAATCCCACTTTCCTGGGGAACCTGGCACAGGCAAACACAGGTTTTCTTATTCCCGTCTTCATTATTAAATCCAGCTCTCGGGGCACAATAACTTTTCTGTCTAGCTGCATGAATGTAGGTTATGTAACGGATTCAGAGAGCTGAGGAGGCTGAGGCAGGGTTTCAAGGGGTTTCAGAAGGAAGCTGATAGAAACGTAAGTAGGGTCCCTATCAATGAGGAACCTATTGCAGAGCCGCAGGGAAACGCTGCTGCTGTAAATCAGGTTGCAGAAGCACATGAGCTTGAGAGCAGGGCAGTACAGGTGAGTCCTGGTGCAGCAACAAAGACACAATGATGCGTCCAGAAGAAGAAGCAAGAGGATGGATGGATAACAACTCCAGACAGAAGAATAGAAGCATAGGCAGATGGCTGTTGAGGCGGCAGTATCAACACATCGACACTTGGAACTGAGGCAAATTGAAGCACCCCCAGGAAGGGGTGATTAATTGGGGGTTGAACCTGACTGACACACCCGGGATAACCAGGAGTTCTCTGTTTGCTGTCCACACACACACTTGATGGTTGGATAATCGATCCATGGAGACAGGATGGGTATAGATAATTATCACAGAGTTGGGCGTTTCCTTTTTACTGGAGTCCAAGTGAGGGAGCTACTCGCTTTCCTTGGTCTGAGTGTATGGTAAGTTCTTGGACTTGGTGACTATGATATGTTTTAGACACACCTGTGTGCTTCTACTATTTCTGTTCACTCAAATACATTTTAGGTAGGAATTCATTCTACTCTTGGGAATAAGGCATTTATCAGTGTGTAGCAGAGCTCTTACCAGACAGTTGATATTGTTCATGTGTTCACTCAATGGCAAAGTCATCTTTCTTCCTCAAAGTAGAGTCAAAATGATTTATAAAATGGGGTCTCTCAAGGCCAGGACCAGTCTGAAAATTCAGTTTTCTGGAGTAACTGAGAACAGTCAAGAGCCTTATCTCAATACACATTTACAGGGATAACTTTAGGGAACCACTTCATATTTCATAATCTGTATTTCTGCAGTAGTGACATCTAAACAGGATCTTGATATAGGAAAAAGAAGTTTGCTATGCAAGGAATATAAGGCAGGGCATTCCATATAGAAACTGTAGGGTAGCGAGGACAAGGGGTTCCAGTCAGGAAAGTGTGGAGGGAGCAAGGAATTTAATAGGCTTACTAGGCTGTGATGGAGACTATTACCTTCAGTATTACAGAAAAATGTTACATATAAAATAACAACTATATTCTATTTGGGAGATTGAGAGAAGACACTTTTTGCCATGAATGAAGAGAACAAAAGTGTGGATTGTTTGAGGTGAGAGAAACTGATAATGATCATTAGATCATATAAACCTATGAGAAAAGTTTCTAGTATTTAATGGCAGAGTGGGCTCTAAACTTGGATGTCCAGTCATGTAACAGGTAAGAACTGAAAACCTAAGTGACTGGAGCAAGGTGAGGTGGGTGTGAAGCTCCCATGGAGTGCTGTCCTTCTGAGAGGAGAAAAGAAATGAGCAAATTACTGGGAAGAAGGCCCGAATCTAATGTGGCCTGTTAATTATAGGACCTAAATATAGTGAGACAATCCCTGTGATCTCGAGGTAAGAAGGCTCCAGGTCAGAAGTATCTTCTGCCCGACTCGAGTAGTACTGACTTTCCAGGTGGCAATTACTACAGAAAGACCTGACAATGGATGAAGGAATTAAACAAAGCTTTAGAAAAGAGTAAATGACCAACTGAAAGAAAAGAGCAAGGTTTTTTTTTAAAACACTCCAAGGAATTTCAGATACCTCCAAATCAAAGAGAAACAAAATTCATCCTAACCTTTGGTAATTTGAAACAAAAACTTAAGTTATGGGGTAAATTAGGGAGACTTTGTCCTTACCTATTATAACCACCATTAGTCATTCAGTAATCAATTTTCTGTCATTGCTTATAAAGTACACATTTGTAAAAAACACCCAATATAATATCTAATCTGTAATTAGATTGCTATCCATTAAGAACTCCAGTGTACATAGCTGGAATGTAAGTCAAAGAAGCATGCTAACAATTTGTAGCTGTTGGGATGTAAAAAGAATAAAACACACAAACCATTCCTTTACACAACGAGATAAATACAAGCTTCCCATTATGGAGTTGAGAAGTTAACATCTCAAAAGGCTGAAGACCTCACTCAAGGTTACAACCGACAAGATGCCCTGTTGCCTTATGCTTTCAGTGTAAAGCTGTATAGCTCTGTTAAGTCTAAGAACTGCTGGGAATGTGTAGTTCAACCTTGCTATGGGTTTCAGCTTCACTGGGTTCCATGGGTCTTCCAGAAGTCCTGTTCAGATCCTTGTACATTGAACCTATGCGGTTGATACATGTGTTCCCTGACATGGGACAGAAGCTATTAAACAACAGCTTGTCAAGCTCAGCAACTGTCAAACCTGTCCTGGGTACATCCTACAAGAATAGCCTTGAGAGTCACAGTGTTCAGCTGACATCTGAGGAGTCTGAGTGGGAGTGACTGCTGGAAGTTCTTACAAGGGTCAGACGGAAAGAACTCATCTCATCCATCCACTGTACAGCATTTCTGCCTTCCCTGTGCTAGGAAGAGTCCTCGCATACTCCAGAGACGCTAATTCCTCATAATCACTCCCTAGCGAATCTATCTGCAGAATCTCTAATTTCCCTTTGTGTGTGGGAGTGTGGGGGGATGTGAGGGGATGGGTGTGGGTGTTATGCAATCCTTCCATGGAATACTGGATTTGTTAGTTTGTGACACGCTACAATAAAAGTGCAACTCAAAATATAAATCAAACTAGGATTGGTCCAAGGACTAACAAGAATTAAAGAGGCTTTATTAATTATTTTCATGTAAGATTAAGAGATGTTTTTGCTTTTTTACAGAGTTGAGTCTAGAAAAAAATTTTTCTATCTTTAAAAGTATGTGAAACTTTTTAGAAGTTTTACAAGCCTCTTGCTAGTGCAGTGACCCAGGAATGACCTAAGAGTTTCCAAAGCCTAAGAGTTGTTTTTGTCTGAAATGTCATCAAGGGAAAAACACCTCTATCCTTATTTTGTGAGAGGACAGTGGTAATTGTATTTAGTGATACAACCTCTATAGAAAAGCGGTCAGTCTGTTTTTGGTATCTTTGTTGTTGTTGTTGTTGTTGTTGTTGTTGTTGTTGTTGTTATTGTTTTCCTTAATATCCAACACACAACACAGATGGTCACCAGATCACAGGGAAATACAGTTGAACTCAGTAAAAAATGCCCACTGTTTCTGGGTCTCCTTGGTTTTTTAATTAATTTATTTTTTATCTTAAAGATCTGTATGTGTTCGCACTGTAGAGATGTGTATATTCAATATATAGATTGTGGCTTGACTCATCCAGGAGCAAAGTCAGTTCTTTCTTTGCTATTTAGGGAGAGATTATTTTGAGATGAAATATTTGTTTTCAATTTTACTTCCACAATAAAAAAATTAATAGTTTAAATTGAAAGCTTAGTTGACTATTGTTCTACTAATTTCTTAATATTATTTACTAATTTTTGGAATAGCTTTTATGTACAATGATTTATATCTGGTCACCCATAGATCTGGAAATTACTGTCATTCTAGAAAATTACAGAGAGAATTGTAACCATATTACTTCAGAAAGAGAATCACGAAGGAAGGACAAATGAGAAGCAGAGTTCTGATCCATGTTGCTTAATCAAATTGCGCACGTATAGGTGGATGTTTATTGGGTGATGATTTTGAGAAATGATGAAACAAGCATAACTTTTTGCCCTGATAAATAATTAGAAGTCATCCACGATTTTACATTCTTGAAGGATTTTCAGTAGAGGAAACAAGAGACTTTTCTTAGAATTGTGGTAAAGACAGAACTGATACCAAGGAGTTGGACTTCCAGTGGAGGAAAAGCCATTTTTTAAAAAAGTATTATATTTTAATAACTGATGTTCTCATGTATAGAGCTTAACATCCTTCTGAGATCAAGAGCATGCTCTCGGTGGATTTACTCAAGCACAGGTCAGACACAAGTCTACCGGAATTCAAGACAGAAAACAGCCCAGCGCTTTCAAGAAAAAAGCCATGCTTCCAAGATCTCTCTTACTCTACTTTGCACTGTTTCTGAAAAGAAAGAGCTCCTAACTAATGAGAACATCTACATATACAGACTAAGATCCTGTCCAGGAGCCTTCTATGTGCCAGGCACACTGTTGAGCACCTTACAAAAGGTCATTCACTCCACAGCAAGCCTGACCTATGTACATCATGATCACTACTTGATAGCTTGGGAAACTGATGTAGTTCTGGTAAATTATGTCTGGCCACAGTGTGTGTGTTCTTTGCAGGTGGCCCCTCCTAAGGAAAGGAAAGTTTATAGATTGACATATGAATCAAATGAGTTCATTATACTGCTTTATGAGTAAAATAATAATAATTGCGGAAGTGTGTGTCGTACAGTAACGTCTATCAATGTCAACATATTCCCCCCCCCAAATGTTTAATATTTCCAGAGTTGGCAGAATAGATAAACAATTCAGGAATTCCTAAAATTACAATCTAAGAGAAGAAAGCTTGTTTCTTAAAAATGCTAAGAACATAGTTGTCTTACCTTGTAACACTTCTGGTAGGATAGCACTATTGTGACTTCAAGGCAATAGTACCTTCCCAAATTTCTCTAAACTTTCATTCTTGACTTCTTTATTTTTAATTGTTTTATTGTTTATTTATTTATTAACATTCCAAATGTTGGGGGCTGGAGAGATGGCTCAGTGGTTAAGAGCACTGACTGCTCTTCCAGAGGCCCTGAGTTCAAATCCCAGCAACCACATGGTGGCTCACAACCATCTATAATGAGATCTGATGACCTCTTCTGGTGTGTCTGAAGACAGCTACAGTGTACTCATATATAATAAATAAATACATCTTTAAAAAAAATTCCAAATATTGCCCCTCCTCCCAGTTATCCCTTTAAGAGTTCCTCCCATCCCGTATCTCCTTCACCTCTGAGAGGGCAACATTCCCCTGCATCCTCCCACCTCATCCTAATATACCAAGTTTTTGCAAGATTATGCATATCCTCTTCCACCTAGCATCCCTCTGCTATATATGTGTGTTCAGGACCCTGGACCATCCTATGTATGCTCTTTGTTTGGTGGTTCAGTCTCTGGGAGCTCCCAGAGGTCCAGGTTAGTTAATACTGTTGGTATTCTTGTGGGTTTGCCGTCTCTTTGAAAGCCTTCAATCCTTCCCCTAACTCTACAATGTCTTTGTCTGCATCAGTCCCAGTCAGCTGCTGGGATGAGCCTCTCAGAAGACAGTAGGCTCCTGTCTGCAAGCACAACATAGCATTATTAGTAGTGTGAGGGATTGTTGCCTGTCCCTGGGATGAGTCTCAAAATGGGCCATTTACTGATTCCTTGAGTCTCTGCTATACCTTTATCCCTGTATTTCTTTTAGACAAGATCAATTTTGGGTTAAAATTTTTCTAAGTGAATTGGTGACCCCCATCCCTCCACTGAGGGGCCTGTCTGGCTACTGGAAGTGGCCTTTTAATGTTCCATATTCACCCTGTTGGATATTTCTGCTAAGGTCACCTTCATTGACTCCTTGGAGCTTCCATCATCCTGGGTCTCTTAGAATTTCTGGAGAATCCCCTAGTCCCAGCCCCTGGCAGCTGTATATTTCTATGTATTCTCCTGGTCCTCTAAGTCTCTCTCCTGTCTCTCCCCATACCTGATCCTGACCTCCCTTTCCCCTCTCCTTCCCCTGACACACCCAGATCCCTCTGTCTCTCTGCTTCCCATGACTATTTTGTTCCTCCTTCTAAGTGAGATTCAAGTAACCATACTTGGACCTTCCTTCTTCTTTAACTTCTTTGGATCTGTGGGGTGTATCATGAGTATTCTGAACTTTACATTCTCCAACATTTAATAACATGTCCTCAACCTCCTCATTTTCTCCATTTCCTTTCAACATTTTCTTACTCCAGGTGACAAAGCAGGGAATTTCCTTATAGCCTACTCAATTTATCATTTTTTATTCTCCCGTGTAAACTTTCTGTTCATGTCCTATTCAATTTCCTTGTTCCATTTCAACTGTTCGTATTTTCTATTTCTATATCAGGCCCCATATTATCTCCAGGTGCTTCCCTTCTTTTATCATCCAAGACTTGCAGAAATTCTATAAAAAGAGTTCTCCATACTATCTCTGCTCACATCCAGTCTCTACAGCCAAAAGAGCCTTAACATATCCAGAGGATAGAAAAAAATCCACTCTGTCCATTTAGTTCTGTATGGTCATATTTATTGAAGGATTTCAAAGCTGAATTTAAGGACTTACATTTAATTTTACTACCATTTCTTTTTGCTCTGCTCTCCCAGACCCAATGAGTGGTCAGTGTCTTTCTAGTGAAAGAAAGGTAATACATGAAAAAGAGTGTGTATGAAGACAACATCATTTACTATCTAAAATGCTCAGCCAAAAAGACAATCAGGGCCTCTTTCTTAAAATATATTGATTCTTTCCATTTTAAAGATCATAGGGAACTGTTCCCCTGACCCCATCAGCTTGAAATTAACTCAGATCAATTATAAGTCTCATATCAAGAGGTTATTGTTACTAGACAAATGGTCAGAAACAGATTTAGAGATTCTGACTAGACTCTGATTCCCCATTGCTTTCGACCAAAATGTGTAATCTGCCTTGGGCCCTAGCATAGAGAAGTTAGACTAGTCAGCATGGAGAGAAGTAAGTGTGGCCATGTGCTCCAGTGTCATCATGAGATAGAACACCAATCTCTATGTTCCAGGGTGAATTATGGGCTAGCAGAATGCTGAAGCTACAAATTGAAATAAACATATCCTGAGGCGTTAGTGGTTTCTTCAGTCTTGATTCTCAAGTAGTTAAAAGGGGGTAGAAACCTTGTTTTTTACAACCTAAGGTTGGATCATTTTTATGTGCTTTGATCATTATTTTATTATGAATAGAAACAGAATTTCCTGTGTTTATTGCCTAACTACATTGTATTATGTAGTTAAGCAATATAATTTTATTAATTTGAAATATGATATTTTAATAGCCTTGACATTACTAGCTGTCTAAAAAAAAATTTGAACATAGAAGATAAGAAGGCAATGTCAAATTATTTTCCAAGAAGTATTTCACTAGAAGGTGATCAGCAAGCACTTTTCTCCATCATAAAAACTGCATGTTAACCATCAAATAATATGACTTCTAACCCTTAGCTGACAATGTTAAACATGTGTTCCTCTTTCCTCCACAGATCTTTCTCTCCTAATATGGCAGTTTTCTACTCTTAGTGTCCTAGAATAAAATCTAAGTGAGATGCTCTCCCCTCGCCACTGAAGCTGATGCTTATCTTTAAGTAAGGTGCTAAAGTGAGAGCACCTGAAACCTGAAGAGCCCTAATTCTCTGTGCTCTGCTGTCTTCACCCTGTAGCTGCTGAGGTAGGGTGAAATATTATATCTAATGGCTGTACCTCAGTGGCACAGCCTTTGCACAAGACACTGTACATCCTTGGTTTGAGACTAAGATTATAGACTTTTTTTCTTTGTCTCCTTGACTGTTTCCTTCTTTTCCATTTGCCTCTTAATAGTATAAGCTTCCTGTCTCTCTCCCCTGGAGATTTCAGAAAGTCGCATGTGTAGAAACCACATAGTTTCTGCACAGTTACTATTCCAGCCAAAATTACTTCCCTAATCCTACATTTTCCTATGATTTTCAAACCCAGCCCTGTTCTTGGATGCTTACTAAACACCTCAGAAGCAACATGTCAGAACTCAACTCTTAATTTTCCATACTTGCATAGCGTCCTCTGTTTCCCTGGCCTCCTCTCTGTTAACTTTTCCCTCTGTATCTACTTTCTTTGCTTTCAGACTTTCACATTCCATCCAGATGTTATTCTTCTAGCCTACTCTACCTGTCATTCGATTTAATAGAGCTCAGAAGTGAGTTTCATGAAGATCTATGCTTAATGTTTCTGGTTTGCTACATGAAATTTGAATCTCCTCAAGTCTTAGTGCCTATTAAGACAAGACATTCATGCATTGAGAGACTTTTAGTTTATTAATAAACACCAGTATACATATAAACATTGCCCTTAAAGGGATAGGAAAATAAAAACTAACCATTTTTATCAAAAAATCTATAAATTTTAAAAATGGTTCATAGTTTTACCTTCTTCACTGCCATTAAAATAAGACATGTCATCAGAAAAAAAAGTCACTTCTGAAGAACATCCAGTATCTTTAAAAAGCTATATTGTTCCAGCAATGAGTAAAGATTATATTGTCCAACGGATGAAAATATATTTTCTGGATAAATCTAAAATGTCTATTTTAGTTTTCTATTTTTATGATCAATATTGTTTCTCATCTTGTAGTACATTAAATTTACATTTCATAAGGAAAAGAATAAGATGTCGTTTAAAGTTTCATGGTTATGTTCAACCCTAAAATGCTTTGTGTTTGTCTATCCATGAAAGTGCATACATTAAACAGCCTTATTGAAACACAATTTGCATTTTACAAGGTTCATCTGTTTAACATTCAGACTTTATTGTAACCAGAAAATTGTATAATCGCTGCCATAATCTAATTGAGAATGTTTTCATCATTCTGAAAAGAAATATCATCTCATTAATCGTCACTTGTCATCTAGTTGTAATCAACCACTATTTATTTCCTATCGCCCTAGATTTGCATATTGTGGAATTTCTCATTTAAATAGAATTATTCAAACTGATGATCTTTTATGATTGATGCCTATCAGTTCTCATAAGGTTCTAAGTGTTTTTTCACAGTGTACCAAGTATATGATAATGCCCTTTTTATTACTGACCTATATTTTATTGAGAAGATATACCTTATTAGTATATTTGTATGTACATTAGTATACTAGCATGTTTGTGATTTTCACTTTGGGATTGTTTTACATGATACAGCAATTAGAATTAATGTACAAATCCATTTGTCAACATGTTATTTCTCTTGAGTACATCTATAAAAATACTATTTCTGAGTCACATATTTATCCCAAACAACATTTTAGAAAATGTGAAACTGTCTTTTCAAAATTAGACAGTCTTTCTTACATAGGAAATACTCCGTTCTCGAAGGAGAATGCCAAATTATGGCTTCTGGTTCATGTCTTAGTCCATTCTGAAATAAGTCATTTAAGCTGTGTAAGAATAAAGATTATTGGTCTCACTAGACTTAGTGAAAACTGGACATCTCACCTGGACAAAATTTGAGTACTTCAGAAGGGAATTGTGGAGGTTCCAAGCTCAGTAGCCTTCTCCAACATAAAATAGCATACACTTCCTATGCTGTATCTAAAAGAACAGTAAATATATACATATTTTACATGCAATGTTTTTCTAGAATGTGCAGAAGTAATTGAATTATTTACTCAAGGACACACACAAAGACACCTATACCATTATTTAAAAAACCCCAAATCCTAAAAGTCCTTTAAGAGTCGGGTTGATATCATCATGTCTCTGTGTTAAGAGAAGTGGACTTAACATAAATATGAAAACTCAGACAAATCTAAAATAATATTATATATTGTTCATGAAAGTACATAAAAGGGGAAGTATTTTTTATTTCTGAAACATTATCAGGATTTACCTCAATGAGTTAAGAAAAGAAAAGAAACGAGAAAATTGGGAAAGGAAGTATCCTTTTGATATATATATATATGTGTGTGTGTGTGTGTGTGTGTGTGTGTGTGTGTGTGTGTTTATGTTTTTCCCTTAAAATAATTTGAAAAGCAGAGCAAAATGAAAGCATTTAATAAACTGGAATTAAACATTAATATATTATTTTTCTTATAATAGTATATACTGAAATACCTGCTTAACTAAAAGAAGAGCTGTGGATGCTTGAAAATCACTTGACCTATATAAAAGAATATCCTAACTGACAATTTGAAAATACCATTTTTAATTAAAATAGTTCGAAAAGATTTTATATGTTATACTTTTAGCTATTAGATTATTTTTACAATATAATAGTATGCTATATTAGTTACTTTTCTATTACGGGATAAAACACCATGAGGAACTTGGAGAAGGAGGACATTGTTGGGCTTATGGTTACTAAGAGATTAGAATGCACACACCGCCATCAAGTTGGGGAGGCAAGGGTTCAGGGAGGCATGGGTTTGGGGAGGCACGCAGTCTGAAGCAGCATTGGACAGCTCATATCTTTAATCAAAAGCATGTAGCATGGACAGCAAACTGGGAGAGGGTGAAGTCTTGGGCTCTCAAAATCCACCCTCAGTGATATGCTTCTTCCATCAAGGCCACATGTCCTAATCAGACCCAAGTAGCACCTACAAGTAGGGACCAAGTGCCATTTCTCTGTTAACCTACTATACACACGTAATATTAAACTGTATATAAAACCATCATAGTAGAAGGATACACACACACACACACACACACACACACACACACACACACACACACACATATATATATATGATATCTGTTGGCATGGTTTTCTTCAGCTACACCATAACATGGGATGTAGGACACAGTATAAAGCAAGGGTATGAAGAACCATCCAGATGCTAGGCCTGCTGCAGGTCTACAGAGACAGAACCAGAGGAGGGCCTATGACCTATCGGCTTTCACGTACTCAGCTAGCTCTCAGCGATCTGGCAGCTTTGGGTGACATTTTTCAGGACAGAAATCCTGGGCAGTGAGGCTTTGTGACCTAGGTCACATCGCTTTATTGTATTACAGCAATGTGACACATAGAAGCTGAGGTCCAATACTTCTCTGCATGGCAACATTTGTGGTGGTGGCAGAGACAAGGTGTAAGCCTCACTGTAGATCTGCTGTAATATTGAGTGCTCCTGGCTGCAGGTAAATACATTGCCTGGAGTTTCACAGGAGTCTGGCTCACTTTTGTCTAAGGTCTCGACTCATGGGAATTGTGTCTTCCAACTTCTTTTCCTCACAAAATCCGAAGAATTTAATATTATTAATAGTTACTGTTAGCATTTTGTCTAAGCTCCACCCCACAGTCACCTAGCAATAGCCGGGTATTCCTAACTCACTATAAAAGGGGCTGCTTGTCCTGCCCTCTCTTTCTGGCTCCGCTCTTCCACTTGCTCTCGCCTTCCTGCTCCTGCCCTCTCCCTATTCCCTTGCTGCCTCTCTCTCCAAGTGCTCATGGCCAGCATCTGTTGTGGTAAAAATCAAAAGGTGGCGGAAACAGTTCCTGTGAGTACCCTGGCAGTCACTAGGTCCGGCTCCAACAGGCCATTGGAACTAGCACTAATTTATCTCTGATTAGTATCTCTCCGGGTGGCCCTGTTAGCCTCGGACTCTCTGGTTCTAGCTACCCGGTAAAATCATGGTTCTAGAAGTCCAGCCGCAGCCGGCCTATTGAGGGTCCCAGTCCAGGACTCTGCCCACACTCCCAGCAACCACCCCCTGGTAGTTAAAGTACAAACTCCCAACTATCTGGTAAAATCAAGGCTCAACAAACTGTAACCCAACAATCGGATTTATGTGTTAAATTCTCAATCCACAGGCCTCTACTCTTCTACTTCTCTTCCCTCCCCCCTTCTCCCTCTCTCTGCCTTTATTATCCTCTTAACACCCCTCCCCATATCCTGAAAAAAACTCTATTCTATACTATACCATCATGTGGCTGGTTCCTCAGGGGGAAGGGATGCTTCAGCCTGGGCCCACTGAGGCACCCTCTTCCCCGACATCACCCCTCTATCTTTTTATAAACACATCATATGGTGCCAAGACTCAAATTTAGAAACTCTGCAGGTGTGCGTCCCTCCTGCTACCACATGGAGATCAAACTTCAGAGAACTGGTAAGTCCCCCCTGCCCCCACAGGTCAGAGTAAATGTCCCCATGGTCCCAGGAGAGAGTTATTGAGCTCAGAGCTACCTCTGCGCTGCCCTTGAGGATGGAGATGTTCAGTCTTTTCCTTCATTCTAGGACCTTCTCTTGGGTGAGACTTTCTCCTTTTGAGACAGTTTCTTTCTTCCTGCCGAGGCTCCCGGGCTGGGCCTAGGTAAACTGCTCTCTGTATCTCAATGGCACTGGCCCAGAGCTTAGCCCCTAGCTCATAGTGTGATGACCTGGTGGTCTGGTCTGTGCTGGAAATCTCTGATTATTAATCATGCCCTCAGGATGCTGGTAGGGACAGTTCATAACCCTATTCTCTCACCCATGGGTTTGTCTTCATCACCTTGTCCGTACTTAATAGGATGTCTTGGTCTAATTTACAGTTTGCAGAAAGCATTATCTTTATATTTCCCTCCTCATTTGCTTGCCCACTGTGGCTGTTGCAGCTGCTGGGTCTGCAGGTTCACTGCACTAAGTAAAAGTAAGTCTCTCCCTGCCCGTTGCCAGGGACTCTGTCTGCTGTCCCCACCGCACCCCTGCCCTCGAACGTTAGCTCTGCTCCCATTTCACCACAAGAAAAGCAGGTCCGGCCTCACCTCTTGCGTCCTGCCAGGGACTCTGTCCGCTGAGATACTGCTTTTTCACCACACACAACCATCTGCCACCCCTACACTTGTGCTCTTTCTTGCACACGGCTCCTGAGCTCTGCCCACCACCACCCCTGCTTGGCTGCTGCCCACCATGAGAAAAACAGCTTTTGCCCTGTCCACTTCGGCCTCTGCTCACTGAGAAGCTGTTTTCCCACGTGAGACAGCACCCCACTCACCCACCCCCGCCAGGGATTTGGGAAGCGAACTGCTAGCCCTGCAGCCTGCCACAAGAATAGCGTGTATGTTGCTGGGATATGGAACACACTACTTAGGGCACTTCCTTTTCTCACCCACCATGAACTCTGACAGCCAGAAGCAGTGGCTTCCCAGGTGCCTCAGACTAGCCATTCCAATGACTTGCCTGCCAGCTCAGTTCATGTCACAGACCTGAACCCACCTGGACAAACTCACTTTCTGTCACCACGATCTCAAGCAACTGCTGCCACCTTTCTTATTCTGATCAACACCAACTCTAAGCCAAGTGCTTCTCTACTAATTAATGCAAAGACAAATGTTTCTCTGCGAATGCAGAATGTGTTTTTTCTACTTACACATCCTGTCAAAGTTACATAATATTTTTATTCCTCTCCTGTCTTGATAATGATTTTGGCTGCTGCCATTAAGTTATGGTGTGTTCTATTCAGATATTACCATTTAATATAGATCTCAATCTTGTCAGAAGTCTGCTAATTATTAATACATTTAAGTTTATGACAGATAGAATCTAACAGTTTACCCCAAAAGTTCTCAGAAGATATGGACACAGCTTCAAGAGACTACCTGGATTGTGGTATGATAACCACTGAAAAACACAGTGGACAAAACTGGATACCCTCAGAGTCAAATGCCTTATCTAAATCAAGGTAAATCATTTCTCATGTCACAGGTATCCATTCCACAGAGGAAAAAAAGCCCTGCATCTTCTGGGATTGAAAGCCAGACTGACTCTGCCCAAGTTGCCATGGCGACCAGAAGACCACGGGGAACTGTTTGGACTATAGGTGGACTCTGTCATTTTTAAAATAATATATGGCTGCTAGATTATAATCTATTCTTCCGCACATTTTTTATTACAGTGACAGCAAAGGGAATTGTAGCTTGACAGCTAGAAAACAGATCTAACTCCTTAGCCTAAGGTATATTTACTCATTAATAAATTCATTAACTAGCTAAGACTGCCTAACACTCCACTATATGATCACAAATTCTTATTCCTTCTGCTCCTCAAAAAGCTTATCATAAAGACTGTACATGTTGTTAACTCATGCTGTGATCTCTTTTGTAAACTTATAAGCTACAGGAAACGCACACAGATCTACCTCTCATGGACCAAGTAGACTCCACCCAGATAAGTACATCTGCCTAAAGTTCCCACTTTACTAGTTATTCCAGAGGGTGGCATTCCTCTGGGTATCAAATGCACATCTAAGAAAAAAATCTCTCTTCTAAACATACTTAATCTCCACCTATAATATATATGAGTACGCGTGCGTGCGTGCGTGCGTGCGTGCGTGCGTGCGTGCGTGCGTGGATTTCAGCACCTTGTCAAGTCCAGGTGATGACTACATCTTGGACAGCTCCAGAGAAGCCACCTCCAGATGCTCTAATCTTCTGTCACAGACACAGATGCTTCTATTGGACCTGTTCCTTCTAATCGATCCTCAGATGGTTTCACAGACCCTGGACAACAAGGAAACAGCCAACTCTCAGGCTAGACAAGCATCCCCATACCCTCTCTGCTAGGTTTTCTAGAGACACATCACCCCAAAGCCAGGAGGAAGTAGTTAAAGATAACAACCATCCTATTCCTCACTCTCAATCACCTCTTTCTAATTTTTTTCTTTTTTAATTAAACCAAAATGGGGGAATGTTAGAATTTCGTCTAAACTCCACCCTACAGTTACCTGGCAACAGCCAGGTATGCCTGACTCATAAAAGGGATTGCTTTCCCCTCCTCTCTCTCTGGCTCCTCTATTACTCTTGTTCTTGCCTTCCTGCTACCCTCTCCCCATTCCCTTCCCCCTCTCTCTCCACATGCTCATGGCTGCCCTCTATTCTTCTACTTCTCTACTCTTTCTCTCCCTTTCTGCCTTCATCTGCCTTGATTATCCTCTTAACCCCCCTCTCCATGTCCTGAATAAACACTATTCTATTCTATACCATCCTGTGGCTGTTCCCTCAGGGGGAAGGGATGCCTCAGCATGGGCCCTCTGAAGCACCCCGTTCCTCCACACCTCACCACACCTCCATAAAACATATCCCCCTCTTTATCTCTTTATAAAAACATTAATTACTATTATTAATAATAAGGGATGATGGGCTCAGTGGGTACAGGTAATTGCCTCCAAGCCTAAAGATGTGAATTTAATCTCTGGACCTTCATTTTAGGAAAAAAAATCATCTCCTGCAAATTGTCTTTTTACCACTGCACAAATACCATGGTATCTGCCTCCCCTGCCTACACTACATATGAAACTTTTCAAATTCTTAAAAGTATTAACATGTCACAATGTAATACTCTAGGAACTGAACAGATTCTCCAAAATGTGTGAACAAATGTGTAAGTTAATATACAGGGAAAGTATAGAATGAACAGGTAAAATGGAAGTTGTACCCAAACATGATTTTATAAAGCCACGGGATACGGTGGGAAATGCTGTGGAGGATAAAAGCAATTGCAGACACACCATCTGAAAGCTCGGTTACTCTACAGCAGGACCCCAAGATTCCCTGCTGCCTCACCCACTCACTGTTAGTGCATTTTTAAAGTGACATATTTTCTTTACCTAGCTAGCTCCCAAATAAATAAGACAGAGACTATAAGATTTATTTAATCAAGCTTTATGTCACAGTAACTAAACGGTATTAATTTCTTTTAATCCTCTAATATGGCTACCTCCCAGCCAAAATTCCTGAGACGCTTGCACTTTAGAAATGAGCTGGCTCTCTCTGCTCCTAGTGTGTTCCCGAGCAGCCGCTCCCATCAACTTTTATTAACAAATCAGAGAATACATGGGGAGCAATGTTCACATGACATCGAGGCAGGAGATGTTTAGAATAAGCATTACCATGCCATGTTCAGATCGCAACATATATGAGGGGGGGCACAGAAATCAACATTTGAATAATAAAAGGATAATCTTTACATACTGCACAATAACCTTATGCCTACAATTCAGTACTAATTACCCTGTGATTATTAATACTCCAGGCCACAAACTATTTCCCCAAGAAGTCTAGGTCTGATTCCATAACCCCTTTACAGTGTTAAGAACTAGAGCAATGACATATCAGCGTCATTTGCCTGAATTATGAGTCATTGTCACTGTGCTCACAACACCCCTCTCCAAGGCATGTGCCTTCACATACTAAGCCAGGGTGAAAGCCTTCCTAGCTCGCCGACTTGTAATGTGAAAACGACTTTTTTCCTTCTACCCATTGGCATGATGCCTAATCCCAGACTAAAGCACTTAATTATTGTGGAGCTGGGGTTTGCTTGAGAAGACTTGGACGATCCCTCTGGGAGGAAGCTTAAACTTGCACTGACTTTTGTTTTTAGTGTTGCCTCAGTTGGATCAGATCCTTTTGTAGGATTATATCCTACTTTAATAAGTGTGCTTAAATGTTTTATCCTCCCTTCCAGACGACCACCCACCAGGGTCATGCAAAGGAAGGTTAATAGGGTAAAGGAGGATGTTTACCTGATTAGAAAAAGTTCTTTGGAGTAAATCCAATCTGCGATGTCACCATATCAGTAATTCAGTTCACATGAATCAGAAGGAGTAGCTTGATCCACTCACAAACACCATTCATAAATCAGCAATGGTAATTTGATCCAGAAGAAACTGCAAGGCCCTGCAAATTGTCCTGTGATGGCAGAAGCAGCAAGAAATTGCCAGAACACCACCAGAAGTTCTTTGCTGTCTTTCTCTCTATGAAGTCATGATAATTACCAGCAAAGAATGGCAAGGTGAAACATTACCACACAGCAACATCTGCAAAGACCGGCATCAGCAAAGCCCAGTGATGACCAACAAAGAGTGGCAAGGTGACCCAGTGCCACACAGCATCAACCATTGTATGTTGGCTTATATTTATACACTTTCCAAACATCATGTGCTCTCTCAGGTGTCCACTCTAGCCAAACATTACATACTCTATTTCCTGGCTGCTTCAAAAAAAAAATCATTATGTGTCTGTTCTCAGCACAACATCCTCTATGTGTTTGCTTCAGCAAAATTCATCCTCTCATAAGATAGTTTCCAGAAGAACATTGCGTGACACAACTGAGTCTCCAAAAAACCCAGAAATTTCCACTTCATCCTTTCTTGCATTTTCTGCATGGCCTGGCCCTCTTAGTGGCTTCGTGTGTTGTTGTCCTTCTGATCCTTCCTAAACTTCATCCCCTGTCTACTGCCCTATATCCTAGACCCCAAGCTTGAAATTTTAGCATCAGGCTCTAAACAAATACATAATTTAAGTGTTTGCCCTCATCACCCACAAGTCTTGACCATCACATACTTCCCTTGAGGAGATATTAGTTCACTTTGGCACAATAAATAGATTATTAGTAATTTGCAAAGAGCAGAAATATCTCAGCCTCAGAAGCAAACTCCATTTTCTCTACAGTCAAAACTTCTAAGGATCTTTTATCCACCTTCTTCCTTATCCTCTCTTCTCCAATTTCATTGCAGTTTTCGTACCGAGTATGCACAGCAGTCCAATGGGTACACACTGACACATGTCTAGCAGATAATGTTACTGACTTTTACAGCTCTAAATCTGTCTCTGGACTCCCCCAATAAACCATTGTTTAAGCACAATCCAAAGAAAGGAATGTTAGTATACCCTCAGCTTTTCTTGTCTCTATGACAAAATGCCCTAAGAAGCAACATAATGATCAGTTTATTTGATCATTATGTTGAGAAGATAGAGTCCACCTTGGCAGCAGGTGGGAGGGAGATGCTTCTTTTGAGGCTTGTTCCCATCTCCACAGACTAAAAAATGGAGAGAGCCAGTTGGTGGTGGCACACATCTTTAATCCCAGCACTTGGAAGGCAGAGGTGGGTGGATCTCTGTGAGATTCAGGCTAGCCTGGTGGTCAAGACAGTGAGGAAACCCTGTCTTAAAAAAATAAAACAAAACCAAAAACAAAAAAAGGAAATAAAGAAGAGAAAAATGGAAAGAAAAGAAGAAAGAAAGAAGGGAGGGGGGGGGGGGGGAGGGGGGGAGGGGGGGGGGGGGGGAGGGAGAGGAGGAGGAGGGAGGGAGGGAGGAGGAGGGAGGGGAGGGTAAGAGAGGATGGGCAGGGCAGTTGGGGTTGGTTTATAATCCCTAAGACTCACCCCTCAGTGCTCTAACTACTTCCAGTGAGAACCCACCTGCTGGAGGTCCCCAGCCTCACATCAGCCAGGCTCTATGATTCTTGTACATGAATCTGGATGGGGATTATTTACATTCAAGTTATAACAATGTTCAAATAGAGTGAATTTCCTCCAGGATATACCGATAAATAAAATTTGAAGGGGAAATGTCTATACTTGCCTGGCTATTAACGAGTAAACATACATGTAATCCTAGTACCTTGTTGGTTGTTTTTGACTGTTCTATTGACCTCATCTCTGAACAAATGGTTTGTTATTCTTACAAATTAAAACTAGCAATCGAATCTCAGCTCTTCTTCCATCTGCTCTTTAAAAATTATTAGTCAGCATCACTGGATGGTAGAGAAATTAAGGGAAAAATACCAGCCAACACTACCAAAGAAAATGAGGACACTTAAGAAAATTAATGTGAGTCTTGTAAACATTGGGATTTGTAGAATATTCTTGAATTCTAAATTTGACTCTTAAAAAAACCAGAAAGACTTCTAGGTAAATTCTGAGACAATTTATCACAACTGTATTCTTGTTCAGATAAAGAAACAAAGGCCCTCTCTAGGGATGAATGTGAAAAATCCAGACATCTAGGCCTCAGATTCTATATTCTTCATTTATCTGGAAAGCCATTTACATGCTCCATTTCTTATACTTGAATGAGCGAAATCCTATGAAGAAAGTCTTATCAGTTCTTTACATGTCATACAAGTGTATTAGAAGGATTGAAAGAATAAAAGAGGGGAAAAAAGATACCCTAGAAGGAACGTCTCTCAGGACAGTAAGTACTTTTGTAAAAGCCCATCCACACTTCCTTTAGACAGCCATACATTGTAACAGTGCAATGCTCATCTGCCACTCCCTCCAGAAAAACCCCTTTCTTCACTCAATACGAGAGGAAAATGGTTTTGATCCAAAGGAAAAAGGAGAATATTTATCTGCCTTTGCCTTGTTGGCTCTGCCTTTGTTCCATTGGAAAGGCAAGTCTGCCTTTAAACAAGGCTTCACAACATCAAATGGATGTGATTCAGATCTCATCTCAAACCTATCAAGTGTTTACAATTCTTTTCAGTTCTAACAGAGTGCTGTACTTTAACCACATCTATGAATAATATTGAGAGACCATTCACTCGGGTGGCAGCTTTTGCATTTGTATACATCTAGTACCATCCACTTCACGTTTCATTAGATGTGCATTAACCTAAAACTACCCTGACTGTGAAACCACAGGAGGATCTGATAGCATCATATCAGTGACTTTGAATCGGCTGGAACACAACAGACTTTTTTAGTTTCACTGGCTTTGGACTGTAAATGTGAAACTTTCCTCCATGAAGTTACAGATGTTTACAATGAGTATAACTGAACTCTTGTGGAGTCCCGTTTTAAACCCAGAGAACAGAGATAAAAACAAATGTGAAGCTAATCATAATTTCATAATTAATATTAAACTGAAAATTAGTTAATTTGCATACACAGACATATATATACATATATGTATATGTATACACACACATATATATGTGTAATATATATATATGTATATATGTATATATATATATATATATATATATATCTCAAGAGGACAATTGAAACCATCTGGGGGATGGGAAAAAAAAATCTTAATGCTTTGCAGACTCTTTACTATTTAAAATGTTACCATAGTGCCGTGAACATTAAGTACATATAATGGAAAACAATACAATTGGAATAATTGAATACTTACTAGAACAGACTTTCTTTTTTTTCTTTTCAGAATAGTTTTTTTATTAACTTGAGTATTTCTTTATTTACATTTCAATGTTATTCCTTTCCATTTCCAGGCCAACATCCCCTATCCCTCCCCTGCCCTTCTTTATGGGTGTTCTCCCCATCCTCCCCCATTACTGCCTCTTTCCCCAACAATCACATTCACTGAGGTTGAGTCTTAGCAGGACCAAGCGCTTCCCCTTCCACTGGTGCTCTTACTAGGCTATTCATTGCTACCTATGAGGTCAGAGTCCAGGGTCAGTCCATGTATAGTCTTTAGGTAGTGGCTTAGTCCCTGGAAGGTCTGGTTGCTTGGCATTGTTGTTCATATGGGGTCTCGAGCCCCTTCAAGCTCTTCCAGTTCTTTCTCTGATTCCTTCAATGGGGGTCCTGTTCTCAGTTCAGTGGTTTGCTGCTGGCATTCGCCTCTGTATTTGCTGTATTCTGGCTGTGTCTCTCAGGAGAGATCTACATCTGGCTCCTGTCAGCCTGCACTTCTTTGCTTCATCCATCTTGTCTAATTGGGTGGCTGTATATGTATGGGCCACATGTGGGGCAGGCTCTGAATGGGTGTTCCTTCTGTCTCTGTTTTAATCTTTGCTTCTCTATTCCCTGCCAAGGGTATTCTTGTTCCCCTTTTAAAGAAGGAGTGAAGCATTCACATTTTGGTCATCCTTCTTGAGTTTCATGTGTTCCGTGCATCTAGGGTAATTCAAGCATTTGGGCTAATATCCACTTTTCAATGAGTGCATACCATGTGTGTTTCTCTGTGATTGGGGTTACCTACCAGGATGATATTTTCCAGTTCCAACCATTTGCCTATGAATTTATAAAGTCATTGTTTTGATAGCTGAGTAATATTCCATTGTGTAGATGTACCACATTTTCTGTATCCATTCCTCTGTTGAAGGGCACCTGGGTTCTTTCCAGATTCTGCCTATTATAAATAAGGCTGCTATGAACATAGTGGAACACGTGTCTTTTTTATATGTTAGGGCATCTTTTGGGCATATGCCCAAGAGAGGTATAGCTGGGTCCTCAGGCAGTTCAATGTCCAATTTTCTGAGGAACGTCCAGACTGATTTCCAGAATGATTGTACCAGTCTGCAATCCCACCAACAATGGAGGAGTGTTCCTCTTTCTCCACATCCTCGCCAGCATTTGCTGTCACCTGAGTTTTTGATCTTAGCCATTCTCACTGGTGAGGTGAAATCTCAGGATTATTTTGATTTGCATTTCCCTTATGACTAAAGATGTTGAACATTTCTTTAGGTGTTTCTCAGCCATTCGGCATTCCTCAGCTGTGAATTCTTTGTTTAGCTCTGAACCACATTATAATAGGGTTATTTGTCTCCCTGTGGTCTAACTTCTTGATAGAACAGACTTTCTACTGAACAACTTTCTCATGGCATTACTAACAATGCTTTAAAGGATTTTTTTGTTACTTTCTAAAAAAATGATTATTTTATTTATTTACATGTCAAATGTGGTTTCCTTTCCCAGTCTCCACTCCTTCATCCCCTCCCCTCCCCTCCCCTCCCTTTTCCCTCTGAGAGGGTACTCTCCCACCTACCTGCCCACCCTCTCCTGTCTTACCCCTCTAACATCCCCCTTCACTGGGGCAACAATCCTTCTCAGGACCAAGCACGCTCCATCTCATTGATGATTGATGCCAAATAAGACACTCGTCTGCTACAAGTGTAGCTGGAGTCACTGACCCACTCATGGCTTAGTCCCTGGGAGCTCTGAGGGGTATGGTTAGTTGATATTGTGGTTCTTCCTATAGGGGTGCAGTTCCCTTCAGCTCCTTCAGTCCTTCCCTAACTCTTCCATTGGAGTCCCTGGGCTCAGTCCAATGGTTGGCTGTGAATGTGTGCATCTGTCTTAGTTAGGTGCTGGCTTAGTTCTCAGAGGACATCCTGTCTGCAAGTACTTCTTGGCATCAGTATTAGTGTCAGGGTTTGTTTTCTGTGGATGTCATGGATCCCAAGTTGGGGCAGTATTTGGATGGCCATTCCTTCAGTCTTTGCTCCAGTTTTTGTTCCTATGTTTCTCTGTATATCCTTTTGGGTCTGGGCTACCTCACTCAAGATGATATTTTTCTAGTTCCATTTGCTTGCAAAATTCTTGAAGTAGTTGTTTTTAATAACTGAGAGTATTCAATTGTGGAATTGTACCACATTTTCTATATCCACTCTTCGGTTGGGAGACATTTGGGTTATTTCTGGCTTCTGGGTATTATAAATAAGGCTGCTATGAGTACAGTGGAGCAAATGTCTTTGTTATATGTTGGAGCATTTTTTGGGTGGGGTATGCTGGGTCTTCAGATAGAACTATTTCCATTTTTTTTGAGGAACCAACAGATTGATTTCCAAAGTGGTTTTACCAGCTTGCAATCCCACCAGGAATGGAGGAATGGTCCTCTTTCTCCACCAGCATATGCTGTCACCTGAGTTTTATAGCTTAGCCATTCTGATTTAGTGTAAGGTGGGATCTCAGGATGGTTTTTGATTTGAATTTCCCCTGGTGACTAAGGGGGTGTTGAACATTTTCTTTTAGGTGCTTCTCCACCATTCTGAGATTCTTCAGTTGAGAAATTCTCTATTTTCGCTCGCAAACCTATTTTTAAATTAAGTTATTTAGTTTTTGGAAGTTAACTTCTTTTGAGCTCTTATATATTTTGGGTATTAGCCCCTATTGATGTGGGTTGGTGAAGATTTTCTCAATCTATGGGTTGCTGATTTGTCCTACTGAGAGTGTCTTTTGCCTTAGAAGCTTTCCAGTTTCATGAGGTCTCATTTGTCAATTCTTGATTTTGGAGCCTGGGCCATTAGAGTTCTGTTTAGGAAATTTCCCCCCTGTGTCAATGAGTTCAGTTGTCTTTCCCACTTCCTCTTTTATTCGATTCAGTGGATCTGGTTTTATCTTGAGGTCCTTGATCCACTTGGATTTGAGCTTTGTGCAAGATGATAAATATGGATCAATTTGCATTTTCTACATACAGACCTCCAGTTGGATCAGCACCATTTTTGGAAGATGATTTCTTTTTCACATTTTATGTTTTTGGCTTCTTTGTCAAATATCTATTTTCCTTAAGTGTGTGGGCTTATTTCTTTGTCTACAGTTCTATTCCATTGGTCAACCTGTCTGTCTCTGCACCAATATCATGTGGTTTTTATCAATATTACTCTGTAGTGCAGCTTGAGTCCAGAACTTCTGCCAGTAGTTCTTTTATTATTAAGAATTGTTTTTGCTATCCAGGGTTTTTTATTTTTCCACATGAAATTGAGATTTACTCTTTCTATGTCTGTGAAGAACAGTGTTGGAATTTTAATGGCAATTGCATTTAATCTGTAGATTGCTTTGGCTTTAAAGGATTTTTAAAGAAGAGATGTTTTTCTCACATGAGTTAAGTTAATCAGATCCTTCTGAAAATTTTATTACGCAAAATTTCTAAGTGATATTTTATTTAAAAATTAAAACATTAATTCATGTAAACATATTTTTAAATTATAGTCTATTTCTTTCCCATGTATATATTACATTTGTTTAACATATTAACTTCTGTGCAGTTCTGATGGAATTTTGGCCGAACTCCCAGGAACAAATTTCAAGTTCAAAAAAAAAATAGCTCAGAATTAATTCTTCTGATGTTCCAAACACATCTTGGGTGGTGAATAAAAATTCTTTAGAGTTGTAAATAGGTAGACAAAGAAATAGCAAAGTTACTCTATGAATTCAATTAGTTTAGGATCATAAGACATATTTCACATATCTAGGGAAAAGGATAGTTTAGAAGCCTTTGCAAATGATTATTTAAAAGCGTCCTATCTTATGTTCACTGGCAATGAGCAGTGTGCAGGAAGGAAACTTGTTCTCCAGTCTTCAGACTTGATTCAGGGATAGACTCAGGACTGGCAAGATGAAGTGGTGACTTGTCATCCTCTTTCCTCCTCTCCAGAGCTCTATGATGTAAGCAGAAAGATGTTTCTCTACAATCATGTTTTTCCTTTTCACAATGGCAAACTAAGTAATTAGAATTAAGTAACCTTAATCTAGGAATTTTGTACATCCCATCCATCCAGCATATTGTATCTGTGTGGGACTACATCCTCACTTTGAGATTTTGTGTTGATGTTGATAGCTGAAGTGAAATGGCATCTCTGGCTTCTAATGTATCCTGATAAATCTAACTGTATAATATTTTCGCTCAGAAACTGGAAATTGCAATATGCATTTCACAGTAGCAATGAATGTAATTCCCTGAAGTTTCCCGGGCAGAAACAGCACAATTGAATACTATCAAGCATGCCATCTAAGACCCAAGATGGAGCTGCCTGGTTATAATTATTTTTTTTATTTTCTTGATTAAAAGCGATTATGGAAGAAAACCACCTAATATTCAGTCATGTAGTGACACACAATGACTTCCTGAGAAATAGTTTCACCCTTGCAATCAATAAATAGATCTTTCTGCCAGACATACAATTATAATTTCTCATGTAATAACTTACCCAATTACAAGTAATATGAGTAAGGAGTTTCATCGTCTTAGTCTCAGAAGTTGAATTTTAAAAGTGCCAAAGGTTGTAGGTAATTTTAAAAGTGAAATTACATTTGCAATCAAATACAATAACTTTTCTTGTGGAAAGTGAGACTGTTTGAAGAATGAAGGATAAGCAGGAGGTGTAGCCTCTGGAAATATGCGACTTATGTTGGCTCCCAATTCACAGGCTGACTATTCTTTCTGATATGTAACTATGTGAGCAAAATAAAACTCTCCCCTACTTCCTTCCTGCTCCCTTCTCTCCCTCCCGCCTTCTCACAGCTCCAATCTTCCTCCTCTCATTTATAAATAAGAATTTCCCTCAATTACCTACCTCATTTCTATGATAAAAAAAGAAGAAGAACAGAACTTAGGCCCAGATATTAAGAATATACTATCCTCATTTCGTTTTCATTCCACTAACTTAAATCTATCAGCCATCAGTTTCAATGCTGTGTTTTTTGTAGCAGTAGTAGTAGTAGTAGTAGTAGTAGTAGTAGTAGTAGTAGTAGTAGTAGTTGTTGTTGTTGTTGTTGTTGTTGTTGTAATGAAATGCCGTCACCTAGGCACAATCCAAGCTATCACATTTAAAATTTGAAAATATGCTCAAGAAAATTATTAGAATGGCAGATTCATTACAACTTAACAATATCCCTCCCCTTTTGCTTATATTGCCCATCTGTCTAATGGTTTTTTCTTCCTTTCTGTCTTATAAAAAGTCATCTGCATTCCTAAAGTCTGTTCTGTCCTTTCTCTCTCATTTGTCATTCTGCCTGAATTCATTTTTGTTTGTAAATTATCTGATATGCGTTAGGTTTTCCCCCTTTCACAGTTCTCAAGAGCAACTATCCATATGGTCCACCTTTGTGGAGAGTGCTGATGTTGGTCTACGCAGAAAGCAGTTCTAACCTCTCCTTCTCACAATATGATGGCCTTGGACAAGGTGTCCACCCAATTCTGTTTTCTTGTCTATAACGTGAAACATTGTTATTATGATCATCAAAATGGGATACTATATTTACAAAGAGCCGAACACACATTTTGTTGTTTTAAAAAATTAGCAGATGCTGTCATAACTATTAGTAGTACTCCTAGATTCCTCTCCCATTTTATCTAACATGGCAGTTACCGCATGATTTTTAACCCATACATACATATGCTTGTAATTTCACTTTTATGTTATCGTGATATTAAAATAATAATACGCATATTCAAATTTTGTGTTCATATGAAACTTCTACTAAACATAATTGTAATTGGTATTGTTGAAAAGAGTCACTGTACAACAAGATCTCAGCAATTCTACAAAACACATATTTCTATGTTCTAAAACACTAGTTCTTATTTAATAAATATCAGCTCCCTGACACAGTTAAATGTGTGAATAAAACCTTCAGGAAGTCCAAAGCACATAAAAGTAAGATGCACTTGAAAATGAGATAATAAATCTGTCTATGAGAGAATTGTGAATTCTCAAAATACTATTTATTTCCAATACATTTAATTATTTTTCCATCATTTTCCTATGTTGTTGTTGTGAGGTGTGCGTGTGCGTGTGCGTGTGCATGTGCGTGTGTGTGTGTGTGTGTGTGTGTGTTTATTTAAGGATGTTCTGAAAAATTCATTTTATTAAAAACATACAAAATGTAAAGATTACTATAATAATTCTGACTAGCCTAGAATATTGACATACTCAAATCATATCCTGGAATAAAGGCTAAATCTGAAATATTTTAAAAGTAGCTAATTATAGGTACAACTGAGTTATTGAATCAGTATTAGCTGGAATTATGGAATCCTTTCACTGTGGCTCCTGAGTTTCTGTAGTTAGGAGATTTCTCACCAACTGTAGAAGACAGATGTTCACTTCCAAATGAAGTCAATGAAGAAGCAAACTGTTTGGAGGCAAGTCATTAATTCCTAACACTCCATTAGCCTCTTTCTCTTCTGTATATCATGTTCTTAAAAATCTGTGTCAGAAATGATTAAGTATTGATGTGACTTTTGTGTTTTTCTTCCTATGTGCTTTTGAATTTGCAAAGTTAGCACCTTCACAATAGGCAGGCAAGAAAGTAAAATATGAGTTGCTTGCTAAAAATGTATAAGCTAAACCCAATCAACTAAGAAAGCTAGCATTTCTGTTTGGCTGAATACACAAGTCTCACAACCCTATACTATTTATACTAATATTTCAATGTAGCTTAGCTTTTTATTAACTCTTATATTGTTGTGTGTAAAATTCCCTAGAATGTTGTAATCATACGTTAGCTTGTAGAACCCTTCTTAAAGATATTTAGTTGATGACATCTCATTTCACATTCCTATTGGCAATCTATTTTGTATAAATTTAGTGTTTGAGTGTCCTTAATGAATGATATGAACATAATTCAGTTCTTAGACTTTTAGTGAGTATAGAATTTGACAATATAACATATTTTGGGCCTTTGCACTGCCCTTGACTAATAGAGGGACTTGACAAAGCTGAAGAGGATAGTAAGCTAAAGGGAGAATATGGAAGTTCTCTGGGAAGTGTGCATTCAGAGATCAACAGTGGATCACAATGACTCACAGTCAAAAACTTGTAATGCTTTGGGTGTCCTCTATAATCATAACTGTGTATTGATGAGGAAAAGTGAGACATTTTCTAAGTGCATTTCATTGTCTTCTGGCCCTCTGAAGCTCAGAAATGAAGTATGATAACAGATTTTGATTGGCTAACAGTCGACTTGTCTTTATGTACTTTGTTCATATAGCATAACTTCAAAATTTTGTTGCCAAATAAAAATACTAAGAAAAAAATAAAAAAGCATACATCTTATCTATATTTTTCTACCTGTCATTTTGTTTCCTAAAAACGTTTACCACTTTACAGTTAATTAAATATTGATAGATTTGCTTTCTGATAATTTTATAAAGTACCCATTACCAGAAACTTTATATTTGCTAATCAGAACTCATTTGCTTCTCTACATAATTATTTATCTATCAATTGCACAATAATTTCTTATTGTTACTAAATCTTAATTTATTTTTAAAAAAGGAACATGTTTATCAAAAATCAGACTGGGTCTGTGAACGAGATATCAAGACTTATAAAGGGGCAGAAGCCTCATTACCTTCTAAATGGATCCATCTGGTGATAAGGGTACTGGGCATAGGGCTGTTCTTATTTCTTACATATTTAGCTATGTTTAGAATATGATCCTAAAAATTGTAAACATCACCATTTTGAAGCATAAATATCTTTCTAAAATATAAATACTAAAATATTTACTTTCTATTAAGAAAAATAACTGATCACAATTTCCCCACTGTGGTCTTTGTAGATAAATCAGCCTTGCCTTTTCTGGTGACCAAGCTTATTAGGTTTAATAGAAAGCAACTATTGTTAAAGCCAGCGTATCAGACTCTTTAATGTAAATAAAATGACTTTTAGGGCTACCTAGTCAGAATTTAAAAAAAAAAAATCATTGCTGTCAAGGTTCCCCTTATTCTATCCCACATAACTCTAAAGAATTTGCGGGTACCACTTTTACCTGGATTGGATGAGAAGGCTGTGGCACTGTTTTTCACAGCCTTAATGTGTAGATTCAATCATTATAGCAAGACGACAGAACCGATTCAGGAAATGGATTGAGACAGGTCCATGAGGCAGCCAAGAAGAGTGGAATTGTTTGTTATGAGAGCCACGGGTCTTCTCTATGCCTCAGCATAGACTGATACGACTACAGAACAACTTTGGAGGATTGAATACTTCTCACTTCCTTCATAGAATTCAGACACTCAAAACCAGTGTTAACTCTCAGCCCCTTGCCCAGATGTGAACTCCCCCTTTTTTTATAACTGTCTTCTGTTCATAACAGGATTATGAACTGCAGATGTGTATGACAGAGGTATAAATAAAGACTATAGGAACACTGCCTGAAAACTGCAAGACTCTGCATATCAAACGGGTGCATGCCTTTGTATGTACTAGCATAGACCATATACCTGATAAAGTGACAAGTCAACAGGCATTGGAATGTTTCAAGAGGGCCTAGAAAAACTACTCAGCAGTTAAGAATATGTCCTGCTCTCAAAGAGTTTGGCTTTCAGAATGCATGTCAGGCAACTCAAAACTATTTCCTCAATGCTGTGGGATCCTGTAGTTCTTTCTAGCATCTGAGGCCACAGAACTCATGTGCTCAGACCCACACATATATAACACATAATTTTTTTTACTTTTATTTTATTAACTTGAGTATTTCTTATTTACATTTCGAATGTTATTCACTTTCCAGGTTTCTGGGCCAACATCCCCCAACCCCTCCCCCTCCCCTTCTTTATGGGTGTTCCCCTCCCCATCCTCCCCCCATTACCGCCCTCCACCCAACAATCTCGGTCACTGGGGGTTCAGTCTTAGCAGGACCAAGGGCTTCCCCTTCCACTGGTGCTCTTACTAGGATATTCATTGCTACCTATGAGGTCAGAGTCCAGGGTCAGTCCATGTATAGTCTTTGGGTAGTGGCTTAGTCCTGGAAGCTCTGGTTGCTTGGCATTGTTGTTCATATGGGGTCTCGAGCCCTTCAAGCTCTTCCAGTTCTTTCTCTGATTCCTTCAACGGAGGTCCTATTCTCAGTTCAATGGTTTGCTGCTGGCATTCGCCTCTGTATTTCCTGTATTCTGGCTGTGTCTCTCAGGAGAGATCTACATCCGGCTCCTGTCGGCCTGCACTTCTTTGCTTCATCCATCTTGTCTAATTGGGTGGCTGTATATGTATGGGCCACATGTGGGGCAGGCTCTGAATGGGTGTTCCTTCTGTCTCTGTTTTAATCTTTGCCTCTCCCTGCCAAGGGTATTCTTGTTCCCCTTTTAAAGAAGGAGTGAAGCATTCACATTTTGATCATCCGTCTTGAGTTTCATGTGTTCCGTGCATCTAGGGTAATTCAAGCATTTGGGCTAATATCCACTTATCAATGAGTGCATACCATGTGAACACATAATTTTTAATAAAAAACAGTATTATAAGCTCATGTAATATTCACAGTAAATATCCAGGCTATAATAAACAAAGAATTTTCAGATAGAAAATTTAAATGAGTTGGTTTAAAGAAACTTGATGAAGTAGAAGAAACAGGGAAGATTTTTAGGAAAATGCCAGAACAAATTAACAAAGAGATGGATGGCATTTTAAAAAATCAACAGCAATTCTATATTAGAAAGATGCATTTAGTGAAACTGAAAATGCTATATAAATAACAGAATAAGTCTACTGAAGAAATTGCTAGTGGCAGGAAGACAGGCTATTTGGAAAATACGGCTTGAAGAAGAAAATAAAATAAAGATTGACAAGAACTTTGAGACAATATATAAAGAGCAGTTAGTTCAGTTTGGGGTTCCAGAAGAATGTGGGAATGACAAAAAGATTTTACCTGTTAATCCAAATGATGTTAGATCTGAAACAGAGGTAGTCAAGGAATTAGTATTAAAGGAAGTAAATATAACCCCCTTGGAACATAATTTTAGTTCTATCTGTAACATTCTAACCTCTTTAGAGTCACTAAAGTTCTAATCAATTAATTTGCCTTGGAGAAGGGTCATCACTAAGTGGAGCTTCCTTATAAACGTTCATAATACACTCAATATTTGCTGCTCCCATCTTCTGTTTCCTTCCTCTTGGTTCACACTGTATTAATAACTGAGTCTCCAAACCTCCATCTCAGTGGCTGTACAGCAGCTGCTTCCTCTGCCTGCCACATCCATTCCCTGGAAATGCACAGGGCACAGAGAGAGTCTCCTCTTCTTGACTCCAAATGCCACCTTTCAAGAAACCTTATGCGACTGCACTTCAATTTCAAATCTATCCATCTTCACTCTGACCTTCCTTTCAATTTCCACAGCAGATGCCATTCAATGTAACAGATGAAGATAAATGAGAGTATTGGCAAAAGGGAATTCAGGCACTCAGACCCTGAAACCAGCAGAGTCTTTCAATTGCAAAACAGCAAAGGGCAATGCCACGGGGGCAATCAGGAATGCTTCGCTGACTGAGCACGAGAGAGTAGACTATGACAGATCATTTGCCAATTTCTGGGTTAGAAGATTTGACAAATGACGCCATCATTTCCACATACGCAGCGGAGGAGCGAGGTTCCCAGACCAACATACTGATCAGAAACATGCTAGGGAAAAATAATAAAAGACCCACTGAACTGTGTTTACAGCTTAGAGAAAACAATGTAGCAGATGCCCTGAGGAGAGGGAGAGTGAGAGAGGAGGGCAAGAGGAGGGAAGAGAGGGGAGAGGGGAAGGGAAAATAGAGAGGAGAATGAAAGCGAGGAGTGAGGAGAAGAGAAGGATTTGGGAAAGGAGGTGAGGCTTCTGAAATAGCCACAGTTTAGGATGAAATCAAAGGAATAAAGTCATAAGGAAATATTAGGGTAAATGTTGGTATACTCAAGCAGAAGAAAACCAGCAACATTTTTAGGAAATGAAAAAACCCTACCAATTTCAAATAATTAATAGGGACAAATAATTAACATAGAACCATTGATTGATGCTGGGCTGGTCACTTAGTACTAATTGAGTACTCCTGCTGATGTATAGTTTTAATTCTAGTAATCATATAAAAGAACATTTACTTAACTTTCAAGACCAGGCTGAAGACTCAGATGAGTCATCCAATGTTAACCTTGGCCCTGGGTTTAAAAATCTAGTACCACAACAAATAAAAGTGTTTATTAAGTTATTCACTCAGTTCAGGAAAAAGACCTAGTTTCTAAGATAGTACATTTAAAAAAATAAAGACATCCACTTATGCATATAAACAGTAAAAAAGGAAGATTATCTGATTCTCTTAACATTTAATTCTTTTGATTGATTTTTTTTTTACAAATGGCCCAACTACTGTTGTGATTTGTATATTCCAAACATAAAATTTTATTAAAAATGGAATATGGTAAGAATAACTATTTATAATGATACTTGTGTGTGTGTGTGTGTGTGTTAACTTCATTTAGGGTTTTTATTGTTGTGATGACACACCATAACACAAAGCAACTTGGAGAGGACTTTATTGGTTTTTTACATATCTCAAATCAAAGTTCACTGAGAAAAACCAAGGCAGGAACTCAAACTGGGTGGGAACCTGGAGGCAGGAGTTTATACAGAAGCCATGGAGGAATACTGATTACTGGTTTGTAGCCTCCTCCTCCTCCTCCTCCTCCTCCTCCTCCTCCTCCTCTTCCTCCTCCTCCTCCTTCCTCCTCCTCCTCCTTCCTCCTCCTCCTCCTCCTCCTCCTCCTCCTTCAATAGAACTCAAAACCAGATGACTCTAGTTGTGTCAAGTTGACTAAATAGTATCAGCAAATATGTATTTATTTATATTTTCTACATTTTCATATTGGTCTGAAATGCCACTTGCTTACTTGCTCAAGACCATATAACTAGGAAATAATCCAAGCAAAAAGTCCCTCGAGTCTTCCCAAATCTTTCCTGTTGCTGGTTCCTGTTACATTCAGTGTTGAAAACCGAAAACCAAACCCAAAACAAACAAACAAAAACCAAGAGAGAAACCTTTAAGAGTCCTTAGATATGTTAGAGAAGTCTGAAATGGGGGCCTATACATCTATATGACTACCACAGAAGATATAGAACGCATACAGGAGACTCTAAACACATTTAGAGGACAGATGTGTTAAAAACGTAAAAAGCCAGAGGATTCCTAACTTATCAATTCAATTTTCCCTTCCTACTCTTTCAGGACATAGAAGAAAAAGAGAAGTCGGGGGAGCGGGAGGAAAGAAGAAAAAAGGAGAGAGGAAGAAAAAGAAGAAAAGAAGAAGATGAAGAAAGAGGGGGAGGAGGAAGAGAAAGAGGAGGAGGAGTAGCAGCAGCCAGCACCTGGGTTTTATATGTGACATTCTTCTTACAAATGTTTTTATTGTCAACTCATCAAGCAGGAAAATGTACATGCACAAGCACAGACTGCACAGGACAACAAATGGGAGATTGGTTGACCTTATTACTATAAAATGCCTTATAGATATTATTTATATGACCTTTTCAATGAATAAGTAATTCTGCAAAATTAAGTTAACTGTGAATGTAATTGTACGTTACAGGACTTTTAAGTGTCAGTTCTCTTTTTCCACCATGTAGGATGTGACTGAACATGTCAGCTTCAGTGGCAAGTACCTTTGCCCACCAATCCATCTTGCAAGCACCCTGAACTGAAATTTCAGTGAAGTATCAAATTGTTGATTATTTAATGCCAAGGTTTGCACTCCTTTATCAAAAATGGTTACTTGGCCATGATTAACAATTTATCTAGGCAAAAGCAAGCACAAAGGAGGAGTCCCACAGTTCTCTGCATGCTCCTCAGGCTTAATGTCACAGACAGAATAATGAACTAAATTGTAATGCCCTTAAACCTATTTGAAATGGTCTATCAATCAATTCTGGATTGCCTCTCTTAGTAATAATTGCTAGAAGAATTTCTTACAGTATTTAGTGCTAGACGTTTCACTAACTTGTGCATTAAAACTCTGCCTCCTGATTGAGCATTTGAGGGATTTATTTAAATGAATATCATCTTTTAAAGTTGGATTTTAAATTGATTAAGGTATTGGAGAACAGTGAATGGCAAATAAATTTTTTCTTAATAAAGGGAATCATTGTTCTCTTGATTAAGAATGAGCTTTCATCCACTTAAAACTTTGTATAGCAATAGCTTTGTACCACTTATTAAAAGGCACGACATCAGTAAGGGGCATAGTATCAATTATCTTTAATGAACTCTCATGAAATGGGTAAAGTATGGAAGAAGTACAAGTTTGCTGTATTGGCTTCTCCAAGGTGTTTTTCCTAGGCAAGAGAAGTCAAAAAATTAGGCATACAGTGATAATCTTTATGAGAATAGAACATGTCCCTGGTCTTATGTGTGGCAAAGGAGTTTCCTCATCTTTTCCCAGGGCATCCATCCCGGGGCATTACCTCCAACATTATGAGACATTTCTGCTCTTACCTTTGCTCACTTCTACACTCTCAAGGTCCAGCATTCATCCAATTTTGCTCACACCTGCATTTTCCACCCTGAAGTATCCTGCTATCTATGTGACCCACATTCTCTCCATAGGTCCAATTATTGTTTATATAAGGGCTCTGGGTTTGTAAGCATGGAGTTCTGGGTTGCCCACAGACATTATTATTTCACCCATGAGCCTTATTATTGCAAGTGTGTGAATTTTCAGAAAGTATTTTTTGTGTGTATCACATGAAGGCAGAATACCTTGATTGGTAAAAGTTAACAAATGGCTAACAAAATAAACTAATAGTTTTATATTAACAAGGTACTGTATAATATTAAATCCAATAAAAACCCTTTTTAAAAATGAACTGTTAATATAATTATCTGAAAGGACATTCTGCTATCCAATAATTGTCTGTATGTCAGGATCCATAATGGGACAAGCAGGTGATCTTCCCAAGATGGATTGCTTCAGATTTATTATATAATCTGCAACAAATTTGTTCTTATTGAGCAAGGCTGTAGGAAAATTCATTTTAGAAAAG
This sequence comes from Rattus rattus, assembly GCF_011064425.1. Taxonomy (NCBI): domain Eukaryota; kingdom Metazoa; phylum Chordata; class Mammalia; order Rodentia; family Muridae; genus Rattus; species Rattus rattus. Next base: position 84,493,160 of record NC_046161.1, on the reverse strand, counting down.
ATTCCTGCTGTTAGTATGCTTTTCCTGTTATTATTAAATATACATAACAATCACTAAGTAATAGCCCTTTGGAGCAGATCTGCAGTACGATGTACTGTCTCATAGTGATGCTATATAGACAAATAGATGACCTCTTAATTCTTAATGATGATCCTATAAGAATTCCTAAAATTATATCAGTAATCATTAAGCTCTTTTACAGTGGAACTATATTATTTTCTTTTTTGATAATCAAAACTGTAATGAGAACTCTGCCAGTCGTCCCATGTGTCACCAATTAATTGCTCTTAGATAGTAACCAGACTTTCTCCTACTCAGAGCGCATTCCAAGAGGTTGTAAAACAATTAACCAAAGATGGTGAAAAGGGACCTACTGATTTATTATAGGTGGTAGGACAGACGATAAAATATGGACTGGGTTTATCTATATAAAATTTCACTAATAACTTAGTTGTGGTTTTAAACCTTCAGTGAACTTGTGGAGCTGTGATAGGTGATGGATGTTTAGCCAGGTAATTACTCCTAATGGATATGCATGTAAACATTCTCATTACAAAAACTTCTGTTGCGGTAATTATTAAAAATACCCGCTGACCCTCGCTAGTTGGCATCGTTGGGCCAAGTGGCATTAGCCGGGTATATTCATCTCAGTGGTGGCTGGTTCTAGGGCACCATGCCATGCTACCCCCAGCTATTCTCTGTCCCCCCTGTTGCTACCCACATGCCGTGGCCACCCTCTCCCAGCTGGCTCTCTGCCACAAACTCTGCTCATTCTCCCGCAACCTGGTAAAAATCAGGACTCTAGATGTTTGTAACTCAACAATCAGATTTATAAGTTATATTCTCAATCCACAATCCGTCCACCCAGTAAACTCACAACCAATTGATAATGATATAAACCATCCACCTAGATAAGAAAAATTGACCTACAAAAATCTATCTCTTAAGAAATGTTCATAACTACCTGTGGCCATCTAAGGACCCGCGGATCTGGGTCGTCCTTCTCTGTCTCCATCTTGGTTCTCCCTCTTTCTTCTCTCTCTCCCCTTACCAAAACTCTATGACCGCCTCACTTTCTCTCTTCCAGTAACAGCCCTCGCCTCAACTTGTGCCAGCCTCACCTGCATATAGCCATCAACCCACAAACTTCTATTTCAATTTCTGATTTAATTTTTTGTGTGAACTTGTGATGAACTTTTTAACATGTGATCATGTATTCTGAAAGTTCTGAGGACAAAGAGATGAGAAGAAGAGAGTAGATATTTATTCTCTTTTCCCTCTTAGAGCGGGAATTTTTCCCTTACTAGAATATTTTGCCTTTCTCCACTTAGAAGAATTTTTCTCTTTCCCAGCCTAGAATCTTTCTGCTTCCCCCCTTAGATAGCTTTCATAGAGAACTTTTTTACAACTTAGTAATAAACACTATAATAGCTTTTCAAAGCGTCCCTTTTTCTTCCTGAGACTTCCCACTAGCAGGCTGAAGTTAGAGTAGATCCTGTTGAAATAGAACAAAGACCACATTACCTAATCCCCGCTGTCAGGCTACAGGCGTCAATCACCTAAGCCAGCCACCTCAGAAAGAGCAAGACAGTTTTTAGAACTTTTTAAACGTTATCATCAGCATTTCGGTACAGTTAGAGAGCTAGAACGTCTGGAGGCCCTCAGACTTCAAAGCCATCATCCTACTCTGTGTACCCACTCTACCCTCTCCTGGCCTGGAAGCTCCTAGCATTTTTATTTTATTTTATGAGTCAAGGTCAATTTTTAAATTCAGACATATAGTCCTATAAAAATACTGGGTTTTAAGATATAATTTGAATCTGGGATTATTAGATCAATACACAAATTCAGTAAGCCGGTTCTGGGAAGCCTGTAATATCTAATAACTATTTAAGAGTTTAAAAGGGTGAAAGTGGTAGTAACTAGTCATTTCTAAGGCACTAACACGTTCCTCACTATAGAGTTCTGTGTTTACAATAAGTTTATGATTGTCTTTGGATCAGTGTTAAACACTGTAACAAGATTTTTTAGAATACACCCATTTCCTGATAATTGAATTCTCTTCTGTTAACGGGATTCCACTGCATTCCTGAGTGGGATCCTTTCCTGTAGTGTGATTTTTTTCTTAGTTTATTTCCTTAAGCATCTGCTTATTCCTGATTTGTAGAAATGTGCCTATATTATAAGCTAAGGATTGCATTACACTTCATGTTTACTTGTTTCCTGACTTGAGTTTGCTAGCCGAGGAGGTAAAGACTAAATTCCAGAGAGGGAAATGGACCTAATGACATCTGAGGCTAGCAACTTTCATGAAAAACAATCCTTTGCTTATATGGACACGACATATGGAGCGAACAGAATCACTTGATGAGTACTGCTATCATTCCATTGTCTCCCCGAGTCAGTGTCTGCATGTTAAATAAGTGAACACTGAAATTCGCTTTTAAATATTTCAAGAAAGAAAGAAGTAAAGACAGTAGAGGAAATCCAGTCCGGGGATCATTAGTAATGAGTTATTGAACATGGTTTATAGCTTTAGTAGGTATTAGGACCCTTTACTTTTGGATATTTTTAAAAGTTATTCGTAATAAAAGTTATTTCTACATGCCACGATCAATAGAAATATCCTTATTAGAAGCCGAGGAAATACAGTTTCAGATTCTTGAAGACTTTAAAGACTAAAACTAACTCCTGTATGAATCATCTTGAATGATATTTATCAGAACATTTTACACACATTTGCATTCACAGTGACCTCAGTTTCAAAATAAATTTGCTTTGAACTTAATCTGAATACACCAAGTGAGAATATGAAGGGCAATGAGGAGGAAGTGAAATCTCAGCCCGACAGCAAACTTTCCCCACCCAGCCATCCAAGAGCTGCTCCTGAATGTCATCTCATTTTCATGCCGCTGAGCAAGACTGTATGAGAAATGACATCGAAAGGCCATAACACCAAGAGGACTGTCACCACTGTATTAAAGTAAAATCGCCCCTAGGACTTGAGTTCCTTTTCAATTTTAAAAGCTTAATGTCACAGACCACCCAGCACACCGGCGTGTTTCCAATCTAGCTTTCCTACAGGATGAACTAGAAAGAGATTTGCAAATGTGACGGCTTTTCATTTAAAAATAAAACAGAAGGGATGAAGACCGGTAAAAGCAGAATGCGATTCATTTCACCGTCCACTGTGAACCAGGCTCTCGTTGATATTCTTCTGCCAGTGAGCTCCACAGATGCCGAGGTTGCCCAGTTACAGCCAGGTTTCCTCCGGTTTTGAAGAAAATCGGTGTTGCAAGAGTAGGTAGAAATGATATGCAATGCTACCCCAGGCAAGAAGACAAATAAAAATGAATGGCTCTGAGTTGGTCACAGAGATTGGAGATAACCAGGCATCCAATGGTCCATGATTTTCCCCTGGCACATGTGAACATACAGTACATGCATACTATAAAATAAGACAAATGTAAAGTTCTATCTAAACCGAGTATGGATATTTTCCTGAGACAATTTCAAAAGGCCCAAGGTATCAATCACACATACTAAGATCCAGAACAGTAATAAGTTAGAGGATAAAATTAAGTATCGTCAAAATGTCTTCAAAGAATTCCTTGGGCTAGCACTTATACTATCTCCTCAAACGGCCAAGAAGGTACAGGGGCTGCTTTGGACATAACATCCATTAACGACAGAAAGGTTTACTGCTAAAAAATCAAATAGACGTCACCAACAATGTCTGTGAATGGGAACTAACACAAGCATTGACACAATTTAAATTATGCTTTAAAAGTAAAGTTGTTATGCAGAAGTCGGTAAAACGATGAGTCTAAGATACATATTTCTTTCTATTGAAAAATAAGCACTGAAATGGTCAAACGAAAGCACACAAATATTAACTGTTAAATATGTAAACCTACTCTGAGCGGGATGGAGCTTATGAGAAGCAGTGGCAATTGTAGCAGTTTTCATGGATATTTCTGGAACTAAAAGGAAACAGCTTTGAAGAGGGAGGTTTAAAATGAGCTACCTTCCAGCGCCATGTGTGTGGAAAATAACTCACCTGCTTCATCAAATTCTCACAGGAATTTTGTGAACTGGTTATTGAATATATTAAAATAAAATCAAAATAATTTAGTAATTTAATTAAAATATACAAAAACCTCTGAGAAAAGGTTCAGAGTTTAAGAGCACTGGCTGCTCTCCCTGGGACATGGGTTTAATTCACTACACCCACACAGCGCTCACAATTAACTGTAATTCCAGTTTAGGGGCTCAGTTATGCTTTTCTTGTCTCTGTAGGCACTAGGGAAGTGGTACACAGACATTCATACAGGCAACACAGACAGACAGACACACACACACAGACGCACACACACACACACACACACCACACACACACACACATACACACACATACACACACACATACACACATACATACACACACACATACACACACACACACTAAAATCTAAATTAAAAAACTAAAATTAAGTTGACTAAACTTAAAAGTAACCTGATAAGAAATGCAGTTAAAATTCAAAAGTCACTTTAAAATTGCTATACTCTGATTATTTCTCATGCATTTTTTGAAAAATTAATTTTTGAGATTTTTATATACAAGAATATATTTATATCATATCTTCCCATTCTTCTCCCTTCCCCAACTCATCACTCTCTCACTCCTCAGATTCAAAACCTCTTCTTTAATTTTGATTGTTACACACATACACACTCATATACATACAATAAAACTCGATTATTCCATTTAGTGTTGGTCTTAGGACTGACTGATTGAGATTGAATAACATATAAGGGGGCACATCCCTGAGGAAATATTCTTCCTTTCTTGGAAGCCAATGCTCGCCTCCGTCTCTTCATCTAGGAGTAGGCCCTTGTGATGTTTCCCTACTTCCATGTTGGCAAGTCAGCTGACATCACTGTGGATGTCTGGCTGGTCTGATCATTGTGGTTCATGGGCTTCATAGTTGGATCAGATTACAATTTCTTTCCGCTGGCAGATTGAATAGAATCTTCAGATTCTGTGAGGGATAGCGCTCTGGGAAGGAGCTTCCAGGTCTGTTCCAACTCAATTCCTCAAGCACCATGTTTGAAGTGTGTAGTATCTTCAACAGTAGAGTCTTACATTCGAGTTCTGGAAGGAGACCAAAGGCAGAGTCAATAACCAATGTTGTTTGGAGGAGACTTTTACACTCCCCCAACCAACAATTTGAAGGGGGTTTCTCATACACTGTGCTAGGATTCTAGTTAAATAGTCTATGATTCTTGGAGGAGCATTATCACCCCAAGTGTCCCAATGTAAAAATATATTCATGTTTCTGAACTTATGTGTAATATATGCTTTTTAAATGAACATAAAATAAAGTTTTCCTTTGTCATTTCGAGCATCCTTATTGGCATTTATTCCTCCTCCTGCCCTCAGTGTTACCTTCCCCTCTGTTTAAAGTTCTCCATGTTTTTGACATTGTCTCCTTCACAGTACATCGTTTACATGTTGAGTTGTAGGGGAGGTTAGCATGTAGAATTAGGTGACTATACATTTCTATTTAATTCAGTATAAGTGACATCAAAATTGATGAGTTGGAATAGGAGTAATTTTACAATACAAATCAACAAATCAATGCTGTTTTGAATTCTTTAGTTTTAATGTGTATTAACGTTTAGCTTGTGTGTGTGTGTGTGTGTGTGTGTGTGTGTGTGTGTGTGTGTGTGTGTGTACCACATGAGTGCAAAGCTCACAGGAACTATAGATGTAAGATCTCCTGAACTTGAAGTGACAGATAGTTGCTTGCCACCATATGGTTGCTGGGAACAGAAACCAGATCCTTGTCAACAGCAGCCAGGCTGAGCCATCTCTCCAGTCCCCGGTGCAGCTCTATAGACAACATGATTATGAAGCAAGTATTCATCTTCCAATTCCTTCCTCTATTCACTCCTTTCATGGTCTTGTGCCTCCTATGTTACTGGCTGGTAATTACCTTTCAAAAGCCTTGGGCAATATGTGTATGTGGGCAATATGTGTGTGTGTGTGTGTGTGTGTGTGTGTGTGTGTGTGTGTGTGTGTGTGTGTGTGTGTGTGTGTAGGCATGGGGGTAGGAGTTTTATAAAGTTTTGGTCCAATTAATACTGTATTACTGTTTTGGATAGAGTATTTACCAAGGAATAAGCCCTTCTGGATCCAAAGCTGAAGAAACTCTGATGTAAAGGCAAAGGCAATAATGGTAGAGAAGTCATAAGAAAACGGAGACCAGGTTTTTGTAGCCCTCTTCAGTCACCCACTGGACATCTTTATAATCAAAAGTCTTATGTTCAGCAAAAACAGCCTTAGGTCCCTGGAAAGTAGTTTAGACAACTGTAACACCATATGGGAAAAGTGTCACATACAATCAAGACAGTAAGAAGCTAATACGGCATGTCTCAGCATGATGATCTCCAGACGTAGAGACTTTTAAGTCACTTAAGAATGGTGAATCACAGGGTTTGCTTAGGTGTTCCTTTGATTGTCCTTTATAGATTGATAACAAAGCAACTATGACTGCTAGGATGAGCTGCCTGCTCTCTGAGTTGACTTCGGAGGCTTACCAAGAGCACACATGGGATGAAATACTGTTTCTTACCCTGTTGCTCATCTCGTTCCTCAGCGTCAGGAGAAACTTTGAAGCAGTTGGTTCAGCACGGTGGTGCCACACTTCAAGGTTAAAGAACCAGTTCATTTGCCCGCTGTGACAAATGTAACCTGGCCTCATCAGTCCTAAACCCCACATCTGCTTTCCTTAGTGTTCAATTTTATACCAGTGGACCTCCCACTAAAATCATACACCCTGGCACTTCAACCACTGCTTTTAAACTGCTCCTGTTAGAACTATGTGGTGAATCCCAACAAAACCCCACCATACAGCAAGTCTCACGTGGGACATTTATTGGAAGTAGAAATAAAGACAGTCTCTAGAAGAGGGAGGAAAGAAGAAGAGGGAGGCAGGGAAAGCAAGGCTTTTATTGGGTCTGTGATGCATGCACAAAGGGACTTATGACAAGGACCATGGTGCATGTGCAAAGGGACAGACACAGGAGCAATGGTGTTGCCTTGTGGGCCGCTAGAGAGGATGTCTTGTCACCAGGTCCCTCGAAAAGCAGGTTTTAAAGATGCCTGATTGTCATGAAGTCACTTCTAGCTGCCCATGGATGTGCCTGATTGCCAACAGCTACTCTTGAGACACATCACTCAGCACTGTGAGGTTACAATCATGAGGGCCCATTCTCCGGGATGGAGGATGGAGGAAGGGGTGCTATTTCAGAATAGTGGGAACTTCCAGAATTGGGAGTAAGCTGCAGCCAAACTTGTTCTTATGCCATTCCACCCACAGATACTAGTAGCCCATTCAAGAGGCAAGACGTTTCCTGGTGTAATCACATCTTAAAGAATATGCATTCTTAACATTGTTGTACCAAAGATTAAATGTCCAAGGACTTTGGAAGACACATTTAAAATATGAAACCCTTAAATGTTGTTTATACGTCAGGTAATCCTAATAGGTTTAGAGACATTCTCAACTTGAAGACAGAAAGAAGTTTTTCTTTAGGAACAGACAGCATTTAGTGTAGCTGAACTTAGCATCCCAGTCACGTATGCAGTTATCAAATGGACTGCTACTTGGCAACAGAAATGTTATTTATCTCTGGTACTTTCTAATTCTTGGTACAAAGAGCTCTGGGCTCTTTAGGGGTTATCATTTGTGGCCAGACTCATGAAAAACCTTGAAACTCAATTTGGTTTTCTACTGATGGATGATAGTAATGTATTCCATCCCATCCCACAGTCATACCTGCCTCTCGGCAACCAACCCCTTGCATATCTCACAGGGAATTTTAAGTATCCCCAAACTACTTCAGTCTAAAGCTGAAAACTTGTTAAGTTAGTGGAAGTACAAGCAATTCCGGAAGGACTGTGCGCTGCAGTTGTCAAAATCACAGCAGGTGGAGGTGATGAGATTACACAAAAAAAGAGTGGCCAGGTTGAACGCTTGTGGGGACATCTTGCTCTGATCTGTGCTCAATTGTGAAATGTAAAAGCTGAAGCCATAGAATGTGTCCTGTGATGCATGTTAATTTTATATTTTAATTATTTCCTCTTGTGTTATAAAATCACCATCCAAGTATGTTTTAAAACAAATCTCTATAAAAATGACAGTGGAAATGGTACATGAAGCACTTGCAATAAAATAAATTTCCATAAAAATGTATTACCTTTTTAATTAGATATTAAGACGAGTACAAATAACAAGGCAGTTTCTGCCTTTATGGGGATGGTTTGAATACTTCACTGAGAACTGTAAAATGCCATTATATCTGATATAGCCCTCACCCCAGCCTACCATATGCGGCAGAATTTGGTTTGTCGAAGTTTAATCTCTTAAATTAGTACCAAGAATATTGTGTTGGAATACAATAAAGCAGCTAATAAAATTGTATGCCAAGCCTCTAATCGAAGCAGTAACACAATTGAGTAGGGTTCATCGAAAATCAAACTTTACAGCAAATATGAGAAAAAAGAGTAAGTATCAAATAAAAACATAAACAGAATTCATGCATGCTCGCTTTAAAGCTAATTCTATTTTGATGACTCAGAACTTCCAGTAAGCGCTGCGTTTGATCTGGAGGAATTAAAAAAAAATACATGCTGTAGAGCTTGGTACCTATCTTCCTATTTTACTGCATCTTTTAGGTCTCATAGTTTATACATATCCATTCTTAAATCAAAATGCTTCTAAAATGTAAAAAAAAAAAATGTAAAAACATGTTTACCACTAGATACCTGTGGTAGTTTGAATTAGACTGGTCTTCATAGGTTCATGTATTCTGAATTGTTGGCTTTGCATTGGTGGACAGCTTAGGAAGGATTAGGATGTATGGCCTTGTTGGAGTAGGTGTGCTACTAGGGGTGAGCTTTGAGGTTTCAAATGTCCATAGCAGACCCAGTCTCTCCCTCTTTAGCTTTCTGGATTGGATATAAGTTCTCGGCCACTGCTCCAGTGCCAGGCCTGCCTGTTTACTTCCATGCTATCTTCCATGACGATCATGGACTCACCCTCTGAAACTGTAAGCAAATCCCCAATTAAGTGTTTCTTTTTATATTTTACTTTGTCCCTGGTGTCTGTTCACATCAAGAACAGGGACTAAAAGCAAGAGCTTAGCTAGCAGCTGTCATCTGAAGACGTTACAAAAATGTTTGTCAGCAAGAAGAATGTCAGTCATCAAACAGGGACGCCTTTGTTGCTCAAAAGCAGCTGTTGCACTAATCTACACATACGATACTGTTCAAACTCTCAGACATGTGACTGACACGCAGGAGTTATGATTGAAGGTCTCTAAAAGTAGATTACTCTAATTGAGCTGTATCTACTTTGAGAACTGCAGGGGTCCAGCCCCGACTGTCCTTTCTTCTTTCTTGGTTCTCTCTTGAGTTAAGTCTAGGGGGAAAAGTGTTGGCAGGGGCAAGACTTGATCTTGCAAGATATTGAGGATCGCTGTATAATGATAAAACATTTACCTATCTTAAGTCTATGTCACTTTGCTCCATTAGCTGACCTGCCTTTCTGAGTTGCTCTCAGGCCAGAAACTGCACTCTGGCGTTTAGTACCTCATGGTACCTCTGTTTTACCTTTGTTCTATCTCTTCAGGAACTGCAGTTGAGTCACAGGAAGAAAAAAAGACACTTTGAAAAGTGATTTTGGCCTTTATTTAGTTCTCCAAAATGTTTATACAAAAGGTCTCCTCCAAAAAGTTCTCTCTAAAAAGTTCTCTAAGATAGTTCTCTCTTGTTCTCTAAAAAGTTCTCTCTGCTCTCTTCTCCTAAACTTGCTCTATCTTCCTGCTTTGATGTGACAATCATGTCCTTACTCTTAGTGCCGTGCCTTCCAATGCTACTACTCCCAATCGCTATGTCTTTTCTCCCGATGCCATCATTCCCAATGCCCTTTCTTCTAAGTTCTCTCTAAGAACTTTCTAAGAATAACTGATACGCCTTCTATTAAAAATGACAAATTTGAATCTGATTTCGAGTGAATAATTTATTTGTCAAAGGTTATTTAAGGAGGTTTCCATGGATACTCACAAAAGTTCATCGTATGACTGTAAGAATGTGGCCCCATTAACACAGCCCACCTCAATCATCTTCACATTGTAGTACCTTCTTAGAACATTGCTTCTCTGTCTCTGCCCACTGCTTGTCTATACACCTTTTCTGTCTAACCTGAACTCTACACAACAGATTTTGGTGTGCAACCAATAATTTCAACATGTGAATAACTGAACATCATAAATTTCATCTTTTCTCTATTACTGAGTCTTTGAGTTCTATTACAAGAAATGGAGCTAAACTAAGGCTTTGCCATTTCTCATTCACTGAGGCACATGTTGCGTGCAACCACCATTGAAGAGGAATATGTTGAATAATCAACATTATATTTCATGCCTTTTCTCCCATATGTGAACCATATCAATTCTATATACCATTTCTATTAATTTTTTCAGCCTAAACTGTTTTGTTCCCTCTTTTTTTTTTTTTGGTATGGTATAATCTTTTTTTTTTTTTTATTAACTTGAATATTTCTTATATACATTTCGAAAGTGTTATTCCCTTTCCCGGTTTCGGGCAAACATCCCCTCCCCCTCCCCTTCCTTATGGGTGTTCCCTCCCCACCTCCCCCCATTGCCGCCCCTCCCCCAACAGTCTGGTTCACTGGGGTTCAGTCTTAGCAGGACCCAGGGCTTCCCTTCCACTGGTGCTCTTACTAGGATATTCATTGCTACCTCGAGGTCAGAGTCCAGGGTCAGTCCATGTATAGTCTTTAGGTAGTGGCTTAGTCCTGGAAGCTCTGGTTGCTTGGCATTGTTGTACATATGGGGTCTCAGGCCTTCAAGCTCTTCCAGTTCTTTCTCTGATTCCTTCAACGGGGGTCCTATTCTCAGTTCAGTGGTTTGCTGCTGGCATTCGCCTCTGTATTTGCTGTATTCTGGCTGTGTCTCTCAGGAACGATCTACACTTCTGCACTTCTTTGCTTCATCCATCTTGTCTAATTGGGTGGCTGTATATATATGGGCCACATGTGGGGCAGGCTCTGAATGGGTGTCCCTTCAGTCTCTGTTTTAATCTTTGCCTCTCTCTTCCCTGCCAAGGGTATTCTTGTTCCCCTTTTAAAGAAGGAGTGAAGCATTCACATTTTGATCATCCGTCTTGAGTTTCATTTCATTCTAGGCATCTAGGGTAATTCAAGCATTTGGGCTAATAGCCACTTATCAATGAGTGCATAGTTTTGTTCCCTCTTAATTGTTCAGAAATCAAGAAGAGAGATACAGTATGTAGGGTAACTAGTGATCCATGCTTACTCAAAATTCTTAGAATCTGCTTCCAAAGCTGGACATGATAGTACATGCCAGGATTTAAGATGTGGAGGCATGAGGATCAGAAATTCATGGTCATCCTAAGTTGCAAAATGAATACAGACTGGCCTTGGCTGCCTCATACTTTATATAAAACAAAAACAACAACAGCCAAAAGAATAATTACTCTGTGGACAGTATGTCTGATATTTCTTAAACTGGTCTTGACATGGTACAATGCATACATAGAGTACTGATTAATACGTATGCTGAGATGTTTCACTAACCCTCTCCTGTAGTCTTTTTCTACCTTCTTATTCTTCAAGAAGTAAAAGCAGGTATATTTTTAATATTCTATATGAAACATAAGGACTGATAAATCACCAGAATATATTAGAACAAATAAATACATTTTCTTGGAGGATTTTTTAATTGTATGTTTGTCTTATTTGCATGTATGTCTGTGTACCATGTATGTGAAGTACAGGCCAAGGCCAAAGGATGATACAGAATCTTCCAAATTGGAGTTGTGGATGGTTGAGGGCAGCCAAGTGGATACTGGGAATCCAAATCCAATCCACTGAAAGAACAGCCAGCATTCTTAACCACAGAGCTAGCTCCCCACACCCCAGAAAACATCAAATAAGGATAAAATTATCCTAAATAAATTAGGCCATACCAGTATTGGTTAAGTAAAGGCCGATAAAGACAGAATTCACTCTAATGCATTAAAATGAGGTTACTAAACTATTTTGTGTCACAGAAAATATTTTATGTATAATAATATAAAAATCACTTTACCATGTAAGCTGTTTTATTTTTATAAACAAATTCATATGTAGAAAAATAAGGATTATTATTACTAATAGTCATTTCTTATTTGGGGGTGGTGCAGCGAACTTTATTGATGGCATTAAAGAGAGAAGGGAGGGTTCCCTAAGTCCCTCCTGTTATTATGGGATCTGGGATGAAATTGTGAGGGAGATGCTCAGTGTTGGGTGCTGAGTTGGGATGGGGACTCCTCAGCAACTGAGGGCCTCTCTCTTGCTCTCAGTATCCTTGCTGGGCTCGGGTGGGTGGTCCAGGGTTTCTAACTCTTTGGGGGCCATGGAGGCCATGAGGTCCACCACCCTGTTGCCGTAGCCATATTCATTGTCACACCAGGAAATGAGCTTTACAAAGTTATCATTGAGAGCAATGCCAGCCCTAGCATCAAAGGTGGAAGAGTGGGAGTTGCTGTTGAAGTCACAGGAGACAACCTGGTCCTCAGTGTAGCCCAGGATGCCCTTTAGTGGGCCCTTGGATGCCTGCTTCACCACCTTTTTTATGTCATCATACTTGGCAGGTTTCTTCAGGTGGCATGTCAGATCCACAATGGATGCATTGGGGGTAGGAACACGGAAGGCCATGCCAGTGAGCTTCCCGTTCAGCTCTGGGGTGACCTTGCCCACAGCCTTGGCAGCACCAGTGGCTGCAGGGTTGATGTTCTGGGCTGCTCCACGGCCATCACGCCACAGCTTTCAAGAGGGGCCATCCACAGTCTTCTGAGTGGCAGTGATGGCATGGACTGTGGTCATGAGCCCTTCCACAATGCCAAAGTTGTCATGGATGACCTTGGTAAGGGGGGGCTAAGCAGTTGGTGGTGCAGGATGCATTGCTGACAATCTTGAGGGAGTTGTCATATTTCTTGTGGTTCACACCCATCACAAACATGGAGGCATCGGCCAAAGGGGCTGATATGATGACCCTTTTGGCCCCACCCTTCAAGTGAGCCCCAGCCTTCTCCATGGTGGTGAAGATGCCAGTAGACTCCATGACATACTCAGCACCAGCGTCACCCCATTTGATGTTAGCGGGATCTCCCTCCTGGAAGATGGTGACGGGCTTCCCATTGATGACAAGTTTCCCATCCTCAGCCTTGACTGTGCCGTTGAACTTGCCATGGGTAGAGTCATACTGGAACATGTAATGTAGACCACGTAGTTGAGGTCAATAAAGGGGTCGTTGATGGTAACAATGTCCACTTTGCCAGATGCAGAGTAGAAGGCACCCCTGGTAACCAGGCGCCCAATACGGCCAAATCCGTTCACACTGACCTTCACCATCTTGTCTATGAGACGAGGCTGGCACTGCACGAGAAGATGCGGCTGTTTCTGGAACAGGGAGGAGCAAAGAGCCACTAACAGTCATTTCTAATGTTTAGTTTTCTCCTAGACATTGTTCAAGTCTTTAGAAAACAATTAATAGGGGTTGGGGATTTAGCTCAGTGGTAGAGCGCTTGCCTAGGAAGCGCAAGGCCCTGGGTTCGGTCCCCAGCTCCAAAAAAAAGAACAAAAAAAAAAAAAAAAAAAAAGAAAGCAATTAATAAATATTACTGATTAAGATAATTGATTATTAATCAAAAATAATAAAAATTATGTTTTTCTCAAATTGAAAGTACTATTAAATAATTTATACATGTAGTATTTGATACCAGCAGGGAATCCCATTGACCCCATCTAGTAAATTTGGCTTATTTATGCAACTTATTAAATAGCACTGATTTGAACAATATTTAGTTGTTGAAGATGGTTTTATGCACAAGATCATATATTTCTATTTGGCTAAAATTCACTAAAAAGGATTTTTAGTCAGCTGAGCAAAATGTATCTTTGCCCTTTGTTCTAAATTCCAACAGTCAACAAATTGTTAGCCATCCTTCAGTATCTGGCTCTTCCATAAGAAGCAATTGTTGCCTAAGTTTATTATGTAATTAAATATCTTCTGTAGCGTAGTGTCTGTACTGGGTAAGGTAAGAACATAATGACAGGAAATCATATTTTAATTGGAAGATTCAAACAAAATTGGACACTAGAATCCAATAGGTATGTTAGAAATTATAGCAAAAGATATACTATAATTTATTAAGAGAAAAATTGATAGTACTTAGGATTTTACATGAAAAGACAAACTGATACAAGAGACCTAGAAGTGGGCATGTGATATACATGTAATTATCAAGATTTTATTAAATGATTAGCAAAGCTTATCTGACCAGTGTTTGTGCTTTTTTGCAAAGTAGAAATCCCATGGAGGTAAAAAGTACTTGCTGTGCTCATATTGGTCTGGGAATAGAATTTGTTACCACCACTATCAACAATTTGTGTTCTGAAACGGTAGTTCAATTCTCTGGTACCCAACAAATGCAAAATAAAGATTTATATGATGACTAAAGACACATTAAATGGACACAGGTATTTTAAAAATGAGTTAGTATTTTAATTCATATTTTCCGTTTGTTTTAAAGAAATGGGTGGAGCTCCTGGGAAAAAGAAATATAAAAACTACAAAATTATGCTGATTTTGAAGCCTCAAAGTAGGCAATTTGGATGACTTCAGAAGGAGGGATGCTTAATGGTTGATATAATGGCAAGCACGCACAGCACATGCTTAGAAGTCAAAGAGAAACTGCTGTGAGGATTTCCGTTAGAACGAAAGACTGACCCGAATGCACGATAGAGTTGTAATGGGAAATTTCAGGTCCCAAGCCATCTGCTTGGAGCCTAAGCCTCTCAGTGCCAAGCATCTGATAAATAGTTAATGAATTCAGTCCTTGACCTGCTGAAAATAGCTTTTCTCCATGTTGGTGGTGTTGAAATATGATCAAGGGAGCTGCCCGCCTCAGCTCCTTCCAGGTTTCTCCGTCTCCCAATGTGCCAAGCCTTCCTCCTCACTTTCTCCTGCTTGCTTAGCCTCTTAAGACAACCCGATGATGTTTTCATATAAAGATGTGATTCTACAGTAGCCCACAATTTTGTGAAGGGTTTTCTAATAAAGTTAGTAAGAAAAATACAATGACTTTCCCTTGAAATAGTTTGTTAGGAGCTGAAAATTTTAGATGAATGATCCACTTATTTTTGCAGTAAGAAAATATTAATCACTTGATGTGAAATGTTCTTGTATTTCCCTTAGGGACTTTCAAAGAGGCATTTTGTGACTTGTGTAAAATTATCGTTGTCTTTACTATGGCTTTATTTTACTAAAAACGTGCTTTTCAAAAGTTGGAAGATACCTTTAACTATGTGAAACTCAACAGAATCAGAAAATTAATTATCTTGTATGCCCTCAAATTTTTATCATGCCTTGTCATTAGCTTTATAACCAAGGAAACATGTTCAGTGTCAGAACTGTTCTCTGACACCTCCTTGTGCTTGATAGCTATTTGTGCTTTTTAAAAGATTAATCTTAATCTTTTCCGATATTTATTCTCAAAGTGGAAGAGGATGTAGAAACAACAGGACAGGCAAGTGTGGCCAGGTGTTAACTTGTGACTGGAGAACTGAGTTCGGATCTTTATTTGAAATGGCAACATCACATCACTTGCCAAAGATATAAGAGCAGCAAATACATTTAGCCTCTTTCAGAAATTGCTTTCATTCTTCATTTATAAAGGGACGATAGGGAAAACACAACTCACATCTGTTACTTGTGTCTCATCTGAGTAATTGAAGAGAGAGAGAGAGGACAGGGAGAGAGGACAGGGAGAGAGGACAGGGAGAAGGAGAGGGACAGGGACAGGGAGAGGGACAGGGAGAGGGAGCACCAGTGAGGCAGGGAGGAAAAGAATACATTGCTGGTCGCTTTTCATCACTGTGAAAAATATTGAACAGAAACTGTTTAAAGGAAGGAAATATATTCTTTGCCTCATAGCCGCAGAAGCTTAATGTTTCTACACGCAGAGTAGGTGTCGGCATAAAACGATGAACAAGAGCAAGGTGCACCGGCAGGAGATACCCCACCCTGCACCCCAGTTATCTGTCCCTCCACTAGGTAGTCCAGCCTCCTGATTTCTAGGGCTTCCAGGCAGTCTATCAAATTATGAATGCATCTCTGGAACAATGCATTGATTAGATTAGGACCCATCATTTTCCAAAAGTCAATTAAAGTAAACATTTATTTAAATATAAGAATAACAGAGACTAGCAGTACTGTCCAAACTTGTATCCCTGACTCAGGAGTCTTAGGAAACAAGATGTCAAGTTCTCGGGAAAGACAAAAAATGTTCCAAATTACATTAGGCACAGAGAAAGACTCCGGGGCGTTTCACAGAAACATTACTAGCAATAAACTCATAATTCATCCACATTAATTTTATGTTGTTATGAAAATGGGCTGGTTAGATTTTGCTAAAGCTTTGGAAATCCCTCTAAATTCTGAATACATATACATATATGCATACATACATACATTCATATATATATGCATGCATACATACATACATTCATATATATATGCATGCATACATACATACATACATACATACATATGCTAACTTACTGTGTCCTCTCTGCTGTCAACACTTTTCTACATTTGTTGTGGGCTAAGTACACTAAGAAGCTCTGCCTCACAAGAAAGGGATGTTGGAAAGGCAAAAACTGATCCAGGCAGGTGAGCATGGCTATTGGCTCTCAGGAAACACCCTTAGGAGAAGTCTTTCCAGGAGACTTCGCTGGTGGAGGACATTATTACCACATCTACACGACACCCAGAAAAGGTATTTAGAAAAGTAGAGTAAAATGACCCCAAAAATAAACCTCACGCTGGAGAAGCTGGACCTTGAACACTGTAGAGAGTCCTTCAGAACCAGAAGGTAGAAGCCGCACTGGTTCCATCTGTGCCTGCAGGACCAGACACCTTCGCAGGTAACAATAGGTGTGAGGCACACTGAGTGCAGAGTCCACTCATAGCAGACAGAGAGTTCACCTTAATCCTTCTACACTGCTTTTGCTCTTACTAGGGGTGTGAGCCTTGCCTACTCTCAACCCCTTTGTACTTAGTTTTCTGTTGAAAGCATTATGTTTTAAGTAAACACTTAGGACTCAGCTTTGGGAAATCCTTAATTAAAACTGAGAGACACCAGGAAGTGGAAAAAAGAAGTCTGTCTCAAATGATGAAATTAAAGAAGACATATTTTAATAGGCTTTACTTGTAAACAATGTTTTTTCCATCTATATTAAATTGGGTAATTCTTATTTACATTTCAATTGTTATTCCCTTTTCCGGTTTCCAGGCCAACATCCTCCTTACCCCTCCCCCTTCCTTTCTACATGGGTGTTCCCCTCCCCATCCTCCTCCCATTACTGCTCTCCCCCCAAGAATCCCATTCACTGGGGATCCAGCCTTGGCAGGACCAAGGGTTGTCCCTTCCACCGGTGCGCTCGCAAGGCTACTCATTGCTACCTATGCAGTTGGAGCCCAGGGTCAGTCCATGTATAGTCTTTGGGTAGTGGCTTAGTCCCTGGAAGTTCTGGTTGGCTGACCTCGTTGTTCATATGGGGTCTCGAGCCCCTTTAAGCTCTTTCAGTCCTTTCTCTGATTCCTTCAACAGGGGTCCCGTTCTCAGTTCAGTGGTTTGCTGCTGGCATTCACCTATGTATTTGCCGTATTCTGGCTGTGTCTCTCAAGAGAGATCTACATCTGGTTCCTGTCAGCCTGCACCTCTTTGCTTCATCCATCTTATCTTGTTTGGTAGCTGTATATGTATGGGCCACATTAGGGGTAGACTCTAAATGGGTGTTCCTTCTGCCTCTGTTCTAAACTTTGACTCACTATCCCCTCCTAAGGGTATTCTTGTTCCCCTTTTAAAGAAGGAATGAAGCATCCGCATTCTGGTCATCCTTCTTGAGTTTCATGTGTTCTGTGCATCTAGGGTAATTCGAGCATTTGGGCTAATACCCAATTATCAGTGAGTGCATACGATGTGTGTTTTTCTGTGATTGGGTTACCTCACTCAGGATGATATTTTCCAGTTCCATCCATTTGCCTATGAATTTCATGAAGTCATTGTTTTTGATAGCTGAGTAGTATTCCACTGTGTAGATGTACCACATTTTCTGTATCCATTCCTCTGTTGAAGGGCATCTGGGTTCTTTCCAGCTTCTGGCTATTATAAATAAGGAACATAGTGGAGCATGTGTCTTTGTTATATGTTGAAGTATCTTTAGGTATATGCCCAAGAGAGGTATAGCTGGGTCCTCAGGTAGTGCAACGTCCAATTTTCTGAGGAACCTCCAGACTGATTTCCGGAATGGTTGTACCAATCTGCAATCCCACCAACAATGGAGGAGTATTCCTCTTTCTCCATATCCTTGCTAGAGTCTGCTGTTGCTGGAGTTTTTGATCTTAGTCATTCTGACTGGTGTGAGGTGGAATTCAAGGTTGTTAAGCAATGTTTTTAACTGAAATAGAATTACATCATTTTCTGGTCCCTTCATATTCTCCCAGTCGCCTTCCTTTAAACCCTTCACATATTCACCACACTCTCAAATTGCTAGACTCTTTCTTTTATTATTATTGTTACACACACATTCATATACACATATACACAACCACAGATACACACACACACACACACACACACACACACACACACACACACACACACCCTCTGCTGAGTCTGGTTTTACTCTTTGTATGTAGTTTAAAGTTGACTGTTCCATGTCAGACAACCAATAAGGAGCTCCTTTGGAGAGCTAACTTTCTTTTTCTCAGCAGTCATTTGCTCCTGTAGTTCTTTGCCTAGGTGTTTTTCTCCTAGCTGTTTCTAGGAATGCCTGTTTCACAGCACTCTTCCTGGTATTCTGCAGAATAATTACTTCATTTACTTCATTTCTTAAATATTCAAGGCTTTTTGATTATAAAAAATGAAGAAATAAGGGAGAAGTCCTGTGAATGTACTAAATCATGACAGGACATCAGGGCAATAAGTCAAGGTAGGAACCCGGAGACAGGAACTACACAAATGCTTCACTCTTGATGCCAGTGACTTCTTCTATTTTTCATTAAATTACTAATAGATTCCTAAAAGTATCTCAGTTCACACTTTTTCAAGTTTATTGAAAGTTTCATACAGGAGAAACTTTATCATACATTTGCCATTTCAGAGTCTGCTCAGGCTGCTCTGCTATTAAACATGCTTCTGAAGTACCAATTAGCCCACAAACAGCTTCCTCACTGTACCCTGTGGCTACCTTAACCAACATCTCTCTCAATGAGCTCTGAATCTGCACCGATTCAGTGCTCCCAAGGCAGCATATCTACAAAATTACTTTTCTGTTGCTTTGACAAACACCATACCAAGGAAACGCGTAACATAAAGCATTTAATTGCTCTTATGGTTTCAACGCTTCAGAGTCCGTGGTGTTTGACCATAGGCATGGTGTCAGGAACAACTGATTATTTGCATCTGGATGTGGAAGAGGCAGAGAGAACATACTGGTGATGGGAGAGTATTTCAAACTACAAATCCACCGTCAATAACATACCCCTTATAATAATAGGCCATATCTTCTAATATTTCTAAATAGTTCCATCAAGTGGGGACAGAATCTATGGAGGCCAAACTCATTCAAACCACGACATCTGCCTCAGGACAAAAGGAGGCTGTTTTTGATATCTTATGGAAAAGATCTCATTTTTTTCTACCTGTATCCTGACAACTTGTGTTAAGCTGAATTCAAATGAAACAGATTAGTTTATCTTTGTGGGGTATATAAAAAATATGTTAGCATTTAAGCTATACTGTGACTACTATTCATAATAGTTATCTAACCCTACAAAAAGAGACAACAAAAAAGATTGAGCAAAAAGATACTAAACATTTGCTAGTTGGTGCCATCCCGGACAAGGAGGCTGAGAGAACGGTGTAATTATTATAGAGGTGAGCCCTGTGAAAGAGAAGCCTCACAAAATTCGCATTAACACAATATGCAAAACGACCTGAAGGCTTGATTCCCCCCATGAAAGATTCCAATATTAAAATACAAACAAATTTGAAAGCAACCTGAAATGAAAATGCAGCTGAAATGGCCTTCTGCTTAAATACAGGTGCTTAGAGAAGTGTTTGTGTAGAAAGAATTTCTTATAAATGACATCCATAAATTTAAAAGGCTGATAGCCAATGAGCTGAGGCAGGAAATAGGAGGTGGGGCACTTGCAGGATGAGAGACGATTCCAGGAAACAGTGAAAGTATAAAAGGGGGAAACACTGGGAGAGGTGTTATGGGAAACACTGAGGGAGATTCAAGGGAGTTGCAGGGAGGGATGCTGAGGAAAATGCTGAGGAAGATGCAGGTCAGGACTGAAGGAGAGGTAACTAACGGTGTGGAAGACAGGGAAGTTTGAATGGGTTAACTAAGTTATGATCTAGCCCAGGAATGAGACAGAACTATGGTCTAGGCACTTAATAACAAATAATTAGTCTCAGAGTCTTCATTTTGGGACCACAGCTGATTTATTTTTTACTATTCACTTACCAAGGCGTGCCGCACCCATTTCATCTGTGACAGAAGAGACCATACTACATTTCTAGCTGGCAGCAGATGACAGCATCATCTACATGGTACAGAACACAGACACATGAACAATATGAGTGTAAGGGATGGGGCGGGGGTGGAGATGTATGCCAAGGTTTCAGAAATCCACGGAACCTGGCCATTATAGACCAGAATCAAATGTTTTACAAGAAATCCTGAGAGGTTATCAGATGAGGTAAATGTAAGCCCAAGACTCTTCAGACACCAGAAGGTTAGAGATTGGAAGATCACTGGACAACCACCAAGGAAAACAGCAGACAGAGTGGAGCTAGGCTAAGAGAGAGGCTGTCTGGGTTTTAACCATCAAGCTGAAGGGATGAAGTTACTTTACTCCAATCTTTTGGAGCCAGACAATTCTATCATGAGCTTCAGATGTCTGATATGATGCTACAGAATTTGATATTCTTTTTTTTTTAAGATTGATTATATATAAATATACTGTAGCTGTCTTCAGACACACCAGAAGAGGGCATAGGATCTCATTATAGATGGTTGTGAGCCACCGTGTGGTTGCTGGGATTTGAACTCAGGACCTCTAGAAGAGCAGCCAGTGCTCTTAACCGCTGAGCCATCTCTCCAACCAGAATTTGATATTTTCATTCTGAGCTTTTGTCCTATTTTGATATAACCATTCATCATTATTTCTCCTTTTTGAAATGAGAACATTTATGATAAGCCATTGAATATTTACCATATGTAACTTTTTATTATATGAGGTCCCTCAGTAAATAAGAGTATCTTGAATCTCAGAAGAGACTTTGAACTTTTGAACAGTGTTAGTATTGTTTAAGACCAGGAGACTTTTGACGTTGCAATGAGTGAATTTTGAATGATGAAATAAAAATAAGCCTATGGGAGCCAGAGAAGCAATGTTATGACATAAACATAATATTTTTGAGAGGGATTTGATAGTTATCCTAATTATCAGCTTGATGGGATTTAGAGTGTAGAAATAAAAGTTTTGGGAAAGTTTATGAGGGCATTCCCAGGAAGAAAAGGGAACGGTGAATTGGAAACCAACATTTATCTCTCTTTGTATTTCTTGATGCTGGGTTTAAAATGATCAGTCACAGCTTCAGCAGACCTTACTGCCATACCTTCTCAGCCATAAATTATAATTCAGTAGAAAATGTCTTCTTTGCACTGGATAAAAGTGCCAAGGCTAGGTTTGATGGAAGTATTATGCTCCTATACAAATGATATGGGGTTTTATACAATTACCAACTCTACAGATCGAAAAGGTTACCTGTAGAGGCTGACTGAATACATGATACGATTCCCATGAGGGACAACAGAGAAAATATTTACATCTGTCTTGGTAAACCATCTTGCAATCAGCTCTTGACTGATAGAGTGAAATGAGCCAAACAGGTCCTTAAAAAAGGAGCAAAGTAAAGGTGTATCTTAGATCCAGGAAGTAGTGCTTGCCAACAGCATAATAGGTAGCTCATTTCCTACCTGGAAGGGAAGATTCAGGAACTTTTCTATGAAGCAGGTGACATGTCCAAGGTTAAGAACCAAGCAACTTCTGCAGTGCTGAGCTGCACGTTTTGAAACATTTTTATGTGTCTGGGTTCATCTTCCCTTTTAATGTCTTCTCGAGATTACTACTGAAGGGTGGTGATGTTCATTCATTAGTATTTATGTGCCAACTTGGTCATACTTTTATTATTTCAATTTAGTTCTGTGCAATGACTTTTTGGTTTTTGTCTAAAACCTTTATTTTTATGATGTCTATGTTGCTTAAGAAAGTGCCAACATTGCAATATTTAAAAAAAAGTACCAGATGCTAAGAATATCTGACAGAGCAAAGTTGAGCATTATTTCAGAAAAAGCAGTATTAAAGGTATTTTTAAGACAATGTAAATACCTGTAAGAAAGTTATATGAAATAAGAAAGCATACTTCACAGTTAAGTTGGCAATGTCCAGTTTTCTTTAAGATACATGCTGTATATTATCAATAACTATATGAGATTTGCATAGTGAAATGTATTTTCCCATACATGATTGACCTACACTTCTACCAACAACCTTTAGCAGTAACATGTGTTTGATGATCTGACCACATCTTTAGTCATTTGAATGAACATTTACAAATATAAAATATTATATAGTTTACCATGATCAACATCTTGCAAAGTAAAACACTGCTTTATTAGATTCTTGGCTCTTAAAACATTTTTCAGATTCAAAATTGGAAGAATTCAAAAAGTGTGTGAAGATAAGGAAAATCTTTGACTAATTTCTATTATTTTGAATAAGAAACAATAGTTGAGTATATTTTGCTAGTTAATTGGGGGAATAAATTGGGGTGTCAGATGGCATTCAATGTCAGCAAGATGGGGAGCATCTGCAAAGAATACATTTCACTCTTAAGAAAACATCTCCTGTAGGACAAACCTCTCGTGTCCGTTAGCAGTGAATTATTTACTCTTCGCTGAGGAAAAGCTTCACATTCTATTTCTCAGACCAATTCATTCTGAAATACTTCTAATGTTTAAGAGCACTCCTTTCCTGGATACATATATCCTTTTTAAAAATAATCTATGCCAATGAAGCTCCCCACCCATTTGAAAGATGAGAACATAGCTTCTGATTCAACAAAAGGGAAGAGCGAAGCAACTCTGTCCCACACTTGAAAGTTCCAAAATCTTCATTAATGTAAGCTGATCGACAATTCTTTCACCCAGGTTTAGCAATGATGTCTTTTGTATTTTTATAGGGCTTTCCCACCCGTGATTAAGAATGGGATTATCATTACTGCTTTGGCTTCAGAGTAGTCTTAATAGTCCGGTACAAGTACTTTTGTATATGAATGTGAGAACTATGTCAATTTGCTAGCTTCAAAGAAGTTTCCCAGAGAACTTTATGGAGATCAGCTCAACAGTGAATGTGCTCATAGTTTCTTATGAAGTAAGCAACTGACTTTAGCAATGTCCATGAAAAGCCATGATCAAAATAAAAATAACCCCAGAATTAATATGAGGAAATTTATGATTTGCACTCAGAAAGAACTTTCTCAGACTCAAGGTCTGACTTTCTTCCAACACCAAGGGAGTGAGTTCCTGGGCCTCCTTACCAACTTGCTGACCTGCAAGGCTGAAATGAGACAGGGGACAGTGAGGCTCATTAGAAGTCAGAGCTCAAATATATGATTTATTTTACAGGCTATGCTCTCCACTTCTTAAGTTATCAATAGCAGCCCTTCAGTCTGATCATTAGTAGTCACTGCTATGCCTGCAAACTGCTGTTTATTTCTTTCTTCCTTGAATGGAGGGCTTAGAGAAGCCCTTGTTATCAGCTGAGTCACGCAAGCAAAAGCCACATCTACTAACTCAAATGAAAGAACTACAAACAATGAGTACAAAGACCTAGAACCTCTGTGACCCTGTCTGCAGTTAGCACATGAATCCAGGGTAGGAACTACACATAGGACATAAGGACAATGGTGTCCTAGGAGAATAGGATCCACAGTTCCTGAAAGGAGTGTGTGTGTGTGTGTGTGTGTGTGTGTGTGTGTGTGTGTGTGTGTGTGTGTGTGTGTGTGCATGCATGTTTTGTGGGGAAGGTTGTTCAGCTGTGCCATACATGTAGACACCAGAGGGCAACTTTTGACACAATTTATATTCATCCAAGAAATGATACAAATGAGGCTTTGTTGCTGGAATTTCCAACCCCAACGAGCCCATATAAAAATACATAATCAGGTTTTTGTAATTATAAGCTATATGCATAGATTGGGCAGATCTAACACTGTACTCACTCCCCAGCTATAAGACTCCTTGCTACTTTCAGTTCTCCTAGCCACATGGTTTTGGTGTCTTCTTCCTCCTTTTTCTTCCTCTTCTCTCTTTACCCTCTCATCCTCTTCCCTCTCTACCTGCCTCACTCTCAAACCTCCAATCACACCTTTCCCCTCTACTGCCTCATCGCAGGCTCTAGCCTTTGTTGACCAGTTCAAATGGGGAAAAGGTTCATATGGGATCACCCAAGTACAGGATGGACTGCTCCTTTGGGGCAACCCCTCTTTAGAAAAGAATTAATATCTGATTGCAAACAGCCTCAGGCCAATACAAGGCTTTAGAACATAACTCACAGAGTTCCTTCCATAGGCATCCATCTTTGGCTATCCTGGTATGTAACTGGCCTCTAGGAATATTCCATTTCCCATTACGCTGATGATATATGTGGTATGATGGTTAATACTGATCATCAACTTGACAAAATCTACAATTAATTACCTAAGAGACAAGTCTGTGAGAACTTTTCTAGCTTAGGTTGAGATCTGAAGATGAGCTTGAGTATGGTGTAGCTCCATTCCTTGTGCTGCTTCTACACTGCATAAAACAAAAAAGCCATCTGAACATGAGTATAAGTTTGTCTCTCTCGGCCTCACAACTGTGAGTGAAATGGACCAGCTGTCTCAAGCTCACGCCACCATGACCTTTGCACCACAGTGAACTACACCTTCAAACTATAGGCTGAAATACATCTTTTCTTTCATATCTTGGTTTTTATGAAGTATTTTGTGGCAGTAATGATGTAAGTAATTAAAGTACCTGGCATCCTGACGGGAACTAGACATACTGTGCCATAAACATGTGGTAGGGCTGGGGAATTATCATAAAAATATTAGCATATAATTAGTCTGTTACTGTCAAAATGAAACAAAATTTTCCAGAGTGGAGAGATGACTCAACAGTTAAGAACACTGCCTTCTCTACCAGAGAAACTGGTTTTAGTTTTTAGCACCCATATGGCAACTCACAACCATCTGTTCCTTGAGTCTCAGGAAGTCTGATATCCTCTGCTGGCCTCCCCAGGTACTAGACACAAAAGTCATGCCATATTTACATGCAAACAAAACACCCATACACATAAAATAGACCAAAAATAAAAATTAAAACTGGAGTTTCTTTCAAGAATATACAACATTCTATAAATATGAAAATTATCATGTACAATACAGTTTTTAGAAAAACCCTTCAAAGGGGAAAAGCAATGACTCTGTTTCGTTAAAGAAATGCACAGCATAATCAAGCTGAGGTCTCTGTGTACAGCCATGTTTGACACATCAGAACCACAAATGATTAAAAAAAATAACTGGTTTTGACAAACTGTTCTGAAAGGCTGAATACTCCTGTGCTATTTTAGATCAAATGCTATAAAATAAAAATTATTTTCCTATGAATATATGATTACAGAGCATATCAATGATGGGAAAAGAAAATGTTCTGAGACACATTAGTCAGTTGATGAAATAGACATATCCTTTATTTGTTTTGGGGTGTTTGTGCTGTGTGCCAACATTTAATAAATTAACTTCTAGGAATTTATTTTCTCCTGCTTAACATTCTCCTCTATATTAGATTTCAATGTATAATTTCGTAATCTTTTTCTTATAAATACTTAAACTATTGTCTATATTTTGAGCTCGAAAATCCATTCTCTAACTCTGGAATCTGTCCACTTTCTGCCCCTCCTCTCCTGGCTGTGCTCCCTATTAGAGCGAATGCAGCTGTGACCTGGTGGGTTCCAGAATAAAAACTTGGAGAAAAGAACCACCTGACCAAAGTCACCACTGAAACATAGTACAGAGCAGGAGAAGGACAGCAAATGATGAACAGACAAAAGACAGTCATGAGTTCAGCCTTTCAACTATCTGCCCCAACCAAAACACTCTGCCTGCCTCTTCCAGAACTTCCTACCATCTTGCTTAAATTTCTACCCAGAACACAAGTTCAATTTCTGGTCAAGTGCAGAGTGAGCACACCCATTTCATTAATATCTTTTGACATAGGCTAAAGGAAAGCTCCAAGGAAAAGAACTAGACGGCAGCTGGTGGTTGGCCTTTGCACTTCATCTTGAGGAGCCATGTGACTACATCAGAACAAGCAGACTGTCTACATCTCCCCTGAGTCATAATGACCCTTAGTTACAAAGTCAGAGTTGCATTATCTGAGCTCAAAAGAATTTAATTTTCCAAGATGAAGCTTTTAAACTTCAGTTCCTCTTACTGAGCACATCAGAAACATCTTCCACTTGGTAAAAGTCTCTTCAGGACAAGATAAACAGAAGTGGTTATTCTGTTAATTTTATTGCTCTCCAGTGTGTTTAGAGAAGCTGAGAATAAGTGTTTGCCTAATTTAGTTTTTTTTTTATTCTTCATAGTAAATGGATGCCAGAAAAAAGTGTGGAAAAAGATAATATATTTTTGCCAAAGAAGATAATATCTGTGTTGAAATTACCACTTAAAGTATCAGTGGCTCCAAAGGACTTTGTGGTAAGAATTTATTGCAAAATAACATTGGTTTCATGAGCTGAAATTAGAGTCTTCTCAAATACACATTATTGTTTTATGAATGAATATGATTAATATCATAAGTAAAATTCAAGATACTGTTATATTTAAATGTATTATGTCCTTATTTTTAACATAGAAGACTGAAGGATTTAAAATGTGGGCAACAAAGAATGTAACCAAATTTTGGGTGTATTTTTAGATGGTGTCCTCTCTATGTTGTCTAGGATAATGTGGAATGTCTAAACTCCAGTAATCCCCATGCCTCTGGCTCCAGAGTAACAGTAACCATTGACATTACCATTTTGATTTCAAACACACACAATACTAAGATGCATTTGTCTTGTATTTAGAAGTAACACACACAGTGTGCAAGACATCAGTGAGGATTTTATAAGATACCATCACCGTTACTTGTTTTTAGAATCAGTAAAATTGAAATTATTTTTTTAGGAATTATTTTATTCTTACTTTTTTTTATGACCAGTTCTATTTGGGTTTATTCTAGGCCATGGGATTATCTACTGTCTGTTTGGTGATTACCATTTTAGTCAGTGTTCTTTTGCTGTGAAGAGACACCATGATCACAGCAACTCCTTACATGAAAACATTGAATTAGGGCTTGCTTTCCGGTGTCAGAATTTTAGTCATGTGTATCATGGCAGGAAGCAGGGTAGCAAGCAAGCAGACATAGTACTGGAGATAGAGCTGAAAGTTCTACGACCAGATCAGCAGACATCAGGAAGAGAGACGGATACTGAACCTGGCTTGAGATTATGAAACAAGAAAACCCACCCACTGGGATACGGTTTTTTTGTTTTGTTTTGTTTTGTTTTTTTCATTTTTTTCCATCTTTATTAACTTGAGTATTTATTTACATTTCGATTGTTATTCCCCTTCCCAGTTTCTGGGCCAAAATCCCCCTAGACCCTCGACCTTCACTTCTCTATGGGTGTTCCCATCCACATACTCCCCACCATTACCACCGTTCCACCCCCAACAATCCCATTCACTGGGGGTTCAGTCTTGGCAGGACCAAGGGCTTCCCCTTCCACTGGTGCTCTTACTAGGATATTCATTGCTACCTATGAGGTTGGAGAACAGGGTCAGTCCATATATAGTCTTTGGGTAGTGGCTTAGTCCCTGGAAGCTCTGGTTGCTTGGCATTGTTGTTCATATGGGGTCTCAAGCCCCTTCAAGCTCTTTCAGTTCTTTCTCTGATTCCTTCAACGGGGGTCCTGTTCTCAGTTCAGTGGTTTGCTGCTGGCATTCGCCTATGTATTTGCTGTATTCTGGCTGTGTCTCGCAGGAGAGATGTACATTCGGTTCCTGTCGGCCTGCACTTCTTTGCTTCATCCATCTTGTCTAGTTGGGTGGCTGTATATGAATGGGCCACATGTGGGGCAGGCTCTGAATGAGTGTTCCTTCTGCCTCTGTTCTAAACTTTGCCTCCCTATTCCCTGCCAAGGGTATTCTTGTTCCCATTTTAAAGAAGGACTGAAACATTCGCATTTTGGTCATCCTTCTTGAGTTTCATGTGTTCTGTGCATCTAGGGTAATTTGAGTATTTGGGCTAATATCCACTTATCAATGGGTGCATACCATGTGTGTTTTTCTATGATTGGGTTACCTCACTCAGGATGATATTTTCCAGTTCCAACCATTTGCCTATGAATTTCATAAAGTCATTGTTTTTGATAGCTGAGTAATATTCCATTGTGTAGATGTATCATATTTTCTGTATCCATTCCTCTGTTGACGGGCATCTGGGTTGTTTCCAGATTCTGGCTATTATACATAAGGCTGCTATGAACATAGTGGAGAACGTGTCTTTGTTAAATGTTGGGGCAACTTTTGGGTATATGCCCAAGAGAGGTATAGATGGGTCCTCAGGTATTTCAATGTCCAATTTTCTGAGGAACCTCCAGACTGATTTCCAGAATGGTTGTACCAGTCTGTAATCACACCAACAATGGAGAAGTGTTCCTCTTTCTCCACATCCTTGCCAGCATATGCTGTCACCTGAGTTTTTGATCTTACCATTCTCACTGGTGTGAGGTGAAATCTCAGGGTTGTTTTGCTTTGCATTTCCCTTATGAATAATGATGTTGAACATTTCTTTAGGTGTTTTTCAGCCATTCAGCATTCCTCAGCTGTGAATTCTTTGTTTAGCTGTGAACCCCATTTTTTAATAGGGCTATTTGTCTCCCTGCAGTCTAACTTCTTGAGTTCTTTGTATATTTTGGATATAAGACCTCTATCAGTTGTAGGATTGGGAAAAATATTTTCCCAATCTGTTGGTTACTGTTTTGTCCTAACCACAGTGTCCTTTGCCTTACAGAAGCTTTGCAGCTTTAGGAGATCCCATTGGTCGATTCTTGATCTTAGAGCATAAGCCATTGGTGTTTTGTTCAGGAAATTTTCTCCAGTGCCCATGTGTTTGAGATGCTTCCCCACTTTTTCTTCTATTAGTTTGAGTGTAGTGGTTTGATGTGGAGGTCCTTGATCCACTTGGACTTAAGCTTTGTACAGGGTGATAAGCATGGATGGATCTGCATTCTTCTACATGCTGACCTCCAGTTGAACCAGCACTATTTGCTGAAAATGCTACCTTCTTTCCATTGGATGGTTTTGGCTCCTTTGTCAAAAATCAAGTGACCATAGGTGTGTGGGTTCATTACTGGTTCTTCAATTCTATTCCATTGGTCTACCTGTCTCTGTACCAACACCATGCAGTTTTTATCACTATTGCTCTGTAATACTGCTTGAGTTCAGGGATAGTGATTCTCCCTGAAGTCCTTTTATTGTTAAGGATAGTTTTAGCTATCCTGGGTTTTTTGTTATTCCAGATGAATTTGCAAATTGTTCTGTCTAACTCTCAGAAGAATTGAATTGGAATTTTGATGGGGATTGCACTGAATCTGTAGATTGCTTTTGGTAAAATGGCCATTTTTATTATATTGCTCCTGCCAATCCATGAGCAAGGAAGATCTTTCCATCTTCTGAGGTCTTCAATTTCTTTCTTCAGAGGTTTGAAGTTCTTATCATACAGATCATTTACTTGCTTGGTTAAAGTCACACCGAGGTTTTTATATTACTTGGGGTTATTATGAAGGGTGTCGTCTCCCTAATTTCTTTCTCGGCCTGTCTCTCTTTTGTGTAGAGGAAGGCTACTGATTTATTTGAGTTAATTTTATACCTAGCCACTTTGCTGAAGGTGTTTATCAGGTTTAGTAGTTTTCTGGTGGAACTTTTGTGATCACTTAAATATACAATCATATCATCTGCAAATAGTGATATTTTGACTTCTTTTCCAATCTGTATCCCCTTGATCTCCTTTTGTTGTCTGATTGCTCTGGCTAGAACTTCAAGAAATATATTGAATAATAGGGAGACAGTGGGCAGCCTTGTCTAGTCCCTGATTTTAGTGGGATTGCTTCAAGTTTCTCTCCATTTAGTTTAATGTTAGCTACTGGTTTGCTGTATATGGCTTTTACTATGTTTAGATATGGGCCTTGAATTGCTATTCTTTCCAGGAAGAAGGTGTTCAATTTTGTCAAATGCTTTCTCAGCATCTAATTAAATGATCATGTTTTGTTCTTTCAGTTTGTTTATATAATGGATCACGTTGATGGTTTTCCATATATTAAACCATCCCTGTATGCCTGGGATGAAGCCTACTTGATCATGGTGGATGATTGTTTTGATGTGCTCTTGGATTTGGTTTGCCAGAATTTTATTGAGTATTTTTGCGTCGATATTCATAAGGGAAATTGGTCTGAAGTTCTCTTTCTTTGTTGGGTCTTTGTGTAGTTTAGGTATAAGAGTAATGTTGGCTTCATTGAAGGATTTTGGTAGTGCTCTGTCTATTTCAATTTTGTGGAATTGTTTGGATAGTATTGGTATAAGGTCTTCTATGACGGTCTGATAGAATTCTACACTGAACCCATCTGAACCTGGGCTCTTTTTGGTTGGGAGACCTTTAATGACTGCTTGTATTTCTTTAAGAGTTATGGGGTTATTCAAATGGTTTATCTGTTCCTGATTTAACTTTTGTACCTGGTATCTGTGTAGGAAAATGTCCATTTCCTGCAGATTTTCAAGTTTTGTTGAATATAGGCTTTTGTAGTAGGATCTGATGATTTTTTGAATTTCCTTTGATTCTGTAGTTATGTCTCCCTTTTCATTTCTGATTTTGTTAATTTGGACACACTCTCTGTGTCCTCTCTTTAGTCTGGCTAAGGGTTCGTCTATCTTGTTGATTTTCTCAAAGAACCAACTTTTGGTTCTGTTGATTCTTTGTATGGTCCTTTTTGTTTCTACTTGGTTGATTTCAGCTCTGAGTTTGATTATTTCCTGCCTTCTACTCCTCCTGGGTGTATTTGCTTCCTTTTGTTCTAGAGCTTTTAATTGTGCTGTCAAGCTGCTGATACATGCTCTCTCCTGTTTCTTTCTGCAGGCACTCAGTGCTATGAGTTTTCCTCTTAGCACAGCTTTCATTGTGTCCCATAAGTTTGGGTATGTTGTACCTTCATTTTCATTAAATTCTAAAAAGTCTTTAATTTCTTTCTTCATTTCTTCCTTGACCAGGTTATCATTGAGTAGAGCATTGTTCAATTTCCATGTATATGTGGGCGTTCTTTCCTTATTGTTATTGAAGACCAGCTTTAGCCCATGGTGGTCTGATAGGACACATGGGATTATATCTATCTTTCTGTATCTGTTGAGGCCTGTTTCATGACCAATTATATGGTCAATTTTGGAGAAAGTACCATGAGGTGGTGACAAAAAGATATATCCTTTTGTTTTAGGATAGAATGTTCTATAAATATCTGTTAAGTGCATTTGGCTCATGACTTCTCTTAGTCTGTCTTTGTCTCTGTTTAATTTCTATTTCCATGATCTTTCCATTGATGAGAGTGGGGTGTTGAAATCTACTATTATTTTGTGAGGTGCAATGTGTGCTTTGTGCTGTAGTAAGGTTTCTTTTATGTATGTAGGTGCCATTGTATTTGGAGCATAGATATTTAGGATTGAGAGTTCATCTTGGTGGATTTTTCCTTTGATGAATATGAAGTGTCCTTCCTTCCTTATCTTTTTTGATGACTTTTAGCTTAAAATCGATTTTATTCAATATTAGAATGGCTATTCCAGCTTGCTTCTTCCGACCATTTGCTTGGAAATTTGTTTTCCAGCCTTTTACTCTGAGGTAGTGTCTGTCTTTGTCTCTGAGGTGTGTTTCCTGTAGGCAGCTGAATACAGGGTCTTCATTGCGTATCCAGTTTGTTAATCTATGTCTTTTTATTGGGGAGTTGAGGCCATTGATGTTGAGAGATATTAAGGAATAGTGATTGTTGCTTTCTGTTATATTCATATTTGGAGGTGAGATTTTGTTTGTGTGCTTTTCTTCTATTTGTTTTGTTGCCAAGACGACTAGTTTCTTGCTTTTAATTGGGTGTCGCTTGCCTCCTTATGTTGGGCTTTACCGTTTATTATCCTTCGTAGTCTGGATTTGTAGAAAGATATTGTGTAAATCTGGCTTTCTCATGAGGTATCTTGGTTTCTCCATCTATGTTAATTGAGCGGTTTGCTGGATATAGTAAAGTGCGCTGGCATTTGTGTTCTCTTATTGTCTGTATGACATCTGTTCAGGATCTTCTGGCTTTCATAGTCTCCAGTGAGAAGTCGCGTATGATTCTGATAGTTATGCCTTTATATGTTACTTGACCTTTTTCCCTTACTGCTTTTAATATTCTTTCTTTGTTTTGTGCATTTGGTGTTTTGATTATTATGTGGTGGGAGGAGTTTCTTTTCTGGTCCAATCTATTTGGAGTTCTGTAGGCTTCTTGTATGTTTATGGGCATCTCTTTCTTTAGGTTAGGGAAGTTTTCTTTATGATTTTGTTGAAGATATTTACTGGTCCTTTGAGCTGGGAGTCTTCAATCTCTTCTATACCTATTATCCTTAGGTTTAATCTTCTCATTGAGTCCTGAATTTCCTGTATGTTTTTGGACCAGTAGCTTTTTCCATTTTACATTATCTTTGACCTTTGTGTCGATGATTTCTATGGAATCTTCTGCTCCTGAGATTCTCCTTCTGTCTCTTGTATTCTGTTGGTAATGCTTGTATCTATGGCTCCTTGTCTCTTCCTTTGGTTTTCTATATCCAGGGTTGTTTCCCTTTGTGCTTTCTTTATTGCTTCTATTTCCATTTTTAATTCCTTCACCTGTTTGTGTTTTTCTGGAATTCTTTCAGGGACTTTTGTGATTCCTCTCTATAGGCTTCTATTTGTTTATTTATGTTTTCCCTAGATCTTGATTTTCTGGTGTGTTTGGATATTCAGTGTTTGCTTTGGTGGGAGAATTGGGCTCCAATGATGCCATGTAGTCTTGGTTTCTGTTGCTTGGATTCCTGCACTTGCCTCTTGCCATCAGATTGTCTCTGGTGTTACCTTGTTCTGCTATTTCTGACAGTGGCTAGACCATTTATAGGCCTGTGTGTCAGGAGTGCTGTAGACCTGTTTTCTTTCAGCCAGTTATGGGAACAGAGTGTTCTGCTTTCGGGAATGTAGTCTTTCCTGTCTACTGGTCTTCAACTGTTCCTGTGGGCATGTGTCCTAAGCAGAAAAGTTGGTCTTACATGTAGTCCCAGGGCTCAAGTTGCTTGTGTGGGGCTGCTTTTGAGCTCTCTGTGAGGGCGGCAACCAGGAGGGCCTGCGCTGCCTTTTCCCAGAGCCCCTGTTCACGGGGTCCCAGGTGGTGTTAGGTGTTTTCCTCTGGAGTCAGAAATGTGGGCAGAGTGTAGTCTCTTCTGCCTTCCCATGTGTGTCTGCCCCTCTGAAGGTTTAGCTCTCCCTCCCACGGAATTTGGGTGCAGAAATCTGTTGACCGGGTCCCTTCAGGTCCGGGTGGTGTCTGGAGCACAGGGGACCTGCTGCTCAAGTGCCCCTATCTTCTGATTCCCAGAGGCCCTATACAGTTTCCTCTTGGGCCAGGGATGTGGGCAAGGGTGGGCAGTATTGGTGGTCTTTCCTGCTCTGCAGTCTCAGGAGTGCCCACCTGTCCTGGCAGTGAGCTCTCTCTCCCAAGGGGTTTGATAGCAGTGAGCTGTGGGCCGGGATCATCGAGGTTGGGGCCTAAAATTGAAATTATTAAGAATCCCTTAATGTCTGCAGGTCACTAAACTGTGAGGAATCATCTTGCCCCACACCTCCAAATGTAAAGGTCTTTTTCATATCTATTCTTGATCTTTAGGTTGAAGAAATGTTAAATTTGTGCTGTAGATGCATCGTTTAATCCTGTTTTTAAAATTGTATCTTTTTTTTTAGTTCACTGAAGGGCCACAGATGAAGTTAGTAGAGTTTTCAGTCTTTGGCAGAGTGTGAGTAAGTGGGCACACAAGCTCTATGAGTCTTGGCTAGAAACTTCAGAGGCTAGCGTGCTCTGTGTTTGTTGTCTCACGTTTTAAATTCTGTTTCTGCAAACCCAGTCCTCTAAGCAATTGCATCAGAATTATTCAGGAACTTAGAAAATTAGAAAGGGTACAAAATAAATTCAAAAAATGATTAAAAATTTAATCTCTAAAGAAAACAGGGCACTATGATTCACAGGATCCATTTGTTACATACCCCAAAACTCCAAGTAGTTTAAATAAAAAATATTAGAAGTGATGAATGAACTCAGTACCATTGCATGTGAAAGTAATATCCAAAACTAAAGAATTTTATATGCATAAAAATAAAATGAATAAAATCAAAGTTCTTTTAACCCACTTCAGCTACCAAAAACTTAATCATAATAAGATCCAAAAATCTGAGATGTTTCCTACAATTTCATCGTTTTCCCAAATGTTCTCCAGATGTCACAAGCAACTCTCTTGGTTGCTACCTCTTGTTAGGATAAACCAGCTGTGCTGAACAAGAGCTGAGGAGCACAGCAAGGAAGGTAAGTAGGAGACGAGCTCTAGCTATCATAATCTTAAGTCCAAGGATCCCAAGCCTGAGTCATAGTTGTCCAGGCAGCAATATTCTAGCATGCTCACCACATAGGAGCTGGAAGAAGCTGTTACAACAATCACACTAGAGGCAGAGACCATTTCTGGTTTTGATCCCATTTTATCAAAAACAAAATGTGAATTAGAGCCTGAAGAACACAGGAAGCTCTTCTCTAGCGTTCAGAATGCATTTGTCTTGTATAAAGAGTAACCGTGTGGTTTTATTATATTAAGAAATTAGTTTTCACAAAATAAGGCTACTCCCTTAGTGGAAAACTTACTACTCTTTTGCTAAGTTTATTTCTGTGTTGAGCACATTTACAATCCCCTCTAAGCTATAGAATGTTTTGATCCTCTTCTTTAACAGTTCAAAATGGATCCACATAATACAAAATTCCATTTCACATACATTAATTCCCATAGGTATTTAAATTTTAATCCACTGTAACTGTAGCATATTCCTTTTGATCCTCTATCCTTAAGAAGTATTTTCACCAGCTCCTCCATATGATTGAAAAAGAGCATTTTTAAACAATATGTGTGTCTGTTTTCATGGAATAGTAAAAAGAAGGTTGATTTCACCAGTTTGTTGATGTCTATGTTAAATGTCACCATGATATTTGATAATTGATTTGCAAACACTGAATGAGTTATCTTTATTCCCCTGACCTCCAATCAGGTTTCCTCTTATGGCCTAATTACCATCTTATTAGAAAGACACAGCAACCAAGGCTCCTGTCAAGGAAGCTACAATAAAATCTCAAAATACAGATCAATGGTTTATTTCACATTTTACATATGCAGAAGAATCACTACTTATCAGAGCCATTTGGAAAGAAAGAGTTGTTAGCCAAGCTTCAATTCACATCATGAATGCTACAAGAATTTTACAATATTATAAAGCTGTCCACTTCAATTGGAAACCATTTGTCATTAGATAGTTTAAGAGTTTTATACCTAAAAATTTGTGATTTAAAATGGATGAACTTAATTTGGGGGATTTTCAGGCTCCCTCCAGGATTATAAAAAAAACCTTTCCTTAGGAAAAATGTGTGTCATATTTTATTAATCTAATATAATCTCAATTGAAAATGAAAGGCTCAGAAAATGGTTTATGGGTCTCTAAAATTTGTACTTTGGGACCATTTTAACCTATTTAATATAAAGATCATTCTCCTTATTGGTCATAACTCTTTGGAAAGGAGAGTGCTAATCTTGTCTCTACACAAAATTATTACATCTAAGAATATTGAAGAAGGAGAAAAGAAAACAGTTACTGAAATCTAGCTAGAGGTAAGTTACTAACCATCAGGGATAGGTTTTCTGATCTTTGTGTAGACAGCTGTACTGTTTTACAAAGCAGGACTGAAGACAAGCATGTTTTGAAAAATGTGTTTTATAAAATGTGCGTCCTAATATCTCTACCAATCCCCCAAAAGACGTTTCATTAAGTGAAATTCAATAACTCAGCACAATAATGTTATGAAGAGACTTTTTTTTCTTTTTTTTTTCAGAGCTGGGGACCAAACCCAGGGCCTTGTGCTTGCTAGGCAAGCGCTCTACCACTGAGCTAAATCCCCAACCCCATGAAGAGACTTTTAAAAAGGCGGGTGGGGCAGATCTATGTGCCTGCCTTCTCCCCACCCTACAACCTGCAGGACTCCCAGGAGATCTGCAGTAATGGGGAACAAAGGTGAGACTCCTGCCCAAATAACCACTTCAGCTGGAAAGCCCATGGAGTCCAGTCCATCACTTTTGTGTGACCCCTATTTCCCTTCCTGTCTCCACCTCCCCCAGAGGCTGATTGGCATGCCTGCTTCTCCCCCACATCCCATAGGGAGCCTATCTCCCAGGAGATCTGTCTCAACCAGGGACTTAAGAGGACTACTCTAACAAGGAACACAGGAGCCTTTCTTCAAACCAGGGACACAGGACTTCCTCACGCCCAACCAGAGACAGCACTGACTGCCTCCCAGGACGCCTGAGCTTCACACAGGGAAGTTAATATCAGAGACAACCATCTGGTGAGAGACAAGCTCAAAAACATAAACAACACAAGCCAATGTACTGTGGCACCATCAGAACCCAGTTCTCCCATCACAGCAAGCCCTGGATACCCTAAAACACAAGAAAAGCATGATGCTGACCTAAAATCCCATCTCATGTAGTTAATATATACCTTTAAGGGGGATATAAATAATGTACTTAAAGAAATACAGGAAAACACAATCAAACAGGTGAAGTAATTGAACAAAGCAGTCCAAGACCTAAAAATGGAAATAGAAACAGTAGAGAAAATACAAATAGAGACAGCCCTGGACATGGAAGGCCTAGGAAAGAGATCAGGAGCTACAAATGCAAGCATCAACAACAGAATACAATAAATAGAAGAGAAACTCTCAGGCATAAAAGATACCATAAAAGATATTGACAAAAAAGGTCAAAGAAAATACAAAGCACAGAAAGCTCTCAACCCAAAATATCCATGAAATTCAGAACACAATGAAAAGACTAACCTAACAATAATGAGAATAAAAGATAGAGAACATTACCAGGTCAGAGGGCCCAAAAACATCTTCAACAAAACCATAGAGGAAACTTCCCTAACCTAAAGAAAGAGGACTATAAACATACAGGAAGGCCACAGAACACCAAATAGATTGAACCAGAAAAGAAAATCCTTCCATCACATAGTAATCAAAACACTAAATGCACAGAACAAAGAAAGAATTTTAAAAGCAGTAAGGGACAAAGGTTAAATAACATATAAAGTCAGACTTATCAGAATTACACCAGACTTCTCAGCAGAACCAGAAGATTCAAGAGAGTTGTTGTTCAGACCTTAAGAGAACACAGATGCCAACCTAGGCTACTATACCAAGAAAAGCTCTAAGCCATCATAGATGGAGAAACCAAGATATTCCAGGTATTAATCTTTTCACAAGAGAAACACACACACACACACACACACACACACACACACACACACACACACACACCCTACAACAACAAAAATAACAAGAACCAAAAATCACTGTTCTTTAATATCTCTTAACATCAGTAGACTTAATTTCCCAATAAAAAGACATAGACTGACAGACTGGATACGTAAAGAGGACCCCGCATTTTGCTGTGTTTAGAAAACACACCTCAGTGACAAAGACAAACACTATGTCAGACTAAAATGCTAGAAAAAGTTTTTCAAGCAAATGGTCCCAAGAAACTAGATGAAGTAGCCATTCTAATGCTAAATAAAATTGACTTTCAACCAAAAGTTATCAAAGGAGATGGGCAAGAATACTTCATACTTATCAAAGGAAAAAAATCCACTAAGATGAAATCTCATTTATGAACACCGATGCCCCAAATGTAAGGGCACCCACATCCATAAAAGAAACTTTACTAAAGTTCAAAGCATATATTCAACTTCACATGCTAATAATAGAAGACTTCAATACCCTACTCTCACCAGTGGAGAGGTCATCAAACAGAAATTAAATAAAGCACAGTGAAATGAATGAAAGTTAGGAACCACCTGCCATCAGAGGGGTGCCTTCACTCCCTTGGGGTGGAGCCCTGAATTACTCACATAGCTGCTTGCTGTTGTGAGGCAGATGGCGCTGTTTCTCTGTAGCGCTGCACTCCTGTCGCCTCAGTCTGGGCTGAGCATACCAAGCAGGCTTCAGGGCTGTGAGGGTGTGGCCTTTCCAGGGCCAGCCTTGTTTACAGGGAATGACTGGTGACCTCCTGGGTCTGTTGTTTTAACCTCTGCACACGCTGCAGAACAGAAGTGAATGAAGAGATTACACAGCATCAATAAAGACAGCTTTGCATAGCTTTCTGGAATGTTAAAAAGAAAGAAGAAAGAAAGAAAGAAAGAAAGAAAGAAAGAAAGAAAGAAAGAAAGAAAGAAAGAAAGAAAGAAAGAAGGAAAGAGAGAGAGAGAGAAAGAAAGAAAGAAAGAAAGAAAGAAAGAAAGAAAGAAAGAAAGAAAGAAAGGAGAGAAGGAAGCAAGGAAGGAAGGAAGGAAGGAAGGAAGAAAGAAAGAAAGAAAGAAAGAAAGAAAGAAAGAAAGAAAGAAAGAAAGAAAGAAAGTTAGGAACCAAATGGATTTATAAGATATGCACAGAACATTTCAACCTAAAACCAAAGAGTATATCTTCTTCTCAGAACCTCATGGTACCTTCTCAAAATTGACCATATAATCGCTCGCAGAACAAGCCTCAGCAAGTAGAAGATTGAAATAATCCTATGTATCCTATCAAGTCACCATGGACTTTGGCTAGACTTCAATAACAACAAAAAACTGAACAATTTTCTCCTCAATGATAACTTGGTCAGGGAAAAAGTAAAGAAAGAAATTAAGGACTTTCTAGAATTCAATGAAAATGAAGACACAGCATATCCAAACTTATAGGACACAAAGAAATCAGTGCTAAGGGGAAAATTCATCATACTAAGTACACTAAAAATGAAATTGGAGAGATGCTACACTAGCAACTTAATAGAACACCTGAAAGCTATAGAACAAAAGGACACAAACATACTCATCAGGGGTAGATGGCAGAACATAATCAAACTCAGGGTAGGAATTAACCAGTTAGAAACGAAGAGAACAATATAAAGAATCAACAAAACCAAGAGCTAGTTTTTTTGAGAAAAATCAACAAGATTGATAAACTCTTAGGCAAACTAACTAAAGGACACAGAGACAGTATCTAAGTTAACAAAATCAGAAATTAAAAGGGCAACATAACAACAGAAACTGAGAAAATTCAAAAAATAATCAGACCTTAGTATAATAGTCTATTTTCAACAAAACTAGAAAATCTATATTAAATGGATGATTTTCTAGACAGATACCATATACTGAAGTTAAATCAAGAGCAGGTAACTATCTAAACAGTCCCATAATCCATAATGAGATAGAAGCCATCATAAAATCCTCCCAAGCAAAACAGCTCAGGGCCAGTTTTAGTGCAGAATACTATCAGAACTTCAAAGAAGAGAGAATGCCAATACTCCACAAACTATTCGATAAAATAGAAATAGAAGGAACACTACCAAATTCATTCTATGAAGCCACAGTTACTCTGATACCTAAACCATACAAAGATGCCAAAATGAAAGTGTACTTCCATTTCACTTATGAATATTGCTGCAAAAATACTCAATAAAGTTCTCATAAACCAAATCCAAGAACGCATCAAAATAATCATTCACCATACTCAAGGAGCCTTCATCCCAGGGATACAGAGATGGTACAATATACATATGAAAAATGTATCAGTATAATCCACTATGTAAACAAATTCAAAGAAAATAAACTATATGATCATGTCATTAGATGCTGAAAATGCCTTTGGCAAAATCCAACACCCCTTCATGTTCAAGTCTTGGAGAGATCAGGATTTCAAGGCCCATACCTAAATATAATAAAAGCAACATATACAGCAAACCAATCACCAATATCAAATTAAATGAAGAGAAATTTGAAGCAAGCATTCCCATTAATATCATAGACAAAACAAAGCTGCCCATTCTCCCTCCCTCCCTATTCTATATAGTATTCAGAGTTCTAGCTAGAACAATAAGACAAGAAAAGGAGATCAAGGGGATACAAATTAGAAAGCAAGAAGTCAAGTTAACATTATTTGTGGATGATATGACAGTATATGTATGTAAGCAACCCCTAAAGTTTCACCAGAGAACTATTACAGTTGATAACTTCAGCAAAGTGGAAGGATATAAAATTAGTTCAAAAAATTTAGTAGCCTTCTTTTATACAAATGATAAATAGGCTGAGAGAGAAATCAGGGAAACAACAAGCTTCACAATAGCCACAACTAGTATAAAATATCTTAGTGTAACTCTTCCCAAGAGAGGTCTGCATAAGCAGCCTCTGGGGATGGGAGATGGTGGGGGGACGTTCTAGAAAGTACCACAGACCTCTAAGGACTCTTTGGGTGTGATCTTAGTCAACATGCCCAATTCCAAGGAGAGGAAACTTGAAGAGCTCACCTCCAGCAGATAGACAGGGCCTCAAGAAGAGGGACAGGGATACTAACCTAGAGCCAAAATTTCTGACTCAGAATTGTTCCTGACTAAAAGAATTCCAGAGACAAAAATAGAGAAGAGACTGAAGGAAAAGCAATCCAATGACCGGCCCAACTTTTGATTCATCTTACAGGAGTTGGGGGACACCAAGGTCTGACACTATTACTGATGCTATGGTGTATGCTTACAGATGGAAGCCTAGCATGGCTGTTTTCTGAGAGGCTCAACAAGCAGCTGAGTGAGACAGATGCAGATACTTACACCCAACCATTGGACTGAAGTCAAGGACC
Source organism: Rattus rattus (assembly GCF_011064425.1). Classification (NCBI taxonomy): domain Eukaryota; kingdom Metazoa; phylum Chordata; class Mammalia; order Rodentia; family Muridae; genus Rattus; species Rattus rattus. The sequence continues at coordinate 84,451,766 of NC_046161.1, read as the reverse complement.
AGTATGGTTGAAATAGGGGAATGAATGAAGAAGTTAAAAGTGAGAGAGACCAAATAGAAAGATGTGCAGACTCAACTAACCCAGAATCCAGTGAACTCCCAGATACTGAGCCACCAACCAGGAGTTTACATGGGCGGTCTGAATCCACTGGTGCATATATTGCAGAGGTCTTCCTGATCTTGCCTTAGTGGGAGAAAATGGGTTTAATCCTAGAGAGACTTGAGTCACCACATAAGGGGGATGCCTGGTTGGGAGGGGAGCACCCTCTAGGAGGCAAGGGAGAGGAGCAATAGGATGAGGAACGGTGTGAGGGAGGATTGAGGGAGCAACGCTTGGGAGGTAAGTAAATAAATTAACTTAAAAACAATGAATATAAGAAGAAGAAAGAAGAAGAGGAAGAAGAGAAGAGGAAGAGGAGGAAGAAGGGGAAGAAGAGGAAGAAAAAGAAGGAAGAAGAAAGAGAAGGAGAAGCAGCAGCAACAGCAGCCAGGCACTCAGTCATCAAACCTAGGGCAGTGGCTCTGAGTTTGTCCTTTTACACAGTAAAAGTTAAAGTTGCAGACTCTTATAGGAACACACATAGTAGAAGCTAGCTTTACTAGGTGTGATTAGAGAAAAGTGAGCAGTTTCTTGAGGTGGGACATATTCCCGATATGGAAAAGGTTCTTGAATTTCCTTGGTGTAGGGATTTTATGGAACAATGGAAAAACTATAGAGAGGCCAAGGTAATCTTGCTTTTACTTGGTGAATTCTCTGTTATCATGGGTCGATCTGAAGAGATGCCAGAGGCTCTTTGCATATTCCTTTATCCCAAACAAGGAGGCGTTCATGTCTGTTCATTTGCTGCCACTCTACCTGTGAGCATCTTGCAGTTGTCATTACAAACCCTTTCCTTTCACTGATAGTTTTTGACTGCATCAGTATTCAGAGAACTCTAATTCTCAACATTTAAAACAGTCATGGTACTGGTGACTCAGACAGGTCAAAGACAAACTGTTAAGTGACAAAGTGAACATCGCTGAATTAAGAGTGAAAAATTCCATGTTGAGGCCAATAGGTGCATTCTTAGTTAATATAAAAAAGGCATTGCAGTACAGACCTCCATTCAACCTCCATTGGGTGTCTCCTCAGTAAGGTAAGTTAGTGCACATATTTTTATTCTAATAAAACTTTACTTGGGAAAAGTAAATCTCATTGAATTATGCATGAGACCCTATTATACAGGAAGATATTTTTTCTACACAGTTCCTCTAGGTTATTGCTATGTTAGGGCTCCAGTGACTATATTATTCCAAACTTATAAACGCTAAGCCTATCATGTCTTGGAAGGTCAGTCACATTGTTGAAACTGGATCTCACGGAGACTGGTAGAGAGGTAAAAGGGATCCCATCATAGGCACGCACATGGAATGGACAGCACTGACTAGAAATCAAGGTTCTTCATTCCCTAACCATCCCACCTAGTTTTCTTTATATTTCTCTAAACATGAAATAAAAGATGTGAATTATCTCTTCTTGTTGCCTCTGAAAATATAGCCTCAGGATAGATCTGAGCATCTTCAGATCCATTATACAATCATCAGACTGCAACAAGCATTGACTTGGTTAAAAATCAAGTTAGCATCTCAGTATTCCACATGGAGACTTTAACAGTAAAAGTCACATTTCTCAGCCATCTTACCCTGTACTTTGGACAAAGGGCAGGCCACTGAAAAGATACATAACCAAAACCTTTTCATTTCCAGAGCTAGTCTGTGAATCATAAGATCCATTTTAAACCCTGAAGTTCCTGGAGATTCTGTTGTTCAATCAAAGGTAGAAACTTTATTTGGTCAAAATTCTACTCATTATTAGGTATTATAGGTTATTAAAACTCTTCATTCAAGGATCACTTAAAACTATTCCTTGCATAAGGTTATACTGAAAATAAATCAAAATAAGGCATATACATCACACCTCACAATGGTCAAAATGACTACACATGTTCCTTTTCCCTTTTAGCTGTAGAAAAACATATGTTTAAAATTAACAGAAACCTGATTACTTTTCTACCTGAGGAAGTACATTTTAGTGATGCATACTTTTTAAATTTTTCAATTCATTACTTCTGAACAAATATGACTCCTGGCTACTTAGTAGCTGGCATTTTGTCCTTTTCACCCAGATTTATATTCCGAGTCTGTTCCAACTTGGTGGTTTCTTTTATATGAGGTGGGATTTTAGCTTTAGTCTTGTCATGACTTTGATCTTGTATTCTTCCATTTTACAAAAGGTCTGGTCCACTTGGAATTTAAATATTTCAAAAACTCTGGATTTCTATAAATACCTTTCTTTTGATTTCAATTTCAGATTTTGAAAAAAATTCAATACATGGAGTTGAGAGTTTGAACTTAATTTTTGTTCGTCAAAAAATATTATGTCTTTCCTGGAACTTAGCCTTATTAAGAATCTACTTTTCTGCCTCGATAGCTTAAAACTTAAAGAGCAATAATCAGAATAGGATACTTGAATTGCTACAAACTCAATACTACTGAATTTGATATTATTTGGTCTGGTTCTTCATAGCAGTAGGCCCAATATAATGTGCATAATAATTTACTGAATGCATATTCAATTTGTGCATATTGATGATCTGAAGGGATTTATTAAATTGGCTAGAAATTGTAAACATTTAGGTTGGAAAGTTAGGGTTTTCCAGGCCATTTAGGCTGAAGATCCAGAAGTCCCATGACAAGAGGTCAATGATGTACTATGATGTACTGAGTGGATAGTCTATGTTCCAAGGCTAAAGAATCCGGAGTTTGATGGCCAGGAATAATGATCTCAGAAAATGTACTTGTTATAAGAGATTAGGCACCATTCCCCCTCACTGTCATTTCTGTATCTTCTGAACTGTCAGCCAATTGGATTGGATATTTGTGCCCATATTCAGGGTGACTTTTCTCCAGTGAGTGCTTACCCACATTCAGACTTCTCACAAAGGATCTCACAGATCAACCAAAAGCGTTTAGCAATGTTATAGGTATCTCTCAATGCAGTCAAGTTAGCAACAACGTTTAACCATCATGTGAGGGGGTGAGGTTCAAATACAGAGTATAAAATAATATAGAAATTACAAAATTTACCAGAGTAGAAAGGTCTATATTGAAAATATGCCAAGCATTAACATTTTGCATTATTTGTTTGAATTCTCTCCTTTTCTAATGAATTTCTAAAAATAATCTATTGGTCACAATATTCTTCCATAGTAATTTAAGTTTTAGTGGATGACATTTTTAACGTGCTCTGGAAAACTCTTTTACTTAGGAAACTAACATTTGCCAAGAGAATCTAAGCCACAATCAACATTGTCTCCCCGGAGGCAACTTATAAAAATATACCACAAATAGACTTTGAATTTACTAGGTTGGGATGGTCCTTAACTCCTTCCACTGAGACTGCACTAGTTGACTTTTACTAAGGTGAGGCACATCTTTCTGAGTTTCTCTATAACTATTGCTTTTCAGGTATGTGTTTGGTCTCTTTGACCTCTAGGTACTTACTGAAGCATGTCAACCTATTTGCATTCTCCTAAATAGTATGCTTTAGGCAGCTCATCAAATTAATGACGTTCAGCTATGGTTAAAATCTGACCACTTTCTTTTCAGTTCCTGGCTTTCAACCTGTGGAATTTCTCTACCCATAGGAAAGTTAACTGCTACACCAAGATGGTGGCTGTAGTCCTATTCCCTTAGCCAAATATTTATGTTTCTGTGAGTAGTTGATTCAAAATTAAGAATAAATGCTTGGGTCATACTCACATTCAATATGTAAATTGTCCAAGGACAATGCTTTGTTCCTTCACAGAAACGTTAGCATTTATGGTCAACTCCAAAAGCAACTCTTAAATCTTTAGATCTGCATTTGACATGGACTGTTCTATTGTTACTACAGACTGCTCAAACTTGGGTTATTTACTCAGTTAAAAAAATGTTTTGGTTCAAGGTCCTAGAGGCCAAGAAGACAGACACCACCAACTGCCATCGCCCTGATTTAAGATATTTCAGATTCCATACCATCATAATACAACCTCATGTCCCTCAGCTCTCGGGACTTCATCCCTGGACTGCGATTGCACACTTTCCCCCTGGCCCTGAATTATTATATCACTGAAACCTTCCTGGCTTTCCCATGTAAGAAGAGACACTTGGGTATGTAGGTGAGAAATTTAAAGCTCTTGTGAGGTGACATTTTAAGATCATATGATAAATCATCGATGGAGAGACCTGAGAGACAAAATCAGAAAAGTAACAGGGAAAAAAGTTCTTATTAGATATTAAGTACATATTTTCTGCTAAAAGTATTATAAGGTGCAGCACTGATTTAATAATATACTGGCAAAAATGATCTCTTGAAAATGTACAGAAATGGGAGAGGATGGATGATAATTTGTATGAACCTTGTTTCATTAATGTAAATTCACCATAGTTCTAACTTTACCTACTGTACTGCCCTGTACTTGGGCTTCATGGTAGTTACTTAACCTTCCTCACTGTTGACTAGTAGCTGAATATAATTACAATGATCTCTGAGTGTATATATATATATATATATATATATATATATATATATATATATAAAGTCTTCTTATTACTATTTTATTTCAGACCATTTTCTTCAAAATAATTTGGAAGTGAACAATTAGGTTGAAGAGTAGGAAAATACTTATGACATTTACTGCTCATTGCCATGTGTCTTCTTAGAAAAATTTGTAAGGGTTTATGGCAAAAATCTAATGCAAGGTATTTTTTTCTATGCCAATTCATTTCCCAAAATGTTTAGAGATCTTATGAGCCAATCATAGTATGCTGAGGCTAGAAGAACTCCTTTTATAGTTCAAAATGCACAAACTGAGAAGGTCAAAGTTATGCCTTATTTTTGCCATGTACCTAAATTTGAACATCAGTTTGCTACTCATAAGATAGAAATAATTTCTACTTTTCTGCTTTGTTCGTAGCATGTAGTATTAACCAAACATTTTGGATTTTGGAAAAGGTAAAATACTTACATCATTATTATTATAATAAAACCAAGGAAGAAATTTATACTATTCTAACCCTATGAATTGGGAGTTCTGTATATTAAATTTATGAAATCAGATATTTGAAATATACAGGAGAAAACTGACATATGCTCCCACAGAATTTTGGGCTGGTTTAATTTTCTTTGCATACAGCAATGTTTGCTCATTTTTAATCTATCATATTGCATTATTTTAGCAACTTCACCATGTCAGGACAGCTTAGGTTTGTACTGGGGATTCTAGTGGTATAATACTTTGAAAGAGGGGACTATAAACGTATCCAGCTACCAGAAAGATTTTAGTTTTTGATTAAGAAAAAGAGTATGGTAAATGTTCATAAAAATTCAGCATAAAGTAAGTGTATTGACTAAAAGAAAGGAACATGATGCTTATATAAAAGATTCTTTTTTCCTATAATAATGAAAAGTATATTAGCATAGTCTCTAATTGAGCATCCCGTTTGGTGAGAAAAACCTGTTTCTTCCATTATTGATGTTAAATAAGTAGGTATGTGGATGCTGCATGTGATGCAGAACAGAATAACAAATGGGATGCTGGACCTTTTATGACTGAGGTTCGTGAGGATGAATATTCATCTGAAACAGATGAAGAGATGAGATAAAGGCTCCAGGGCTGTGTGCTGGAAAAAAGAAATAAACCAGCCTAGAAGATGATTTGGCGAAGGCTTCAAGCATAAAAAAAGGTTGGCCCTGCTGCAGGGAAGGCAGGATGCTAAATCTATGAAGTTCTGTCTTGAGCTCACTGGGGAAGGACATGGAAAGATAGCCAAGGGCTATGGCTTGATTGGTAGGGGATGAATCACCAAACTAGATTAGCAGATCCATACAGAGTAGCACTTAAGCAGAGCAACCAATACATTTTGCCAACATGTTCTGTGAATATTTAAAAGATATATCCCACCAATGAGAAATGTGGAAGGTGGAATCAGAAGAGAAATTTGCGAGGTTATATGTTATCCTAGGGAAATATAGAGGTTTATTTCTCAAGGAAAAGGGATCAAAGAAATGAGAGGTCTCTGCTCAGTTAGGTATGACCTACCAGGTCTCAAAGCCTCAGATGAACATGGGCAGAGAGTGCCATGTTGAGCTGGGAAGTCTTATAATAATTGTAAATAGTCTGGAAAATAGCAGAGCAAAAAAACTAATCCATTATAAATCATAAAATATGTAAAGAAGTAGCGTGTTTAATCAAATATAAATGTCTGACTTGACTTCAGAGAGCAACTGCACAGTTTTTTTACCTTGGTTTTGTACTCTTGGCTTCAGGCTAGAGGTATTCACAAATCCACATTTAAGTTCTGGGCTAGGGGCACTCACACAACCACAATTAGCTTGAGAGTGGCTGGTATCCACCTCCTGGCACTCAGTCCATGGGCTACAGATTAACTTCTGTAGGATCCTATAGTCTCTTTGTCAGCTTCTATATATTATGCCTAGCAAGTAGCATGCCAGAAGACTTAGAAAGATGGAATAGAATTTTTTTTTCCTTTCTGAAGTTGTGTTCCTTTGGCTTAGTGGGTATACTTTGAGAAACAGCATTTGAATCAAAGGACAGTCTTTCCTACAGCCTGTAAGTTTATTATAGATTCTTCACATTTAGCCTCAACTGAGTAGCTCAGACATAGACAACGGGCAGCTTTAATTCTGTCTCAAAAATCCAATTACTAGTGTTACCAACTACCAAGCTTCTGCATCACCAGAGCCCTAAGCATCTCCAATTGCTCTTCTAGCTGCATGCCCAGTCCTTCCTTCTCTATTTGGGCCTTCATACCTTTACATATGCAGTTGACTTGTTCTCGGCTATTGATTTTTGAGCTGGCTAACAATATGTATGTATCTAAAGAAAGGACAGAATAGAAAGTTACAATACTTTATGACTAGTAGAGGCATGAAAGGAGAAAAAATGTGTTTGTAACCCATAGGAATAACAATACCAACTAACCAGACCCTCCGGAGCTCCAAAGGACTAAACCATAAACCAAAGAATACTTGTGGAAGGATCCATGGCTCCAGCTGCATATGTAGTGGAGGATAGCCTTGTTGGAGATCAATGGGTGGAGAGGCCCTTGGTCCTTTGAAGGTTTGATGTCTCAGTGTAAGGAAATGCCAGGGCAGGGAGGTAGGAGTAGGTGGGTTGGGGGAGAAGCACACTCATAGAAGCAGGGGGAGGGAGAATGGGATGGGGGTTTCCAGAGGGGAAAACCAAGAAATGGGATAACTTTTAAAATGTAAATAAATAAAATATCCAATAAAAAATTTTGATATCTGTGGAAAAGGGGAAGCTTTCATATTGACTGTAGTGTAAGGAAGTAGTAAGTGAAGGTGGGAGCTTAATAAAATATGCAAATCAAGACCTTGGCCACCTACCCCTTGAAATACATAGTATCTATCATTCATAAACACACATTCCCACACAAAATTCAACAAACTGTACAGAAAGTGACACAGACAAAACATTATGGTAAAGCCTTGAGCAAGGCTCCACCAGAACTCTTGTGGAGAATGGGAAGAGGTGACATGAATGTTTTTCCCACTGGGGAGAAATTGGGAGGATGGTATGAGTATGGCCAAACTTAGGGATTCAAAGGTCAAAGACAACAGGCAATGAAGATCCCAGTGAGCCACACAGGATCAATTCTCAGCCTTTTCCTGTCTCCTTCCAGTTTAAAAATCAGTGTTCTTAATGCCTTTGTAATAATGAGTTGAAAAGATCAAATTTGTTCTTTAATTCTGATATATGAAGAATCCTATCATAGAACTCCAGATTGGGCTTTGTGGTTTGGAGTGGGTCAAAAGATGGGACTTTGCACTGGATTGGATACCATCATAGAGCAATTCTAGGATCGGATACATCAGTCCATCCCATCTGCCAAAATGAAACAGACAAGAGTACTGTGATGTCAAAATTGACAACCACTCAGACATTATTCCTACTAGCCAAAAGTGGAAACCCACCATTTCCTTTATTAGACAGCAATCATGCTTTGGTTTGCTTACTTGCTCTCAGAATCATCTTCTCTGGTGTGGCTCTTTTGTGAGACCACCATGTTCAATGGGGAAATGCAGATGGAAACACTGAGATAGGCAGTCACAATTTCTAAAAACAGAGGAATTCTGAGAACTCAAAAGATGGTTCAATGGGTAAACATACTTGGAAGCTAGATAATCTGAATTCAATGCTTTAGGTTCACATGGGGGATGGGAAAACAAACCCCTGAAAGTTGTCCTCTAACTTCTCCATACCTGTGTAAACTGCACATTCACAAAATAAATACATACAACAAGGTAAGAGAAGAGGTACAGTAGAGCAGAGGTGACATGAAGGAGAACTAAGGAAGAGGAAAGTTTGGGTGGAGAGGGGATGGGAGAATAACGCAGAGGAGTTACAGCAGGAATAACTAACACTAAGGGTGTTTTAAGTTATATAGAAACCTACAATTTTTTACTATTTTATAAGCTTAACACACACACATCATCATAAGATTAAATGGAATTTTCTACACAGAGATTATGTTTATCTCAGAAGTCATATGTGATCAAATATAAACCCCAGTTTTAGGTATTGGATACTTCCTCTCAAGTGGTTGTTTAAGGGTCTTTCAGAGCCTCATATACCCAGATATGCCAAAATATAGAATGTTGCCATTATTGTTTGCCTATCAAACTTGATGGTGAGACCCTATTTATAAAAACACTGCATACTTTGGTCATAAGGCATGGAAAAATAAAGTTGGTCCTGGTCCAGAAGCTTCCTCTAAGACTAAGTTACACCATTCTGGGAGGTGCTATAGAGGTTGCTAGGGAAAAGCCATCAACAGTCTCAAATACCTGTGAACTGCATTAGAACACTGATGAGAGGTATGACAAGGTATGACTATGGGTACAAAAGTGACATGGGTGTTCTGCATGTAACTAGACATGCTCTCTGCATTTGCAACCGACTTCATGGGAGAAAACATATGCTTGGAACTGTCGATATAGTTACAAATCCATGGTTACAGAGCTCATAAGCTCAAGAGATGAACCTACTGTGAAGTGTTATTTTGGTAAATGGATACAGAATCAACCTGCCCTCTAAGTTTAGATCTCGCTAGCCATAGATTAAGGCACCTCTCAGACTTCATTAGAGAATTTTTTTTTAATTTTTGTGCAATGGAAATTAGTTGATATATAAAGTCTCAACTGGTCAAGCTTAAAAGAAAAAGTATCAGTGGCATACTTAGCCACAGATGGAACATCTATTGGGTCGAGTATCCTGGACCTGATAGGACTGCTGTACTCATAAATCCACAGCATTGATGGTAGGCTGCAAAAGGCCTGCACAACATCAAACCAGTCAACCTCCCAGCAAGGAGTGGGCAGAGCTTGTGAGCCCCCATTCTTACCTGAAAAGGTATTGATTGTTGATGGTTTCTAGAGGAAGACAGCCAGTTTTTGTTAAGGACTTGAGTCCTAATAGGTGGACCACACTATATTGGAAAGTCATACTACCCACTATATATGAGCAGGGCAATTTTAACTCAATGAGTTATTAACAACAACGACTTCAACAAAATAACAGTAAGTTGTAAGTATTGAATGTAGGGAAGATGTGGGAGAGGTTAGTGGGAAAGTGAAGATGAATGTGATCAAATACATTGTATATAGGTATGGATTTCTTTAAAATACTAAAATATAATTTTTCAAATGAGGAAAATGTGTATCTATCTGAGATAAAATTGTCAGCTATTAATTATGAAATAAAACTATCTTTTCTACATGGAGAAATAGTGTCTACAGCAAATAAAAAGGACTCAAGTATAAAAACTAAACACAAAGAAGAAAGGGAAGATGGTTAATTCTTCCCACTAGACATAAGAAAAGAGACATATTCACATTTTAGTAAATTTATTTTTCAAGACTTATGGAATACTCATTTTTAAAATACACAAAAGCTATTCTTAAAAACCTAGTGATTCTTTTATCATTTCATTGACCCATGCTTACCTTTCTAAAGGACCTGTGTGACATCTCTGGGAGGAGCTATCATCACAATGGAAGGCACCCTCTCCCCTTTTTGGTAACCTTCATACTGGGTGCCTTGCACTTGGTGCCAAAATGTCTTCCTGTCATATAGAGATGAGAAACTTAATATTCCTCAAGATGAAGTCAATTACCTGTGACTGATAGTCACCCCAATTACTAGGTGAGTCTAGGATGGACTTTATGACAAATGGCACTGTCAAGTTCTGTCACTAGAGGACTAATTACTGTTTATCTAGAGAACATGTGGGTAATGAGTTGTCTCTCCTTGGCCGTATAAAGAAGGGTGTTCCTTTATGACTTAGCATTTTCTTTTTACAAATTGTCTCTTTTATGTATCTACATTCTAGTTTGATGTTTATTCAAAAATAATGCTGATATTTTTCAGCACATCAGAGGAGGAGGTTAGAAGATCCAGACAGCCTGGACCATGTAGTAATACTCTGTTTATCACTCATCTATTTAAAATCTGTCTGTCTATCTATCTATTATCTACCCATCAGCATATTGGAATCAATAAACTGCTTCAGCTTCTTTATCTTTTTGGAGAAGACATCTAGGTTGGCAGGGAGAGGAGATTTTATTTCTAATTATATTTCCAGGCCCAAGGTCACATAGGACCAAGAAATATGGGGGAGTTTTACCATCGCCCAGTTATCACTTCAGAGTTCTTTCAGAAAACCATCCCTTGCCATCTAAAGAATATCCATGCTAGCACCATCTGTGCCTTGTGTGCACAAGGATCTAGGAGCAGTAGGGGCGAGACCCTTCTGGTTGTTGCCCTCAGGGAGAGCAGAAAGCTACTTGCCAGGAGTGACTACACACCTGAGAGCAGAGGTAAGGTCAACTTTTCTGCTCCAAGTGATCTGCCTGGTGAACTCAGGACACACAAAGGCAGAAGTCCTCTGGGACTGGGCACTTCTGGTTTCTGGCTGTGGCCTGAATTTCTCTGATCCCAGCCCACAGTTCCCTGCTCCCAAATCCCAAGGAAGAGAGAGCTGAGCACCCAGAAGTGTGGGAATCATGAGACGGCAGAGCAGGACAAACTGCCACTTCTGCCCACATCCCTGGACCAAGAGGAAGCTGCATAGTGCCTCTGGACACAGGAATATAGGAGCAGTCAGCTGCAGGAGCCCTGCAGTCCAGATCTGCACCTGGATCTGAACTGAACTGATCAAACAGCTCCCTGCACCCAAATCCCATGGATGGGGGAGAGTTAGACCCTCAGAAGTGTGGACACCCCTGAGAACCCAGAGGAGTCTACTCTCTGCTCACATTCCCAACTCAAGAGGTAAATGCCTACACTCACCTGTGCCCCCTGCACACAGGGACCTAGGAGCAGTAGGGGCAGGACCCTTCTAGTTGCTGCCCTCACGGAATGCTGAAAGCCAGCTGCCAGGAGCGACTACACGCCGAAGAGGACACTCTGTTCCCATAACTGGCTAAAGGAAAGCAGGAAAACAGGTCGACAGGAGTGCTGGCACACAGGCCCACAGGAAGATCAAGCCACCATTAGAAACAGCAAGAACAGCTAACACCAGAGACAACCTGATGGCAAGAGGCAAGCTCAGGAACCCAACCAATAGAAACGAAGATTACTTGGCATCATCAGAGTACAGTTCTCCCACCAAAGCAAACACTGGATATTCAAACACACCAGAAAAGCAAGATCTAGATTTAAAAGCCACATTTTATCATGATGATGGAGGACTTTAAGAAGGTCATAAATAAATCCCTTAAGGAATTGTAGGACAATACAAGTAATCGAGTAGAAGCCCGTAAAGAGGAAACACAAAAATCCCTTAAAGAACTACTGGCAAAAACAACAAAGCAGGAAAAGGAAATGAACAAAACCATCAACGAGTTAAAAGTGGAAATAGAAACAATAAAGAAAGCACAAAGGGAGACAATCCTGGAGTTAGAAAACCTAGGGAAGAAATCAGGAGTAATAGATGTGAGCATCACCAACAGAATACAAGAGATAGAGAGAGAATCTCAGGAGCAGAAGATACCATAGAAAATATCAACTCAACTGTCTAAGATAATGTAAAATGGGCAAATCTCCTAGCCCGAAACATACAGGAAGAACACCAATGGCTTATGCTCTAAGATCAAGAATCCACAAATGGGATCTCATCAAGCTGCAAAGTTTCTGTAGGGCAAAGGACAATGTCATTAAGCCAAAATGGCAACCTACCGATTGGGAAAAGATGTACAATCCTACATCCCATAGAGGGCTAATATCCAAAATACACGAAGAATGCACGAAGTTAGACACCAGAAAGCCAAATAACCCTATTAAATAATGGGGTACAGAGCTAAACAAAACATTCTCAGCTGAGGATTATCGATGGCCAAAGAGCACCTAAAGAAATGTTCAATATCCTTTGTCGTCAGGAAAATGCAAATCAAAACAGCCCTGAGATTCCACCTCACACCAGTCAGAATCACTCAGTCACGGCAGCAGATGCTGGCGAGGATGTGGAGACAGAGGAACATTCCTCCATTGTTGGTGGGATTGCAGACTGTTACAACCGTTCTGGAAATCAGTCTGGAGGTTCCTCAGAAAATTGGACATTGAACTACCTGAGGACCCAGCTATACCTCTCTTGGGCATATACCCAAAAGATGTTCCAACATATAACAAAGAGACATGCTCAACTATGTTCATAGCAGCCTTATTTATAATAGCCAGAAACTAGAAAGAACCCAGATGCCCTTCAACAGAGGAATGGATACAGAAAATGTGGTACATCTACACAATGGAATACTACTCAGCTATCAAAAACAATGACTTCATGAAATTCATAGGAAAATGGAATGAACTAGGAAATATCATCCTGAGTGAGATAACCCAATCACAGAAAAATACACATGGTATGCACTCATTGATAAGTGGCTATTAGCCCAAATGCTTGAATTACCCAAGATGCACAGAACACATGAAACTCAAGACGGATGACCAAAATGTGGATGCTTCACTCCTTGTTTATAAGGGGAACAAAAATATCCATAGGAGTGGATAGGGAGGCAAAGTTTAGAAGAGAGGCTGAAGGAACAGCCATTCAGAGCCTGCCCCACATGTGGCCAATATATATACACAGCCATGAAAACTAGATAAGATGGATGAAGCTAAGAAGTGCATGCTGACAGGAACTAGTTATAGATCTCTCCTGAGAGACATAGCCAGAACATTTCAAATACAGAGGTGAATGCCAGCAACAAACCACTGAACTGAAAATTGGACCCCTGTTGGAAGAATTAGAGAAAGATCTGAAGGAGCTGAAGGGGCTTGCAACCCTATAAGAACAACAATGCCAACCAACCAGAGCTTCCAGGGACTAAACGACTACCAAAGACTATATATACATGGATGGTCCCTGGGCTCCATCTTCATATGTAGCAGTGAATAGCTTTTTGGGGGCACCAGTGGAAGGAGAAGCCCTTGGTCCTGCCAAGGTTGGACCCCCAGTATAGGGGATTGTTTGGTGGGTGGTGTTGGGGGTGGATGGGGAGGGGAACACCAATATAGAAGGGGAGTGGGATGGGTTAGGGGACTGATGGACAGGAAACCGGGAAAGGGAATAACATTTGAAATGTAAACAAGAAATACCTAATTTAATAAAAATGGAGGAAAAAAATAGAAAAAAAAAGAATATCCATTTAGGTCTTCATAGACACACTCTGAATAAAGACAGCAACCAGGAATAGGAAATAACATGATACTATTTTTTTTGACCAGCTTTCAGTCTTTACATCCAACTTGAGAACTGTCCTGTGCGTGGCACATCATGGTTGCTGGTACTTTCATGGAACTGTTCACCTACTCGCTCTGTACTCAGATGAACACAGTCTTGTTTTGATAAAACGTTTTGAGCAAAAGCAACTCAAACAGTAAAGGACTTATTTCATCTCTTTGTTTGTGATCCATCGTCAAGGAAAATCAAGCCAGAAACTCAAGGTAGGAACCTCAAGGTAAGAACTGAAGCAGAGGCTATGGAGGAGTGCTGCTTAGAAGCTTACTTCTCACAGCCTGACCAGGCTGCTTTGCTTTACAAGTTAAGACGACTTCCCCATGAATGACAACACCCAAAATGACCTGGGCTTTACCACATCAATCAATTGTCAAGTTAGTTTCCCATACACTTACTACAGTGCAATCCTATAGAACTATTTTCTCAGTTAAGATTTTCTCTTCCTACATAGGTATAGCTTTGTGTCAGATTTACAACCACAAACAAACAACAATAACAAAAGCAACCCAGCATAGAACAATGCTTCCCATTTGGAATTGTATAAAGAAAGTACCAGAAGGACAGTTTACACTTTAGGGATGTGTTACAACAATTCACAACGTTACTATTTTTTATGTTGTAATAGATCTCTTAAGATATATGATTGGTATATGAAATAATTTGCTTATAAGTAGTTCAATAGAATTTATCCTATTCATAAAGCTGTGTTTCTGTCATCACAGTAAAGATGACTATGTCCATCTTCCTTTAATTTTTTTTTAAGCTCTTAGGAACTTTATTTTTCCTCCACCTTTTTCCCCCTTCGCTCAGGTGTCTGCAAAGCAGCTCAGGACCACTCAGTGGTGGCTTCAACCCACTCAGTAGCCTGGGCTGTGGGAGCTGCTGATCAGTCCTCAGTGGGGAACTGCAAGATGGGCACAGAGGGCACCTGCACACCCTCAGACCTGTCGGCCACCTCAGGCTGAGCAGCAGTGAACTCGGGTGCTGGGGCGGTCCATTCACCCTGGAATTCCTCCTTGGTCGTAGCCTTCTCAGCAGCAGCCTGCTCTTCCTTCTCAATCTCTCCTGGGTCTCTGTAGAAGTAAAGATCAAGCATAACCTCCCATGGGTGCTCACTGGAGATAGTTCCTCACTTGCGGAGTATTTCCCGGGCCAGCATCCACCACATCAGACCCACTGAGTGAGCTCCCTTGTTATTGAATGGGATGACAATGTCCACATAGCACAGGGGAGATTCTGTGTTACACAGAGCAATGGTGGGCAGGTTGACATAAGAGGACTTTGTGAGGGGTTGGTGGTCAGCCCAGGGATCAGTCACCACTAGAAGCCATGGCTTTCTGAAGGCTGCTTGGATCTGGTTAGTGAAGGTCCCAGGTGTGAAACGGCCAGCAATTTGAGTGGCTCTTGTGGCAATAGCAAACTTCAGCACAGCTTGCTGTCCAGCGTTCCTGGAGGAGATGAGGCTGATGTCAGCAGGGTTCTCAATGGCAACAATAGCGCGAGCTGATAGCAACAGTTTCTCCCAGGTCCTCTTCAGGTTTATGATGTAGATAATGTCACTTTTCCTTTTGTAGATGTACTGCTCCATCTGAAAGTCAAGGTTGGTGCCACCTAAGTGGGTTCCTGCAGCAAGGAACTTGAGGACATCCTCGTCCTTCAACGGCAGGAAGTCAAGAGCTCCGGACTTTGTGTAAGTTTCCCTTTTAAGTTATAATGGGAACCAAGGACAACACCGTATGGCCCTTTCCCCTGGTAGCAGGGTTATTTGGTTTGTTAGTGTTTAATTTCTTGTGTTTTTTATGTACTTTAGATATTAGGACTGTGCTATATGGAGGATTGGTAAAGATCTTTCCCATTCAATAGGATGCAGTTTTGCCCTATTGATAATGTCCTTTACCTTATAGAAGTTTTCAGTTTCATGAGGCCCCATTTATTAATTGCTAATTTTAGCCCCCCTACCCTGTTGGTGTTCTGTTCCGGAAGTTGTCTTCTGTACCAATGCATTCAAGGGTATTCCCCACTTTCTCTTCTATTTAGTGTATCCAACTAAACAATGTTTTATGTTGACGTCTTTAATCCTTGTGGACTTGAATTTTGTGCAGGGTGATAAATGTGGATCTATTTTCTTTCTTGAGCATGCAGACATCCAAGTAGACCAGCACCATTTGTTGAAGTTTTTTTTCCACTGTACGGTTTTGGATTCTTTGTCAAAAATCAACTTTCTGTAGGTAGGTGGATTTATTTCTGGGGTTTGATTCTACTCCATTGATCAACCTGTCTGTTTTTTATGACTATTGTTATGGTGATACCTCCAGAAGTTCTTTTGTCTTACAGGATTGTCTGAGCTATTCTGCATTATTTGTTTTTCCATATGATGTTGACAATTGCTCTATCAAGGTCAGTAGGGATTATGCTGGAATTTTGATGAAAATTGCATTGAATCTACAGATTGCTTGTGGCAAGATGGCTATTTTTATTATGTTAATTCTACCAATATATTAAATGGGAAGTCTTTCCATCTTCTGATATCTTCCTCAATTTCTTTCTTCAAAGCCTTAAAGTTCTTGTCATACATATCTTTCATATGCTTGGTTAGAAATACACCAAGGTATTTTGTATTATCTGTGGCTATTGTGAAGGATGTTGGTTACCAGATTTTCTCCACAGCCCATTCATTATTTGTATAAAAGAAGGCTAATTGTTTTTAATTTTACTTAATTTTGTATCCAGTCACTTTGCTAAACTTATCAGCTGTAGAAATTCTCAGGTAGAATTTTTG
Source organism: Rattus rattus (assembly GCF_011064425.1). Classification (NCBI taxonomy): domain Eukaryota; kingdom Metazoa; phylum Chordata; class Mammalia; order Rodentia; family Muridae; genus Rattus; species Rattus rattus. Next base: position 84,435,128 of record NC_046161.1, on the reverse strand, counting down.
GGGTTATTGGTATATACTATCATATCACCTGTGAAAAGACATACTTTGACTTCATTCCTTTGAATTTGTATCACCTTGATCTCCATTAGTTTTCTTATTGTTCTAGCTATTTCAGATAGATATGGGAAGAGTGGAAAGCCTGTCTCTTCCATGATTTTCATGGAATTGCTTTAAGTTTCTCTCCATTTCATTTGACTATTAGTTTTATGGAGGTTGCTTTTATTAAGTTTAGGTATGTATGTTGTAACACTGCTGTCTCTAAGACTTTTAACATACAAGGATGTTGGAATTTGTCAAAGGCTTTTTCACCATCTAATAATATGATCCTATTTTGTTATTGTTTTTGTTCAGTTTATTTGTAAGGTCGATTACATTGATAGATTTTCATATACTAAACAACCCCGGCATCCCTGGGATGAAGCCTATTTGATCATATTTATGTTGTGTTCTTGGATTCAGTTTGCAAGTGTTTTTCTGAATATTTTTTTGTATCAATGTTCATAAAGGGAAACTGATTTGAACTTCTCTTTCTTTATTGAGTCTTTGTATGGTTTAGGTATCAGGGTAACTCTGGCCTCATAAAAGGACTTTAGCAATGGTCCTCCTGTTTCTATTTTGTGGAACAGTTTGAGGAGTATTGGTATTAGTTTTTCTTTAAAAGTCTGGTAGAATTCTGCACTTAAAACCATTTGAACCTAAGCTTTTTTTGGTTGGGAGACTTTTAATGACTGCTTCTATTTCCTTAGGGATTATAATATTATTTAAATAGTTTATCTGGTCTTGACTTAACTTTGGTAAGTGGTTTCTTTCTAGAAAATTGTCTGTGTCTTTTAGAGTTTCCAATTTTGTTCAGTACAGGTTTTTGAAGTAAGGCATAATAATTCTGTTGTTACGTCTCCCTTTTCATTTCTGATTTTGTTAATTTGGATTCTATCGCTCTGCTGTTTGCCTAGTTTGGCTAACAGTTTTTCTATCTTGTAGATTTTCTCAAAGAACTATCTCCTCATTTAATTGATTCTTTGTATTGTTCTCTTTCTTTCTAATTAACTACTTTGAGCCCTGAATTTGATTATCTTATGCCATCTACCCCTCTTGAGTGTTTTTGCTTCTTTTTGTTATAAAACTTTCAGGTGAACTTTTAAATTGCTAATGTGAGAACTCTCTAATTATTTTATGAAGGCACTTAGTGCAATGAACTTTCTTCTTAGCACAGCTTTCATTGTGGTCCATAAGTTTGTGTATGGTATGTTGTCCCTTAATTTTAATAGAATTATAGAAACTCTTTAATATTTTTCTTTATTTCTTCCCTGACCCAGTGAGCATTGAGTAGAGGATTGCTCAGTTTCTATGAGTCTGTAGACTTTCTGTTGCTTCTTTTATTAGTCCAGCTTTAATCAATAATGGTCTGATAAGCTATAAGGAGTTATTCCAATTTTCTTAAATCTGTTGAAACTTGATTTGTGACCAAGTACATAGTCAATTTGGTAGGGTTCATGGGCTGATGAGAAAAAGATATGTTCTTTTGTGCATGGGTAAAATGTTCTGTAGCTGTATGTAAGGTCCATTTGAATCATAACCTCTATCATTGTTTCTGGGTTTAGTTTCTGTCTCAATAACCTGTCAATTGATAAGAGTGGGGTGTTAACGTCTTCTAGTATTAATGTGTGGGCTTCAGTGTATAGTTTTAAGCTTTAGTAATGTTTTAGGAATGCGGGCATCCTTGCATTTGGGGCATAGATGTTTAGAATTGAGATGTTCTCTTGTTGGATTGTCCTTGTGCTGGGTATAGAATGTCCTTCCTCAAGTCTTTTGATAAATTATGCTTCAATGTCTACTTTATTAGATATTAGAATTGTTATTCCAGCTTGTGTCTTGGATCCATTTGCTTTGAAATTATTTTTTAGTCCTTTACTCTGAGGTAATGTCTAATTTTGGTTCTGAGGTGGGTTTCTTGTATGCAGCAGAATTGTGGATCTTATTTTCATATACATTCTGTTAGCTTGTGTCTTTTTACTGGGGAATTGGTCCTTTGGTTTTTGAAAGATTGTACTGAGCAATGATTGTTAATTTCTGTCATTTTGATGTCAGTGATGTGAATGTTTGTGTGTGTGTGTGTGTGTGTGTGTGTGTGTGTGTGCACGTGCTCATGCCTGTGTACATTCCTTCTTTTGATTTTGGTATTGGGGAATCGATTCCTCTGTTTTTTTGGGTATAGTTAATCTCCTTGGGTTGGAGTTTTCCTTCTAGTATGTTCTCTAAGGCTAGAGCTATGGATAAATATTGTTTAAATTTGGTTCTGTCTTGGATATCTTGTTTTCTCTATTTATTGTGATTGGGAGTTATCCTGAGAGTAGAAGCCTAGATTGGCATCTGTGATCTTTTAGAGGCTGCAGGACATCTGTCTAGGCCCTTCTAGCATTCTCTTTGTTGAGAAGTAAGGTGCAATTCTTTCTTTTTTATGTTCGTTAATGTTGCAATTCTTTATTATTTTATCTGTGTAGCCTCAAATATTACTAGAGTTCCTGGTGCTTGACAAACATTTGCTCAGATCAAATTAGTGAAGGAGATGTCCATTTGCTTCTCTGAGTCACATTTGCTTGCAACGGTCTGTTCTGGTTCAGCATGGGGATTTAGACACAGCTTGCCTACAGCATGTTGTTAGGCAGGCTGGGATTAAAGAGGGCTGCAGGAGTGAGGTATGCATCCACAGAGAGGAAGCCTCATGAGCTGCTTCAGCTTCAGTATTCTGAGTCATAGGGATATTCTTCCATGTTTACTTTCTCGGGCAGGAGGCAGACCCTCCAGTTTCTGTTGAAGCTAAGGATAGTGGCCATCTCCTCATCGCTCAACTGGAAGTCAAAGACCTGAATGTTCCCCTGTATATGCACTGGTGTCACAGACTTCAGGGTCACCACCACATTCCTCTTGATGTGGAACCTGGGCTGCAGTTCTCTTGTGCTTGGCAGCAATCTCTTTAATTTGGCCGTCCTCTAATGTGAAGGTCTTTTGGCTTGGTGCTAGGCCTGTCTGGGGAGCCCAGGGGACTGTAGGCCATGACCGTGATGCCCTTGGAGTAATAGTACTGGATCAGTTTTTTTCTGGGTGAGGTAAGGGTGGCCCTAGACCTGGTTGGTCACTGGCTTATGTTTCAGTCCAGGTCTGTTCAGGAGCCTTTCGATCTGGAAGTGGTTGAAGTTGGAGATGCCCAGAGCTTTCACCAACCCCTGGTCCACCAGTTCCTCCATGCCCTCCTAGGCTCCAAGAACATTAAGGATATTGCCTTTATCGTCTTTGAGGAATAACTCTTTTCCTGGCTGAAGTCCCTTGGCCAGTGAATAAGATAGAGGTCCAAATAGTCAAGCTTGAGATCTGTGAGGTTCTTCTGAAAGGCTTCCTTCAGCAATGTTTTTTCTCAAAGCAGGTAGACCACAACTTGCTGATAATGAAGAGGTCACAGCCTTCTCATTGATCTTCTCTTGGATGCTTCCCCCACCTCATTCTCGTTGCAATATGCACACACACAGTCAATATGATGATACCCAGCATCAATGGCTGCCTTCACAGCTTCTTTGACTTGGTTTGGGGGAGACTTCCAGGTACCCAGACCCACAATGGGCATCTTGGCTTTGGTATTGAGCTCCACATAGGTTGCTGTGGTTGCTGCCGAAATCTTTCTTAGAGCAGATGTCTGTGTCCTGGTTAAAGAGAAAATGGAGGCTTTAAATCATAAAGTGTAATTCTTATAGGATTGCCTTTGTATATTACTTGGCTTTTCCCCATTGTGTCTTTTAATAATCTTTTGTTGTTATTGTTGTTGCTGTTGTTGTTGTTGTTTTGTTGTTGCTGCTGCTGCTGTTCTTTACATTTAGTATTTTGATTATTATGTGGTGGGAGGATTTTCTTTTCTGGTCCAATCTAATTGGTGTTCCATAAGCCACTGGTATGTTTATAAGCATCTCTTTTTTAAGGTTGGAGAAATTTTCTTTTACAATTTTGTTGAAAATATTCTCTGGGCCCTGGATATGGTACTCTTTACTTTCTTCTATTCCTATTATTTTTAGGTTTGGCCTTTTCATAGTAGCCCAAATATCTTGGATAATTTATGGAATCTTTTAGAGTTAATATTTTCTCTGATGTACCAATTTCTTCTATTGTATCTTCTCAACTCCAATTCTCTCTTCAATCTTTTGTATTATATTGGTGCTCCTTGTGTCTGTAGTTCCTGTTCTCTTCCCTATGTTTTCCAACTCCAGTTTTCCCTCAGTTTGTATTTTCTTTATTGTTTCTATTTCCATTTTCAGATTTTTAACTGTCTTATTCACCTATTTCGATATATTTTTCTGCATTTCTTTAAGGGATTTATTCATTTCCTCTTTAAAGGCCTGTATCATCTTTATAAGATAGGTTTTCAGGCTATCTTCCTGTTCTTTGGCTGCATTAATATGTCCAGGGATGGCTGTAGTAGGATAGCTGTGTTCTGGTGATACGATATTGCCCTGGCTATTGTTAATTGTATTTATATGCTAGGCCTTTATCCATCTGCTTGTCCCTGGATATTCCTGGTGAAGCAGTTCTCAAGTTTTGAACAAAATTTATAAGCCCCCAAAAGTAAATGAAATTTATAAGGTACAAGAAATTCCTGAAACATACAAGACTCATAAGGCCTCTCTGTAAGATTATAAAAGAGTAAGCAATTGCTGATTAATATTAACAATGATTGAATGGGGCACCTACACGTTTGCATGGTGCTCTGGAGATGCACCTCTCATTAGTCATCACCATAATAGGGGTGTTTCCTGGTATTGTAGATGCCTTAGAGTCACTCATATATCTATGAGTAACTCTTTGTTCACACTCCTATAAGTATCATTAATAAACCTACTGGCTTCCAAAATGCACTTGAGTGGAAGACTTCATTATTTCACTGATGGCCTATCTAGGGTGAACAGATGCTTACCCATGTTTTACTATAAAAAGTGACATAACTCATGGGTGTTTACAAAGTGTGGTGCTGGCCATAGAAGTTGATAGGTACAGAACCAGCAGCATTATCTGCACTGTGTTGAGATTTGTTCAGATAGAAGCCATCTGTTCTGGATCTTGTTAAATACAAATAAAAGCTAAGAGGCTTAATTCTTCCTGCTGGAAATGAGAGAAGAGCTGTTCTATATGTGGAATAACACAGTTTCTGGCACTAACATGGACCTTCCCACCCCAGCTGTTCTATACTCAGATGAACACTAACATCTGTTGAGATTCCTTCAAGTCTTTTTCATTGTAAACAACAATGTGATGACCATTGGTTTATCCTCTTTCCTAAACGTTTAAAGACTTCTTGAAAGTGTAAGAATGGCCCTATCATTTTGCTAAATAGAGGAATCTCAGAGAGCAAAAGTACATTCTTTGTTTCTCTCATAGACAACACATTGAGTTATTCTGAGGAGAAATATAAAGAGGAAAAGTGTGTATATATAGCTCACATGGCAATGTGTTACCAAGTGTTATAATAATTATCAGAAGTGAGTTCATTATTAATATGAATAAGTATATGCTGTCAGAGCTTAGCAATTTGTTTTAATACTTAATTTGAGTGTATGCAATAAGGTCAGTTTTAAATTTGAATTTAAAAAGTCATTAACCTACTTAGTGGCTGATGTTCTTTACAAAAATCTGTCCCCTCAAAAGGGCATCCTTTTAATTCTACAAGAGGTTTCATTTGGTCTATAGCCTACCAAGTCTTCACTGTACTCCGTTTTGCCTTCACCAAGAAATTAACAAAGAGGTTCTACAAAAGGAAGACTTGTTTAAATATTAACAAGGATTTTATGTGTTTAGAAATTTTGGAGATAAAATTTCTCTCTGTTCTGATGTATTTTATAACGAGCTAAAAATGCATATCACATAAAAGAAGGGGTTTCTATGAGGTTAGTCTAAAATGCTTGAAATGAGTTTACTTTAGGAATATATAAATTGAATCCTCTAAATACATAGAAGTGCTAAATTATGAAAGGGCACAGGGCAGTGTTTTAGGGTAGATTTACATTGTCCCCAGGTCCAAACAACTGTCAATTAGAAAAAGAAAGTCTGTTTTGATGGAAAATGGCAAAATAACAACGAAAAGCAATGAAAATCTAGATCTGTAGGTTATATATGAAGGGGAAAAAAGAAAAACAGATGGGTTTTCCTATTGTTGATGGACAGCAAATGGGGGTGTGGGTGAAGGGACAGGCAGATGATAGGACTGTAAAAAGAGGGTAAGTTTGCAGGGATGGTGGGACTACATACACACCTGCAGATATGGAACTCATGAATGAGGTTTAGTGAGAAAAACATTGGGGCATTACTTTTTTTTGAGACCTGATATAAATGTATCTAACTATTAGGTGAGGTAGGAGTTATGAGAACAGTAGGGTGTCTGTTAAAATGAGACTTTAGTTTGAAATACATAATTTAAAATACATACTGCTCTTCCAAACTAAGATTGAAATAGGAGGAAAATGAATAACTGGTAATAAAATATGTCAAAAATCAGAAAGCAACTAGATACAGTCAGTGACCACATTCATCAACCATTACAACTTTGAAGACTGTGCTAGGTAAAGTCAAAATACAGAGCAACTGGCTTCTTGGCAGTCCTTCAAGTTAGTGACTCAAATTCCTTCAGTATAAAATATACCCAGACACGCATTGCCTTCAGTCTGTAACCAGCACTCCCTCACACACAGTTGTTTAGTCCTACATCCCCTACAACTCTTCAGCTTTCCTAGTTAGGCAGTTTCTGCTTGGATATACAGAAGCCTTATTGTTTTATTTATTTACCTTTTTCTTCCCTATACAATGATTTTATAATTGGCTCATATATGTGATCCCAGTAGATTTTATGGTAGCTATAACATTTATTCTTTTTTTGTCCCAAGAAATACACATATACTCTTATTCTAATGCCATGATTACAATTTCTGACAGTCTGAAAGTAAAAGAAATTCGTCAGTACCAACCTGACTAGTGTGATCTTTACATTTTTTTCTCACAGGGATAATGAGGACGCATGCTTAAATAGGGAGAGAAACAGGAGCATAGACAAGAGAAAGGGATAAGGGTGATATAATGAAGACTAAAGATGTTTGAAAGAGCCATATGAAAATCTACTATTATACATATATATATATATATATATATATATATATATGTGTGTGTGTGTGTGTGTGTGTGTGTGTGTGTGTGTGTGTGTGTAAAGAGTTTGATTTGAATTATCCTGTATAAGTAATATTACTCTTCTAGAAGCCATATGTTTCCAAAAGAAAGAAAGAAACATAAAAGAGTTTGATGTATAAGATACCTCCTCTCAAATTGTTGGCTATATATGTAATAGACACCCACAGAATAATATAGACTATTATTATTGATTTTGATTGTTTACTAGAACTTAATGGTAAGTGATAATAGGTCAAGGCATCACATATATTGTCACGAGACATGTAGAAACTTGGTGCTGATCAGAAAACGTTCTCACTGCTAAGTGTCTTTCATAGTAACAAAAGGTGTTATATCAGAAGCAGGGGATGCAAGTGTCAATAGGTTTACCCATATGTGAAACTTGTAAACTGCAGGAATGATTGGTAGGAGAAGAGATGTCCAGAGATGGAATAGTGGCACGAGTGCTATAGGGGTAACTGACGTGTTCTTAATATTTTAATGTCCAGTCCACAGGAGAAAACTTGTGTCTAATACTGTAAATATGTTTAAGATTCAAAGATTCAGGAGCTCATATAGTTTTACCCCAGTGGTAAAACTATTACTATTATCCTGTTAAATGAACATAGATACAAACTGCATTTTAAATTTTCATCTCTACCTAAGGTTCAGTACAGTTCTCAGACTTCATTAGAGAATTTTGTTCAGTGGGTGGTGGCTAATGCATGAATCCAGAATTGCTCAGATTTAGAGACTAAGTATCAGCAGAATATATAGCCAAGGAGACATTCATATGCCTACCTCCCAAGGCTCAGGTATTGTCATAGATGAGGGAAGAAGAGGACTGCAAGACTTAGAGGTTGGAGAGGAACATAAAAGAACAACATCTTCCAGATATGACTGAACCTGTAAACTTGTGAGCTCATACAACCTTTTTGTTGCTTACACAAGATCAGGCTGGTCAACATTTTATTATGAAAATGAATTCACAAGTTCCAAATACTGAGGGACATTTGACAGTGGATGACTTCTGTGGATGGAAGAGTCAGGTAGGACACAGTACATCAACCACACTCCATTGGATGGTGTAGGTCACATGAGATCAACCACTCTCCATTAGATAATCCTATACACAAAGGTATATGGGCACCAGTAATTTGACCCAATGAGTAATATAAAATAAGGAGGATATGAAGTAAGTGTGCTATACGTAGTTGACATCTGATTTAGTAGAATTTATTTGGAAAGGACTAGAGGAATAAATATAAAATTATAATGTATAATATTTCTAAAATTTATGAAAAATTATATTAAATGTACTGATAATGCTCTCACAAAAATGTTTGACTATCTAATACACCCCACATCCAGTACCAGACACAAGAACAGTCATTTGAGTTGTTGGTCAGGGGAGTTCAAATGACTACTCCCAAATTATAGGTTATTAACATTGTTCTTGGTTCCCTGTCAGAACTTGAAGGCAAGTACCCATTGCTTAAGAAACCTTAAACTTTGAACATAGGACTCAAAAGATTTAAGCTGAGTTTAACTTGAATACCAACAGGCATACTAAAATAGAAAGGAGAAAACACAAGGGTTCTGATGGCTAGACAAATAACTACAGTCAACTAATGACTCCTGAGAGAAGGAGAATTAATTTGAATATCAATAGACATGCTAACATAGAAAAGAGAAATCCCATGGGTTCCTGTGACTAGAGGAAAAACTACAGACAACTAGAGATTTCTGGCAGAGAGAAATTTAGTCTCTCTCAGGGATGAGCAACCTAATTGGTTATCCAATACAAAGTGCTCTACTGTGAAAACATATACAAGCAGCACTAAATGGATATAGAAGGTTGAATGTGTGTGTGTGTGTGTGTGTGTGTGTGTGCGCGCGCGCGTGTGTGTGTGTGTGCGTAACAATAATCATCAAAGAAAAAGAGGCCATCAATTTGGAAGAAAGTGATGGAAAAGGATGGGAGGGATTGGAGGGACAAAAGGGAAAAAGGATGTGATTATATTTAATTATATTTTAATTAAAAATTTTAATTGGTTTAAAAAGATATTGAAGACAATTTTTAAAATGTACTCTGATCATGGTCAGTTAAATATTAATTTTGTTTAGTTATAAAATTATATAAGTTTAGAAAAATTATTTAATAAGAAAAGAAAAAGAAAGAAAACCAAGTAAGTCTTCTAGGGACAACAACTGTCAGGATCATTTCTGTGCTTTTTTGTGGATATTTTCTTTAGTGTCACATGAGCATGTGTGTTTTCTAGCCATTTCTTTCCGTGGTGACATTATTGCTAAGAATGATTGAGGACACATATTTAGTCCTACTTATCTCACTTAATTCTAAAATAAACTAATGCATGAATTTTTATCAGGTGTTTTTATTTTTGCAGAGAGGAAATTGAGACTGTGAAGTTGGGTAAATCATGCAGAGACAAAGAGCTTTAGGAAAAATGGCTGTAATCCTGGGCAACTTGAATTTGAAAATGTACTCTAGATGGCATATTATATAATTACATGTTATTTAAAATACTAACTAAAAGTTGCCTTGGAGAGAAATATACTTCATTCTCTGTTACATTTGTGGCATTTTAGTTCCAAAGAAATCTTAGTTCTTAGATCTTTCAGATAGAAGTTGTGGTGGGGTTGGCTTGGAAGATACTTTGGGTTATATTTACCCCATGGTTAGAATAGGCCTTGTATCCATTCATCATTTGGAAAAGCTATGGTTTAGTTAGTCATTCGTCTGTACTATGTCTGGTACAAGGCAATGGTGTAATTGTGTAATTGGTAACTACATCTAGTTATATAGTATTTTTAAAATCACTGTGTCCTGAATTGAGTTGTTATGGATACAACACACCAAGGAGGAAAACTTTCAGACAGTGCTATACAAATCAAGTTGGCTGTGGCAGACATATTGATGTGTTGTTCACAATTAAATCAATACAATACACTGCAGTCCTGAAATTAGTGAACTTTCTATCACCCCTTCCATTCCCCCTGGTATTACCGTCCTCAGCTTTAGCAGAGAAAAATAGAGAATATTAAGTTCCATTTGACTCTCAGGTAAATAGGAATATATTTTAAGATAAGTGTATTCTAAGAACTGCATGAGACCAACTTATGTGAAAAATAATCATTGTCCCTCTAGACTTGAAAGTCTAGTTTTACCTGCCAACATGGCTGGAGAAGCCTCCTACAAAGCTTCGGAATTTTCCTTTTGACCAAAAAAAAAAAAAAAATGTAAGTCTCAATATATCTACAGCTTAAATTACTCTTTTGCAGCGTTAGGGATTGAAAAATGCTCTGCCTCTCTGAATTGTACCTCCATTCTGCATTTTCAAACCTTATAAGATATGGGGCTGGGAAGACCTCCTCTTTGCTCTCACTTGTTTTCTTAATGCCACAAATGACCACCTTGGAGGTACAATGCAAATTCCCTTACTATGAACCCACTTACCGCTTTCAAAGTTCTCAATAATACAGTATTTAAGGAGACAGTGTTAAAGGCCACACACCATCTTTCATGAAGACGGTACGTATCCTGCTCAGTGAAGAAGCTGGAGGCCTGGTAATGCGACTGAGTGTACGCACTGATTTTATTAAAGTCTATTTTCATTTATTCTTAATATTTCACTCATTTCTGTCCTTTTAGATCTAACTGTTCATTGAATTTGTCCCCTTGGAAGCAATATCCTTACCTGAAAATTCAGTCTAAAGTTTTTTGTTTTTTGTTTTTTTTTTTTTTTTGGTTTTTTTTTTTGGAGGTGGGGGCCGAACCCAGGGCCTTGCGCTTCCTAGGCAAGCGCTGGACCTCTGAGCTAAATCCCCAACCCCCAGTCTAAAGTTTTGATTATATTCAACAGTTACAGCCAAGAATCCAGTATTGTGGGACTGTATCTCATGGAATAGAATTCAGAAGCTATACAGATCCAAATATTGTCTAGAGGATATTAATTTATGGTCTTCCATTCTGTAACCCTGTTGCCATGTTGTAGGAAGCTCAAAACCCTCAGAAATGCAACATCCTCTTTATGGAAACAATCTCACGACAGCACAGGGAAGTGATGATGCCAGCGTGGCACCCATCTCATCAAGTCCTCTCTTCCAACCTTAAATCTAGATGGCAGAGCGTTAGCATGAACTCAAGAGCGAGTCCAGACCACCTGTGGCATTGTAATCATCTATTGCTATTTTGAAGGAGTGTACTGTTTTGACTCACTTGTAAAATCTAGGTGGCCTTTGATGTGTGGATCTATTTATGGGAGTCCTATTCTGCTCCATTGGTCTACATGAATGTTTCTGTTGGCAATAGTGTACTGCCTTCATTAGAGTTTTGTAGTCTAAGTTAAGGTCAAGTATTGTGATATCCCTAGCATTGAATATTATGCTAAGGAAATTTTGGTTTATTTGGAAATTTTGTTTTCATATGAATTTTTGGATTCTTTGTTGTTGTTGTTGTTGGGTTTTTTTTTAGTTCTGTGATGAATGTCGTTGGGATTTTGATGGCGATTGCACTGAATCCATAGAATGTTTTTGTAATATAGACATTTTCACAGTACTAATTCTAACAATCTGGAAATATGGAAAATCTTTTCATCATCTAGTATCATTTTTATTTCTTTGTCAGAGTCATAAAGCATTCGCTGTGGAGTCGGTTCATTAAAATAAATTTATTGTGCATCAAAGATATTAATTTAAACCCTAAACCATTCCTATATTAGGCAAAAAATAAAGAAAGTACGCTGCAGTAGAGGGACAGACAAGAGCTTTCTGAACAGGATCTCACTAACACAGGAAGATGAGGTTATATACAATTAAAATGTTTCTGTGCATGAAATGAAACTGACTGCAGAGTAAATAGACATCCCACAGAATGGGGGAAAATCTTTGCCAGCTATGCCTAGACTATAATGAAGAAGTGCAGAAATTAAATACCCAAACCTCTACGTCTGCCAGTCAACAAACAAGCCAAGAAAATAGACTGTTTTCAACAGAAGGAACACAAATGGCTTTGTAAGTATTAAGAAGTCTTCTGAATCCTTAGTGATATGTGAAATAAAAATCAAAACTACGTGAGATCCCATTTCACCCTAGCAAGAAGGGCTATCATCAAGGACATGAGAACAAATGGTAGTTGAGACGTTAGGAAAGAAGAATCCTTCTTTGTGGCTGAAAGGAATGTACCCTACTACAGCCATTATGTAAAGCAGTAAGTTTTCTCAAAAATCTAAAATTAGCTGACTGTATGACCACACTTACTCATATACCCAATGGACTTGGTGTTCTACCAAAGAGTTACTTGTGCATCCATATCAATGTCTGGAGTTTTAACAGGCTCCCAAGTGAGGGTTACATTAACCAGGACTCAGGGGGTATACAGCCAAGACAGCCAAGAAACAGTTTATTCAAAGTTTCAACTTCTTTTAAAGGCAAAGCAGAATAAAGATTTCCCATCCTTTCTCATCAGGTGCTGTTCCCCTAGCAATAATAGCTTCTCTTGGTTCAAAGTGACCCAAACCTCCTTGCAGACTGGGAAATCTGTTAGCAGTCCAACTCTTAGATGTGTTGTCTAAACTATGAACAAAGTTACTTTCTCACGATAAAAGGATAATGAAGGCCACTTCCTCAGACATGCAGCATACTTGGCAAAGCATGAGGAGTCTCTGCTTGAGAACGTATGCTTCCTTCGTGTCTCGGTATGCTGAGAGTGACAGAAACCTCTGAGGTTGCTTCACAGCTAGCAAGCTGGAAGCCGTGGGCTCATGCCATTTCTGTACACATCCATATTTACTGTTCACGGTAGCAAAGAAGTGGGACGAGTATAGATCTAAACCAACAAAGAATAATGACGATGCGTTACACATATGCAATAGAGTTTTATTTGACTGCAAAGAAAATGAAATAATGAAGTTGGCATGAAATTAATAGACCTGAAAAATTGCTATTGTAAGTACGATATCTCAGACTCACAAAGAAAAACCTCACATGTTTCTCAAATTCAGAGTCTGGATTTCTGTTTGTGTGACTGTAGACACGTCAGAGTGAGTGCAGGTAAGATGACAAAAGGAGGAAAGAAGGTATTGAGCACATGAGAGCTGAAGGGGGAGGTTGTCTGAAGGCTGTGTGGAGTGTTACAATGGGGGCAGTCTCCTGCGAACTTCAAGATGTTCTCTTTTAAATAGCTGAATAGTATTCCACTGTGTAAATGAACAAATTTTTCTGTAACCATTCTTTGGTTTGAGGAACATCTGGATTGCTTCCAGTTTCTGGCTATTCCAAATAAGGCTGCTATGAATACGGTAAGGCACATATCCTTGTGGTATGGTGGAGCACCTATCTTCTGGGTGTATTCCCCGGAGTGGCATAGGTGTGTGTTCAGGAAGAGCTAATTTAAATTTTTCTGAGGAATCACCAGATTGGTTTCCAGAGTGGCTGTACCAGTTTGCAACCCTACCAGCAATGGAGGAGTGTTCCTCTTTCTCTACACCCTCGAGAGCATGTGCTATCTCTTGAGTTTTTGATGTTAGTCATTCTTTTTGGTGTAAGATAGAATCTCAGGGTCATTTTGATTTGCATTTCCATGATGATTAAGGATTTGGGGGGATTTCTGTAAGTGCTTCTGAGACATTTGAGATCGTTCTGTTGAGAATTCTCTGTTGAGCTCTGTATCAATTTTTTTTTAATTTTTATTTACATTTTTAGTCTAACCTCTTGAGTTTTTGCATATTTTGAATATTAGTACTTGATTTGATGAAGGATTAGTAAAGACTTTTCTCCAATCTGTAGGTTGCTGTTTTGTTCCATTGACAAAGTGTACTTTGCCTTGTAGAATATTTTCAGTCTCATGAAGTCCCATTTATCAATTGTTGATCTTATATCTTGAGCCATTGGTGTTCTGTTCAGGAAAATTTTTCCCGTGCCAATGGATTCAAGGCTATTTTTTACTTTCTCTTCTATTAGATTCAGTGTATCTGGTTTTATGTAGAAGTACTTGATCTATTTGGGCTTAAACTTTGTAAAAGGAGATAAATATGGATCAACTTGCATTCTTCTTCATGTAGACCACCAATTAGATCAGCACCATTTTTGAAAATGCTTCCTTTTTCCCCACTGTATGGTTTTGGCTTCTTTGTCAAAAATCGAGTGTCTATAGTGTGTGGGTTTATTTCTGGGTCTTCAATTCCATTCCATTTATTGGCCTGCCTGTCTCTGTACAAATACTGTGTAGTTTTTATTACTAATGCTATATAGCACTGCTTGAGGTCAAGGATGTTGATTCCCACAGAAGTTTATTTATTCTGGAGAATTGTTTTGGCTATCCTAGGTTTTTTGTTTGTTTGTTTGTTTGTTTGTTTTACCATATGAACTTGAGAATTGCTCTTTTTAGGTCTGTGAAGAATTTTGTTGGCATATCGATGGAGATTGTATCAATATGTAGATTGCCTTCGGTAGGATAGCCATCCTTACTATATTAAACTTACCAATCCATGAGCATGGGAAATCTTTCCATCTTCTGAGGTCTTCTTCAATTTCTTTCTTCAGAGACTTGAATTTTCTGTCACATAGATCTTTCACTTATTTGGTTAGAGTTACACCAAGATAATTTATATTATTTGTGACTATTGTAAGGTATGTTGTTTCCTTATTTTCTCCCTCAGACTAATTGTGGCTTCATGTAATGAAGCCTTCTGTTTACATTTTGTGAAATATTTTGAAAAATATTGTTATTAGGTCTTCTTTGAAGGTCTGATAGAATTCTGCAGTAAAATCATGTGACCCTGGGCTTTTTTCGGTTGGCAGGTTTTGATGACTATTTCTATTTCCTTAGGGGTTTGAGATGGATTAGAACATTTACCTGATCTTGAGTTCACTTTAGTATATCTATCTAGAAAGTCATGCATTTCATCTAGATTTTCCAGTTTTCTAGTAGGGTCTCATCATTTCTTGAATTTCCTTAGTTTTTGCTGTAATGTTTCCCTTTTCATTTCTGATTTTATTAATTTGGATACTGTCTCTGTGCACTTTAGTTAGTTTGGTACACATTTATCTATCTTACTGATATTCTCTACGAACCAGCTCTTGGTTTTGTTGATTCTCATTATTTACAGCTTTGATTTGTCAAATTAAATTCTGCTGTAAAGAGTATTAAATCATCAAATCTTGTCATATAACTACTTTGGCATGAAAAACTACATTTAATCACTTATATAATTTGTTTTTATAAATAAAGTAAATTAACATGTAATGATTATTTTCTATGGGTTAACTAGTTTTAAGTTCTCATGATTATCTCAGAAGTGACAATGATATTTTTTTCCTAAACCCTTTTCCCCAAATTTGAAGAAACTGGGCATAATACCATTCAAAGTCACTTTTTATTTGAATTTTCATAAATATGGCCTGCTAAATAGAGCTGTAGTAGTAATAGCCCAAGGAGAAAATTACTGCTTGGTATCCTGTTCATCAGAGAATGTCACTAGTTCTGAGTTTATTTGATATCAGATCCAGAGGTTGGGAAATAATGAAATCTCCCAGATGAAGCTTGTTTTTAGCTTCTTTTAGTGGAGTCTTCTTTTTCTGCACAAAAGGTCTCCTGGAAGTCCTGACCCTGTGTCCTGGTCCTGTCTGACAAATGTTTTCATGATGTTGACATTAAAAAACACATATCTCAAAATTTGGAAAATCAGTATCAATGTGGTTTTAGAGGACACTGGCTATTACATTAACACTTAAAGTCAAGAAAATTACTATAGTTAAGACTTCAGTTTTAAACCAGGGCAAAAATTTGCTTACAATATTTTTAAACTAAAACTTAAAAACAGTATACTAATTAAAAGGACTGTGAGTCCTGTCTGCATAGAACTCATTTTGGCTTTCACACATTCCCTCGGCACAGCAAGAACCCCACAAAGGCATGAAAGTTCTCAGGTCTTCAGACAGAGTCTCAAACACACAAGTAAGACCAGACTATAGCCATACATATAAACCTATTACAGAGGTTGTTAACACTAGCCCCTGGGATTTCTCAAGCTTTATACATATCACAAAGCACGATACAGGCAGCTCTCCATACCACCCACTTTGTATGCTCACATGGTCCTTCAGCAAAGTACAGTGAACAGCTTCACAAAGAAGAAATAATCTGGAGTCAGACAGGAAAACAAATGGTTAATCAGCACCCACTAAAAATGCCTCAGAGGAAAGCATCAGAGGCCTGTGGGATCCCCCTGCTGAATGACTTGGGGAGTCAGAATGGCTCATTCAGAAACCATTTATCAAGGAGGAATGAAATATATTAGCATGTGTGAGAAATCATAGACAATTACTTTAAATCTTTTGCTCTGTTTAAGTACTGCCCAAGCAAATCCCGCTTACTGCACACCTTCCCATCATGAAGGATTCTTATCTTTAGGAAACCATAGGTCATGTAAATCCTGTAAGTCTTCTATAAGTCTCTTTTGGTGTTTTATTACAGATAAAAGAAAAGTAATTAATATGCCAGGTGATCTAGTAAGTTATTTTCTAGTAAAATCAAACAGAGGATCTTTTTTAAAAGAACATAAGCCTCAGACAATTCTGATCATTTTATAAATCCCACATATAATATGCAGTGAAACTCAATAAGATCTAATAAGAAATAAGACTTCTCTATAAAAGTCTAATAACGTATCCAACAACAGAAATAGATTGTCTACCTAGTAGTCAATGGAAAGCACTAAAACATTACAGTTTGACAACAAAGAGAAAAATGCTATAATTTCTATTAATTAAAAAAATAAGAATGGTTGTCTGGGAAGATGGCTCAGTCAATAAAGTGTTTGCTCTGCAAGCATCAAGACCTGAGTTTGATCTGAAGGACTCACATTCAAATAGTTGGGTGTGGTAACACGTGCTTGTATTCCCAGCTTTGGAGAACCAGACCAAAGATCTTACTGGACAGCAAACCAGCATGCTTGATAAATTCCAGGCTAGTAAGAGACCTGTCTTTAAATGAAACGAAATGAAACGAAACAAAACAAACAAGAAACAAAGTAGGTGTTACCTTAAGAATGATACTAAAGTTGGTTGTACCTTGCCCTTCACATGTATGAACACATACATGCACTTGCATCTATATGTACACATGCACACACATACACACACACAAAGAGAGAGAGAGAGAGAGAGAGAGAGAGAGAGAGAGAGAGAGAGAGAGAGAAGAAGAGGAGGAGGAAGAGGAGGAGGAGGAAGAAGAGGAGGAGGAGAAGGAACACATATACCCTTGAAATAGCATGCAATTTTGAGATAATACACATAAAAACATATCTAAAAAGTCAAATGAAAAGAGGACAAGAAGGGAAAAAATATCAAGTAAATAAAATGAAAAGGAATCAACAGTAGAAAAATGTATCTAAGAAAAATTGAATCAGAAATCAATGACTATCAGTGAGTTTGGCTTCTGTTTAAAGTGCAAAGCTTGTCAAAAATGAGTAGATGACAAAATGGTACGTTATTTCCACAGAGCTGAAGGGTAGAGCAGACTTCTCTGTGTGAAACATAAGCATTGGCTGGCATCGGTTGCCCTTTCCTGCAAATTCTAGTACTTGGAAGGTAAAGATGGGACTATCAGGAGTTCAGAGTCCTTTTTGAACTAAGAAATTTTAGGTCAGACTGAGCTGTGTGACTCCCAGTCTCGAAAACCCACAAGCAATGAATTTTGCTTTTGATTGTTTTATTACTGCCTTTTGCTTTTATGGGACATGTACATCATGCTGGTCTGGAAGTCATTATGTAGCAAAAGTTGGTCTTAAAACTGCTTTTCTGCTGCCTCAGCCTCCCAAATGCCTGGACAAGTATAGGTTTGCACTCCTGAACCTAGCTTTGGTGACCTACTTATTGACAGGCATGGCATCTTGCAGAAGTTATGGTGCTCTTAGTCTCTCTTTCCTAGATGCAAAGCTGTAATTACAATATTTAACCTGTATGTCCAGAGACAGTCCGGCAGTGTGATCATCCAGACCGCTTCCCACTACTTTCTTTCCCTTCCCCTTAAGGTAAATGTATTTGGAAAGAATAGAGCTGGTTACATACAGATCGCTCACATGAGCAACAGCTTGATGAATATGGGTGGATAATGGAACTATCATGATCTATTAATCGGGCCAGTGAAGTAACCTGCATGAAATCTACCGAACGGCCCACATAGCCACGTTCTAATGCTAATGCATGTTTACTAATGTTTATTGCTGTTGTTTACTGCATACAGGCAGTACATTTTGGCAGCTTTCTGGATCAGGTTTCATTATGTAAACATCTCAATTTTAATCAGGCAGTTATGATGGTAATATATTCCATTAGCACTGGATATTTATTCTCTCCATCTAATCCAAAATCCTGAAAACTAATTTAGATAGATCTTTTAATAGCAAATCTGTGAAAACTGTGTACATTCATTAAATTAAGGATCACTTTGCATGCCAGCACAACCAAATTGTGTTTTGAAATGATAGAGGATAAACAACAGATGTGTCCAATATATATTTTTTTCTTCAGTTACTAAGGCAACATTGTTCAGTCCTAACAGGGCTGGGGAACACAAAAAATGAAATAAAGTCCAAGAAATAATTCCTTTGTGCCCATGACCCAATAATGTACCTTTTCCCATTGGTTATAGCAATGTGGCCAGTGGGGGTCTGAAATAGCACATTATTTATCGATATTTCATAAGGTTGGTTGTTTGTAATTATTGTAAGATCCTATTCTTTTGGTGTGCTTTTGATCAGTTTTCTACCTGAGTCTGTCAGTTAGAATTTGTTCAAACCTCTCCATGTCATCTGACATTGGTGTCAGGTTTTCTTAAGCTGAGAATGTAATTCTAATTGTGAGCAGAACATTTTTTTTTAAGACTGAGACTGTCTCTTTAATTTCTAATTATCTGGATGAACTTGTTTGGTAACAAGTCTCCCATTTCCTCTCCCCAGTCCCAGAGACCCCGTCCCATTTCCTAAATAACCAGCATGCATCCAGCCTGGTCTCTTCCAGGCACGGTGTCTAAGGTCTGTTTGTGGTTTGTTTTTACTTCTCTTGAACCCAAGCTTTACACAGATTCTTTATACAAAGAAGGAAAATACCATTTGGTTAATACTTTTATTTTTGTTGGTGTATTGAGATTAGTTTGAAACACAGGGCCACTTCAGAGATCTTAGAACTTAGGTTTCTGAGACCAGTGGGGACTCAAATCTCTGACGGAGAACATCCTAGAGTCATTCCTGGGAGTAAACTACCTCCCGCAACATAGCGTCAGCTACAGAACTGGACATCAGCCGAGAGGGAAGCATAGCCTGGGGCAGAGCAACTGTTGGTGTGCCTGTATGTCTTAGTTCTTTGAGGATTATTTGCTTTTTGCTTGGTTGGTTTTTGTTTGTTTCGTTGGTTGGTTGATTTGGTTTGGTTTGAATTTTTAGTGTGTTGGTTGACATGTTAAAAAAAGGATACATGAAAAATGCAGTAAAAAAAAAAAAAAACAAAAAACAAAAAACAAAAAACTTGAAAGCTCTAAGAGTCAGTTAGCATGAAAATAACCCAGACTTGCCAGTTCACCTGACTTGAAAAGAGGACTCTTTTATCTCTTAAAGATAATTAGTTTTGATTAAAAAAATAGTTTATTCAATTACTTTTAAAATCATCCTTAGTTCGTTGTATTAATATCACTGTGAGGTATTAATCTGGTTGTATTAATTACCACTAAGTCAATAGTTTAAGCATTCTCTTTTAATAATTTTTCTATTTTTATTCATAGAGAATACCATATTAATTGATAGATTCTCATCAATGATAAGAACAGAAAACTCACAGTGATCTGTTGATCGTGTTACTCGTCAGTTGGTTGGGACCCTTTGCTTTACATGGATAGGAATGGTCGGGAGGAGGGAGGAGGCTGTTTCAGTGCAGGTGCTGGACAGTGCTGTAACCATTTGAGGCGTCAGCGAGCATCAGCGGCCACAGCCACAGGCAGCAGCGTGCAGCACACTCACTGTACAGTGCTTGTCCAGGTCTCTGGCCCTGTGATCCTTAACACCAATCTGAGAAGTATTACAATCTCTTACGGAGGTAAAAATAAAAAAAAGTGAGTTACTGTTGTGTGATATTATTCTTGGGTAGACACAAACATCTACCCACTTCACATAGGGAAGAAATAAGAAATAGCAGATTGGAAAAAACAAAAGACAAAATCACAAAAAGGCAGGGGTTGGGGATTTAGCTCAAGGTCTTGGGTTCTGTCCTCAGCTCTGAAAAAAGAAAAAAGTAGACGAAAGAAATAATAGATCGATGTAAAAATACCACTGAATTCCAACTTGGAAAACCATAAGTTTTGTTGGGGTTATTTAAGGAAGTAGTGTACCAAAATGTATGTATTCATTACTTTTCTATTGTTACGATGAAACACCACGAGCAAAACAACTTATATTTTTTTAAAATTTTTTTTATTTGGGTTCCTGGTTTCAGAGGGATAAGAGTATCTCTTCGTTCAGAAACATGGCAACAAATAGTAGACGTGGCAGTAGAAACAGCTGAAAGCTCACACCTCAATCAGAATCAGAGAGCAATCTGGGAATGGCACATACCTTTGAAACCTCCAAGTCCTTGTCTAGTTACATATTTCCTCCAACAAGACCACATCTTCCAAACTTACCCAAAAGCCTCACAAAATGGAACCAAGTATTAAAATACCTGAGCCTATGGGAGACATTCGCCTTCAAATCACCACAGTGAGTGACAAAACTGCTGCACAACACAGTTTCCCAGCTTTTGACAGTGGCCAGTATCATAGTTCTCATACCTAGGGTGTACTTGTGGTGAGCAAGGCTTATCAGCAATCTGGCAACTTTTATAGTTAAGGTTTGTCTCAGTTAGGGTTTCTATTCCTGCACAAACATCATGACCAAGAAGCAAGTTGGGGAGGAAAGGGTTTATTCAGCTCACACTTCCACATTGCTGTTCATCACCAAAAGAAGTCGGGACAGGAACTCAAGCAGGTCAGGAAGCAGGAGCTGATGCAGAGGCCATGGAGGGATGTTACTTACTGGCTTGCTTCCCCTGGCTTGCTCAGCTTGCTCTCTTGTAGAACCCAAGAATTCCAGCCCAGGGGTGGCACCACCCACAATGGGCTGTGTCCTCCCCACTTGATCACTAGTTGAGAAAATGCCTTACAGCTGAGTCTCATGGAGGCATTTCCTCAACTGAGACTCCTTTCTCTGTGATAATTGCAGCTCCTGTCAAGTTGACACACAAACCAGCCAGTACTGAAAGACCACCGGGGTAGGGAAGACCCCCACTCAAATCTCGAGACAACGCGACCCCCAAGAACTCACGAGAAACCAGTCTTGATGTAATAAACAAGAGGTGTATTTGAGGAACCAGAGCTCTGGGGACGACACGTATCTCACACAGAAGACAGAGGAGTCGACCCCGAGCCCAATTAGGGGAAGGGATTTTTAGGGAAAATTACACAGGCAGTTGGCAACAGTCACATAAAGCAATTTCATTGGTTTGTAACTTGGGCTCAGTTCAACTCTAGGCCACCCTCCTTCTGGGGCAAGCTGACCCTAATTCTCGTTTTTCTCAGGACTGTTGAGTCAGGCCTTATCGAGGCCAGATGGTTTGTGGTGGCTATAGCCAGGCTACATCCCCAAAATAAGTTATGTTATTCTTTGCTGTGAAGTGCACTTGTCCTCACAGCAGGGTCAGTGGGGGATAGTTTAAAATCTTTATTCTTTCAGTACAAGATCTGTAGGTTTCCGTTTTCCGCTTGTCACAGCCCTTCTTGTATCCATTCCGTCCACTCTCCATCATTGTCCATCAGGTACTCTCTGAAACTCTTCAGCTGACATCTATCTCAAAGTCAGGAAATTTGCACCAAACAGGAAGGATTTCATACATACAAAAGGCATGAACATACATACATACATTTCATACATACAAAAGGTTTGAACCCATCAAGGCAACAGCTCCTTATGCAAATATGAAACTGTGCTCCTACCGAACCCATCACCCCTTCTAAAATGAGGGACTGTCTTTGGACCAGTATCAGGCCTTCTGTGTGTTCTAAGTAGAACATTCTACAGAAATTTTTTAGAAGCTTTTTGAGGTAGTCATGGTTGAAGCCCTACATTTAGGAACTAGAGTCATTCTTTGGCAACAAGCAACTAGGGCTGCTATGTTCTTCAAGGCATTCATAACTGTTTAAAGTGAACTATGGACCAATGCCACTATGGCAATGGTCTGGCTTGCCACTTAGTTGATAGACTTTACCTCAAGGCACTGAAAGCACAAAGGAAGTGCCTAATAACTGTATGCACACATGCCCCCCAATACTTTAACTCATTTAAAGGAAAGAACAAAGCTTAACACTGACAGAGGTTTAGCAGTATTTAACAATACTTTAAATATATTCCTCCCTCAGCATGCCGGGAATAGGCAGTTTCTTTTACTCAAAGGAGTATATTTTACCTAACATAATCTGAAAAACACCTAAATGTCCATTTATAGACTCAGGAGGTAAATTAACATAAACATGGTCAAAAGCTGCTACACAGCTAATAAAACTGTAAGTATCAGTTATGAGAATATTACTATGATGTGAGAATTACAGACAGTATGCAGGCTATGAATTCATAAAAATAGATAGACCCTTTGGTTATCCTTTAATATATAGTTGCACAGCACACATACTGTTAATTTTTTAAAGGAGAGAACTGCAGGGAAATTAATAGCTTCATTTGAAGGAAGATTCTTGACAGACATAGAAGTGGGAAACATGGTTATGTTTGCACTTCCCATCTGCTCTGCTGTGAAGAAAATGTTCTTACCAATCATATATAATGTTTTTAATTATAATGTGTTTATTTGGCAGAGAGGGGAACAGCTAGTTTCCAATATTTAGTAAAGCTTAAAACATTGATGTTTACCTCTTCCTTGAAAACAGCTAATGATGCTCACAAGGCAGGACATTCTCTCATCAGTACCACCACCTAGAAAC
The DNA here is from genome assembly GCF_011064425.1 of Rattus rattus. Taxonomy (NCBI): domain Eukaryota; kingdom Metazoa; phylum Chordata; class Mammalia; order Rodentia; family Muridae; genus Rattus; species Rattus rattus. The sequence continues at coordinate 84,411,895 of NC_046161.1, read as the reverse complement.
CAACTAGCATTCAAGTTCTTTGAGTATATGTCAAAGCCACATATAGTATAATTTATTAACTAATTTTTAAAAAGAGTAAAGGATTTGAGAAAGGAGCATTTAACACAACGTTCTTCCTTTGTTTTTAAGGTTTTTATTGACATGGATGGATGTGTCTACGTACATGAGTGTATGACACATGCGTATAGGACCCATGGGGCACTGTAGAGGGATCCCCTGGAGCTGTAGCTATAGGTGAATGTGAGATACCATGTGAGGGCAGGAAATTGAATCCAGATGCTCCAAAAGGGCAAGCAGTGAATTCACCCCCATGACTTTTATTTTGTAAAGTTTGACTCTTAAACTGCCTTCCTAATACATACCTATATTATATTGGTGTCGTTTTCCTTGCAAGTTAACTTAAAGAGCTTAATTTATTTTGCAATGTAAAATTTGCCTTGCATAGTTACCAGATAAAAGTCGTACCATGGTTTGCTAAAATTTACGACATTTTATATGTTTTGTTAAGATTCTTTGTTTTAACTCTCTTTTCTTAATTCTTTGTGAATTTCACATCATGCACCCAAGTTCCACTCCTCTCCCTGCCCCTCCACATCTGCTCTGTACCCTTGGAACCTCCTTCCCTAAACAAAACAAAACTCTCATGTGTGTCATGGTGTGTCACACAATATACCCTCTTGTCCAAATAGCTTCACTTGTACATGTTCATTGAAACGAGTCATTGGTCTGGTTCAAGGCCTCTGACTTTTGGCACACTTTCAATATTGGATCACACCAGGACTTCTCTTGGGTATTCTATCACTACGCAATATCTCTACATGTCATGGAGATCCTAAACCTTTAGTTCTGCAGGACCAACCCCCAGGCCTCACACATTCAGGCAGTTCATAGATTGGGTAGATGCTTAAGTGGGCTAACTAAAAGGCTCTGGACCTGAATGGTAGCTGAGTTGGTCTGCTTACCAACTTCTGTTGCTCATGCCCTACACCACCGCCAGCTCTACTGCACAGCTTAGGGGAAGTGTGGTGCAGGCTGCTCTCTCAAGTGCTGCACCCAGTGAGGGCAGGCAGCTCTTCAGTCATCATATCCTCAGGGCCAGGTGAGGGGCTGGACTATCTCTGCTCAGACTATGGACATGTGCAAGGCCCTAGGCAGCAAACCCAATTAGGGATATCTGCCTGCCCTTTGGTGATAGGGGCTATGGGCATGGACATATATCTGTGCTCCTGCAGAGCCACAGACCCAGATGTGGTGCTCAGTGGCAATAAGGGCCAGGATTTACACATGGGCTTACGTGGCAGTGCAGGCTACTCACATGAGGATATTCCTCACGACCCTGGTGTCTCCTGTTCAGACTCACTTCATAGCAAACAAATCACTTGTCTTCTCTTCATCTTCAATCCCTTCACCACCTATTGCTCACTTCTCGCTCTCCCATCACTCTACCATCGACTTGCTCATCTCCTGACACACCCAGGCCAGTGAGGGCTGGGCTTGGTCCACAGTGCTGCGTGACAAATGGCTGGGGAGGGTTCAGGCCCTTCATAACATTCTTAACTACCTGGCCCTTTAATAAAGTAATAACACCATTCATTCAAATATAAGGGGGTTTTCCAAATTTGCTTTTTTTTTTCTCACGACAAAATCCAGACTTTACATTTCTTCCTGGATTTGCCATTCTTAGAAGTCATGGATCCTAATCAAGTTGTCTGGGAAATCCTCCCCACATCAGCCTCTTACACACACACACACACACACACACACACACACACACACACACACACACACACACACTCATTCCCACCATGATCACACAAAGGCAAACCATCATCCATTCCTAAGACCAAAGTTTAACTAGAAACACTTATATGACTTTTCCAATAAGGATTAAAATTTAGTTCTGCGTGATCTGACCCTTTCAGAATTGCAGGTGCCCACTGTTTTTTGACAAGACTTTCCCTGGGGAGACAAATACACATATCTGCTCTACAATCTGACATAAAATTTCTAACTGCATTCTTCAAAGAACTAGAAAAAAAATCTAAAAATCAAAAAAAAAATTCATTAGCATCTCCAAAGATCTCAAGCAGCAAAAGAAATTCTCTAGGAAAGAGAAAATGTCAAAACTATCACAGTACCTGATCTTAAGTTTTACTACAGAGCCTGAGGGGGGCAAAGCAGTATGGTCCTGGCAGAAAACATAAACAGTAATAGAATACAAGAAACAACCCAGAAATAAACCCACATAAGTATAGTGTTCGGTTTATGAGAAATATATCAAAATTTACAACAGGAAAAGCCACCCTTTTGGAAGTACTGGTAACACTCCTGAGTAAGGCACTGCCTATGGGAGACCTGGTAAAGGAGCAGTGTCAGTATCAAAAAATAAAGAGCCTTTATTGTAGATAGAAGAGAAGCCATTGAAATCTATGAGCACAGTGGCGGGTGTCTGGAAACTCAGAGAAACAGCAGCGCGAAGCTACGGAAAATCAAAGCAAATAGCCACGCAGTTCCCTGACCTGGTGAGGGGAACAGACAGCCCACACTAAAGGACCAACAACCCTGATGAAAGAGACTTACAGTCCTCTCCTCCCCAGAACCCCCTCAGGGACAAGCCCGGGGGTGTCACAGTGCCTCACATTTAGTCGCAGGTGTTACTGAGATACTGTCCCCTCCAGTGAGATGAAGGAGCAGTTGGATCGTGAGGCTATGGCCAGAAGAAATGTACTGTTCAAAACCTGAGCTATCTACCCTTGAAGCCTGGGAACACAGGACAGTCTTAAGTCAGGAATTCAACTCAACTCAAGTGCTCTACCCCAAGTGTAGGAGACAGCCCAGGGAGATTAGTTGTGGATAACAGGAGACTTGGACAAGCTATAAAGTGCAGGTGGCAGGAGACTAAACCCAGGCAGGGAAAGACAGATGGGGAGCTGGCGAAGCCCTCAGTGTCTGTGAGAAGACCAATCACTCAGAATTCGGAGCAAAAGGTCACGGAGGTATAAACCTCTGAAGCCATTAATCTGTCCTCAGGTTCACTGCTAGAGTTCAGGAACATGAAGGGGCAGTGGACTACTTGGCATGCACTGAAGCCTCTTTCTGGCCAAGCGATTAATGCTTAGTGGGTACTGAACATACAAAGCCTGGCCCTCTGCCTGTTCAGATCTCAGTGCTATGCTTACTCTCCCTCCCCAACACAAACGCCTTCAATGCGCTTGGGAGACACTGCAGCTGAATGTTACCAACTGGAGTCACATGGGAGGGTGAAAGACTCCACCTGGCCATAAACATCGTGGCTTAATGTGGCCAGAAAGGGCTCCTTTGCAAAGAGAGCTGTAGGAGTGAAGAGAACAGGAATCTCTACGTTCAGCTCCCTGCACGCACTTGGCAGTCTCTAAGTGTTCAAAACATTCCAACACCCCTCTTTCTGTTTTTGCTTTATTATATGCCTTACATTTACTTTTATTGTTCTTATATTTTAGAAATATTTTTAAAAGTTAGAAACTCAGGTTTTTGTTTTTATAGCCTATCCCACATTCGTGTAATTTTCTGTAGATGTTGTTCTTATTTGGAGGTAATTTTTGTTTTTCCTAATTTCTTTCTTCCTCCCATTCTTCTTTCCCTTTCTGACTTCCAGTTCTTGTTTTCTAGATTTACTGTATTTGAGTAGTATTTAGATCTTATCAATTTGACAATTGTAACTAAACATGAACAGAACATTGGTGTTCTTAACTCTTAAGCAAACACGCACACAAAGGGCCAGATTACTTCTAACACATGTATGCATGACTTCTATATCCATATTCATCTTTACATAGTCGATCCAAACTAAAATCAAAAAGGAATTCAGAGATATATCAGATGAGCTTGACAAACATTTACAAAACATTTCATATAGCAGCTATAAAATACACACTCTCCTCTGCAAACTAAGGGCTCTGAAACAACATAGGCTACAGACCACATTTTAAACATTAAAAACTTGAATAATGTCTTTATCTTATCAGATTATAGTGTACCAAAACTGGAAAGCAATGGATAGATAAACCGTAGGCCTCAGACAGATGCTGAAAGACTAAAGACACCTGATGGAGTAGTGAGTCATTGTAGAAAAGGGAAAAAAAATTCTAAGAGTGAAATAAAGATTAAAGCACAACTTACCAGAGTTTCTGAGCTGTAACTGAGGTTGTAATAACAGGTAATTTTATAGCTAAAAATGCTTACATTAAAAATTAGGAGACATCTAAAATTATTCCTGCACATGTTGCTTTAACAGTGTGGGTCACAAAACATAGCAAAGAGCATTAAGAAGGTAGAAATCATAGGTAAATATCCCATGGTGCTTCTCTAGAGAAAATGGTGAAAAATATTGAAACCAACCAGCATGCCAAGTACAACTTACTCTTTCTTGACCAAAACCAAAATGAAAAGACAGGTGGCCACAGGACACTATGGTTCCTTCATGTAAACAGTTGCTGTTGGGCCCTGGACCTATGTCACCACCTATGGTGCCACAGTCAAACTGGCCATCAGGAAACTGTTTAAGACATCCTGCAATAAAAGGACTAATGTATGACAAAATAAAGTCAGATCTAAAATACATAACTTAATGGTACAGGAATGTAAATTATACTAGTCACCATGGAGATCATCATAAAACTTCCTCTAACCCAAAACAGAATCACATATGGCCCAGCTCTACCGCACTGGGTATGAACCTGAAGAATTCACACAGCCTGCGGTTGAGGTACCTACACAAACGCGTTGACTTAGGTACGATTGACACTAGTCAAGTGTTGGGCGCTGGTTCTAATGCTTGATCTTAATTCCCCTGCCAAAAGCCTTGTTTCCACACGCTGAGGATTCCAGCTCCCAGCTGGCTTTGGTTGGTAATAAAGAATTGTTACATAGTCAATTGTTGGTCAAGGAGACCAAGGTGAAATTTTTAGATTGTGTGAGCAAAGGACTAAGAGGAAAGAAGAACAGACAGAATCGCTATGACAGAGGAACAGAGAGATCAGACTTAAGGTAAGAATCAAGGTAAACGACCACAGGGGCCACTCCCTCATTTGGTCCGGGGCAGCAAAGTTAAATATAGATCTAGAAATTGTAAACTAGGGATTCCCAGAGGGCAGTGTGTGCCAGCCACAGGGAGGTTCAGGAAGTGCCCAACCATTGAGCTACATAGGCATATTAAAAATTAAACTGACCCGTGTGTCTTTCATTCACGATTCCAGAGAGCTCCGGCTGGTGGCTAGAAGCTCGATCACTGGACAGGAGCTCTAAGACTATTAACTATTCACCGCTACGGTCAAGTCATGGAATCATACTCATTGCTTGTCAAAAATGATTTTATATATAAGTATACTATATATAGTACTATATTACTATATAGTATATAATATGAACAATTATATATTATATATTATGTAGTATTACATCATATGTTATATTAGATATTATATTATGTATTGTGTATTGTGCATATGTATTTTGTATTATGCATTACTCATTAACATTATATATTATATATAATAATTATAATATAGTATAAGATATTATATAATATATAACATATATTATTTTACTTAAATTTTTTTTACTATATACTTTTATAATTATGAGTTGCTACTACTTTTTTTCTCCATCTTTATTAACTTGGGTATTTCTTATTTATATTTCAATTGTTATTCCCTTTCTTGGTTTCCCAGTCAGCCTCCCCCTCACCCCTCCCCCTCTTCTTCTATATGGGTGTTCCTCTCCCCATCCTCCGGCCATTACCGCCCTCCCCTCAACAATCACATTCACTGGGGGTTCAGTCTTGGCAGGACCAAGGGCTTCCCCTTCCACTGGTGATCTTACTAGGCTATTCATTGCTACCTATGAGGTTAGACTTCAGGGTCAGTCCATGTATAGTCTTTGGGTAGTGGCTTAGTCCCTGGAAGCTCTGGTTGCTTGGCATTGTTGTTCATATGGGGTCTCGAGCCCCTTCAAGTTCTTTTAGTCCTTTCTCTGATTCCTTCAACGGAGGTCCGATTATCAGTTCAGTAGTTTGCTGCTGGCATTCGCCTATGTATTTGCTATATTCTGGCTGTGTCTCTCAGGAGAGATCTACATCCAGATCCTGTCAGCCTGCACTTCTTTGTTTCATCCATCTTATCTAGTTTGGTGGCTGTATATGTATTGGCCACATGTGGGGCAGGCTCTGAATGGGTGTTCCTTCTGCCTCTGTTCTAAACTTTGCCTCCCTATTCTTTCCCAAGGGTATTCTTGTTCCCCTTTTGAAGAAGGAGTGAAGCATTCGCATTTTGGTCATCCTTCTTGAGTTTCATGTGTTCTGTGCATCTAGGGTAATTTGAGCATTTGGGCTAATATCCACTTATCAATGAGTGAACATACCATGTGTGTTCTTTTGTGACTGGGTTACCTCACTCAGGATGATATTTTCTAGCTTCACCCATTTGCCTATGAAATTCATGAAGTCATTGTTTTTAATAGCTAAGTAGTACTCCATTGTGCAAATTTACCACATTTTCTGTATCCATTCCTCTGTTGACAGACATTTGGGTTATTTCCAGCTTCTGGCTATTATAAATAAGGCTGCTATAAACATAGTGAAGCCTGTGTCCTTGTTATATGTTGGAGCATCTTTTCCATGTATGCCCAGGACTGGTATAGCTGGGTCCTCAGGTAGTGCAGTGTCCAATTTTCTGAGGACTGATTTTCAGACTGATTTCCAGAATGGTTGTACCAGTTTGCAATCCCACCAACCATGGAGCGGTGTTCCTCTTTCTCCACATCCTCGTCAGCATCTACTGTCACCTGAGTGACAGTAGGTTACTTTATATATAAAATACTATATACATACAATACAATATGTATTACATATATACTGCAATATAATTCAGCCATTAAAAAGATACATGCCTTATGCTGGAAAATGTTAGACCTACAAATAAACATTCCAAATAAAATAAATGATTCTCCAAAGAACAAGTATTCCATTTTCTCTCATGTAGGAAACATTTTAAATGACTTGAAAATGAAAAATATGATTTAAGAACTAAGAAAGATAAGTGTAGGGAAGAGGAGGAAGTATGGGAGGCCATTGGGGGTAGAGTTAACTCAATCAAAAAAATATCTTGCCTGTGTGTGTGTGTGTGTGTGTGTGTGTGTGCGCGCGCGCGTGCGTGTGTATGAAAATGCCATAATGAAACCCATTATTCACATCATAGCTACTAACTACTCACAATAGCCTTAAATTATGGAGTTCCGGAATTAGTGTATCTTCAACATAATAGAGTTTATAGAAAGATCATGAGAGAGTACTAAGAGGGCCATGAACAATATTTTTATAGAGTATCAGCGGCCAACATTATGGCTCAGCAGGTAAGGTACTTATTTGCTGTAAAGTCTGATGACTTCACTTTACTCCCATGGACTCTTATGATGGAAGGGGAGAACCAACTCTCTGGAGTTGTCCATTGGCCCTCACAACTGATTACATTGGGTCTGAATATCTATAACAGTACCTCTTTTCAAGCCAGACCAAGTTTTAAATCTTCAGCAATAAACATGAAAACCACAGAAAACTGAGGCTGAAAGCTGCCACAGTTAAACCCTTGTCAGCTCTCTCCCAGGGACTCTGAGATGGATGGACACTGGTCCTCTGCAAGTGTCGGCTGAGGCCAGTCTTCTCCATCCCCACAGCGGACAAGGCACATCAACGATGCTGTCCGCCATTAGTTTCCTTCCTCTTCCCAGAAGAAAGAGTGAGCAGGTCATCAGCCACTTCTTTAGTTCTTTCTTGTTTTTGAATGTGTTTGGCTTATAAGGGCAATCCAAAAACTGTTAATAACTTCATGAATTTACATTTTATCCAACCTTCCAAAGAAATGTCTGCTCATGTGTGTTGGGCAGATGATGCTTTGAGGTTTTAAGGAAGGGTGATGTCCAGAACCTCTCTCCCTGTCCATATCCTACACAAGACTCTCAGGAGTTGTTCCTTCTCTTCTTGCTCTCCAGCGCACATCACTCAATACAGGTGACCGTGAGCTTCTCTTTTCCATGGGCTCACAGTGACCCAACTCACTTCCTTCAACTCCCAATGTGTGATAGGCAGCTGCTTTATCAAGTCCTTAGATATTTGCCCATAATTTCATATCTTAGTCTTGACTTCTCACCATATAGGAATATACATGTCTTTTCCAGATGACGAACTATTATAAATATGAATTTTAAGCCACAGACTGAATAATAAAAAATTTAACAAATAATTGAATGAATTTTACCATGTTTACTCCTTATTACAGAACATAGTCTGTCTCTAAAAAGAGCCAAACCAAATTAATAAAAAAGGTGATGACGGTTTCACAATAAAATAACAGTCATGTTGAGACATTTAAGGGATGTACCTATGTTCATTCCTCCTGAGCAGGGTTGAAACATCATTAGATCAGTGTAATATAGGATCCAAGTTAGCAGTAAGGCATTAATGTGAAAAAGTTTTTAAATAAGCTACTAGGCACTGGGAAATTTTGACTCATTAAATAATAGCTATTCATTATGGGTGCCCTGGGTTTATTGAGTGAAACACCATGCTAGCTAGTTTCATGTCAACTTGACACATGCTATAGTTATTTGGGAAGAGGGATCCTCTTTTGAGAAAATGTGTCTCCCAGATTAACTGTGGGCAAACTTGTTGTTCACTTTCTTGATTAATTGATGTGGGAGGACACATCACTTTATGGATGGCGTCACCCCTTGGCTGGTGGTCCTGGGTGCAGCCTGAGCGAGGCAGGAAAGCAGGAAAACAGCAGTTCTCCATGCCCCACCCCTGCATCAATCCTTACTTCTATATTTTTGCTTTGCGTTCCTTCCCTGACTTGCCTGGATGATGTACTGACTAAAAATTGTAAGATGAAATAAACCTCCTCCCCACCCCCAAGAAAACGCGTTTTAGAAGCTACTTTTTTTGTTAATTGTACTTTTCATTTTCTCTCAGGGTAGAATAAGAAAGTGGTAACGCAATGTTGTAGATTTTGAGACCCATACAAGTGTCACAAATGATCATCTTATCAAAGACAGGGGAGAGTCATCTCTCCCCACAATGCACTCTCTACCCTGGCTCCAGTCACCTCTTCATGTACTGATCTAATTTCCCCCATGTCTCTTTCTGACACTCTACTTCCCATTCCTTCCTTCCCCTACTCCTTCTTGCCCCCTTATTAGCTACCTAACTTCTGTGGATATTCTAACTGCAGCACACACATCTAAAGAAAATAATTAACCTCTACCTACAAAAGGAAGCATGAAGTGCTTTGTTCTGCGTCTGCTACCTCTCACTCCGGATGATCCTTTCTAGTTACATCCATTTTCCTATAGATTTCTTCATTTTATTTTTCTTAAGAGCTGAATAACTTTTCATTATCTAAATGTATCACATTTTCATTATCCATTCATCAGTTGAGGAGCGAGCTCCTAAGCTGTTTTCAAATTTTGGCTCTTATGAATAGTACAGCAATGAATATTGATAGGCAAACTCCTGTGTAGTAAGATAAAGAGTCCTTTTGGTGTCCGTTTAAAAGGGACATTGCTAAATCTTGTGATAGACCTATTTTCAGCTCTTGGAGACACATCCACAGTTATTGCCACAGTGGGTGTACCAGTTTGCAACCTACCAGCAGCGAATCTGTAGCCACTTTTCCTGAGTCCTTGCAGGCACCTGTTTTGTTTGTTTTGTAACCTTGGCCATTTTGACTGGGCTAAGATGACTTTGCTTTCCTCTCACATCTAAGAATAGACTAGAAGAAAACCTAGCATAATGCCCTACTAAATGAATGTGGCCGTAAAATGACTCTTAATGAAATATTGCTATACCTCCAGCTTACTGCACTACTCCGGTCTCATCGGAGAACTTCTCCTTGCAGTAGATGGTAGTTAACAGAGATCTCTGCAACCAGACAGTGTGTAGAGGGAGAAATTTGAAGTACCCTGCCCTAAGTGAGACATGTTACGTGTTTACCGTACCCCTCCCCTCAAGGCTCATAGATCTTCACTGTAGAGGAGGCAGAGAGAACGTGAGAGCCTGAGGCAGAGGACACTATCCAGGAAACAGCATTTTCCAGACGTAATGGGACTGATGAGCATATGAACACACAACCCTTGACAGCAGGCATATGACCCAAAGGAGTTCAAGTCAGATGAAATCGCCTCACAAAAAACAGAAGGGGACACTAAGTACTATCTTTAGTGAAGAAGCTCTCTGCTACTGATACCTGCAAGAGAGATAAATATCAGTGGTCTTTAGTGGAGTTGGCACCACGTCAACCACACCTCAGGGCAGACTTCATGTTTAAGAGTCATCTGCCAACAAAAATCTCTCTCTCTCTCTCTCTCTCTCTCTCTCTCTCTCTCTCTCTCTCTGTGTGTGTGTGTGTGTGTGTGTGTGTGTGTGTGTGTGTGTGCATGTGAATTGTTTTGTCTTCATAATGGGAAAGCATATGGGTAAAGACAAGGATCAAGGAGTTGGAAGAAAAGAAAGAATATGATCAAAATATATTGTGTGAAATTCTCAAAAATAAGTAAAAACGTGGAAAAAAAAGGAACGGGAATAGGCTGGAGAGAGGAGGGTCATATTTGCTGTGAAAAGCAGACCGGGCATTAGGGCAGCAGCTGTTTGTCGTCTTACTTTTGGTATATGACTTACCGTTCCTGAGCTGAGTGGAGAGCACTCCACCCTCCCAGCTATCATGTACATGGAAAACAGCAGGCTGTCTGTGTAAGAGGTTAGACTACTGTGGATTGTGGAATTCAGCATCCATTAAACTTTGGTCCCCCAAGAAGTTTCTGTTTCTGTTAAGAATCTCAATTTGGCAAAATTTTATTCTTTGTACCTATAACTACGTGAAGCTTGTTTACTTATGTGAAGCAGTGTAGATACTAATCAAGTAAGAGTTCACGAACAGCAGAGCTAAATTTTGTTTTATGGAAACATCTGACACTTGAATGCCAGTTTATCCTTGGTCTCTACTCATATGAAAGACTGCACAAAGTCCTAATACATTTTAGTGTCACTGTGATCTATTTTAAATTTTATTTATTCAGTCAGCTATAAAAATAACTTATCTGTGTCTGGCATGACACAGATATAAAAATAAAGAGACTCATGAGTATAGTGTTAGATATAAAAATATCTGGCAGTAGAATTAACGGGAATGTAGTATATATACCTATTATTTTCTTTTTAACAATAAACTCTTTGTGCATGAGGGTACCCTGTAAAGACAATGTATATATTCTTCTTAATCATATGAGAGAGAAAAAACAAGAGAAATAATAAAGAACAATTCAAAAAGGGAAAAATTGATGAGTTTTGACAGAGGTGAGGATAATTTTATAAAGCAAATGATATATTTCCAGATAAGGTGCTTGCAGGCAATCTGCAAAGCTAACTAGAGTTTTTTCTACTTTCACTACAGTATAGCAAGTGTTCCATCAAAATTTCTGCAACACTTTTAGAGTTGTTTTTCTTTATGCTGGGAAGCGAGCACATGTGTGAGTTGTATTGACTAGGACTTCTTCACGTGATGTGAAAACAACACCCAAGCTCTGTGAAATGGGATCGTTTCTTCCAGGCATTTACCTTCTCTGGAACTCAGTTTCCTCATATAAGCCATAATTATCTTATCAGATAATTATAATACATACACACACACACACACACACACACACACACACACACACTCACAATCTCTAAAGTACACAGATGTGACTTTGTGCTATTATTTAATTGGCTTTTCGCATAACCAAAGGTTTTATTTCTGATTCACTCAAAAAAGATTAGATCCATATGTATACACACCTACGCACACAGCTAAGCTGAGGACTGCAGAGAGGGTTTAAATTTAGTACAGAACAAAGCTCCTGACAGCAGAAGCTCCTGGTCTCTCTGTAATGAGGTAACAAAGCCCTCCAGATTTGGGGACACGCTGTCTAAGTGCACAGACGAAAACTAAAAGAGAACAGTGATAAGAAGAGAGAAGAGAAAGCTGTGTTCCTCTTAAAGAATATCAAGTTCCATTTTTAAGCTCTAGTGCTGGTAAACACATTACATACTGCCTCTATCAGCGTGGGCTGACATATGGAGAAAAGATAATCAAAAGCTTAATACAGTAGATGACTAAACGCAATGGAATTTCAGTAAAGGACCTGGGGGTTGGAGGAGACATACATAAGTCCATGAATAAAAATGTTCCACTGAAGACTGAGTGAATTCTTGACAGAGGGAAGAGAGAGGCACACGCAGGGCATGAGGTGAAGTTCTGCTTTGTTACCAAACTAAAAATGTATTCAAGATGAAGATGTAGTATAGTGGGAAGATGGATCATAAGTCTAAAGAGGATAGAAAGATATAATTTTGAACCAGGAATAAATTGTGCTGGGATATAGAATGACATCCCACATCCCTGGAGAAAGATTTTAGTCAGATAATTGTTATAATATCAACTCGACTAAATTTAAAAATATTATAGTCAAGTAAGTACAGAGGACACAGCATTACAGAATAGAACAGAAAGATCATACACTTCTGTGCAGTTTATTTCAACTAACAACATATCACTAATTACCTTTCCAATATTGGCAAAATTGTAAAGTATAGTGAAATGAGAAAGAAAGGACTAGGGGAGCAAATTTTCTAGATATCTTGTGCTAACTGCCACATCTTGGGGTTATGGCAATCCATGCTGATATTTGTCATTAACATTTGAACTGTACTTATAAGTCTTAAATCCTAGAGAGCTGGTAACTCATGAGCACATTTCTCTTTAGACGCATGAAAGAATTTTGTCTGGAGAAAGGTATTTGATTTGATTTCAAGAATATACCAGTTCATATCTACAATGTTAAATTTTGTATTTTTGGTGGTCTAAGTAGATGTACAATCTCTCTGTATTCCAGTATTTTACCAGCTCCCCATAGCTTCTTTGAGGTCTCCTTAATAAAGTTTGGGTATAAAAAGAAATCAATTTTCTTCACTGTCCAAGGGACGAGAAGGTTGAAATAAAGATACCAGCAGAGCTATGCACTCTTTCAAAGTCTGACAGTCAAATTCTCCTTTGCTTCTGGGAAAGAATCCATTCAGTGTTTCCATTAATGCCTGGCTTTCCTTAGCCTTATTTAGTGGTTATATCTCTCTAGTCTGCTCTGAACTATTAGATGGATTTTTTTCCCATTTCCGTGTCTTTGTGTGTCTTCACATGGGCTTCTAATAAGTACACTAACCATCACAACTCTCTCTCTCTCTCTCTCTCTCTCTCTCTCTCTCTCTCTCTCTCTCTCTCTCTCAGCATTTAATTAGGACTTTGCTTACATTTTCATAGGATTTGTGGTATGAAGTATGGTAGCAGGCAGGCCACGGGAGAGGTTAGCTGGGAGTCTGCATCTCAATCTACCAGCAGGAGAAGGAGAGGAGAGGGAGAGGAGAGGAAGGAGGGGAGAGGGAGAGGGAGAGGGAGAGAGGGAGGGGAGAGGGAGGGAGGGGAGAGGGAGGGAGGGAGGGAGAGGGAGGGAGGGGAGGGGGAGGGAGGAGGGAAAGAAAGGGAGGAGAAACAGAGAGAAATAGAGAAACACAGAAACAGAGATAGACACAAACAGAGAAGCAGGGGAAGGAGAACCTGACCTGTGTTTTTGAAACTTCAAAGCCTAACCCCCAATGACACAACTCCCCTAACAAGGCCATACCTCTTAATCCTTCCTAAACTATTCCACAAACTGTATACCAAATATGCAAATATATGAGGCAGTGGAGATCATTCTTATTCACATCATCACAGTCCCCTCCCCATAGTCATGTAACTATGTCATGATGCAAAGTACTTTCAGCCCAAGTTCAAAAGTCCCCATAGTTCTTTACAGTCACAGTACTGTTTAAAAGTCCTAAGGCCCTTCTGAGATTCATGAAAATTTCTTAACTAACTCACAGTAAAATCAAAATCAAACCATATGCTTCCAATATACAATGGCACAGGTCTTATACTTCCATTCTAAATGAGAGAAGAGGGGGACAATAATGAGGGGGTAATAGTGAGGACGTATTGGAGCAAAGCAAAACTGAAACCCAACATGGCACATTCCAATCCTGACTTAAATGGCTCTTTGGATTTCCTGTTCCTTCCAGCTTTATTAATTGTGACACAATTTTCTCTCTTGGGATGTTTCTACACCTCATATGCATCTATCCTTGGTAGGTATCATATTACTCTGGAATCCTCAACATCTTGGGGACCCCAACACAATACAAGAATCATCTTCACAGCTTCACACAATGGCACATCTAAGTCTCCATACAGGGACTCCTCGACCAAGTTCCTGGCATCCGTGGTTTTCCTTAACCCTGGGGAGAATTCCAGAGGTCCTTTACTCCAAAATACTTGACTTTGAAGTCACAATTATGTGACTAAACTTAAATTCTTCTGCTTGCTTAGGCTGAAACCTAGCCTTCTCCAGAAATTTCATTTTCCTAAGCTTTGTTTGAGTTGCAGATGGCATAGCCATCAATTTCTTATCTCTGAAACAGTGTCCAGAATGAGCTTTGCCTTTGCAAGAGTTGGAAGCTTGGCTGCTGTGTTGCCTAGGTCTGATAGCATCGCTCCCTTTATTCCATTTTGAATCAAGTCTTCATTTAAACATTATTTCTTCAAAGAAAGGAATTAGCTCCAACATATGTTTGTAGGTTCTCCTTTTTGCCTCAAACTGTACATTTTGTGTTTCTCTTTGTCTTGCTTGCTCTTTTTCATTATAGATCTGCAAAAGAATTTTCACTAATAACCACATGGAAGAGACATTAGGCTGTCTTGAAATCTCCTCTGTTGATGATATTAGTCCAAAATTCTTCAATTTAATCTCTAATAAAAATTTTAGATAAGGGCAGAAAGCAGTCACATTCATTGTCAAAATATCACAAGAGTGGTCTCTGCTATTCTTACTCCCTGAAAGCTCTTGGGCTGGGGTGTCACATTCCATGTGGTTCTCTACATTACTGTCTTCTAAGCTCCTTGTAGGACTGCCCATTTAGCCCTGTTTACAGAGTTCAACCACTCTTTTAGTCTAAAGTCCCAAAGTTGTTCGTATTCCTCCCCCAAACAGCATAATCAGGCCTGGTACAAAAAATTCTCAATCCCTAGTAGCAACTTTGGTCATCCCAATTCTCTTACATACGAATTGTTATAAAAATAAATATCAGGTTACATACTTCTAACATTTAATGGTACAGACTGAACACTATTACTCTAAAAAGAAAGAATCTGAGAAAAGCAAAAGATTATTAGGTCTAAGAAAAAACATAATCAAGCAAGGCAAATACCAAATCCTGCAGGTAGCTCTGTATGGAGCACCAAATCCTGCAGGTAGCTCTGTATGGAGCACATAACATAACCAACTGGACTCCTAAAGTCAACAATAGCCCAACTTGTTCATCTCTGAAGTCTGTTATACACACAGCTTCCTCTTAGGTGGAACCATTCCATAGCCATAACCGTCCTTGGTAGATGTCTCCTGGTCCTGCCATCTCCAATATTCTGGGTCCCACGGCAAATTAGGCCCTACTTTCACACTTTCACACAATGGGCTTTCAGGACTTCTTTGCAGGACCACCAATCTGGTCACACATTGCCTGTCCTTAGGCACTATGCAAGACTCCCTCAGTCTTGCATCCTTCACACCTATTAAATCAGTACCGCAAGGGCAATGGTGTCACCTTCTGTTGCTTTTCTAAGATGTAGCTCTGTCCACTTTGACCATAGCTGTGATGGTTTATATATGCTTGGCCTAGAGAATGGCACTATTGAAGGTGTAGCCTTGTTGGGATAGCTGTGACATTGTGAGTGTGGGCTTAAGACCCTCATCCTAGCTGCCTGGAAGTCAGTCTTCCGCTAGCAGCCTTTAGATAAAGATGTAGAACTCTCAGCTGTGCCTGCACCATGGCTGCCTAAATGCGCCCATGCTCCCACCTTGATGGTAATACACTGAAACTCTGAAGCTATAAGCCAGCCCTAATTAAAGGTTGTCCTTTATAAGACTTGCCTTGGTTATGGTGTCTGCTCATACAGTAAAACCCCAACTAAGACAACAGTCAAGGGGTTGGGGATTTAGCTCAGTGGTAGAGCTCTTGCCTAGCAAGCGCAAGGCCCTGGGTTCAGTTCCCAGCTCCGAAAAAAAGAAAAGGAAAAAAAAAGATAAAAAAGACAATAGCCATATCATCCTCTGTGTGGTGATCCTAGGGGAATATATACCTAAGTAGTGGCTTCCTAGAAGCAGAGACTGCCTCAGAATAGAATTTTTTCCCTTAAAATAAAACAAAACAAACAAAAAAATGAGGCTACCAAAGATGAATCCTCTAAGAGGTAGGGATTTGCTCTCAGGACATTTTTCCTGTTTTCCCAGTATATCACATGAGATTAAATTTGAATTAAGTTAGAGCACTTAGGTAGTATCCACTTGTAAACCATCAGTGTGAAGAGAAATAGCTCCATAAAGGATGTTGTCTGAGTACCATGTGAGGATAGGGAAAGCTCCTTGTTTTTATTTTTCTAACAGCAATAAACCTAAAATTGTAAGACCAAAGACTATTAAGATCATTTTTCTTCATTTTCAATATATATATATATATATATATATATATATATATATTCCATCCCAAGGCTATTAGAGTCATATCTCTTCATTTTCTGATATATTCAGAAAAGTAGCCAACTCACATACTCAAGCCAGTAAAAGATGGGGTGCATTGACTTTAAGAACAACCGTACTTGGCAATCCTTATTTCATCCCCCATGGACATGTATTTGAGTCTTTCTATATTAATATAGCCTGTATCACATCTTCTCCACTCAATTACTACTGACACTTCCCCAACAAGTTTAATTTCCAACTTATCCTTAAACCCAAAGAAAGGTATAGTTCCCAACCCTCATCAAGGATAGGGATTGGAGGCCGGAATCTGTGGATCAAACAGAGCTCCAACTGGATATCTCCCATTGCCAAATTAAGCTTCCAGTACTGGGAATGGGTTACATCTAACAGAGTTGTTATTCAAAGCAGTCCAGTGGGAATCCCTAAACAACCAAGACTGTTGCCACTCTTCATTCAGGACAGTAAGGCCTTACTACTGAAGACAGTATGTGCACAGCTCCTTCAACACAGAGAACACAAAATGGTCCTTACCTAAAGCCTTCATCCCTATGTAATAATGTTCATGATACTGGAAGATATTCAGCACATTCCCAAAAGAGAAAAGTAAACAGCAACCAATCTACAAAACCTTTTTATCTTCAATGGTCATCAGCCTGGTGTATTAGTGGTACCAATTTGTGGGAGTAACCAACTCAGATTTGATTTGAGTTAAAACCCATTCCATGAAATGGAACCCATGCCTAGCAGTGATTGAGCATGCCATAACCTGAGACTGGACAGTTTAGGGACCTAGTATAAAATCAAATACTTCTATTCTCCTAAAGGAACATAGCTATGAAATGACTCTTAATGACATTCTGGTATACAGAGCCAACATCAGAGAAGCTTTTCTCCTGCAATAGGTAGGAACAAATAACAGAGATTCACAGACAGACAATGTGCAGAGACTGAGAAAGCATGAAATATTCATCTCTAAATGAAATGTCCATTAAATCCCTACCTCAGGGCACAGGAGGCTATGCAGTAGAAGAGGAGGAAGAAATGATATTAAAGTTAGAGGGCATGGAAGACAGCATGGCAGGTAAGCACAGCAGGACAAATGCACATGTGGATTCAGAGACTATGTCAGCATACACAGGGTCTGCACATGTCTGCACCGGATGGAGTCTTAGAGCCTAGAAGAGAAATTGACACAAGTCCACATCTCTAACCTAAAATCTAGCTCCAATTGATAACCACTTGCAAAAGAAAATTGAATTTTCTCCAAGGAAAATAAGCCAAGTCTAACAGTAGACCCTATGCCTAGCAGTATATAGCCAACACAAAATGAATTCAATGGTATCTTTGGAGGTTCTTCGTTTCATAATGTTGTGTTAGGGCATTGTTTTTATCCTTATCATGGTTTCTAGTTTTGTGTTTTTATAGAATTCCTGTGTGTGCGAACATGTATGTCTTTGCATCAATATGTGTTCCTCATCCTTTTTTATTTGTTTTTTAATTTGTTTGTATTTTGTTTCATCTCATTTTAATTTATTAATGTTTCTTTGATGCTTATTTGTTTACTAATGAGAGAGAGGGGGGGTGTTAATCAGGATAGGAAGTGAGCTGATGAGGAACTGGAAGGAGTTGGGAGAGGAGAAACCATAATCATTGCAATACAAATTACATTGTATAAAAAATCTAGTTTTAATAGGAGAAAAATAAATATACACAATGAACTAATATAGAGTCAGATCTGTCCATGTCTTGCAGATTCCAATATAGTTTATTGAAAATCTATGTTTATGCCTCAAAATAACTACTGTAAATTGTTGAAAAAGAAGAAGTATGCATCAGACATGGTCGTTCACTTCTGTAATCATAGCCATTGTGAAACACAGGCAGTGGATCATGACTTTAGGCAGACTGAGACACCAGCCTGAATTTCTAGATAGACTGTGTGGTATGACCTTGTTTCACAATGGATGTAAGACTGGAAATGGTTTTAGAGAAAACCCAGTTTTAAAATCTTCATAAGACTTCAAAGCTATTCTGTTCTTCTGTTCTGTTACATTAATATAAACCCACATTATTATGCTAGAGGGATAGATAGAGATTGGATAGATAGATAGATAGATAGATAGATAGATAGATAGATAGATAGATAGATAGATAGATAAGCAGACAGACAGACAGACAGACCGATTCTTTTGCAGCAGATGAAGTCTATTACAGAAAGCCACAGTTGGTCAAAATTCAAAAAATAACTGACCATAGGATGCCTAGTATCAATTAATGTACTTACAACACAGTATGAATACCTAAGACTCGGGAAACATGTAGGAAGAGAGGACAGAAGAATTGCAAGAGCAAGAGAACCAAAGTGTTTGCTGCACGATAGTGTCTTTTATATACAATAGGGAAGCTCAACTTGAAATTTTTCAACAATATGGTTGCCTAAATAAGAACTGAAAGAACTACCACTCAACATGACAATATTGTTGTGAGAACCCAGGACCTCAACTCTAGATGAAGAGCCATAAGCAATTAGCAATTCAGAGAGAAAGAGAGAGAGAGAGAGAGAGAGAGAGAGAGAGAGAGAGAGAGAGAGAGAGAGAGACCTAGACACTAGTCCCCTGCTGACAGGTTATCCAGTCTCAAGAGGTCACTCTGAGCAGATACCAGCAGCACTACATTAAATGAGCCCAGCAGGTTGTACATATAATATACATAAATACGTGTGTGTGTGTGTGTGTGTGTGTGTGTGTGTGTGTGTGTGTGTAAAACAAAACTAATTACAGAGTAGCAGGTTGTCATTTTGAGCAATAGAGGGACATGGGAGGATTTGGAGAAGGAGGGGAAGGAGAAAGGATGCTAAATATAGTATTTATAGACAAATTTCTCAGAACATAATGAATAAACTTCAAGAAGAAAAGAGAGCACCAGAAGTGACCCACAACACATATACACAATGTCATGCCATGTTAATACATACTTTTCTCACTGGAGTGACTTTATCCATGGTGGCATCTAATACTATGCTCATTCTGGGAGAAAAAGTACTCTCTAATATAAATTAAAACAAAAATACGTAAATCCAATTTGTGCTGCTCACATGCTCATGAAAGTCTGACCATCCACTAGAGCATGGTTAATCAACCTGGAGTTGGTTAATCAACCCGGAGTCACACACTTTAAGAAAAGTGACTCTCCCTTTCCTGAAAGCTACCCATTTCC
Source organism: Rattus rattus (assembly GCF_011064425.1). Taxonomy (NCBI): domain Eukaryota; kingdom Metazoa; phylum Chordata; class Mammalia; order Rodentia; family Muridae; genus Rattus; species Rattus rattus. The sequence goes on along the minus strand of NC_046161.1, from coordinate 84,391,990 downwards.
AATAGCTCCTCAGTCGAGTGTAGAACTTCCTATCTCCAACCCACCTCCAGGCTTCCTGCTTGAATTTTCTCATTTTGAGCGATCACAGGTCTTGTGTATGCTGTCCCAACCCTCATGAGTTATGTGCAGCTGCTCTGTTGTGTCCAGCAAACATTCCTTGTAGCCATCCACTGCTTCTGTCCTTATAATCTTTCTGTTCCCTTGTCTGTGGTGATCTCTGATCCTCAGAAAGGAAGGAGTGTGGTAAAATTAGTCTGTGAGTTCCTGTACCCCCTTTAGACCCTTATTTCTCATCCAGCACAAAAATTAACTCCAAACAGACCAAGGATCTCAGCATAAGTCCTGATATCCCGAATCTCGAAGATGAAAAAGTTTAGAATATTCTTGATCTTATTGGCCGAGGAAAGAACTTTCTAAAAATTGCCACAGTAGCACAATCTTTAAGAACAACACTTGATAAATGGAACCTCATAAGAATAAATAGATCCGTATAGCAAAGAACACCACAACTGAAATGAAGAAACAGCCTATAGAATGGAATAAATCCTTTACTAACTATGTATTAATAGGAGAAATTATCTAGATCGCAGTTTTTTTTAAAAAAAGTAAACAAGAAAACAAATAATGGAATTTAAACATAGAACATGAAATTAAGAAGAGAATTCTCAAAGATGAACTGTAAATTGCTAAGAAATATGTTCAAATACCCATCTTCAATAGAAATAAAAATTAAAATTACTTTGAGAATTTATCTAACCCCAGTCAGAATGACCAAAATCAAACAATTAAATGGCAACAAATATTGGCATGTGTAGGGGAAAGAGGGAATGTGTATTCACTGCAGGGGAGAGTGCAGCCCCTGTGGACATCAGTGTGGATGTTCCTCTAAAACCTACAGATATATCTCTCACATAATTCACCATTACTACTTCTGGTCATATACCCAAGGGACTCCAACCGCAGAAATACTTGTTCATCTCTGTTCACTGTTGCTCTATTCACAATAGCCAGGAAATACAACTGGTGATGGTACGGATGGCCAAGCTGTGATTTTTAATAAACCCAGTAGAACGTTGCTGTCTCTGGGCTAAGTGGAACAGGAAAATGCAATTTGACATAGGTTATCCTTACTTGCAAAGACCCAAGCATATGGTCATCCTTCTGGGACAGGAGCCTTTGCATGCAGTCCTGGAGAGTGTCATCTTAGACCCAAATCCAGTACAATATGAGCTTCTCCTCCATTCAGGTTAGTGTCACCCTTCTACAGTTTCATAGAGGAGACAGAAAAGAAAGAGAAAGTAGGATACATTCATAAGAAATTGGAGTTGTTGATTACTGTACAAGTCTCATAATGAACCCCTCCTGTTTTTCCTCTATTAGCAATTTCCATCTCAAGACAGAAGTCTGTATTTACAATGAGTGAAATCATTTCCTTCAAATGCACATGGGGATCCGCCATAGATGTCGCAATCAATTATAAACAAGGAAGTTTCACTTTGGTGGAAGATAATTTTCACAGGATATTGAAAGTTCTCTGAACCTTTAAAAATTTCCAAAATATATTCATCATAGTTTCATTTTAATTACTTTATTGCAAAAGCAATTTTGAGAGAATAAAATAACATGAAAAATTTTTGTGTTAAAGAAAAAGAAATAATAAAAATGTCAAATTTGGAGTAGCTGCTAAAAAAATTAAGATGTAAGATGGAAAGAGTTCTGGGGACTATTTTTTGTCTGAAAATTTCTGCTAAGAAAAGAATTCCAGCAGAGCTCCAAAAGGAAGGAAGGAAGAAAGAAAAGAGACAGACAGGAAGGAAGGAAGGAAGGAAGGAAGGAAGGAAGGAAGGAAGGAAGGAAGGAAGGAAGGAAAAATCAAGCCTTACTTATCAATAAGCTTCCAGGTAAGGAACTCACACTCAGCAGAAAACTCTCAACAAATATAAACACGTCAGCATCTAATGGACCAATAACATTCTGTGTAGAATTTAAATGCTAGACCTTGATATCACTGTCTTCTGAGAGTCTCAGCCAGAGCCTGACAAATATAGACGCTGATGCTCACTGCCAACCACTAGACTGAGAGCGGGATCCCCAATGGAGGAATTTGAGAAAGGACTGAAGGAGCTGAAGGGATTTGCAACCCCATGGGAAGAACATAGTATCATCCAACCAGACACCTCAGAACTCCCAGGGACTGAACCACCAACCAAAGAGTACACATATGGTGACCCATAGCTCCAGCCACATATGTAGCAGAGGATGACCTTGTTGGACATCAATGGGAGGAGAGGCCCTTGATCCTCTGAAGGCTCAATGCCTTGGTATAGGGGAATGCCAGGGCAGCAAGGCAGGAGGGAGTGGGTGCGTGGGTCAGGGAGCATCCTTAGAGAAGCAGGGGGAGGAGAAATGGGAGAGGGGGTTTCCAGAAGGGAAACTAGGAAAGGGAATAACATTTGAAATGTAAATAAAGTAAGTATCCAATAAAAGAAAAGAAAAGGAAAAAAAGAATTTAAATGCTGAACAAAAATAAAAGTGAAATGTAAAACATACTATTAGAGCATCGCTACGTGTGCACATTACTATGATAGAATAGTAAAAAGACCATTTTCTGGAATAAAACTACAGGAATTTAAGCCATATCTTCCTCCCTTTCCCTTTCCCTACCTATAACCTAGAGATAATAATAGGATTAATTTCACGACTTTTTATAATGACTAAAATAACACACATGCACCCATACAATAGCATGGATAGAATTCGGCCTGCAATTAATAGATGAATGTCAATAAGGTTTGATGACCTTAATAAGTATTATTTTTAAAAGAAAGTAAATATATCTCATAATCTAAAACTAGTTCACATATTGTCAGCCCAAAAATAGTATTATATGACCATTCAATTATCACCTCTTCAGAAAGAATATCCTCACCAAGTCAGTCATCAGTATTACGTGATCATAAACAATGGGAAATATCTGTCACTTATAAATGTTTCCAGATGACTGAAGAGGAGGTTGAGATGAGTCATGTTTACTGTCAGCGTGACAGCATCAGGAATTAACTAGGAAAGAGCTCCCAGGCACACCTGTGAGAGGACTGTTTAGCCTCCGGGCATGCCTGTGAAAGATCACGTTTAGTTAATTGAAGAGGGAAGATGCAAACACAAACCATATGACGTCATTTGGGGTTTGGAGTCTTGGACTGTGTCAAAAGAAGAAACCTGAGTCCACGCACTCATCCGTCTCCATCACTCTGGCTCCTAATTAAGAGTACAATGTGACAGAACCTTCAGGGTCCTGCTACCTTGACTTGCTGCCTTCACAGGCTGGGCCCTTGCACTGTGAGATGAAATAACCTTTTCCCCCTTAAGTTGCCTTTTAAAAATTATAACGACAGGAAAACAGACAAGGATAGAGCCAAAGTATTCACAGTTACGGGAGTACATTATTTATTGCACTGGTGGGCAAAGAAACTGCTCATATATCATTCATCGGGAACGGTAACTCTTGGCAAAGATGAACCTGAGATCTTCGCATAGCTATGGCTGACTGTAAGTGATAAAACAGAAAACCGACGAATTCCAGGAAAGCAGAATCTGGACTTGTCAAGAGTCACGACCCTGTGACACATTAGAGAAAGACAGAATGGTTCACATACTTGAGCTTTCTAGAGCTATGTCCTGTGACAAAGGTGTCACCAAATTAAATGTAAGCGCTAGGACAGTGAGCAAGATGGTCTTTGGTTTTCCAGTGGATGTCACAGTCATCGGGATCGAGAGAAGTGAACAAGGGGCAGGAAGACTCAGGTACTGAGGACAAAGATGGCGTAGAAGGGTCTTCTTGACTTTTCACTGAGGGTATAGAAAGAAGTTCTAGTAAGCTATTCTTTACGTTCTTATGTCATTTTATCCTGTGCTGTTTCCTCAAACGTAAGACTAAAAGGCAATTGGTATTTTCTTTGCCCCTGAAAAACATAGACACTATTATACATGGTCTAGCCATCTATCTTTAGCTAGCTATATATCATTTAATATTCATAAAGATTATCAATGATGACATTAAACTGAGTAAAAATGTTATATAGACTATCCATATACTGTCTTATGATTTGAAGAAAAATCTCCCGCATGATCTGTCATCAGTATCAAGATATATTTAAGGTTGCAAGTAGCCACTACATGCTGATTGCTATGAGACACTGTGATATAATGATGTATGCACCAGCCTGATTCCTGCATACAAGCCCAGCTTACAATGATAGTGGCTGCTGGGAAAGCACTGTTTACTGATTTGTGGCAGCAAGTGCCAACATTAGGCACCTTTGGACATCTTGCGAAATGTCAGTTCTTTAGGCCACACCCAACACTAGTTGAAAACAGTCTCTGGAGTAGGACCTGGATGTCTATACATTTTTAAAGTCCTCTAAGAAATTCCAATGTCTAGGCAAGTATGAGGACAATTGTCACATATTCCAATCAAACAAAACTTCACAGCTTTAAATTTCGTTCTTTGCATAAAATTGGAAGAGATGATCTTCAGTTATCACAGTGTCCTATTTTATAAATAGAAAAATCCTTCACTGAAAATTGATATCCAGATTGCTTCTCAGCATTCAAACTCGGGAGTTCTCCTAGATAAGATTAATTCAATATGTATTTCCTACTAGTATTTTTTCTTATGTGTGTGTTAATATACATATGAATAAGAAGTGAACCTCAGAGTCCCCTGGAGCTGGTTTACAGTGGTCTGTGAACTAACTGATTTGGGTACTGGGAGCTTAATTCATGTGTGCGGAAGAACAAGTGTTCTCAACTGACGACCCCTCAGACTAGCCTATTAGCTCGTTATGTTTACTTTATGAATCTGTTAGTTACTCTGTTGTTGCTGTGACCCAATATAATGATTTATTTTTTTTAAAAAGTAACTGAAGGGATACAGTATATTTTGGCTTGTTGGAATAAGGTCCATCACAATGTAAAATACATGCAGCAGAAATGTGACACAGCTGGTCACATTTCTGCCAAAGTCAGAAAGCAGAGAGTAGATACAGAGCAGAATCGGGCTCTAAAATGTCCCATTGCTAGTAAGCTATGTCCCCTGACAAGACCCATCTCCTAAAGGATTCATAACAGTCTGAAGCAGCTGGAGATCAAGTGTTTAAACAAGTGAGCCTTTTGGAAACATCTCACTTTTGAGCCACAACAATGGACTCCAATATTTCTGTCATACGTAATGGTGGACTTCTCTGTTCCATGGTGGTCATGAAGTAAGCATGTGGACATAGCAATGTGACCATCTGAACGCCGGCTACATTACAAGCTGAAGAAACTTACCGTGTTCTAAATGGGTGAACAATATTACCAAATTCAGAAACGTGTCAGAATGCAGTTACATGTAAAGCTGGAGACCATCACCTGTCCCTGTTGACTATTATTGGTTTGAATGTAACTGTAAGGCATGGGAATGGGCTTCCATTCTTATTCATAACGAATTAACAAGCTGATTGCTTCTAGTTCATTCTTCCATAATGTGAAAGTCATTTTCATTAGAACTAAGCATTCCCCACTTTCTTCCCCACACTGAAAATCCTGCAGGCTGCCCTTGTTCCTTTTTCTTGCTGAAAATGAATTGGCCAGTGAAAAATGAGCCTAATAACTGATCCGGGTCAATTGTCCTACTCTGCAGCGAGAGTGGTCCACCCTTTTGCCTTCACCGTCCAACCATGCTACAGTTACACTCTGTTCTTTGCAAGTGCAGCAGGGATGGAGACAAAAGTAAATGCTCAGCTCAGGGGGAGCTTAAGTCTCTTTCCACCTCCACCCTTTGGGAGGCCGCCCACTAAGACCGGAACTCCAGGACGCAGGCCAACAAGCTTCTTTGCTTGCACATAAATGGAGCCGCTGGGCCATGATAGATAGGTTTCCGTCTTTGCATGGTACTCATTCAATAGTACCTCGGCTCGTAGCTTCACAGTAACATTTCTATCATACCTAAACAAGGGCTTTCAATTTAGTGGATACTGTAACACACATATTTGGCAGCTCTTCTCTAGGTTATTTTATTTTTCTGCTTTTCTTTTTCTCTATAGAACTCAGTTTAAAGGCTATAGACTCGACTTGACTGGCAGAATATTTTCCATATATTTCCTTATCTCTCCACTGCAGCATATTTTGTTTAAGCCATTTATTTTCTTCATTTCGCCATGTCTTTCCAAGCGTGCTGCTCCATTTCACCTCTGAGAGGCACATCATTCAAAGATGGCTGAGGGCATTTACAAAGAGCACGTAAATTGAGTCTCAAGACTGGATTGATTGGCTGGCTCTATTTCAGACACCGAGAGCAACGTACCAACAGAGAAGACAGAGAGTCACAGAGCACTGGTCCAGTTCTAGCAGCCCTCTTCGCATCCTTGAACAGAAGTGAGTGGGTGAACCAGGGTCTCCAGGGTTCTGTGGAGGGAAGTGGAGAGTAAGGATGACATTACTGCAGACCATTTCAGCCACCAAATCCCTGCCTCCTGTGTGTCCGCTGAAGGCTATCTGATGTGCTAGCCTTTGTCCAGAAGGTGGTGGCAGAGGTAGCCCGAAGAGAGCTTTGGCACAGGCACGACTGCCCTTTCCTCTTTGCTCCAGCCAGAGGACTTTCCAAAACTAACTGGAAGCAGAGATTCCTATTCTATGAAAGCTGACCTCTTGGCGTTGGGGAAACTTTTTGCACTTCATAAATATAGTGACTAGGGGTAGACTGCACATTTGGGAAACACATCAGGCTTTATGTGGAGAACAGTATATTAATGTGTCCTGGTGATATTAAACACTTCATGCAACTTCCACATTCTGTCATACGATACAGCGAGTAGCCCGAGTAGCTAACAGGTTGAGTAGACAAAGGACTCTCGTTCTATTCATACGTGTAATCTCCCTTCCATTGGCTCATGTGCAGTTGCCCCCCTCCGAATTCTATAAAGCCAACAACTGGCACTTGTTCTTTGGAAATGCACACTTGTGCGCTGTTATTAGGAAAGTCTTGCTCCAATTGTCACCATTCAGATATTTACCACCTCATATTAGGCCAGCCTTCCAAAGGCTTGGTCTGCATAAACAGAACTTTTATTTTTAGGTAAGTATAAGAAGTGGCAGAGATTTATACCAGGACAGAACTGGGATGTACTATGAAGCCCAGGATTCCACAACATAAGAAACTGAAGGGAACATTCAAGCAACTTGGTGGTCTGAAAATATCCCGAGCCATGTGAACTCAGGACCTCAATTTCCAAAACTCTAAATGACTCATGAAGAAACATCTCCTTTTCAAGAAACTGTTAAGTTGAAATGACAGAAGTAAGTGACCTTCCTAAACCACATGAAGACGCACAGTGGGGCCACTGTTTGTAGCTCTAGTAATGTAAGGCGATATAACTATGATAAGCGGGTTATATCACGGTTTTGTCAAACAAAATAACCATTTTGGCATAACCATTCTAAGATTTTTATGGAGAGACCCATTCTTAAAAAAAATATTGCTTACTCTGTGAATATCGACTTTTCAGCTGTTCTCTCTCATAGTGTGCTTTAAAAATTAGATCCACTATGTTTTTCCAGTCCCAGTGTGAGCGAAGACACATATTTCCAAATGGAAGCTTCATTGCTATGGTTGTTACATTCCAATGCCATTTTGCATGCAACTTTGCACTGAAAGGACATTGAGGACAGAGGCTGGTGCCCTGGTTGGTGGCACAGCTGCTTTCCTGAGCTCCATGGGACATTGCCTCTGGTGTTCAGTGTTAGTCATTACAGCTGAACAGAAATCTTTCTCCTGCACAGGCCATATGAATAATGAGTCTCCTTGAACAGATGCTAATGAAACAATGTCAATCACCTGACAGTGGTGTGGAGCATAAAGAGGTGCCTGCAGACAGTGTCTGCACTCCTCTCTTCTCCACACTACTGTATTTTTTTTTCCAGCACCAAATAGCAAATCAAAAGGAGTGCAGAAGCTGTGAGTTACTTTTGAGCTGTGCGAGCAGCAGCGTCTCATCCACATCACAGGAAAACCAGGTCAGTGTCTCCTCTGCCTCTGACAGATACTAACGGAACTCCTGCAACACAATTCTAAAGTCACTGGAGTACAAAGAGCTTTCTGACTCTCCTGGGTAAGCAGACAACAGACAGAAACTTGAAAATCTGCAAATCAAAAGTGATTTCATCTACATAAATTCGATGATTAGTCAAAGTCTAGTGGGAAACAGAGCAGAGGCTATGGACCTTCACTTCTCTGTTTTAACCTCAATCCTTCATTCATTCATTCATTCATTCAGTCAGTCATTATTCATTCGTTTGGACAGAAGAGGTGAGACGATGATTTGATGTTTATTTCTGAGACTGTGGTATGGCGTTATAATGTGTGCATCGTTGTTTATGTTACATGATTTCCCCTTTATTCTCCTGTCTGTTACCTCGTATTCACATTATTGAATGTACATTTTCTGAAGCTATCTTGGGAAAATATGTGTACTGATAGTCATCCTCACATAGTTAGGTAATTTGAGAATTAGATTTTATATAAAATATCCCCACCACATTCCCTGAGGGGACAGAAATTGGTGGCAGGAAGGCAGCTCTAGGATGGGAGAGACTTCCTAGAGTCTTTGGGGGTAACTGTAGCTGAGACACCTAGCAACTGGGAATATGGAACCTGAAGACGCCACCTCCTGTATCCAGGGGAGGAAAGGGGAGAAAAACTCATCTGAAAAAAAAAAACAAAAACAAAAAACTTCAACACAAAAATTTCTCCTGCATCCAAGAAGGGTAGGCATAAAGATGGTAGAGATTGAGGGAACGGCCACACAATGACTGGATCAGCATGAGAGCCTCCCCTGTGAGAGAGACACCATTAATAACATACTGCTATGCTTGCAGAGAGGGGCCTAGAGTAGCCATCAGCTGAGAGGCTTCATCCAGCCATTGATGGAAACAGATGCAGGGATGCAGAGATCCCTAACTAAACAATAGGCAGAGCGAGTGGTCTTGAGTAACAGTGCGTAAGGAGCCTGAGTGGTCAAGAGCATCACAAGACCACCTCCATGCTGGCCCATGCTGGCTCACAGAGATGGAACTGCCACTAGAGCCTATGTGCATGGGCTGAACTAGGCCCTTAGACATATGAGGCAGATGTGCGGCTTATTCTTCATGTGGATCCCCTAACAACTGGAACAGGGTCTGTCTCTGATTCTGTTGTCGGTCTTTGGATCCCTTTCCCATAGCTGGACTGCCTTGTCTCGCCTGAGAGGGCCAGGATGCACTTAGCCCTGCTGTGACTTAGTGTGCCAGGGTGGTTAGGAGGGGGGAGCTGTGGCCAGGTTGTAAAGTGAATAAATAAAAAAAATGTAGAAAAATATATAAAATAATAACTCTCCTTTTATTTCAGCATAATGTGTTATAGATCTCGATGTTATCATATGTATTTCATGCCTTCTGACACTGTTCAATATTACATATGTATAATATATATTTCCAATGTCATATTGCTTATCACCATGTGGTTTATGGTTTAAGAACTGACCTATGATTACTATGCTAGAGAGAGGCACATTGAATCTGATTTCCCAGCGATTAGAGACTGGGCAGCTATTGAAACAGACTGAGTGAAGGTCTAATCTTCCCACCAGAGGCAGAACAAGGAAGAGAAGCGCCATCCATTGGGACCACCCAGCTGAAATGCTGATAAAGTACAAGAACTGACAAAATACAGTGAGCCCAGTGCTCTGTGACCCAGACAAGCTTCTCCAGTCTTTGTCCCATTAACCTTCCCAGTCAGGCCCAGATGCAGACACACAGCACGGGAACCTTCTGACCTCACCCACCATGTTTCTTCCTCCTTCACTATCTTCTTTTTTGTTTTTTCTCTTATTTCAGTCCACTCTATATCCCACAAACCATATCGCTCACCGTGTCTTCTGCAAAAAGTTTAACCATGCACTTTAAATGTGAGACTTTTCATATGCTCTGACAAGGATCAGAGACTTTCTATGTGTGATTCACACTCAGATGCTGCATTAAACTACTTTAGAATCAACCCCACTGCTTCAAATTCAGGCTTTATAGACACGCCCCATAAATGATATTTTGGTTGAATTTGCTGCATGGAAAAGAATGAAGCAACATGATCAATTGAAGGAACCCAATCAGAATTAGCTGTCAATGTTTGGGAGAAATTAATAGCAAGAAACAAGTCTCCTGGCCAAGAAAATCGAAGAGTACCACATTGCTTTCCAAAAATCTGATCAGTCTACTCTAATTGGCCTATCATAAATCCACAAGAGATTTATTATAATACCCCATATTTTACTGTACCACACACATTAGACAATAATATGATTCATTGCCTTACATTTACAGTAATCCTTAAACATTTTTAAAAGAACTCAATTTCTTGTGTGCATTCACAGCGGATGTTTCCTCTCTTGCTTTCCAATAATAAGGCTATTTCTGAACACAGGCAAAGGTTGCAAAAATACAAGTAATCTTGTACAAAAGTAAAATTTAAGCCTAAGTTGGCTGGTATGTGAAATTTATCTGAAATCAATAAAAAATATTTTAAGTAATGCTTCATATATCCATTCCTTATTTTGAATACAGAGAATACAGAGCCCAGCCAGTGTTATTTAATTGAAATGTCATCACAACATAACACCACTTGTGAATGCTTATTATGATGATTTTTATCATTAAGTAATAAACAATTTATTACATCTGTAAATTATTAAGTGATCACTTTATGACACAATCATACAAAGCCTATTTAAAATATATCTGCAATACATAAAGAAAATAAACAATTGAGATGAAAAGAGGACTTATGAAAATAATTTTCCTTCTTACCATTAATAAATGTCTTTTAATAAGACAGTAAAGCCTAAATTTATGCAAAACTAATGGAGAACCATATGATATTTTGAATTCTGTATATACTATATAATGTCTATGGGATTTGTACATGTACATGTTATAGATTTTTATGATTTTTTATTTCCTTTTGCTCAGTTGATTTTAATCATGATCTGTGGTTTCCTTTGTGGTTTCCTTTCTTGGTTTTTGTTGTGAAGTCTGGTCTGTGACTTAAGCATGCTTTACCCTGAGTCCTGCTCCATGCATATCTTAGCCCACACTTTCATCTGCTGTCCATGCGTGCCTTAAACATGAAGTTTCTTCTTCGCACTCCACAGGCAGGTCTTGCCTGGGTAACAATCAAATCACTCCTGCAGACTCACAGTGGAGGATGAGAGATATGGAGGGCTTCTGAGACATCCTCTCTCTTCACTTACTTCCCAACAGTCTAGATAGGAAGCCGTTTAAACAAAACTCTTAACAAATGTGATAGAGACCATGAAGTGTAGTTCTTCACAGGTGCTGGCTTCCAGCAGGAGTTGGGGGAGAGGAAGGATTCAGTTTTCTTTAAGGGACTGGCCACTGGGAATTTGACCAGTCTCCAGTAAGTATGTGGCAAAAAGAATTGAACTTGATTTTTTTTTCAGTTCCTTTTCTTGAGAGATGGAACAGGAATGTAGGGTGGACCTGGGAGAACTGAAAGTGTGATCAGGGCGCATTATGTGAAATTCCCAAATAATCAATAAAATATTATGTTGGAAATTTAATACATACATACATACATACATACATACATACAAGTCACTCTGCACCTTTTTTGTTTATTGTGTTTGAGGCATGATCTCTTGTTATACAAGGTGATATCAAACTTACTAGTACCTGAGGTAACCTTGAACTCTGAACCTTTCTCCCTCTATTTGCAAGTTTTAAAGCCTGTGTCACCAGCACAGAAACTGCCTTGTAATTGGTTAATTTGGCCATTTGAACTCCAGATCACTATCCCTCCATAGTTATAGTGCAGTCATTTCATACCTTGATCAGTTTGGGTGTTGCACTTGTCCTGTTTTATCCTTTATGCGTGATTAGCTCCAACAATGCTTTCTCTGTCATTTACTTTTTTAAAATTTATTATAGATATTCACTTTGTGAGTACTGAGGCTTAATAAAAATACATTTTTTAAAGAACACAAAGTATTTTGAAATGTTAACCACTTAATGTGATATATACTAATAAAGGCGGAAAAGGGGAGAGAGAACAGGGAAGGATAAACAAATACAAAAGTGCATTTGCTTTTGGTTCCCAGCATAATACCTGGTGTTCCATTCTTGTCTGTCTGAAGTTAGTTCCTAGACTCTTTATGTAGATACCGTTTCTAACTGCACAGAAAGCTCGAGGTGTCGGAGCACGGCAAACTCTGCCTGCAGCTGCTCTTCCCAGTGAGACTGGGACTGTTACACTCTGTCTTCTGTCTCGTTCACAAGCCTTTCCTTCCCTTCGAAGTCAGGTCTGGAGGAAGGCTATTCTCTCGACTTTAGATGTCAACTTTCATTCTATTGTAATTTCCATTCCTCTTAGTGAATTTTTCATTTCAAAATTTTCTGCTCAACATTACAAACAGCTGAAAAATCTAAATACTAATAAAACACATAGCCCAGTGGGCTAGATAAGTCAGGGTAGAAGGAGGAAATATGGAGACACCTACAACTGTAGAATGTTCCTAAGATATATACATAAGTCATAAACCCTAGGGAAAATCCCTACTGTTATTCTGTTATAGTAATATACTGTCCCCTAAGATCTTATACACACAGATTAATGTATCTCTCAACCTTTGTCAGAGACATTTCTTTTTGCAGTAGACACTTATTAATACAGAGTATAAAAAGATAGAACAGTCATGTCATACACTCTCCTTCCAAAACTCAGGAATCACTACAGAAGAGAGAAAGGAAAGATTGTTGGAGCCCGAGGCAGTGGCTGTCTTTAGCAAAACAGAATTTGCCAGACATGGCAGTGCAATTGCACACAAACTCAACAGTGGCTGGGACTGTATGCTCAAGATCAAATCAGCCAAAATTCCATCACGGTTGATGGAGGAAGTCATGAAATCTGATCTCTATGATTAGCTCTTTGACAGTTGATGGATTCTGGAAAAGGGAGAGCTGCTTTTCTTTTTGGATATAAGAACTGAGAAACTACCCATCCTCCACTAGATGAACCTATAAAAAGACATGAGAATCACCAAAAAGATTTGATATTAAATTTAAAACAGAAAGGAAGTGCATAAAGTTGGGAGGGAGACTGAGAGTCTAAAGGAAGATTGACAAGATAGGGATGAAAGGTAGATTGGACCTAAACAAATTACATGCATTTATGAATATTAAATAATTTTTATCTGGAGTTTTGTGTATATGTAGTATATATATACACACACATATATATATACATATATATGTATATATATGTATATATATATATATATGTATGACATATACCTGTTCATGTGTGTGCATGCTCATGTAGAAGTCAGAGGTTGATCTGGGCATTTTCCCTATCATTCTATACCAAATGTTTTGAGCAAGAGTCTGTTTACTGAAATTACAGCTCCTTGCTTTAACTATGTCTGCCTAACAAGCTCCAGTTTACATTCCCACAATCCCCACTTTCCAAGCTCCACTATTATAGAAAAAATCTCACTGTGCCTGGCATTCTTGCAGGTGTAGGAACTCACTTCCTTGTACCTTACTCTCTGAGCCATCTTTTCTGCCCCTGCTTGGCACTTTTAATTGCTTCTATCTCTTCCGTAAGTTTCTTTTTTGTTGTTGTTGTTTTGTTTTTTGTTTGTTTGTTTGTTTGTTTGTTTGTTTTGGTTATTTTTTCCTCCATCTTTATTAACTTGGGCATTTCTTACTTACATTTCGATTGTTATTCCCTTTCCCGGTTTCCAGGCCAACATCCCCCTAACCTCTCCCCCTCCCTTTCTAGATGGGTGTTCCCCTCCCCATCCTCCGGCCATTACCACCCTCCCCCAACAATCACATTCACTGGGGGTTCAGTCTTGGCAGGACCAAGGGCTTCCCCTTCCACTGGTGCTCTTAATAGGCTATTCATTGCTACCTATGCAGTTAGAGCCCAGGGTCAGTCCATGTATAGTCTTTGGGTAGTGGCTTAGTCCCTGGAAGCTCTAGTTGGTTGACATGGTTGTTCATATGGGGTCTCGAGCCCCTTCAAGCTCTTTCAGTCCTTTCTCTGATTCCTTCAACGGGGTTCCTGTTCTCAGTTCAGTGGTTTGCTGCTGGCATTCGCCTCTGTATTTGCTGTATTCTGGCTGTGTCTCTCAGGAGAGATCTACATCCGGCTCCTGTCAGCCTACACTTCTTTGCTTCATCCATCTTGTCTAGTTTGGTGGCTGTATATGTATGGGCCACATGTGGGGCAGGCTCTGAATGGGTGTTCCTTCAGCCTCTGTTCTAAACTTTGCCTCCCTAGCCCCTCCCAAGAGTATTCTTGTTCCCCCTTTAAAGAAGGAGTGAAGCATTCACATTTTGGTCATCCTTCTTGAGTTTCATGTGTTCTGTGCATCTAGGGTAATTCAAACATTTGGGCTAATATCCACTTATCAGTGAGTACATGCCATGTGTGTTTTTCTGTGATTGGGTTACCTCACTCAGCATGATATTTTCCAGTTCCAACCATTTGCCTATGAATTTCATAAAGTCATTGTTTTTGATAGCTGAGTAGTATTCCACTGTGTAGATGTACCACATTTTCTGTATCCATTCCTCTGTCGAAGGGCATCTGGGTTCTTTCTAGCTTCTGGCTATTATAAATAAGGCTGCTATGAACATAGTGGTGCATGTGTCTTTGTTATATGTTGGGGCATCTTTTGGGTGTATGCCCAAGAGAGGTATAGCTGGGTCCTCAGGTAGTTCAATGTCCAATTTTCTGAGGAACCTCTTTCTCAGGCAGATTGATCAATTTCACTCTTTTCTCTCTCTCAAAAACAATCAGTTCTCCTTAAATTAGTTGTTGCAGATTTTCCATTTGAGAGTCATCACTTACTGGTTACTGTCCAGTCAGCTTCCCTCCATATATTTTGCCTGTTAGGTAATGTCATGTTTCCTGAAAACTCTCCATGCTTGTTAGTGACATCATCTATCATAGATGATCATGGGCTGGAATGGCCAAAGAAGGTGTTTTACAAATGGTCGGACAAAAAATATTGATGGAAATATTGAGGTTTTACACAACAGGTACAGCAAACAATTTTACACAACAGAGGAACATATTAGAAACAAGAGCAACTGGAGAATGGAGACACCTCTCTAGTAGCAAAAGGTCTGATTATTGATTAGTGCAATTGAGCCAAAGTTTCAAGAAATAAATGATCATTCTTTTAATTAGATTAAACCAAATTTTATCCTAAAAATGTTTACATTTTTTAAAAAAATTAGCAGAGAGATATCCATAATAAACTATTTCTTGGGGCTTATGTGCCATCCATTTTTTCCCCAATATCAACTATCAATACTCTTTTTTTCTAATATCAACTACCAATATTCCTTTTCTCATAATATCAAATTGAGGAACAAGCTTTCCTAGACTTAGAGTCCAAATGACCTTAGGTCTTCAGGGCTAGTTCTGATCCTTGCTCTAACCTAGAAAACTACTAAGCTAGCAAGAAAGAAACTTAGATGCGGGCAGGATCAGGACGGCACAGTGTAGAGGAAGGTGATAGGGAAGCTGGGTCAAACAGTCTCCTTGTTTGAAGTAGATTCAAGTCCCTGAGGGTATTAGCCACAAAAGGCATGGCATCGATACAGACTCTGCCTAAGAGTTAAGAAGGCAGGCAGCAAGACAGAGAGGTGGAGAGGAACAGCTGTCAGACCACTGCCTCTTTACCTCTTTCACACCAGTCAGAAGCAGAGCACTCAGTAGTGTCAGCTAAGAAGCAACCTTCTGTCCTGAAGCCAGATTTCAAAGTGGATTCTAATTTATCTTCAAAAGTGGTCTCATTATTTTATATGGCAAATAGGTAGCATTGTATCAAAATCAAACTATGGCCAGAGTGTAACTCAAGGTGATTTACCATGGAAAATGCAAACCATGTCCCAGTTTGGTACTGTTTCGGGGCAGAAGGAAGGGTGGATTTGGGAAACTGTAGCACGTGGAATTGGTCTAACAGACAGCACCATCAGAAAGGAAAACAACTGACTTCATAAAATTACAGCTAAAAATGAAGTCATAAGAGCAGGGAAAGTGGTTAGTCATAATGAGAGGGTGGAAACATGTTGTTCTCTGTTGGAGTGTGGTTTTCCAATGAAGCAGATCTGATTAGGATATAAAGAGGGGCAGGGAACAAACATCTTAAAGAAATCTGAGTACTTGGAAGGCAATGTTGGCTTTCTTACATAGAGTAAACATATGGTTTAGGCACAAGAACGGTTGAAATAACTTTGGTAGAATTGGTCAAATCTGCAGATTTATCCCTTTAAATCAAATAGTCCTCATGCTCACCCCATGAAGTAAGTATAGAGGGCTTATTTTCAGCCCAATCTTGAGTAGTACATATCTGTTTTTCCACATTAGGAATTGAGCCCATGAGCTCATGCATACTACTCAAGGACTGTACTGCCGAGCCCCATCCCTAGTTATAGAAGGTGACTTTAAATCATAAATTTAAACTTTGGCATTGCCTACAAGAGAACTTGAGAAAACAGACCTACCCTATAAGCAGTTGTTACACAAAATTTTATTATGTAATTATTTTAAGTAGTATTTTCTACTATGAGGGCGGAAATGTGATATCTGCCTAACTTAACAAAGAAGAACAATTTAGATGAAAAGAAAAGGAAGCCAAATAAGTTTTAAAAGGGGGACACAAAGTAATGGAAAAAATAAGAATAACACCAAGACCCTAGGAAGTCTGGCCCAAGCACAAAACTAGATGAAAAATATATAAAACATAAATACATGCTGGCTCACAACTCATATTCTTCATGTGAAGACACAGAGGCTCAAACATTTGAGCAGCTCTCGTGCCCTGTTAGTGAGCAGGTGAGCCATGTCCACTGACTCAGCTCACTGGTATCCATTTTTTCCTTGTCAGAAATATTTTACAGCCAAACGTATGAAAAAAGCATATACTCTCTAACAAAGAAGGGAATTAGTGGTGAAACTGGAAAATTATTACTTTTATTCTCCTTTGAAAAAATGTAAGTATATACAAAGGTGCTCTTTTAGTATGTTTATCAAAGGGCTCTGATTATCTTGACAGCAATCAGTGTGCTGAGCGATTCTTTGTTTACATCCATGTCCAACTAGCGTGGTAATGCACCTGCTATTTGAGTCCATGAGTCAGGTGCGAGGCAGAAGTTGATAAAGGGGATTTCATCCATCTTCCCCCATGAGTCGAACAATGGGCATATGCAGTGTCGTAAAACTTCGCAAAGTTGCACTCACTGGAGCCTGATGCAGCATCAATGGAGGAGAAAGTGGAATTACTTTGAACCAAGTTAACTGCAGAATTGGGGAAAAGCTTGAGTTTTGTTTGTTTGTTGGTTTGTTTCCCATGTGGAAAGATTTAATGAGAGAAAAGTAGAAGAGAGGAAAGGCGGCAGGCTATGGCCACGTGGAGGGATGTAGGGGTTGGGGCAAAAGCAGAGAAGAACAAAGAGCAAGAGGAGTAAGAGAGGGTAAGAGCAGTTTTGTTGTTTTTTAAGGTTTTTTTTTCTGCCTTATTTTCAAGGAGCATACCTTACTTTGATTAAATTATATTTAAAACAATATAATTTCATGTATAAAGTTAGACCTTTCATTTGCTCATAGAGTCCAAAAATCTGATACCTACAGAAAAGATTTTGTAGAGGAGAAGGAAATCCTATGACAAGAATAAGTAACCGTTCCCATCCCAAAGTCTGTGGGTGACAGAAAGGGAAAAAGAAGTAGCTGATGACTGACAGAGACTCTCTGTATTACTTCCTTGTCTTGCTGCTGCAAGAAAACATCCAACTAGAAGAAACTTAAAGAAGAAAGCATTTATGTTGCCTCAAGATTCAAGATTGAAATTCATTACATGTGTGTGGGGAAACATGGCAACGGGATCAGGAGGCAACTGATCATGTGGCATTCACAATGACCAAGGAAAGTTGCCGGACACTCTGTCCTGTTTCAGCTGTCTGAAACCCCAGTGCACAAAACAGCATTCAATAGAAATACTATATCAATTCAGCATAAGTAAGTGGGTCATCTCACTTACTTAAGTCAACTTAGATAATCCCTTACAGACATGTTAGGAATAGACAAATTAGTTTCCCTGGTCATTTTAAAGGTCATCAAGTTGTCAATCAAGATTCCTTGACACACGCCCACACTGATGGACATAGGTGAGTATCTATAGCAGCAGGTGGGAATGCTAAGGCCATGGAGGCCCAGAGGATTGTGTTTTATTCTCATCACACATCAGTTACCAATGCAGCAAATGAATGTGATAATCCAGGCACGCCTAGGTTTAGTCTGATCCAGAAAGTTTATTTTACTGACAACATTGCATTCAGACATATTTGGCTCCATTCAAAACTGCTGACAGATATGAAGTGTATCTCCTGCAGTTCATTATGCAACAGACACGAATGTAAATGTGGACAAAAAGAAAATACCAACTCAGACTCTTTGTGAGACATTCAGCAGTTTTCTGAAATCGTGCAATGTATTCATCTTCCATCTGCATTTCCTTCCTACGTTTTAACCTTCCCTGCTGAAGTCAAACTTCCAAAATTACTGGGCTTGCAAAACAACTGACTGTAAATATGAATCGGTTCTTTGGAATCTTGAATTAAACAGAAAATAAAATGCTGGGATTAAAATGGAAAATTACACCCATGGGTTGACTTGCTCTCAAAAGGCATAATCAGTCTGAGGCTTTCTTCGGTCAACTCTGCCTAACAATATGGATAGAGACATCAAGAAGGAGTCCTTGGGCCTCTGGGGTTTTCTCTCTCCTGTATGTACTTTATACCTCGTCATCCATTTGCCAGCTACTGGGGGTCACTGGGGGACAAGCTGCTTTCTTTCCCACTTGAAACTGTTAGAAAAACCCTCTAATTTCTCTACTTGGTTTAATCTGCATAGTAGCTATCACGGAATCATCATGCTTGGTTGATATAGTATTTCTACTAAAACGTAAGTAAATGTAGGCCAAAAATGATAAGATAACTCTTTTAAAGTATTGAATACATAGTTTGCATTTCATTCCCACATTTAGTAAATTGGTAATGGATGCAACTAATAGTAGGTAAGGAAAGAGAACTCAAATAGTCCAGGCCAGAATAAGAAGAGACTATGAAAATTAGTAGAGATCTGCATGAAAGAAACGCATAGCGTGCCCTCTGTATACATTACCCTGTGTTCGTTTCCCAACTAAACACCAAAATTGCTCTAGCATTAGAAAGTAAGATTGAGTTTCATTACCTGCCTGAGAACACCCAGAAAAGACAAACAACAGAACTTAAAATATGCTTAAAGGAGTTAACAAGAGAAAGAGAACCAAGATAAGCTAAAGTGGCAGGGCCAGATCAGGGCCCAGTTCTTCCAGAATGGCCTTGAGTTCTAGCACAGTGGCCTGAAAAACAGAATAAAACTATTTCCAGGTCACAAAGCCAGAATGGGGTTTGGAGACTAGGCTTACAGTGTCAATGTCTGTCCCTAGAAAGAAGGATGGATGGTAGTAAGTAGACAGCCACAGAACAACTATAGAACACCATTTTACATGTGATTTTATTTTTGTTTTATAGGTGTGCATGCCTTGTGCCTTCAGAGGTCAGAAATCGGTGTTGGGTCCCCTGAAACTGGAATTCCAGACAGATGTAAGTCACCATATGGGTGGGAAGCAAATGCAGATCCTCTGTGAATGTAACAAGTGCTCTTAACCTCTGCCCACAGATAGTTTAAATGAGCTCCCCGAATGAGATCCCCAGTGAGAGCTGAGATGTTTGAGTCTCGGCCTTGGGGAAGAGAGAAAGTCAAATAAGTGAGCTGCATTCTCTGCTCTGGCCTCAGTCCTATGCATGTGGCCCGGTCGACTTCCTTCCCCATTTTCCTTGGCCACTGTGTGTCCCATGACAATTCCCGAGATGCTTTATGTTGCAACTACTCCAGTTTTTTACTCCATTTGTTTAATTTTTAGGTCTCAAAAATATGAACTTTCAACCCCTGTCTTAAATTTCTTACCTCGTCAGTACTTCTTACGCACATACAGATATTTTAACTATTTGCACCAATGAGTTCCATTACCTGCAGACCTAGGGTGTACCTATTGTTTATTATTTTTTCATAATTTCTAAATATTATAAACAAATCTTGTGGAGCTGGTTTAAGGTATACACTAGATAAACATATTATCAAATCAAAGATTTCATAGGCATTATAAATAGTGAGCTCAGCAAATATAGCCCAGCTGACATTATAGAATATGACAATTAAACTGGTAAACATAAACATCTTATATTCAGAGAAAAACAAAGTAGCATTTTAATCTCATGTAAACCTAATATAATGTCTTCTGAAGCAAGAATTTGGAAGGCAAGAAAGAAGGAAAGAAAGAAGGAAAGAAAGAAAGAAAGAAAGAAAGAAAGAAAGAAAGAAAGAAAGAGGGAGGGAGAGAGAGAGAGAAAGAAAGAAAGAAAGAAAGAAAGAAAGAAAGAAAGAAAGAAAGAAAGAAAGAAAGAAAGGAAGGAAGGAAGAAAGGAAGAAAGAAAGAGAAAGCAAGCAAGCAAGCTTCATTGTGCCTCTCTGTGAACCACAGAGCCAGACAACATGGGTCTGCAGAATTGAAGAAGATCTAGTCAGTGCAATGGAAGGGATTGTAATGGCTGTTGCTGAATAGAAGTCACTGCAGTCCTTCCCTCCTAGACAGACAAAGGTGTGCATAAGAAGTTCAGTCAGTCACTGACGGCTCAGCTAAAGAGCCAGGTAACACAACCAAACTCAGATTCTTTGCTCTCGCCTGCTACATGATCCTGGTTTCCAGAGAAGCATGTTTGATACTTACAGGAATATACATTCTCTCTATAACTTGGGTATCGGAACATGTTTCAATCAAAACATTAAAAAAAAATCTGATTGTTTCTCCTATTTTTAAATTCTGAATTATAGAAATGGTTCTAGTTTATTGTAAAGCTTTAGACAAGAATCATTTGAACTTTCAATATCTACCTTAAAATGATTTCCTCTATTCTTTTTGGTATCTGTCCACAAAATATTGGGGTAGTTTGTGTAATATTTAAAGAAAAAAATAAGGTGGCTTCCTTTTTAAAATGCCAACTGGCCTTTCTTTTTCAAGAACAACTTTGAATTCCCTCACAATAACACAGCCAAGTAAGGCGTCTGCTCTGTCCCTGTTCATTCAGCTCCTTTTCCCTCAGGATAGTAATGTACAAGGGCCACCATAGAAAGAAGAACGGGGTCACTTGAGAAAGGAAAGGAGTAGTTTAGAAATAAGGTGCGTGGTTGAACGATGGCTGTACAGGGCGATGAAATTAAGCAACTTAAATCAACACGACAGCAAACAAGAGATAGTGAGACTGAGTCAGCCAAACTGTGAGAGTGAGAATAAAGGTGGGGGAAGACTAGAACTCTTAGAAATGTTCACTGCAAGATAAGTTTGGATTCTTTCATTTCACACATGAGAAATGACTACGAACTATGTGCAACCCGTCTTCCCAGAGCCTCTCACTAGAGTCTAACGTCCCTGTTTGCACCAGGGTCACCTCCCAACACAACCCTTCACCTCAGCAAGCACCCATGCAGATACCTTTCAGTGAGCTGATAGCCAATGTGCCTGCAGGTCTCTGACAAGCTCACAGCAACACCTCACCTTTCTTGATGTACGTATTCTGTGAGTTGGAAATCAGAATTCAACCTACGGAACACATTACAAAATTCCCCAAGCTCTAGGACAGGCCTAGATCACTTACACATTCACTTAAATAATGATCAGCTTCACTTAAAAATTCAATATCTTTAATGCATTTTCTTTTATGTAAATTCAAAATTAGGTAAAAAGCATTTATTACTTCATCTCATTCTTTAATACATTTATATATTTAGCATATCTCTTATCAATTGACTGACAGTTATAATGAATAATTAACATTGTTTCAATTTAATCATATGAAAATGAATAATTAAACTGTATACTTATTTATATAAGTATTTCTAAAATTTTAAGATGATTTTTTTTTTCAAATAAGCTAGAATCCACAGGTAGATCACTGCAATATGCCAAGCCTTTGAATAGTAGCTACTGGGTGTTATTTCTTCTCTCTGGCATTCTAAGAATATAGAAAATTAATTAATTCCAATCTGATATTCTGCAGTTTCTTCATCTGATACCATTTGAGTAAAGTCTACTGTTAGAATGTTCTAGAACATTCTAGAACAGTGTTCTGAGTCTGATGTTGGTTTCTTTTGCTTATTTTCTATATGCCCATTTTTTTACTTTGGTTCTGATTTTTTTGTTTTGGTTCTGAGACAGGGTCTTCTGTAGCCCAGGCTGGCCTCACAGATAACCTTGATCCCCTTCTGCCTCCAGACCTGAATTGCAGAATTACAGGTGTTCGTCACCAGGGCCAGCTCTGATGTTTGTTCTCTAAAGCACAATGATCAAATTCTTAAGAAAAGTCCACAAAACATTTTTTCTCCTGATAAATACATTTAGTGAAAAAAATCATCATTTTTTTTGAGTGTTCTAATTAAAATTTTAATTTGAGCAACATATATGTTATGAAACTTAAAACTAAAAACATTTGTGAATATTTATAATATGGATTCTTCCTTATGTAGACTTTTTAAAAATTGCTTCTGTATTGGGTTTGTGTATGTTTTTCAAAGTTTGAGTACCATTGCTGTAATAGAAAGTTGTATTTTAAATCTTGTGGTATATATAGAAATTGTAAGGATTGCATATAAAACATAAAATTCACCCCAATGAGGTTCATTGCACTGAAATTATTTAAAATTTAGTTACATTAATACTTTATCTATTTGGAAGAAAATATTTCTAGTTACTTAAGTAATAGATCAGCATCATCAAATGCAAAAAATTTAATATTCCATGAAATTATTCATTTTAAGAATCGGATGTAGCCCTTGTCAGAAGCTTGGTTTCTCGGGAAATGAGATGTTTAAATGACTTGATGTAACTGTCCTTGGCTTTTCTAAAGTGGAACAGATGCTCTCTGCATAGAGTGGATATGTGTCTTCACCATTCTCTCACTTATAAAAATAAACTCCCAGAAGAAGCAGGCATCACATCAAAAAAGCAAATCAAAACAGAACATTCTTGTCATTGTGGTCCCTATACACATAAGAACGGAACATTCCTAACAAAGGGAAGTTTGTTTTAATAATGATTTAGGTAGATCTGGAGGTGAAATACTTACCCAAGGACTCTGGATATGATCCTCAGGAAGGCGTAAAGCCAGGCATTGTAGTGCAGATTTGATCCTGTCTGAGAGAGAGAGAGAGAGAGAGAGAGAGAGAGAGAGAGAGAGAGAGAGAGAGAGAAGAATGGGGGTGGTAGGTGTATATAAGTAAGGTGACTCTTACTGTTGCCATTGTTTGCCACCCTGAGTTGAAAGCATGAGATAATCATTAATATACCAGAAATTAACATACCAGAAATGACACCGTTACCTTAAGTAACATGACGAAAGACACACAGTCAAATCTTCTTTCAGATACCTTCTTTGTCCTCAAGCGTTGGTAATGCTCTGTAGATCATGTGTTCTTCCTTCTTGGGTCTTTGTCCTCACCTGAGTTATTACTACCTTCCATTCCATCGTCATCAATTCTGTCACCCACAAGACCCTTGTTACCCTCCATGATTCTCGATTAGTCCAATCTACCGACATGAAGTTACAATGGCTTCCCTTAAACATCCTTTTAACTGAGTAAAATTGGGTTCCTCTGAATGCGCAATTCTGTTTTTAAAAATATGTGTAACTGCCTTACGATTCATGGTACTGTGTTTTCAAAATTGTCCCCTATCTTCTTGTTTGAAGACTGTCTCTGAGCCCTTTATTGTTGTCACCCTTTAAGGACGCTTTTACAGGTTTCTCCCTTCCCATACTCCATCCTTAAGCAACTAAATTACCACATACTCAGAGGTGCTTCAAAGCTTACAACCATCTACATGATAATTCTCACTTTTCTCAGTTCTTATTGGCTGCAACTCACTTATTTCAGACATTTTTATATTTTATGAATTGTTTAAATGTCTCTTGCTATCTGGCTTGGTTTTTAGATAACTCATTATTCTAATGACACTATTACTTTTTTCTATAAATATATTGAACTGTTCAGATAGATAAAAATAACTTCTTAATCTTTAGGTTAAAGAAGCAGTCAGAAGAATATAAAATTTCTAGGTGAAATATTACAGCACGAATCATGTTAAGTTTAAATTTCACTTCCAGTAAATTGCCCAAAACGCTTGTGTGATTCACCTTTAACAAAACAGTATTAGCATAATAAACAGGTTTTGACAGATATGCCAGAAGAAACACTTTGTCTAGCCATGAGCACATGTGATGTCTTTGAATATGTCATTCCATCTGCATGCTCCATTTCAAAAGACTGATTCAGAAATTTTAAGTCCATTTGGTATTTCCTTTAGTTCAGATGTGAATTACCAACCCAAAGGTATTAGTAGTGTTATCTAAGACCCAAAAACATGAGCTTCACATTTAAATGACTCCTGTTATAAATACCATCTGCTCTACATACTCCCCTCCCCACTATAACTGGGAGTTCTGGTGTCCATTTTTAGAAGCTCAGTTCACATAACTCCAAAGACTCTGGGTACCAGTTAGAAAGAGGAACATTGGCAATACTGATGGAAAACACATTTCCAGTAGCTAATACCAAAACACCATTTAAAGGTCACTATGTCTTAATCCTTTCTGGGACAAGGTAGGATAAATATGAAGTCATCCTCATCTTGCCTTAGGGAAGAAGTATGTGCTAATAATTTTCACATAATTTGGAAAGGAACTTTTCTAGCTACCTTACTTTACTTACAAAAGCAGTTCATAGCACAGTTTTCTCAACAACATGCAAAATATAAAAACCTTCCTCCTGCTATGAAACTTGGTAATGCAAAGAAAAACAAAAACAAAGGTCAGTGAGAAGGCAGACAATGTGAAATATCCTACAAAAGACTTTCTAATGCTCTATAGAGCTCACTCACTAGGCTGAGCTCTTTCTAACCCTTCGCCAGCACTCTCTGATCCCGTGAAATTTCCCATGAAATTATCATATTAGTTTCTGACTTTTGCCCAAGAAAACTGCTACTTTAGGTTCAAGCCTATTTTTCTGGGGAGTAATTAAGATTGTTTAACACATGATAATATAGTTTTCTTAGCAATGTCTCTACCGTGTAGAAGAGTTCTACCCAAGGCCATGGGTCAGAATCACGTCACCATGGTCTCACTGTGGGCTTCTTATTCCCTCTGCATCTTGCAGGCTCATTCAGGAGATTTTGGATGAGTTCCCACCCATTGACCTCCCAAGCTCCCCTCATCTATCTTAACTCTTCCAAACTGCTAGCAGTATTTGCACAGGATCCCCCATGGAGGCTCTGGAGTGAGCCTGTCCTTTGTCCTCAGACACTTTAACGTTATGATGACTCATTTTGTCAAGTAGAACATGAGAATAGACAGGGCAGCTGCTTCCGCCTCAGCCCCCACTACTACCATGACCATTGTTGAACCTGATGGATCTCTTCTAGGAAAGAACAAAGAAAATCTCCTTTAGGTCTTTGTTGAATGCCAGTGAAGGAAAAGAGAATCTACAAGATTTTAATGAGGTGTCTATTGAAGTGGGGCATATTCTGAATGTTAGCTCTAATTATCTCAGCCTCTATTTTCCTCAACTGAGATTGCATGCATTAAAGACTGTCACTCGGCGACAAGTAATTGCGGGCTGGTCAGAAAAGACTTACACTAGCAAGTGGGTAAAAGCACTTGTATGACCCGAGTTTCATCCCCAGGATCCATATAATGGAGGAAGAGAACCAAGTCCTTCAGATTTTCTTCTGAGCTGCATGTACACACACACACACACACACACACACACACACACACACACACACACACACAGAAGGGGGTGTTAATTTTAAATTTCAGCTTTCAGAGGGATGGTGGAATTGTGAAGAGCCTGAATTCCAGGCTTCGACTTCAACTTCCCACACATTTATATTCAAGAAGCTCTCAAGGAGAGAAAGCCTGGGGTTTATGTACATTTCATTTTAGATAGCACAAAAATTTATCCATTTTTATGAGGTATGCTTCATAAAGTTTATCTTTTCATAACATTTAAATCTCTCAATATAACTGTTCCCTGATTCATATACAGATAATAAAGTTGTACTTAAAGATATCGCCTCTTAATCGTTCCAGAAAACCAAGCTAGCACCGGAGACAAGGCATTTTACAAACTATCCCCGGGAAGGTGGTAAGATCAAAATGGAAGAGAAAGAGATAAGAGGTAGTATGAACTCCAAGGGGGGAAACTAGCACTTCCCTCAGCATATTCCTCAAGACATCCTAGGCAATATATACCTAGTAATGCCCACCTATAGGTTCAAAAATTGTGGTAACTTTTCCCAAATTTTTAAAAGATTACTAGATTTACTTAATTACAGTGTGCTTCCTCATATGAGGAAAGCAACTTACTTTCAAAAACCAATGACAACAAATCCCAACATTTTGTCTTCTGGAATTTTCAAGTACTATTGAAATTTAGGAAAGTGTTATTAGCAGTCTACAAACTAGCAATGAAAATGTCAAGGCAAATGCTTTAAATCACTTAGTATAGTAAATATTTTTAAGTCAAGAAGCCACTCATGAAATGATGAAAGAAGCACTAATTTTACCTTAAATCTCCATCTTGTTAGAGGACACATCTCCAAGCTGCCACTATTACGATTCAACTGTGGTCAAATCAATGAGGAAATTATCCTGTTTGACAGTGTTCTTTGTTTCTCACTCTACCTCCTTTTTACTATGTCCAGCAATATGTTTATCAGTGTCAAAGAGATAATTCTGTTCAATGTTCTGCTCCCTATAGTGAACCAATGAAAGAAAAAAATCTTAACTTTCAAATTGTCACGCCCAACCTCGACCAGCAAGGAAGACACGACCAGCGAAGATCTTCTTCAAGCAGTTTATTCAGGAACCTTGTAAAAGCTTCTGACCACGGGGAACCACCAACCCCCACCCCACCCCACCCCCGCACCACACTTAAATAACTAGCGCTGGCCAATTCTAGCAAGCCACGTGGGGATAGCGGATAGGCTGTATCTATGTGGAAGCGACCAGGCTGAGCAGGCCTCGCCAAATAAGGACTCAGAGAGCGCTCACCATTGGGAATGTGGAAGGCGGAAACCAGCGCCATCTTTGGGGTGCGGGACTTCGCAGCTCCCTACATCAAATAATGGGAGATTGAGAGAAAGAAGAAAGATTATATATTGTTAATGCTTCTGGCCCAGGTTTTTTGAGTTCCCTTTGTTGTATGAGTTCCAGGGAAGAGATGAACAAAGTCTAGACACCCAAGATAGCACACAAATAACAGAACGAAAAAATTAATTCCACCTGGGTCTTGCTTAGTGGGTTGGTTAGTTAATCAGTTACTTACAGACATATGGGTGGGAGGATATTAACAGGAATGTGGAGACTTAAAGGTATCACTAAAAAGCCCACCACAGCATGGGTGATGCCTCTCAGATGCTTTAACTCTGATCTCTGGGCACAACTTGCAGAAGCTTAGCCAATTGGAGATTCTCCTTCCCTCCAAGGCTGACACAGATCACATAGCCCTGGGGAGAGGTCTTATAGTTTTGGTTCAGGAGCCGGGTGAGTTCTGAGAGTTTTCTTCACTTCCTGAATCTTATGAACTTCCTGCCTGCTCCAGGAGGGAATATCTAGTTCAGCGTAAATAGTGACACAATAGCCTCAGAAGGAAAAAAACAAAAAAGGGTCAACTTCATTATCATTGCTGATATAATTAAAATGTAGACTCCTCTGTTACCATGTGGGTTTGTAGAGTTTGTGGGACAAAAATAACTAGGCAGGAGAAGTCAGGAAATTCTTGGAAGCTAATCAAGATCTAGGAAGAGAACTAATCAATTTAGGCAGAGTGTCGCTATGGTAGCAAATGAATAATCTGAGCACAGGGAGTTTAGGTGGGAGGATGAGTTTGAAGTCAGGCTGAAATACACATGAGGCTCTGCCTCTTTTCGAGACCATAATTCTAGAGGTGAGAAGACTCCAAGTCAATTCAGACAATGGCAACATCTGACCACCCCTAAATGACAGTCTGTCCCTGAAGATAAGTAAGTGGGTTTCCTTCTACTTGTGTTATTAACTGACTAGAATATCAACTATTAACTAAAAAACTATTAACTATAAAAGTCAAAGATAAAATGATAAATTCTAGTCTTAAATGAGACAGTCACAGGTAAATTGAGATTTTTACTTTTTATTTCTTGTTAATTATTTCCAAGTTACTAACATTAGCTATATGCACACTCTCATCTATTGCTCTACCTAAACACCCATCCTTGTTGTCAATAAATTTTTCATAGATTCTTTAGATCAGCCGCTCTTAACCTGTGGGTCATGACCCCTTTGGAGGGTGTCAAACAACCCTTTCATAGGAGTAGCCTAAGGCCACAGGAAAACGAAGATGTTTCCATTACAAATCATAATAGTAACAAAATTACAGTTATGAAGTAGAAGTAAACATGACTTTATGGTTGGGGTCACTATAACATAAGGAACTGTAAGGGTCGCAGCATGAGAAAGATTAAGAACTACTCACTGATTTTTAACAGACTTATTTCACTTTCTTTTTCTTAAAAGTCCTTATGGGTAGCTACAGCTTTCTGAAGTGAGACTTTGGTATAGATTTGCACAAGGTGGTCAGTGAATTCTTGATAAGGAGATTTGGTGAACACAGTCTCTTTCCAGAAGTCAGGGGTTGGGTAGCTATAAGTCTTGAAGATGGCATCAAAGGCCACCTCTTGACAAAACTGCCCAGGGTAGCAGTGTAGCCCCTGGTTCATGTGTCACAGCCATCAATGCCATCCTCTGTAGCTTCTTCAGCACAGAAGCAGAAACAATGCCTGTGCTTCTGAAGGCAGGGATGAGACACAACAACGCAGAGCCACAGCCATCTGTCTCCTTGCATGGCACAGTGTGGGGCTTGACAACCTTGTTCCCCAGTAGCCTCTCCACACAGGGATGATGAAAAGCTTGACGGTGGCGCTGGTCCCTCGGATGGCAGTGGCTACCTCCTTGGAGCACTTAACACCAAAACCAGCATGACCATTGTAGTCCCCAATAACAACAAAAGCCCAGAGCCTGGTCCTCTCACCAGTCTACTTCTGCACTGGCATGATCTTTAGAACCTTTAGGAATGTATCGGGGTGAGGGGATCAATAATCTCGGATTCCTTAAAGGACAGGGAGAACAGGTAGATCTCCAAGGACTTGATTTTCGGGTCCTTTCTTAAACAGGCAGCCCAGTTTGATGACAGCGACCCACTCTTTATCTTTGGCTTTCTTCCGTATGCCCCACACCTTGACCAGGGCAACCTGGTGGACCACAACCACAGCCACTAACACTTCTGTTGAGTCTTCCATGAAGCCACCGCGGCCTTCTAACTCTGGGCCTGGGGTCTTCCAGGCCCTCCCGCTGCACTGGCATCCTCCACCATTTGGTGTTTTCCCCAAGAAGAATACTTACTGATTTAAATAAGCAGTAAGTATGGAAAATTTAGGAAACAAGAAAAGATAATAGCTTCTGGCTTTTAGAGGATTTGAAAGTACAATGTTTAAAGGGACATCCTGACACAATTGTTTTTAGCTCCCTGTATCTTTTATCAGAAAGAAAAATAGTTGTCATACAGGCAGACTATTTGCCAGCACTTGTCCAGCAGTTGCTCAGGGAACTGGGAAAATCACGTATTAAAATAACATCTTTTTATCCTTTCAATTTCTATAAACATGTGGAGTGGCATCTGCTATTAAACATACACAAGGGCATATACAAACACTCTATAAATACCCTCCAGAGCTACATTACCCAGAATTGCACTGTGTGGAACATCTATTATACGCTGGCAATAACACTAGCATCCCAGTAGCTTCTCAAAATAAAAGCTCATTTCTAATTCATATGACATCAGCTTTAGGACAAGGCCAGTTTCTGTGAGTCTGTGACCTCTGAAGAGAGAGACCTTTTGATGTTTCAAGCTCTGGGCATCTCCACTTGAATTCATGATGCCAAGGTCATAGTGACTACATGGAGTGGGAAAATGAACATTAGCATTCAAGATCTTCTTCCTGACATTCGCTACCATATAGTTTCAAGGATACCACAAATAGCTCTGTTAGCTTTCAGAGGGAAACATCCAAAAGCCCAAAAAAGTGGAAAGCCAGAAAAGAAGCTTTTCATCCTTTCTAGCACTGTGCAAGATACATGATGTGAGAGACTGAATATCTTTATAATTTTATTTTTGAGAATTTCATAAATGACCATGGTATTTTCATTTCTTCCCCCCCTCTCTTTCCCAACTCTTCTCATGGGTCCCACTCTTGGTTGGGTTTCTTGAAGTTCTTCTTCTAGAGGAGGGACCTTATGAAATTGCCTCCATATATATTGGCATATCATCTGGCTTTGTCATTATACAGGTCTTATGTGGGTAACTATATTGTTAAGATGTCCTGGGTATAGTGCCCTGTCATGTCTAAAGACACACCCTCAAACAAGACCTGGTTCTCTGACTCATACGCCTTCTGCCTCCTTTTTTCACTAGTTTCTCCAAGTCTTGGGTTTAAAGGTTGTGTGTGTTGTAGATGTATGTCTTGGGGTTGGGCAAAGCCAGTAACGTATTCTCTACATTTTAATCAGTTGTGAATTCACATAATAGCTCACTGCAGAAAGAAGCTTCTTTGATGGGGGGATGAGTGATATACTGGTGGGTATAAGGATAAGAATTTAGAATACACTGAGAAAGTATATTGATTTAGGAAAATTGAAATAGTAGGATCTCTTCTAGGCTCTATGCCTTCTCCAGCCACGAGTATCAAGCTGATTTATAGTGTCAGGCATAATTTCCTTCCTATTGAGCAGGCCTTAAAGTACTGATTGCTTTCACTTATCCCCAAGACGAAAATGACATAATTGCACCATTAGATAAGTCATTGTTACTTCTCATAGGCTTTACTGTTGGGTGTGACTATTGTTTGACTTTTCTCATTTGAAAGCTTGCATTCCACTTTCCAATATTGACAAGTCATCAGGGAGGTCACATCTGGGTCAGTTCCAGCTTGATTCCTCCTAGTTTCCTACCCAAAGTGTGTGGTATCATCAGCTGGAGAGACTTGTCTTCATGTTCTGAGAAGTAGGGAAGGCAATGGCAATGGCCTCTATTGTGTGGGGAGTCTTGAGGATGTCCCTGAACAGCAACTAGAAGGAAGGTTTCACATGAGGATTTAGCTAGATAGTCTATGACTTTTATAAGAAAGACATAGGGTTCAATGCATGGTACAACTTCATTTAAAGCGGTGTGTGTGAGTGTGTGTGTGAGTGTGTGTGTGTGTGTGTGTTTTGTGTGTGTGTGTTTCAGTAAGCATGCAAAATAATGTTTCTGTTATGAGTGATTGTCCTAGCTAAACAGTCACCATCTTGGGGATCTCAGCTGGCATTGCTTTCTGGTGGATTTGGGGGATTTCCTATGCATAGGATATTGTCTACAAATAGGGATCATTTGACATCTTTTCCTATTCGTATCTCTTTGATTTCTTCCTCTTGTCTTATTGCTCTAGCCATTGTTTCAAGCACTATACTGAATACAAGTAGGCACAGGTTTCTTTGTGATTTTAATGGAATTGCTTCCACCAAAATCTTCTGAATGATCAATACTTTTAGCAAACACCGATGTTTTACCAGGCTATACAAACAACTTACAGAAAATCAGTAAGCTTTCTCTGAACCAAGAACAGGCATGCCAAGAATACAATCATGGAAACATTCCAATTCACATTAACCTAAATAAAATATTTAGAAAAAGAAGCAAGAAGCCTAAGCCAGGAGCTAACAGACCTGTAAAATGCAATCTTTAAATCTTTCTAATTTCTGATGAAAGAGACTGAGGAAGACAGAAATAGATGAAGAGACCCACTATGCTTACAGAGTGATAGAATTAAGAGTGTGCAAATGGTCATTCTACCACAAGTATTTTACAGATTCAATATAATTCCGATCAAAATCCATGTGACAGTCTTCACAAAATAGGAACAAACCATCATCAAATTAAAGTGGAATCCCAAAAGACCCCAGGTAGCCAAAGTGATCCTGAGCAAAAGAAAAGCATCAGATTTCAGACTATATTATAGAACTATAGTGATAAAGCATTGGAGTTTTAACATTCAGAATTGTGGCTTTCAGAAATAAAGCCCAAATCCTTTAACATACTCACGACTTTCCTTGTTGTCCCTAAATACTCTGAGTTGAGCCAAGGTGGTATTGAGTCTTTAGATAAAGTTACTAAAACTTAACAATCTGTTATTTTATCACATTCCCATGATACTATAAATACATACACTGGTATTTGACATGTTCTAAATATAACAGATATTTTATAGTTGTTCTCTCACCAAGATCCCTCTACAGAAAGACTGCTAGCTTTGAAGGGTTCCTGAAGTCTGAAAATCCTTATCTGTAAGAGTCAATACAGTAATTTATTTTTAAGAAGAAAAATATCTCCCCAAAGCATGCCACACTCTGGCTGATTGCTGTCAATGGTGGTGCTTAGGGAAACCGCACCCAACTGCAATTCGTGCTATGCAAATGGAGAGAAAGAAGCCATTTTTTATTCCATGCTCAAAAACAGGATGGAACCCAATGAGAATTGAGATTGTTACAATGGTGAGTACATTCTAATTAATGGAAAACAAAAATAAACTGAGTAGGTGAGTAAAAAGAAACTACATACAATTTATTGTTTTTAAACTTAGAAATAGTTTGCTTTGAGCATGAGTAAGTATCATAACATACCTGCTACTATTGCTCTTCAATTTATTTTTCTCATTTTGTCTTGCATTCTCCAGATTGCCATTATGCGTAAAATCATTACATGTATTTTAATTTCAATAGCCAGTTTTGCTAAGTCCGCAAACTTAAAATGCATTGGACATAGAATCATGGGCAACTTATCTGCATTTAAAGCAACTTTGAAATCTTTTCTTTAAATCCCCAAAGATAAAGATCTGTCTCCCTAATTCTAGGTGTTTATCAACAGTCCCCTGGGGACTCTAAGAATAAATGAACACTAAGGAGAATGTGCTGGTATACGACGAAAGATCAAGAATAGTTTCAACATGTGTTTAACTTAATAGAGCTCCTGTCCAAACTCAATAAAAACAGTTTTACTATTGGCCTAAATTCTAACATTATCATTGTCTCCACAAACAAATCAAATCCAATTTAGGAAAAAAACAAACTTTAAACTGGGGAGAAAAAGACCAACCAGGAAAAGTTTAAATAGGTCAGTTTTACTGTAATGATTGGAAAATACTGAGCTGAAAAAAAGAATCTGCCATTTTCTATTATACGCCAGTGTCTAGAAATAAGCCAGGACTTCATGATGGACAGAAAAAGTCAGACTAAGGTTTCCATGTACTTACCCAAGGGCCTGGCACCATAGAAACAGAAGCAACAAAAAATACCCAATAAACATTGTATGTAGGTTTAACTCTACAAAACACAGATGTCTGATACTGTTCGAAGGGCCAGAACGCAGAGGCTGGATATCCCAGAGAATAAGGACAGAACCAAACCTGCAAAAAAAAATCAATGAAATGATACCTAATGATATTCTGGAATACTCACAGATTGGTGCCTAGCACAGTTGTCATCAGAGAGCCTTCATCCAGCAACCAATGGGAACAGATGTAGAGATCCCAGCCAAACATTAGGCAGAGCTTAGGGAATCCTACTGAAGAGAGGGGTGGAAGATTGTAGGAGCCAGACGGGTCAAGGACACCACAAGAAGAACTACAGATTCAATAAACCGGGCCTTACAAGGGCTCAAAGAGACTGATAAGCCTTCAGGAAGCCTTCCTGGGACATGTTATATTTGTATAGCTTGTTCTTGTGGAACTCCTAATAGTGGGGGCAGGAACTCTTTAACTGGCTTTTATGTCACTTTTCCTCATACTGGGTTGCCATGCCCAACCTTAATACTGAGGGATGTACCTAGTCTTACTACGACTTGATATGCTATATTTGCTTGATATTTCTGAGAGGACTACCATTTTCTGAATAGAAACAGGAACAGTGGGTAGGGGCAGGGAAGAAGGAGGAAAGTCGGGAGGAGGGAAGGAGGGACTGGGAGAAGATGAGGAAGGAAAAACTGAAGTCAAGATGTAATAAATAATAATAATAATAATAATAATAATAATAATAATAATAATAATAATAATGACATTAAACTATTCACACTCAAAGCAGAGTAATTATCTAGACATTATCATGCGTGTTTAACACAGAAGATGTGCTTATTTAGCGTGCCTGATCAGATTGCTACCCAACCCTTTCACACAAGCAGTCCTGACACGTGACCGTGTGGACTCACATCCCATTCTCCCTTGCGATCCCATGCCAGCAGCATGCCCATCGAAGCAGAAATTTCCAACATCCGGAATGCTTTGCCCTATCTTATCTTCCCAGGCCTTTACCAGCGCCATCTCTCTAACCCCATTTTATCCCTAGCATTGCCCATCTTCTCGCTCATGTCTTTCTCGTGAGTAGGCACCCCTGTCTTTCATTTTGAACCTTGCTTTTCTCTGACTGAAACCGTTGAGACCTCCCCGGAGCTTTCCAATCGGTTATTTACGTTTGCAACCTTGAAAGGTGGAGTCTAATTGCATTTCCCTTGACCTCCTCAACACCACTTAAATCACTCCACTTTGGGGAGCCTTAAAAAAAGAATCCTGCCTTATTTAACTTTCTTTGCTCGCACTGCTGTCTCTATGAAAAACCCTCTCCTGTCCTTGCTGGGCCGATGCTAACCATTCCTTCCATTTGGCTTTGCGCAACATAACGTGCACCACTTTTTACTATCTTCTCTAACTAGAATTTCCTGTTTTTGCCATCATTTCTTCTCTTCTTAGCAGCTACCACAGCAACTGGAATATGGCATTTATATTTTTTTTCTACATTAAATACTTTTGCCTAGGTTTTCAGCCTGACAGGAATGTGCCAGTTTTTTCCCCTTTGTTGAAATAAGGATGTTTTGTGACATCTGACTTAAAGTGTTTAGAACAGAAGCTGTTAAAGGACATAATACATTTATAGCCACATTTGACTCCGATCAGTTCTAAACAGATGTTTGATGTCACTGGCATTTATTCCAGAACCATTATTGCTTCTTTACTAGCCCCTTTTAGCCATCCTTTCTGTATATTTTCACTAAAAGATTTGAGCATCGATTTCCTTGAAGCTACTTTGGCAGCTTGTCTCTGAGTGGCTTTTGCCTGTGTAGCGATACTGAAGCCTTGACTTCAAACATGAATACCATTTACAACTCCATTTTCACTGTCAGCACACACCTCTTGGATGAAGAGCACAGATGTCAGAAAGCAGCTTCAACGCACAGACAGCTAGGGCTGGAATCCTGCCTACCTCCTCCATTTAAGCTGACTGAGGTTGTACTTGGTCATTTCTCTGTCACTCAATTTTCCCTCCCTCTAGTAGACACAAAACAATGCTAACACTCTAGGATCAGTATAGGACTGAGGGAGGTGGTATGTTATCACATCAGACTGTTACATGTGAAGTTTGTACTCCTCCTTATTCATAGGCACATGTTCATTTGAGTGGCAAGATGTGCCAATCAGTTATGGCAAGTTAGGCTTGCATATGTCTGACACCAACATAATATATACTCCTTTACAAAGCACAAGATACGGAAAGGGTGTAGTTTAACTAGTACTTCCAAAGCCTTGTTCAACAAACAGGCAAAGGGTCATATACACTAAATGGTCTGTCCTCATTAGCGGGAATGGTTCATAAGTTTCTGTGTCAACTTCTGGTTAGCAATATTTGGCTAATGCTGAAAATTTAAATTGCATATAGAACCTGTACAAGCCTTTTGGTAAATCCCAGACCTCTTAGGGAAGCGCTATTCTCCTCAAATATTGCTGACCTTTCACTGGACCCTAGAACCAACATGGCCTGTGTGGAAAAGTGAATAGAGGCAAACAGAAAACACAGGAGCTGAAGCCAGCTGTCTGGGCTCGAGACTGGATTTTGTCACCCAAAGCCACCGGTCATGTGCAACTAACTCAGCACATGTTTTTCCAATTTATAAAATATCTGTAAAGTAGGGTATGATCAGGAAATCCTACTACTATGGTCAAAGTCTGCTATTGCTGGGAACCCCTGAGCTTGATGTAAAATGGTGAACGCCCTTGATCAGCAGACTTCCTCTTCTCTACCCGGGAATCCCAGACCCCACAACTTCTAACAGAAATGTCACAGAGCCTTCACCTGAGATTCCTGGACTTTCTCATGCTAATGAGGTATCTTAACCTTCACCCAATGGCCTTTGTCCACCTTGGATAATCTCACCCCCTTTCCCAAAACTATATAACCCTTCGTTCACCCTAATAAAGTAGATGCACACAAGCTGTCTCATTAAATACCACACGAAAGAGCTGCTTTCTTGAACATTGTCTAAAAGAGCTGTCATATCAAAGAGACGTGACACAGATGTCTGGAGGAAGCCTCCTGCCTCAGCATTCACTCTCCAACCTGGATCCTATGGCATCACCCGTTCCAGACTCTGCTTCATTCTTTCCTGCCTGGTGTGTACAGAAGTCCAAACGCACCAAGAGAGGACATGGAGCCAAAGAAGCTGTGGGCCATGGAGCTTGGTTCAACTCCACTCTTCCCCATTTGGTGTGCAGCAGAGCCTGCACATTACAGGGAATATTATCAATGGCAAGGTAGCAGCATGTGATGGTGTGTGTAGAGTGTGTGTGTGTCTGCGTGTGTGTGTGTGTGTGTGTGTGTGTGTGTGTGTGTGGACATCACTCTGTCCATGGTGGTCTTGTATAAAGTTTTCCTCTTGCTATAAATGTACATGATTATGAGACCACTGCTACAGTTTATAACTCAAATGCCGCTACTGTAAGACACTGCCTTCTATCTTCCCACAGGTGCTATTAGGCCCTAGGAACCAGTGATTTCCTTACTTCAAATCATCTTAAAGTACAAGTTATAGCCCTGCTTTATTAAAATGAAAAGCATTTGCTTGGCTTTAGTTTCTCCAGGCTGTAGATCATTTCTCTAAGTTTATAGTTAGAACCCGAAAGAAAATCACTGCAAAGACAAAGAAACTTAAACCTGTGAACTTTTCAACTTTATGTTTCCAAAGCTGTGAGAGAGTCAAGAATTCGCTCACTGAGTGTTTTTTTTTTCTTATTTCAAAATCTATACTATTGAATGTTCCTTTTAAAAAAGGATAGGTCATATTACATGTTTCCCATTCTAAGATTTCCGGACTTGTGCTTAGGTAATGGTAATGCAGATCTACCTGCATATCTGTATGTGACTGGGGACATAAAAACAGTACAGCCATGATCTCATTTGTATTCAGAACATATTCATGTCTTTACTCATAGTTTTAAAACTACAGTTATGATTTGCAGAAATTTTCCTTCCCAGGCCTGGAATTACATCTCCTCATCTGGAACATGAGCACAGACCTGGGCTTTGTGTACTCTCTCTCTCTACAGCTCGTAAGTTGAATGGAAGTGTGTTTTGGGTCCAGCTGGATCGTAGTTCTTGTCTCCCTGCTTCCCAAGGCCTGCTGTGTAGATGCTGTTTCGTTTACCTTGATTCTGTGTTAATTTTGAAGTTTTCTGATTGGTAACCATTCCTGTCAGAATTCCTATAAAGCAGAACTTAAGTATGAAGACAATAATGGCATTATATCGAAACATGTGCAGATACACACATGTGTACAGAGAGAGAGAGAGAGAGAGAGAGAGAGAGAGAGAGAGAAAAGCATGGGAAAAGTCCTGGAAATTTTCACTATATACCTTTGAATTCTTGTGTTTTGCAAAGAAGTAACCACCCACACAAGACATTCCTATTTTTCTTTTTGATAGTGATACTATAGAGCTAATAAAGATGTGCACCAGGAAACATCTATGTATTTACAGTGCAAGCTGAGAATTCCTAGCACACAAGCTGTTATGTATTAAACTGGAGCTGCACCTGTTCTCTTCACACTTGTGTCACGCTTTGGGGACCCAGAAGCAGATGGGGGCTGCCATCTTGTTGTGAGGTATTATTCTCTCCTGGCTACTGGTACTCGGATATTGTTGATCACGTCAATGAAACAATCTTGCATCTGCACAATTGGCTCAGGGGAAATATCTGCAATTCTATCACCGAGAAAGGTTTTTAGAAGTCTGAATGTAATTAGCTGCTGGTTCCTGTTCAGCTGCTAATGTAGGTGGCTTCTACAGGCATGATGGAGGAAGATTTTACATCTGAATCTTAAAAAGAAAGAGAGAGAGTAGGGGAAGGAAGTAAGAGAAAAAGAAAGAGAAAGAGACAGAGAGAAAAGAGGAGAGAGAGAGAGAGAGAGAGAGAGAGAGAGAGAGAGAGAGAGAGAGAGAGAGAGACAGAGAGAAGAGAGAAGAGAGAAGAGAGAAGAGAGAAGAGAGAAGAGAGATTTATTATAACATTGGATATAGAGAAAAATCTTCCCTGACTAGAAATTCCATTTTCACTCTAGTCTACCTGGCAACTTTCTGACATGAAGCCAACCTGGACACATCTGTCCTCATGGTGCCTTCATTCTGTTGATCTAGATGTTGTCACACTTGATCTCCTAAGTTAAGTTGGAAACCATGCCAAAAGCTATCTCGCTATCTTTCTGAAGCAAACGACTCTCTCCGTGGTTTCATTTAAAGAATTGTCAAAAGTACATCTTGTTCCTACGTGCTCCCTTTTATTGATAATGGCAGATACACAGTCACTCTGCTCCTTGAATTATTATTGTGCATTGCTGACATACATTGTTTTACAAAGTGAAAGTTTGAAGCATCCCTTGTCATATATTTAATTAGTACATTTCATGACAATAGTCCCTAAAGATGATGATTCTCTTGCATAGGTGGCTAAAGTCAATTGAACATTCTGGAAAAGATTCAACAATTATTTACTTATTTATTTATGGGTTTCCTTTTGTGCAGGGGTGTTTTTCTTATACCAGGTACATAATATGCATGTACAGGCCAGAAGAGGAGACCAGATCCCCTGAGACCCAAGTTGATGATGGGTGTGAACCACCATGTGTATGCTTAGAAATAAACATGAATTTTCAAAAAGGGCTCATAACTACTGGGCTATCTCTGCAGTCCCAGATTCAGCACTAAGTACTGTGAATATCATCTTCACAACTTGGGATATAGCTCAGGAATAGGTAAGTCGCTAAGAATGAATAAAGCCCTGTATTTAATTCTCAGTAAAGCCAGGAAAGAATGAGCATTTATGACTCATGATGGGAGATCCATGCATCTGCACGCACAGGACGTTGGAAGGAGTTGATTCTAACAGTCACAGATGATGCTGGAAGGAGTTCATTACTTTTACAGAAGCAACTTTGGAGGTTGTGGAAACAACAAGAGAGTCTGAATTGGAAGACGGGGCCAAATTGTACAACAGAAGTGATAAGACTTCAATAAGTGAAGAGCTGCTTGTTGAAAATGAGCAAAGGAAGTGGCTCTTGGAAATGGAGCTGGACAAAAGAACCTGGAAACAATGTTGAACTGAGGAACTGAGCTATTTCAAATGTCGTGCAAATTTATCGAATTAGGCAGCAGCAAGGTTGAAAAGGATTGGCTCCAATTTGGAAAGACATTTCTCTCTGTATAACATGCCAGCCACATAGCATCATCACCTACTATATTGAAATCTTTGATAAAAGAAAGTCAATGGATACAGCCTATTTTATTGTTTTATGCACAGAATTTGACACAAGCACACTGGATTTTAGCAACTTACCTGACA
This sequence comes from Rattus rattus, assembly GCF_011064425.1. Classification (NCBI taxonomy): domain Eukaryota; kingdom Metazoa; phylum Chordata; class Mammalia; order Rodentia; family Muridae; genus Rattus; species Rattus rattus. The sequence continues at coordinate 84,351,952 of NC_046161.1, read as the reverse complement.
GCAGATTTAACAAGGCAAGTTCCACCACCAGTGCAAAAAAGCATAGCTCCCTGAGGGCCCCGAGGGGTTCAGGGGCTCTGCAGACAGTGGTCTAGCAGGAATGGAACTCTTTGATTGTATGAATCACATAACTCATAGGACTGTTTATTGTAACACCTGCTATTTCTAATGTTTAAAAACTGGATAGGACCTCCAAACTTACCTGTCACCACTCTGATGGTAAATTTTATTTATCAATTTGTTTTTTTTTTTTTCCTATTCTTTTTTTTTCGGAGCTGGGGACCGAACCCAGGGCCTTGCGCTTGCTAGGCAAGTGCTCTACCACTGAGCCAAATCCCCAACCCCTATTTATCAATTTGTTAAAGCCATGGGACAAACACATAATTGAACTCATTAAGTGTTGCACTGAGCATGTCTTCGGGGTGTTTCTAAATGACCTTATCCTTCTTGCCTTCAGCTCGAGCGAAGCAGACCAAGCTCTCTACTGTAGCTGGGCCTCACTCAGTTTCAGCTTTAGATGAACAGAAAAAAATGCTGATCCCCTACCACCACCCAGTAAGAGTCCTGCCTGTGTGGTCAATGTGCTTGACAAGCACCACTTAACTTTTAACTTTATTTTTTGAGAGTTTTATATATGTATACAATGAAATTCATATTTATCTTTCTTTCCCAACTCTCCCAAAGCTCTTGCAACACTCCACCCTCCCAACTTCATCTTTTTTTTCTAACATGCACCAATTAGGGCCGCCTGTGTGCACGTGGATTTGGAACCATTTCCCTGGAGCCTCGGAAACCTCCAACTAGTCACATCCTCAATAAAGAATGATTGTCCCTCCCCAGAAACTATCCACTGGCAATCACTCAGTGTGTAACGGAGCCCTGAGATCATCTACTCCATCACTGCTGGGATTTTGGCTAGCTTGATCTTATGTAGGTCTTATTCTTTACCCTCGAACTCTAACACCCCTTCGTCGGTCTCAAATTTGCCATTTGAACAAAAACTGCACGCTTTGACCCCTTACCCTTGATCATCACGCCTTGACCATAGATCCCAGTGTCTGTCAATTTTCATAGTCAGGTTAGCCAGTTTCATACATTAATCATGTGTATCTGTGAATCTCACTTATTATTGCTTCTGTCTCTTTGTGTAATCCTAATACCGTTTATGTTTTCCTGCTGATCAGATTTTAATGGTTCTTCACAACAAAAACAACAACACACCTTTCAGACACACAGAGAAAAATGTGGTGAGCTATCTAATATTAACTTCCTGGTCACCCAAGCAGAGCTAAGTATGGCTTCCATCTCATGGAGTGGGACTTAAATCAGATAATGGTTGATTACTCCCACAAGCTTTGTGCTACCATTGCACCAGCACATTGTTCGAGTAGGTCAATTGTGTAGATCAAAGAGTTTGTCGCTGGGTTGGTGTTTACTGTTCCTCTTTGGTAACATGTAGAGTACTTTCAAGTAAAGGTTCTAGATGGGCATTAGCTAGACTTCTACTAGTTCAATAAGTTATGTGGGTATTGTCTTCAGCAATGGGATTTTGCCTTCATTATGTGGAGAGTAACCAATAACTTAGAAAATAATCTAAGTTGTCTGAAAGTTCCTATAGGAACCCTTTGGTCAAGACTCTATTAGATGTAATACATTTTTTATTATTGGAAGCTTCATTTGGTGAGGAGAGATGTTCACTTAAGGCTCTATCTCTCATTTGGTGATTTCATTTAGAACACAATATACTTGTGTGTGTGTGTGTATGTATGTATGTATGTATGTATGTATGTATGTATGTATGTATGTATTTAAGTAGTTTGTAAGCTTGCATACAATCCCTTAGTTTTAGCTTTCATCCCCCTTTCTCTCCCTATTCCTGCTTTATCTTCCCATTCTAACCCTTCCACCTCTCATCTTCTTAAACTATTCTATTTCCCCTTCCTAGGGATATCTACCTCTCTCCTAGTCCCTTACTATCTAACCTCTGTGGTTCTATGGTTTGTATCTCACTTATCAATGGTTTATCAGCTAACATTCACATTGTCTTTCTGGGTCTGAGTTACTTCACTCAGGATGATTTCTAGTTCTGTCCATTTGTCTATGAATTTCATCATTGTGTTTCTACAAGATTTCATTGTGTAAATGTACAACATTTTCTTTATCCATTCATCTGTTGCAGACTTCTAGGTTCTTTCCAACTTCTGCTATTATGAATAGGGCAGCAATGAACATGGTTGAAACAACTGTATACGTAGGAGGATGAAGTGTCATTTAGGGCATATGTCCATGAGTGGTGTAGCTGGATCTTGAAGTGGATTGATTCTCATCTTTCTGATGAACCACCACACTGATTTCCTGTTGACGTAAAAGTGTGTAGCCTTACCAGCAATGGATGAGTATTTTCCTTACTACACTTCCTTGCCACCATGAGCTACCACTTGTTTTATTGATCTTGGCCATTCTGATTGGTGTCAGATGAAATCTCAAAGCAGTTATGATTTACATTTTCCTCATGACTAAGGATGCTAAATTTTTCTTTAAGTGCTTCACAGCCATTTAATTTCCTTCTTTTGAGAATTCTGTTTAGATCTGTAACCCACTTTTAAACTAAATTGATCATTTTCTTGCTGTTCAGTTTTTTGGAGGAGATTCTTCATGTGTTTTTGGATATTAGGCCTCTATCAGGTGTGCAGTTGGGAAAATATTTTCCCATTGTAGAGCTTGCTGAATTTTCCAAATGATGGTGTCCTTTGCTGTAGAGAAGCTTTTAGATTCCATGAAATCCTATTTATGAAGTGTTGTTGTTAGTTTTGGAAAGTCTTTTCTTGTGCCAACAATTTCAGGCAATTCCCCACTTTCTCTTCTCCGGGGATCAGTGTATCTGATTTAATGTTTAGGTCTTTGATTCACTTGGAGTTGAGCTTTGTGAAGGATGATTCTTCTACTGCCATCCAGTTCAACCAGCTCCATTTGTTGAAGATGCTGTCTTTTTTCCAGAGTGCATTTTTGACTTATTTTTTTTATCAAAAATAAGGCATCTCCAGGTGTGTGAATTTATGTCTGAGTCTTCAGTCTACTTCACTGATCCACATGTCTGTTTTTGTGCCAATACCATGGAGCAGTCCAGTTATCATTCCGAGATGTTTTAGCTATTCTTGTTTTTGTGTGTGTATGTGTTTCTCTATGAAGCTGAAATGTTTCTTTCCAGATATGAGAAAAATATTGTTGGAAGTCTGATGAAGATTGCATTAAATCTACAGATTGCTTTCATTAGGGTGGCCCTTTGTTCTTATTAATCTTACCAATCCATGAGTGTAGGGGATCTTTCCATCTGCTGATAGCTTCTTCAATTTCTTTCTTCAATGTCTTAATGTTTGAATCATACAAATCTTTCACTTTCTTGCTTTATTACCCAAGATATTTTATATTGTTAAAGCGATTTAGAAGGTCTTGTTTCCCTGATTTCTTTCTCAATTCCATTTGTCATTTTATATAGGGGATTTAGTGATTTTTTTTTTCTGTTAAATTTGTTTCCTGCTACTTTACTGAAAGTGTTTATCAGCTCTTGGAGTTTCCAGGACAGGTTTTTGTTTGTTTGTTTCTTTTTTGTTGTTGTTTTTTTGTTTTTTTTGTTTTTTGTTTTTTGTTTTTTGTTTTTTGTTCTTTGTTTTTTGTTTTCCGGAGCTGAGGACCGAACCCAGGGCCTTGCGTTTGCTAGGCAAGCTCTCTACCACTAAGCTAAATCCCCAACCCCTTCAGGACAGGTCTTATTAGCCAAATTCAACCATTAGCTGTGCGTTGCTTTATAGTGGTTCTGAGACAATACTACCCCTTGCTTTTAGGCACAATTCAGCTCATTGTGGTAATAGGACAGGCGTTCTTGTTTTCTCATTAGCTATTGTCTGAGAACAATTCATAGCTTCTAGAAGTGTCTACCATTTTGATTAGTTTTATACCTTCGTTTTTCACTTCCAAATTCCCAATTATTTTGAGTTTGTCGGGAAAATTGAGAATATCCTCATCGTAAGTCGTTAACACCTCCACAGAACGTGTAATCTTGGTCTCCATTTGACATGTGTCACTGTATCTTTGCTGCCGTTAGTCTCAAATTCAAAGGTCGCAGGGACCAAAACCCTGCCTTTTACAGCGAAGTAGAGTTATCTCAGCAGCCTTATCAGATATGTTCATGGAGAGTTGTATCTTTACAAAGGAAATTCATATATTATGATTCTTTTGGCAAAAAAAAAAGTAAGGCTCAGTGCATGAAACTGTCTCAGCCAACTTCATCTGAGGAATGTTTTATAAACTATGAATTCTTAAGTTGTTTAAGGCTCATTAGGCAATCTTCCAACAAGTGGACTTCCTGAGATTTTACATACTGCAGAAGAATTTGCTGACCTGAATGTACTGATCTTCCCCTCTGGTCTTGTATACGTCATTGTGAATTAATTTTTTTTTACACAGCTAGGTGAGCAAGATCACAAGCTGAGAGAGGGATGCAAGCTGCAGTGGATACGATGCTTAACAGCTCGCAGCCCCTGAGCAGGCCTCTAACTAAGCCTGCAGAACATTCTAGCTACTCATGTTTCTGCTCAATGAGCCTTTCAGACCTCTAACTACCTTTCTTAAGTAGAAAGAGGTCTTCTATTCACAGTACCACCTGGAGGCTTAGTGAAACTGCAGTTCTACTCCAGACTGACTGACCCAAAACCTTAACCTGAATAACAATTAAGAGGCATTGCTCTAAGAGACAGGTATTAGTTTTTGGCATTTGGGAACTTCTTCAGAACCTTTAGGATCTCCAGTGAAGATGTATTCAATCAACAGCTTTTAAGTGAGGCCTAAAATCTGTTTTTAAAAACACTTCAGATGATTCTGGAACAAACATTTGAATGAATGGAGAATTCTAAAATATTGCATACTAGGGTTACTTTGGTTTTTAAAACTTTCTGAGAACCCTAATATATGTCATCAATTAAATATATGTGTCTATGGGTAGAAAGTGGCCATGCTTACTTCTAGGACACTGCAGATATTTTTAAGTGTCAATTTCAGCAGAATTTCTCGATGTATCCCTTCATATTGGAATTATCCAGTTGATATTAGCACTCCTTTGTCAGAGATATTGGCTTGAAAAGTCTGAGCAGCTAGATTGTTTTCACTTTCCAAAATCTTAGTATTTTGGTTATATTTTGGATTTTCTAGTTATTTTTCTCAATGTTTTGCCCAAATACCTGACACATAGTTCAGAATGACAGTGTGCCCCCCCCCCATTTTACCTGTATGATTATGGACTTTTACAGAAGTCATTAGCATAATTACACTCCACTCTGACTTCCTTGAGTTGTAAACTAAAGATGTGGATTTTTAGCTTAAATAAAAGAAATCAAAAGGTACAAAAAGTAGGGTAAAGGAATGATAAGAAGTATAAATTCATAGATTAGCTCTTTGTTAATGTGAGAAAATACCTGATAGAAGCAACTTAATAAATGAGTGGTTTATTTTGGCACAAAATGAAAGAGTACAGTCCATCATGGTGTGGAGTGAGCTGAAGAAGCCCTGATAGAATACATGTTCAGACAAGGACCTATGCCTCGGACCCTAAGAAATTGGCAAAGCCTTCCTCTGGTCCCTATGGGCATGCTGACACAGTGAAGAGAAAGCTTCAGTCCTAACTTCCTCCTTCCATGTGTTTGTTATGGTATAATTAAAATATGCTTTCTTTTACTACACATGGTGCCTCATGGCATATGTTAGACAATTTCATCTCAGTCAACAAAGCATCTCTTACCCACTAAGCTCCATCCCATATCACACTGCTGATGGCGACTCTCTGAGCCTGGCAGCACTCTCTCTACCCATCTAGTTTTCAAGACAGGTTGCTACCATGCCAGACATACACATCCCAATTCCATGGCGGCCCAGTGTGTCTAGCCACCACGTACTCTCTTGAACTCAATTAAATCACCACATGAAAGAACACACAACACAATAACCTCTTATCCAATTGATAATATATAATTGCCCACCTAGACATACAAAACCCTGTACACATCTATCCCTTAAGAATATTCATAACAACGTATAAATGTGCAGAGAGGAATCTTAACATCAGCCTCCATGTTCTCTCAGCTGCTTCTCGTCTCCCTAGCTCCAGTCTCCTCCTCCTCCTCTCTAAAACTTTTCTCCCACCCATCCTTCCTTTCTGCTCAATGACAGGCCTCTTTCTATGTTGTACCTGTCTTCACCTGCATAGTGATATCATCCTACATGTGTTTCTAGCCTGAGATGGCTCCTCTCCTAAAATCTCCCAGAGATCAGGTAAAGCCACCTTCTGCTGTCCCTAATAAATGTACTGATATTCTGAGTTGTTGCAGAGTTGAAGCCACTCCATCAAAGTGAGAATGGCCTATCCAAACCAAGCTTTTTTGTATATGTCTGCCCTTTCTTCATCCCACCTTGCTCTATTCAGGTGTCTAGGACAAGGTGATACTGGACAGAGGATTGATGAAAAAATTATGGTGGTGGGAGTGAGGCAACTGTTCACATCATATCCTCCATCAGGAAGCAAAGAGAGTTGGATGCTCGTACTTAGCTCATTTCCTCCTTTTTATTCAGTACACAACCACAGCCCAAAGTGTGATACCATTCACATTTAGAATAGTTCTCATTTTAGTTAACCTAATGCAGATAATCCTTCATAAACATGTTTTACTCCTTAGCAATTCTAATTCCTGCCAAGTTGACAGTCAGTATTAACAATTACAAATCAGTCTTTATCAACAAAATCTGAATCTATCAGTTTTGAGCCAAAACCTTCCATGCTATCCCCAGAGACTCATGGCTATCTCATAATGTAAAATGAACTTAGTCTAACTTCAAAACTATGGTCAGGCATCTTTTAATGGTGGACGTCTGACTAATCAAAGAGTAATTTGCATTCCTTCAACATAGACTGGCACGTTCCAGAAAATTGGAGTAGGACCACAGCAAAGAAAAATTAGCCAAAGAAAAACCAGACTCGTAAAAGAAAATATCAAATGCTAGGATCCTAAGTTAAAGCTAAGGCTCATGATGACATCATCTTGGCTCTAAAAGACTTGAGTATTTCCTTCCAGCCTTTCTGCCTACAGAATGCTGTATGCACAGCATCTGTCTTGAGATCATTCTACTTTATGCTTGCAGCTTTCCTCTATAGACATCCTATTGTTTTATCTTCTCCAATATCCCGGACTCGTCCTTGTAATTTAGGTTTCACCTTCAAAGTTTCATGCAATGGCTTCTCAGGGCCTGCCCAAGGGGACACACACGCTGCTATAACCCTCAAATGCCTGTTGAACCGTGATGGAAAAAGATGACTCCCTCAATCTTGCATCTTTTATACTTGCAAAACCAGTGTCATGTGGATGCTGTTGTCAAGTTCCAATGCAGCCCATCCTCTGTGTGGAACCCCCTTGAAAACATTTCCATCCATTGCTTTCAACTAGGAAGCAGCCTTTCCAGCAGCATCCTCCATCTACACTCTCTTGTCAAATGAATTTGAATTTTTACAAACTGAAAGCTTTACTGGGTGAGATCTTGCCCTCAGGAAGGCTTTCCTACTGTTTTGCGCTTAGCAGGAGCTGTCACCCTAGCAACTGCTCTCTCTTTTTTTAGAATGTGTAAAGGCTGCAAGTTGCACAAACTTTTCTTTGAAAGCATGCATTTTTATATCTTTTTCCTATTTGTTCTTTTTCATGGGAGGCCTGAAAAAAAGTGATGAACAATAATTATGCTTCAGCCTGGATTCTTCTCCGTTTTGAAATATCTCCCACAAAACCCATTAACCTATCTCTTTTAAATTTCGCCCTACTCAATTTTTCAAGATACAAATAAATGCCCCTGGATTCTTTGTCAGAACATTACACAAATAACAAAGTCCATGTCTTGATAGCTCCTTGCTCCCTTCTGAAACCTCATGTACTGTACTCCACTGTCCTCATTCGATTTTGCTAAACTTCCAGAAAAATGATCAGTTAAGCTCTATTTGCAACATCCAAAGAATTAACAAAGTTACCATTTAAAAGTGTCATATACATTTTTCACATCATTGACTCATCAAAAAAATTTTTAAAATGTGAATTAAAGGGGGCAAGTGGAAATCTTATATAATCAGTATATATGTGTGTGTGTGTGTGTGTGTGTGTGTGTACATATATATAGATTAATACGTATGTATGTATACATAATGTTTCCATATCAAAATGGTGCTAAAACAAACAACTGTAAAGGATTACTAACTTCTTTTTATTGTAACTCCACTGAAAAAATTAATCATACTTTTCACTATTGAAGGAAAAACATCACAGACTCAATAAAATTGTCATTTTAAATATTCTTCAAATAATTCCATACTATGACTCAGAGAATCTCCAACATTTGTGGGGTTTTTTTTTAAAAATGGAGCCACATTAGATAATATTTAACAGAAAATAATTCTGAAAATTTTGTAAAATTTTCCTCTTCCTCCTGCCTTAACTTTTGTTACTGTTAATACCTCCTGATATACTAATATTCTCCAGTTTTAGAAAAATCCTTCCCTTCCAAGTTTAAGATTACATTTAACATGAACTAAAAGGACAGTTTTCTCCCAGTTGCCAGTCAAGTGATTTAGAAACATCTAGAAGCAGTTCCTAAGAATTCAAAGCACATAGCATTAGTCGTGCTTTGAATGCTTAGTTCATTTTATATCTACAAATGTCCCCCTTCTGTCTAACATGGTGAAGAAGATAAGGAGAGAGAATTGGGTACCATACATATCCACTCATTCACATGAAATTGTTGCATCTCCCTGGGCACATTCCACAGTAAGAGTTAACTTGCAATTTTATATCCAGCATGCTTACTGATATTTGGGCAGTCTTGTACATTCCCAGTGCCCATGCAATTATGCATGTGCAACATATTTATAAACAAAGAAAAGGCAATAAATTCCAAACTATGTTTTGTTTTGTACCCATATCTGGAAATTTCATCTTACCCTGTCTATCTACCTATATACTTTCTACCTCAAATTGTAAGTGTGGTAATTGATGTAGACGTAATCCTGGCCAAGTTAATTTCAGGAGTCACTGAAGTTTTGAGCATAAGATAGCTTCCCAAATTAGCAAGCAAAACACTATCTAAATTACTTTAGTTAAAACAGCACCTTTAGTAGTTTTATGTTTTAACTGAACCAACTGCCAGAGAATGTGGGAGTCACTGAACCAATACAGGAGCGTTGCCAATTAGCACTTTCACAATCTGTGAGCAATTTGGAAACTGGTCTACAAATGTAGAAAGAACACTAAGTATGCTTAAGAAAGTGCTGTTTAACAATCCCCAGAGTGCCTACTCTGCAGGTGTGGCTTATTACTGCCACATAGTAATGCTCGGTCACCTAGTCCACAGAAGGTTGATCTCGCCTGTGAAAATTCTCACATTTATTGTGGTCAGTAAAAATTTGATTCATCTATATTAAGGAATATTGGTTAAGCACGGATGCATATAAAACTATTTACATAATGGAGGTATCAGGGCCACAAACTGTTTCCTTTTATCGTGTAAGCAAATTACGGTTGGGTCTACTGCACTCTACATGTTCAGAGTCTACCCCAATCCCCACAACTCCAAAGAAGCATGGGTATAAAGACAACTCTGTCTAGCTTTAAGTTGGTAAGTTCACATCAGTTCCTGGTTTTCTCAAAGTCATAGAACAGAAAGGCAACAAATCTGGTCTTGGAAGAAGACTGTAGGGATAGATGGGATGAGACTCAGTTGGTCTTGGAAGACAATGGTAGGCATAGATGGGATGAGACTCAGTTGGTCTTGGAAGAAGACCCTAGGCATAGATGGGATGAGGTTCAGTTGATCTTGGAAGAAGACCCTAGGGATAGCTGGGATGAGGCTCAGTTGGTCTTGGAAGAAGACCCTAGGGATAGATGGGATGAGGCTCAGTTGGTCTTGGAAGATGACAGTAGGGATAAATGACATGAGGCTCAGTAGCTCCCACACAGCAGCCACTGTGAGCTTCTTCCTTCTGCTTGCACCCCTCACTTGAGGTAGCTTTGAAAGGAAGTTTTGTTGCCCTGAGTTCACAAATGAGGATTCTTTGCTTTGTCCTACAAGTTAGTTTATCAGCACACAGATGGAACACATTTTAATCCAGATGACATTAACCTAATTAAACATTTTAAAGATAATTTTAATATGTACTAAAGTTACAAAATTTCTACTGTGAAAGGCTCTATCCTATGGTTAGGATGTTCCTCAGTAAAGTATGTACTTAAACTGCTATGGAAAATGTTATTCTTTTTTTAAAGAGAATTAAATTGTTTATTGAATACACATGATAACGGATGACACAAGTTTCAATCCCATCTGTTATTTTATTTGATACCATTGTTCAATTTTGATATTACATAGGGTGTGCAGACAACCATTTTATAACCAAATTGTGACCTGGCTTGGGTGGCCCTTTCAATGATGAAATCATTAAGTTACAACAGTAACTATCAGTTTAGCAACACCAAGGTTTTTGAAGATAATGACTTCTCCACTCAAGCAACCATAAATAAATTCCAAATGGAACTTGGAAGGAATTCCAACTTCACACTGTTGGGAAAATTTACCAAGATGGCTTCAGAGTAGACTAACTTTACACAGCGCATTAAAAAACATAAAAAAGACACATTTATTCAGAGTCATGCTCAGACTTTTACATTTAGCCATCAACAGCAAGGGTGAAAAACGTCTACAGTAAAAGTCTTTGTTAAAATGCTTTCCACTTTCCACAGGACAGAAACTAAAATAATCTGTTATACAATTAGTCACAGATACAGTCCTGGAGTTTTTGCTCACACACATGAGTATTGTCTAAAACATGTCTTCTTTTGCTAGACCTGCCACTGCTGTGCTGAGTTCACAAATCTGTTGTAAGCTGTAGCTTCTGTCACTTCTCTGGCTCTCCTCTCCTGGTAACCTTTGTTTGCTGGCTGTAATAGGAACCTCCTGCCACTGCCATCGCTACTGCTGCTGTTGGAACCCCAGAGCCACCTTCGTTTCCTGGTTTAGCAAAGTACTGGCCTCCACCACCATAAGGGCCAGAGGCCCTGCCTCCAAAGTTTCCTTCCTTTATCTGTCCAAAATTTGATAATTGTTGTAATTGCCAAAATCATTGTAGCTTATACCATCTCCAAAACTGATTCCATCATTGTCAAGTCCTTTATAGCCATTCCCACTGCCACCATATCCACCACCACAATGGCTGCCACAAAGTTACCATGACTGCTGAAGTCCCCTCCTCAACCAAAATTGTCATTGCCATCAAAACTGCTTCCACAGCCACCACCAAAGTTTCCAGAAATACTTCAACCTCTCTGATTGGATGAAGCAGTAGCCGTCTCTTGCTTCAAAACAGCCTTTCTTACTTCACATTTGTGGCCATTCACAGTATGGTATTTCTGAATAACAATCTTATCCAGAGTCATGGCCATCAAAGGTGACAAAAGCAAAGCCCCTCTTTTTCCCACTGCCTCTGTCAGTCACAATTTCAATCACCTCATTTTTCCCATACAGCTCAAAATAATCTCATAGGTGATATTCTTCAGTGTCTTCTTTAATACCAACAACAAAGATCTTTTTCACAGTCAAGTGGACACCTTGTCTCTGAGAAACTTCTCTTGACACAGCTCTCTTAGGTTGCACAGCTCTTCCATCCACCTTGTGTGTTTTTGCACTCATGGCAGCATCCAGTTCCTTCACAGTGGCATATGTGACAAACCCCCAAACCCTGGATCTCTTGCTGTTTGGATCTCTCATTACCACACAGTCAGTGAGTGTTCCCCATTGCTCAAAATGGTTCCTTAGATTCTCATTGGTTGCTTTGAAGCTCCGCCCTCTGATGGAGAGTTTCCGCAGCTGTTCTGGCTCCTTGGAAGATTCTGACTTAGACGTGATGGCAAGGTGATGAGAACCTTCAGGGACGCTTCCTCAGCAGCATCAAAGAGCAGCCAAAACAAGGTATTCTGACTTGTCCAGTATTACACACATTTTATGGCTGAAGATGCTGTGTACATAGTCATATTTTCCAATCCATAAGAATTTGGGATGGGGGGGTTAAATTTTCATGGAACGCTGCCCATTTTCATTGCTTTCTTTTTCCTATAACTTGAAGGACCTTTTTGCCGTTCAAAATAAATGTCCTGTTCTTTGACTGGAAATGCTAAACTCTAAACCACAATATGCTGTGGTTCAGAAGAGAAAGTGTGGAAGAACAGCCTACATGGGCAGTGTGTGTTTTCTTTGCATGCGAAAATGGAAATGTCATGTTGACCCGCAGAGTCTCAAATCCCAGTCCAAAACAGTCTTGAAACCTCTGTTTTTTGTCGCGTCTTGTCCTGAGTTGACCTCAAAATGATAAAAGAAATCTCACCAATTAGTAACAGGAGATATTGCAGATAATGCACTGAAGCAGGAAACAACCCCAGTACAATTTATAAACGTCCTCTGCAAGCTGTCCAGCAATGTATCAAATGTAATACTTGAAAACCATCCAGCCATTGCAAAAGCCAGTCTTAATTCTAGAAAATTTTCCAAGTGTTTTGACCAGGCAGATGCTGAAGCCGAGGCTCACTGAAAATGAGAGGGAGCAGAGTTTCCATCCAAAGATTCTAGAAAAGTTTCCAGGTTTTCAATATTTGAAATTCAACAATTAATCAAGATTCAATTGAGTGTTCCTGTTCTCAAAGGCTGTGTAAACAAAACAAAATTATTGGAAAGAAATAACCAACAATACTTCTTGAAGTTTAACTTCTGCCCGTCACATAAATTAGCAATCATATTTGTTAAATATTTCAAGACAGGATTATTCACAGTACAATTTTATAAGTTCTAAATATTTGCCACATCTGAAGTTATTGTGTGAAAACAGCACAGACTAAAAATACTTTGTTGACAAAAAATATAGCATATTTAAATAGATCACAATATGACAAATTCTATTTTGACTTTCACTGTCAAAATAATCAAATATCTTAGGTCATAAATGAAGTATATTGTTAACTTTATATTTTCATGTGATGGCATTATTTTTATAATTACCAGATTTAGCATATCATCATGAAAAAGGTGAAAACAGACTCTAAATATACCCATTGCAAAGTGTATTGTTAATTTGTTACTCCTAAAAGGTCCTACTTGTTGATTTGTAAACAATACATGCCATATATTTATAAAACTCAATAAACTTGCAGGTGTGATGAGACACGAGTTAATAAATCTCTGGGAGGTCACGGCTACTCTGGTCAACATCATCAGGCAAGGCTATATGGCAAGACCCAGTGTTGGTTTTAGAGGAAACATCCTATTCAGTTATACCTGTCTCTTAAGAGTTATCTGTATAGTATTTGTTATCTTATAGTCTTGAGGTTCAGAGACTCATAAGTGAAGTCTTTTGGAAGTGGAAATCCAAATCTACCGCTTCTTAACTCCTTTCATAAAACATCTTACCTTTCTATTCTCTGATATGAGAATATCAAAAGGCTGTGTTATGGCTCCTGTGAAAATTATTTTCCTTTAAAAGTGGTTTCACAATAAAATTTGTCTATTGCTCCACAAAGAAATCTCAGAGAACTTTAGTTGTGACCCCACCTCACACTGGGTTATTCTGCATACTGTGTAGTCCTAGTGCACATAGAAATACTTCATTATGACTGTGTTGAAAGCTGTGAGGATTCTTCATACACTAAACAACAGAGATGACAAGAAAACCGCAGAATGCACTGTTGCTGGCAGTAAAGAACACAAATTTTGTTTACATTTTCCCTCTAAGAACAGCTAGTGTAATCCTATTCCTGGAGGCTGACATTCTAATAGTTGCAGAAAGTATCAGCAAATACAGGCAAACTGAAACAACGGCCTGTGTTCTAGTTAACAACAATAAAATAAAGCTGGATAGCAGCAGCAATATAAACCACAGGTTGTATACAAACTCATGGGAATAAAATAACACACTATTGAACAATAATCATGAAATTATACAACTTATTAAAAATATAATAAAATATACAATAATAAATTATATATACAATAAATTATAGACAACCAGGAAATTTAACAATAATCAGAAAGAAATAAAGGAGGAAATTTAAAATTTCTAGAATTAAGTGAAAATAAAAATACAATATACTGAAATCTATAGAGCACAATGAAGGTTGTCCCAAGAGGAATATGGATTGACTGAATACCTACATCAAAAATATTGAGATCTGAAAATAATGATTTAAGGATGCTTTTAAAGACCTTTGAAACCAAGAATAAACAAACAATAAACTGGAAAAGGTAATTAAGATCATGGCTGAAATTAAGGAAATAGAAATAAACAAAACAAAAACAACTCACAGTGAAATGAAGAGTTGGCTCTTTGTAATTATTAATGTATTAACAAACTGTAACCAAACTATCTAAAAGGAAGAGAGATAGTATCCAAATTAATTAAATTTGAGATAAAAGGAGAGACATTAAAAGAGGCACTGGGGAAATTTAGATAATCATCATAATTCTAAAAAATGTATAATTTATCAATTGAGAATATTGTGAAATATATTTTGATTATATTTACATTCTCCCTCAGCACCTCTCAGATCCACATTATTAAAGAAAATCAACTCACCCTTTTTATCTATCATTGCCAATAGTTCCTCAGCTCATGTAAGCTGTAGCCACTCTTCCCCCAAGTTTTAATTTTCTCTAGTTTGAGCTCACATAGGGCTTGTAAATGCTACCACAATCCCTATAAATTAATATGTGAAATTTCCCTGTTGTGTCCATAAAAGCACTGTTTCCTTGGAGTTATCCACCACTTCTTCATCTTCTAATCTGTCCTCTCCCTCTTCCTCAAAAGAGAGTCTTGCTCGGGGTGGGAGTGCAATAGATACTTTTCATTTAGAATTGAGAACTCCATAGTCTTTTATACCCTGCATATTGATCACTTAAGGTTCTCTGGGTTAATTGCCATATTCTACAAGAAGTTTTTCAATATAAGGATTGGAGAATGTACTGATCTCTGAATTCAGCAATAATTGATTAGGATTCATTTTAATATGATATCCATTTATCAGACAAACTGCATTATGATCTACCCTACTTAGATAGAGTCTATTATCTATATAGCCACAGGATCTTGTCCTTATTAACTGTACTAGGTATGGGTTCCATCATGTAATCAAGCCTCAGATATAGTAAGAATGTGGTTGGTTACTCCCATAACTTTCATGCCACTAGTACACCAGTATATAGCTTATTAGGCAAGGTAATATTATAGTCTGCAAGGTTCACAGATTGGTGAGATTGGTGGCTCATTTTCTCCTCTGCTAGCATACACAGTACCTTCTGGCAAATGAATTCTAGCCAGTATATTTGAAGCTTCCAGATAACTACCATCTTGATTTTTCTCTGACTTAGGGATATGGCTTCCTTCATCAATAGTCTCTCTGGTCAAGTTCTGGAGTGTAATCACGTTTCACTCACATTCAATTACCTCTAATGTAGGGTCCGTTGAACTACTACCCATCAACTCCAAAAGAGGTAATCCATTTCTGACATGGTCTAGTTGGGGTTAATTTTTACCCTTGTTATATATTTTCATATGCATACTTGTACTTATAATTATACTAATTGTAGGTTTCCATATGACTTTTTTCAAAAAAATTTTAACGATAGTTGTCCCACTCAATTCCCTTCTCCACTCTGACTCATGACAATTTAAAACTTTGTTATATTATTCTTTCAGCCCTTTATAGCACTGTGTTTTATCACCCTCCCCTGAAAGTCCTCCCACAGCATCCCTTTACTAACTTCCTGACCTCTGTAATATTTCTAAATGAAACACACATATCTAAGGATTGAAAACTAACATCCACAACAGTCTTTCCACGTTTGTTATTTCACTCAGAAAGATTGTTTCCAGTTTCTCTTGTTCAATTGAAATTTTCATCATTTTGTTTTTTAAAAGTTGAATGATATCCCTTCGTGTAAATGTGCCACACTTTTATTATCCATTCATTGGTTGACTGACATCTGGGCTGTACCATTTTCTTGTTACTCTGAATAGAGCATCAGTAAACCTGGATACACTGAGTCTGCTTGGTATATACCCAAGAGTAGTACATCTAGACCCTGTGATTGATTTTGTACAAGTATATACCCAGAAATTTACTGCTGAGCATAAATGTCTATTTGGTTTCAGTATACTATAAGTTTTCCAAAGAAGTCTTATCTATTCATGATTCCAGCCAATAATTTATAAATATTCAAAATATTTGCTATTCTGCAAATAGAAATTTTATTAATCATTCCAATTGGAACAATTCCATTAGGTGTGTTGTGATAATGTATTGTGAACAAATTTGCATTTCCTGAAAACTAACTGTAATGAACATATTTTTTCTATGTGTGTTTTTCTGCCACTTTGTATATCCCTGTGTTTACATTTATTCGAATGTTTGATTTTTAATCTTAAATTCTGAGACAGCTTTTTTCCTTACCATGTATGACTCCTTGAACTCAATTCCAAGCACACACACAAAATGTAAAAGCTACTATAGATACTGTGTAAAAAATACTTAGTAAAATTTGTCTTTTGAAAATGTCTTCCTATCTAGTTCCTTTGATTACTGTTCATGTTGGTTATTGATGAACAGAAGGTAATCACTTGGAAGAACAACAATATCAACCAACCAGACTTCCCAGAGCTTTCAAAGACTAAACCACCAACCAAAGA
Organism: Rattus rattus; assembly: GCF_011064425.1. Classification (NCBI taxonomy): domain Eukaryota; kingdom Metazoa; phylum Chordata; class Mammalia; order Rodentia; family Muridae; genus Rattus; species Rattus rattus. The sequence continues at coordinate 84,335,154 of NC_046161.1, read as the reverse complement.
GAACACATGGAGGGACCCATGGCTCCAACCACATATGTAGCAGAGGACTGCCTTATCAGGCATCAATTAGAGGAGAGACCCAAGGTCCTGTGAAGGCTCGATGCCCCAGTGTAGGGGAATGTCAGGGTGGGGAGATGGGAAGGAGTGGGTGGGTGGGGAAACACTCTCATAGAGGCAGGGGGAGAGGGGGGAAGGGATGGGGGAGTCCAGAGGGGGAAATTGGGAAAGGGAATAACATTTAAAGTGTAAGTAAAGAAAATATCCGGGGTTGGGGATTTAGCTCAGTGGTAGAGTGCTTGCCTAGCAAGCGCAAGGCCCTGGGTTCAGTCCCCAGCTCCAAAAAAAGGAAAAGAAAAAAAAAGAAAATATCCAATAGAAAATTAAGAACTAAAAAAAAGAAATGAAATATAGTTCATAAATCCATGCTTAGTGTTTTGTTGGAATACTGCTGAAGTGTTTTGTCTATTTTATGGTCTGGAAAACATTCTCCTTTCCTTATTTTTATATTATTTTCTCTTTCATACTTAAATAAAACAGCTGCAAAACACTTGTCTGTACATAGTAATTAGGACGAACTGCATACCACTTGATGTAGAGTAATAGACTGGAAGTATTTTCACTCAAACGCTGTATTTACCATGTTATTGAACGGTCACTGTGTTAGTGTACCTTTGTTTTCAGGAATCTGTGCTGTCCCTTGGTTAGCTGCCTATACTCAGCCATCAGATCTCCGTTTGCATCGTTCTAGCTAAATGCCTACAACTTTTTGTGCTATTCTTATTGAAAAATCGTCTTCATGCAATCACTCTATTTTAATAACAGTTGCTCTTCCTCCAACTCCTCTCATATCCTATTTCCCCACCTACTCAAATTCATACCCTTTCCTTTAACTGTCTTATGGGAAATCAAGTATGTAAAACAAACAAACCGAAACAAAACAAAACAAAACAAAAACCAAACCAAATCAAACAAACAAAAGGAGCCAACAAAAATACACAAGAAACACATGCAGATGGAGAAACACACATACTCGGACACACAAAATTCCTGTAAAAGTGCACAGTCAGAAACCAAAGACCTGGAAGGTAAGAAGTATCCAGACAAAGCATTATGAAACAAAAACCCTCCCGAAACACGGCTGAGTTCATTTTTAGTGACTACTCTTTTTAAATTGTTTTTGAGAAACTGTACGTCTTTCACATGTCTAGAATCAACGTTGTACCACGGAGATGGCTCAGCAGATAAAAGTGCAAACCTGGGAGCCTGAATTCTATGTTTATAACCCATATATGAACTTAGTGTGGTGGCATGCAACGTTAATACCAGTACTTCTGTGGAAGCTGGGGAAACAGAGACTAACGACGTTCCTACAAGCTCACAGCCAAACTAGCTTGATCCCAATACAAAAGAAACAAAAGAAGACCCTGCCTCAACACAGTGGAAGGAGGGGATTGATGCCCAGTGTTCCCCTCTGACCCCTCATGTGTATGCCAGGGCATGTGTGTGACTGCATGCACACATATAACATGCATAAACACACAGATGACATTATACCATAGGCAAATCAATAAAACTTAAAGGCAATTTGTCACAAATTTGATGAAGATGAAAAGGAATCTGTAGAAATGCTCACACAGCTTAACAAAGTGACTTTTCATTGAATTCTACTCAAAGTCATTTTGTAATAAATTGAAAAATGATACTTTAGCTTAGGTTTCCAACTTTAAACTTTTTGATAGTGGATATATTTTGAATATCCAATAGTGTCTTTGCTAAATTGGTTAATTCTAATAATTTATAAATTAGTTCATAAATCATTATGGTATTTTACAAATAATGGTATTTTCTTCTTGCTTTCTATGGTGGTTGTTTAGCGTGCCAGTTAGGGACTTTGTGAAGTATTAGCTAGAGGCATTGATCATATGTAGAATTATTTTCAATTTTGAGAGAAAAGTACTCAGCGTCTTATCATGCCAATGCTTGCTAAAGGTTGGCATTGCCCTGCAGAGCCTTTATGAGTCAAGGAATATCACTTTATTTTCATGCTCCTGCGTTTCTTATACATCATGCACTTTGAATTTTTTCAAACTATTTTCTCTTTCTACTGAGTCAGTCATAGGCCTTTTCTTCATTACTTGTGAAGCAGGGCAAGAGAGTTGATAACTTTCTAGTGGTTGATCAGTCTTTGTTCCTAGAATAAGTTATCCTATCATTCTTGGATTTTGTTTGTTTGTTTACATTGATCTTCACAAAACCAGTAAGCCTTATTTTTCCTTAAAATTATTACATGGTTATGGCACGAAGATAATCCTGATTTTCCATAAATATTTGAAAATAATATACTTCTTTCTGTGGTTTTCGAATGAACTAATAATAACTATTTTCCTCCACTAAATACATGGAATAATAATCACTCTCTGACAAGCTGACCTAAGATTGAAGATTTTATGTTTATCTAGGAAGGTTGGAAATTCAATTTCTTCAGCAAATACCCTGTTTAACTTCTGCAGTAATGTGTGCATTATATGTGTCCATATTCATGTATGTATGTATGCTGAAGTTAACATGTGCATGTGAAGGGCCAAAGACAACACTCATGTCTTGCTATATTACCAGTTCTATCTTATTTATGAAGACAAAGTCTCTCAGTCAACCTAGTTCAGCTAACTACCAGTTCAGCTAGACGATTTGGTCAGTTACCTCCAGAGGCATCCCCTGCTGCCTCCCCAGAACAAAGATGATAAAAACACCCAGTTTTTTATGTGGCTCATTGGGATCCAAATCCAAGTCCCCATCCTTGCACAGAACAGCAACAAGCACTGACTGATCCATCTCTCAATCCCGGAAATTCTCAAAAAATCTTTATGTAAGTAGTGTTTGTCCAAGAGTACGTATTTCATTTGTTTTCAAATATCTTAGCATAAATGTGTTCCTAATTTTCTGTCTTTGAGATCTAGTTCACACTTTAAAATTCATAATTTTCAAGCGTACAATTCAGGGGACTTTGGAATGTTTACAAGGTTGTACAATCATCATGGCAGTTAACTCCAGAGCAGGTTTACAAATCCCCAAAGAGATCACACACCTGTTAGCAGTCACTAGTTATTCTTCCTTACAGCTTCTGGCAACCACATACCTGCCTTATGTCTCTAAAAAATTGGCCTTTTGAGGATATCTTGTACAAATAGAATTATACACTGTGTGACACTTTATGTCTGGTTTCTTTCACTCAGTGAGATGTTTACAAGGTTCACTTACATAATACCACCTGTCAATAGTCTATTCCCTTCTGGAGCTCAACAGTATTCCTGTGTAAGGGACACACCGCCATTTTTTATCCATCAGTTGATAGAAATTTGTATCGTTTCCTCTGTGGGCTGTTATGACGGCTGTTCCCATGACAATATGTGAAATGATTGTTTGAGCTTTTGTTTTTAATCATGCTGGTATATAAATCCAAGAGGGGGAAGTTCTGGGTCACACGCTAACTCCATCTTCAAGTCTTGAGGCTGCCAAAGAGAACAGATGCACCATGTTACATTACTAACACAGGAACGTGGGGGAAGTCTCTGTTTCTCATCATCCACAAGTCCCTCCTCCTCCTCCTCCTCCTCCTCCTCCTCCTCCTCTTTTTTTTATGTCATTATAGAGAGTATAAAGTAGTTTTGATTCGCAGCTTCTTAATGTTGCAGTTAGTTAGTTAGTTAGTTAGTTAGTTAGTTAGTTAGTTAGTTAGTTAGTTGGTTAGTTAGTTACCTAGTAATATTGATGACTAATGCTGAGCATCAACACATAATGGGATTGTATTCGCTTTCCTTTTTCCTCTTTGACTAACTAAAAGGGTCTCACGGTGAGGCACGAGCTCAATCTTGCTGAAGATGCACAATTGTCCTATTTATATTTTCAATTTCTATGTAGTCTTCAATGGAGTAGCCCTTTTCAAATCTTAGACAAGCACTTTGTGTTTTCTATTATCATCTTGCAAGACTTTTCATCTTTTGCAGCCTCATAGGATATGCCTGTAGTCATGTCATTGCTCTTTCCTGTATATATTTTCTCTTTTATTACTGTCTCCCTTTGTTTAAACTATGACTGTGGTCATACTTCAGGGGTCATACACTTGCTTAGCAAATGCAAGGACTTGGGTTCAACCCAACAACAATAGATGCTATCTTCACATGCAGTTTCACAAGGACAAGATGAACTTAAGCACCATAGATAGATGAGTTTAGGATCAAGGCTGATAGAAGTCAGCCAGGAAGAAGCGAAGGTTGTTCTCAGCTTATGAAAATAGCCTGTGTGGCATGAATGTGCACATGTTTGTCAAAATCAATTGAATCATTCACTCAGCATTTGGGCGTGAATCCCACACTCAGCTTACTTTTTTTTTTTTTTTCTGGAGCTGAGGATCGAACCCAGGGCCTTGTACTTGCTAGGCAAGCACTCTACCACTGAGCTAAATCCCCAACCCCTCACACTCAGCTTAATAGTGGTTGGTAATAGATAACTGCTGGAAGTCAGACAACAAAAATTTTAAGAGTAATATTTCTGGTAGATTGCCCACCTGCCAGTGGGATGTTTTACATTCAAGAGTATATGGGCATCTCCATAAGAAATTGATGGGTTTTGAAAAAGAAACACATAAATTTGGGTGGGTTGGAAGGAAGACTTGGAAAGAGGGGTGAATATGATCAAAGCACATTGTACAAAATTCTCAAGATAATAATACACATGATAAAAATAAAAATTAAAAAATAATTTACATGAAAAAGAATATTTTATTTTGTTAATAGTATACCTTTTAAAAATTTAAAAGTATTCAAGGAACATTTGTTTACACAATTTAAAAACATTATATTTTGCAATCCTAATTTCACTTGGTAGACATTTCCTGATGTTCCTGTTGACTAAAGTTTTTATGATAATGCTTTGTTTTATCCATAAAAGGTTTAGAACATACTAATCCTTCTAATATATTTTAATACTCTAAAATCAGTAATTTTCATAATCTTGTTTTAATGTCTATAAAACTCAAGATATTTTGTCCTACTTCAATTGCTAAACTTACACTTCAAATTTTAAAAAATGTAAAAACCTTAACACAGAAACACACATACTCATCTACTGACATGTAGTCAGTGTTTTCATTCAATCTCAGTATGTTTGCAGCTAATTGACAGTTCATCTCACTACTTTGGAAAAGCTCGAATTGGACCTAAAATACCACAGTTTTAAACCTAGCGACAGAATTTCATTTTTTTTACAGCTGAGTAAAAATCCACTGTGTAGGCTGTTCACATTTCCTGGTTATTGTTAGCAGAGCAGCACTGAACATGAATAGATGTAGCAGGATGTAAAATCCTTCGGAAACACCTCTAACTGCTGTATAGCTGCAACTTCCGGTAGATTTAGTTCTCCCTTTTTGAGGAAGTTCCATACTGGTTTCCATAGTAGCCACAGCAGTTTTTATTCACACTATGGTCATTATTGGAGCCTCTAAGAACTAGCAGTGAATAGTGAGCCCCCTTTCCCACATCAGTGCCAACTGTAGTTGGTGATTAATAGAGACCCAAGACTGGTCAATGGGCGGGATAAAATGAAACAATAGACTGCTTTGCTCTAAATGGGGCATCTCTGTCACACCCTCTTCTCCCCAGAGTCACTGACCATTGCTAAAGAGTGAGTAGAAAGAATGTAAGAGGCAGAAATAGGAGACCCATGCAGTGTCACGGTATGGATGAAGTCACGTTGGCTATGGCTATATGCTTAAGATGTAACCAAGATAAGTTTGGCCAAAATTAAAGCACAGAGATGAGTAGGGCTCATGAAGCCCCATCCCACTTGAGGAGCTATCGATAATCAATACCTGCTGATAGAACGAGAGTCCATTTTCTTAAGGGATGTTGTCTCAAAGAGGCTACACATCCTCTAATAGATGGGCCTTGTGGTGCTTTGAAAATGATTGACCCATGGGAGTGGCCCTATTAGGAGGTGGCGTTTTTTGGACGTAGTGCATCTCTGTGAGAATGAGCTGTGGAGCTCTGCCAAATGTGGAAGAGTCTCCCCCTGGCTTCCTTCAAACCAAGATGCAGAAAGAACTCTTAGCAACTTTACCAGCACCATGTCTGCGTGCATGCTGCCATACTTCCTGCCATGAAGAAAATGGACTAAACCTCTGAAGCGGTAAGGCAGCTCCAATTAAATGCTTACATTGATAAGACTTGCCTTTGTCATGGTGTCTCTTTATAGTAATGGAAACCCTGACTAAGGCAGCCTTTTACTCATACCCATCTAGGAAGCACTGGGTGGACTCGGTGGGTTTTAAAAGAAAGAAGTAAACAAATGTCCAAATTGCATACATTCCCAAAAAGTGTGGGGGTACATGGAGGAGTTAAAAAGGAGGTTGGGAGGTGTATTTGATTCAAACAATTAGACACATAACTGGAACTCAAATAATAAATCAAAATTTAAAAATATCAACAGATATAAAGGTCAAGGAAAAATATATATCCCATAATATCAATTCTAAAACAAAAACAATGTAGACATGCAAATTATAGCCTAGAATATTTTTCACAGGGAAGAGATTTGTTTTTCCTACTAATACAAATAACAATACATACAAGAAAAATTTGGGCACCATTTTTTTGACTGGTGAAGGAACACATAAAGATCTTTGGCAGCTCTAGACAATTTGTCGGCTTCAACCATCAAAGCCTGCCTGACACTTGCACCCACTCTTTTCTCCCTTGAAATGTACTCAAGTCTTTCACTATATACCATGACAACCTCCTTCAATGTTCAATGTTCTTGCAAGTAGTCTGAGTTGAATCGAAGTGTATCCAGGAGCTAACTAGTGTGATACGTATAGCTTGAAGTGTACCTAGGTGTTTTTCTACAACTATTGCCTCATTATGAGGACCTGATTGTATATTTTTAACTGTGATTTCACAGAGGAGATACAGAGTCTCCTTTTCTTATTAAGTTACATCTCACTTTGAATTCCCTCATGGTTGAAGCTAGCTTTGATCATTTGACATGTGAGCTCCTTCAAAGGATTATTTTTCGCTTTGTGGCTGTTCTTCTGCCTGTTGATTAGTCGAGGGTATATTTTAAGACCTTTAAGTATACTGTCACTCATCATACTTTTAAACATAATTTTGCTAGAGCTTATGCAAAGACCACAACTCTCATCTTTAGGAGCAAAGTTGAGTTACCATAGTCCAGGAAAAAAGCAATCTGTGTCCAACAAGATTTCAATTATCCCTCAAGTCCATGTTCCAATGTGGAAGCGGTTTCTCAAAGTCAATACAGTCGAAAAATGGTTTTATCTATTGCATCAAGATGTTAGCCAACACAGGGAGGCAATGTATGGCTGTTCAGAGGGACTAGTACTTAGCCCAAGAAAAGGTAATCAGCCTCTGGACTTGCAACATTCCAATCTTTCCATAGTACTGATACCAGCCAATCAGTGTCTTCAGACAGATTCCTTTCTAAAATGCAGCTTTTATTCAGAAGTTTGTAATAGTTGGCTTTTCCACCCCACCTCTTTGTTCCCTGAAACAATGACTCTGAGATATAATATTTCATGAATAAATGTCTAGGCTAAAAGCTTTGGCTTGTTCCCCTATTAGCTCATAACTTAATTACCTGTTATTCTATTCTAAGCCCTGCCATGTGGTTAGTTCCTGTCCTCAATTTCTTGTGACCATCTTCTTCAGCACTAGGAGCTTATCTCCCTCTTAACTAATTCCCAGAATCCTTTCTTTCTCTACTGAATGTCCCACGTTCTAATCCTGCCTCAACTCATTGGCCATAATTGACAGGTGATGCTTCCCATACATTGCACAAAAGATTCTTACTACAGAAGTTTCCCTTCACGCTAGCAATACCAGCCACAATAGTGAGTTCTGGATTTGATTGCGACACCATGCCTCAGTCAACTAGAAGAACATTTGATGGGAGATGTTTCCTGACCTTAACCCCAAACACACACAAAGAAGAAAGTCAATAACAAAGTCCATTACCTCAACGAAAAATGTTTGAGAAAAATTATATTCTACATGATATGCACACTCATTATTGTTGGGATAGTCTCAGTCAGAACCGGGAAGGCTGTTGGACATGTACCCATAACTGAAAGCATCCACACTGAGAGCTGACCATTAGAATGGGCAAACCCCACAGGTTTATACACAGTCTTCCATTTACACATCTTACCCTCTGTCTCTGACAGGGTGAAGCCTGGCTGCCATTATCTTCGAGTTGCCTTTTTAGTTCAATTCCTGCGGTGTACAATGAGTCTCCCACTGTCACCATGTCTCTCTTCTCCTGTTCCCTTTACTGACTCTGAGCTGCTGCAGCCTCCCTGTGCTCCTATAAAAGCGTTCCTCTTGTCCAGTTCAGGGACTCCAACACTTTGCACCAGCCAATGCTACCAGCATCCTGCAGGGATCCCTTTCACATTGCCCTGCCTCCCCGCCGTGCCACACAATATTTTCATTCCAAAGTCAAAATGCCAAGTGACTCCAATTCACTGTATGACTTCTAGACACTCCAAGTAGCAAGTCTGAAGAGCAGACTCATTTTGGAATGGTTCGTTTAAGGAGATGACTCTGTGGCAGACAACAGAGAAGGAGGCAGACTAGGTCAAAGGACTGTCTGCCTGCAAGTATATTCTACAGCAACCGAGGGAAATGATGAAGAACTTACAGGGAGTCATGGGAAAGGAAGTTCGGCCAAACATTCAGGGCTTGACAAAATTGTAGAAGAGCGCCATGACTCCCAGAAACTTTCCAGTCCCCAGATGTGTTCCAGCTGTGCCCAGTAAACTGTGTAAAGTGTGTGATAGCCACAGATCTGCACAGCGGCTGAAGTCTTGGGAACTCACACCCTCGCAGTTGGACAAGTGTGAGCTGGTTTCTTATTATCACCCCCAAATCAAGTTCTGTTTGTCAGGTTATAGCTCTTTATGATTACCTCTTAGGATCAGTTCAGCACCACACTAAAATAAGCCTTACCTAAAGAAGACCTTGAGAGTACACTGAACAATAAGTGCACTTCAAATCACTGGTAAAACCATAGGTCTGGTGGTATTTTAATGAAAGACAAAGACAAAAATCAGATTACAGTATTCTTATCCCAGTAAAGACTTCTGGGAAGCTTTTCTTTGGGAGCTTCCCGAGGAAGGACAGCTATTGGACTGGCAGATCCTACTTGCCCATCCCTAGGACAACCTATCTAGTGGAAGCAGCCAGTAGGCCTTTCTAAAATAGTGATCTGCATCTTCTGGACAAGTATTTCTATTCCTTAAATGTGACCCTCATCACTTTTAGAACTTTACTGTTTTCATGTACAGGGCATGTATCTTTTTAAACAGCACATCAACATTTTCCAGATAAACAAAACACATCTGCCAGATTGCGCACATTCTGAAAAACTTGAGATAAAAAAAGAGGAGGTCATGGCCGCGGAGAGCTGCTGCCCTTCACGGAGCTATTGAGCAACCTCAAGCATAACCTCTGGTCTCCAAGCTGTAACTCACTATATATCGTCTGCGCACTAGACGTTTACCTTTGAATGCAATCCTCTCACTTTAACACCAGTGGTTCACACTGCATAAAAGCAGGTTAACTCAGCACGGCCCTGGGAAGCCCCACAGTCCCCTGACATAAAGCAATATCCTGCTGAAGAGGTAGCAAGACACGCTAGCTACAGATAGAAAACACGAACACAACGGACAGGTAAATGGACAAAAATTATGACTCATGTAATGAGAGTCTCCAGAAAGTCTTGACTTGCAATTCTTCACCATCTCCTTGCAGTTTAGGTCCCAGTTTACATAGGAAATATACACAGTAGGAAATAAGCCTGAAGACTCAAGCGTCAATGGTGTTACAAAGGAGGAATGCTACAAAGCAGTCCTAGTTTATGGTCACTTAATATTCTATACATACCTATTGAAGCATTATTTAAAACAGTATTATTTAATCGCGTGTATTTGTTTCTATGTTTTTTGATACAGAGTTTTTCTCTGTGTAACCCTGGCTTTCCTGAAAGTCACTCTTTAGACCAGGATGGCCTTGAGTTCTGATTATCTACCAGCCTCCAGAGTGCTAGAATTAAACATGTATGTCACAACTCCTGGATTACAAGTATTTATTAAATACTTGAAATTCGGTAGTTCAAATGAAGTTGAAAAATGCTTTGTAAAAAAGAAACACCACTTAGACTTCAAATTTTTGTGTGGAAAAATGAATGCAAAATATCCCAATAATAGTAAACTGACTTTTAAAATGACAGTATTTTGAATATTTGGGTTCATATGTGTGTTACTCTTTGCTAATTAGCCTACCTATTTCACTGTTTATAACATGGATACCAGTTATCTGCCTAGAAATCCTCTTCTATTTCTATTGGGAAACATGAACTATACTGCAGAGCATATTCAAGGTGTTGCCCAAGGCAAATTTCCTCTTCCTATCTTAGTGCCTGCAGCATGTCCTCCCTCACTCTACCCAAAGTTTGGTAAACAGAATCCTTCGGCAGGGGTATTGTTACTTCCTCACCAGCAAATGGGATAAAGCAGCCCTGGTCCCCTGTGTTCTCCCTGGCTACTAAGAAGGGTGTCCTCCCACCTGCATGCAATGTCTATTAAAGCAGACGCAGACATTTAATAAGGGCTTCTTTGGCAGCAGCAGTGACAGCAACAATAGCAAAAATAACTAAAGAAAAAAGGAAGAAGAAAGAAAGAAAAATTTTTTATTTGTTCTCAGGCCTCGATTTCTAATACTTGTCTCAAGTTTCTCCTCAAAGAAGTGTCTTGACTCTGTAGTTGTACCTAGATGAGCCTCGAGCATCGTGCAGATCCACAGTTGAACAAACTGCAAAAGACAAAAAGATGACCACGTGTCAACTGGACACCGAGCTCCAGCTGACTAGCGCTGGAATGATTGGAGCAATAAAACTATAGCAATTCGTTAATTTTAAAGACGCTCTGTGCCTGTCTGTACTGATATGAGTGAATCGACGAATAAATATGTAAATAAATGAGCTTAGCACACATTTACACAAGAATCATAATAATTTGTTTTAGATTAGACTCAGATGTCTCTCATCCCACGGCAGAGAAGTGAATGGCTCACCCCTCTAGTATGTGCTGCTCTTAGTGACTTGCTTTCAAAATGCGCGATACGGTGAGGTTTATGGGAATGAACAGTCCCCCTGTGGTCCAGCCTGGAAAGGACTTCCTTCTCCAAGTGATCCCAGAGAACATCAACAAAGACCTTACATTCATAGCAAGCATCTTTAATATATGTTGACAATGGCATTCACCCCTGTGATCTGCCTCCAAGATAACTAATATGATGAAAATATAAGGAAAAGAACAAGTTGAGAACCAGTCTACAAATGTCCGTTCTAAGACCCCTCAAAACCATTAAAATCATGATAAAGCACTAAAACACAGAGAAGACATAACTGAAACGAGTGTGGTACTGATGGCTGCTCATCATAGGTGCCACGGTAGAGAAAGGAGCTCACCAAGATGCCTTCACTTCCCAAAGGAGCAGAGGGGTACAGCCTCCTGGGGAGGACTGACACCCAGTTAACTCACTCCAGTTACTTGATTCAAACATCATACAAGGTTAACAAGGGCTGGGAAAGGCTCCAGCTACCAAAGTTATCTTGCCCTAGGCTGCCCATGAGAGCAGACAAACTACACAAATCTCAGAACTCCCAGGTAATCAGGAAGGAGTGTCTTAGGACCAAGGTTAGTCCATCTGCGATCTCTCATGGACCACCAAGTACACACCGTCTAGAGAGAAAATATTTCTTCAAGGTTCAAACAGCCTCATAAGGATTTCTCAGCAACTACCGATTAACCAAAACATAGCAAAGACTTTGCTGAATCATTTCACTCAAAGCCGACACAAAGACTTTACTATATCCTTCACTTAAAGCCAGACATAGAGGCTTTACTGTACATAATCACCCCAGTCTGGTATCTCAGTCCAGGTGTGAGAATATTCAAGAAACATTAGAGGATATGGTATCACTTACCTGTAACCTTAGTACAACTGTGGCAAGATAGGAAGCAGAAACCCAAGACTCCCTGGGAACCTGAGGGCTTAGCCAGTCTGGCTTATGCAGCAGCAAATAAGAAATTATCTGTAAAATGGTTGGAAGATGATGATCAACAGCTGGGGCTATCCTCCAAGTTCTATAATACTCTGTGGGAGGCAAAACACACACACACACACACACACACACACACACATACACACACACTATGAGGAGCATGGGGAAAGAGGAAGATGTAGGTAGAGGGACAGGAGGAGAGAAAAGACAGGAAGTTTTTAGATAAGCATTAAAAAAAACGAAAGTACTAAGTTCAGTTAACAAACAAATAACAGTATTGGTCCATTACCTTTGTGCCATAGCGATACCAGATGGTAACAATTAGAGTATCTGTGTACGACATATATGGGAACTCATTGTGCAACCTTAGGGAACTCCCAATAAGTCTAAAGCTACCTCAAATTAAATATTTTATTTAGCTATAAAACAAAATACTTTAGATACTTTGAAACTTCCTTAATTGCAGGAGAACCCAAGCAAAAATTGTATTTCTGTAGTTGATGGAAAACCTCTTAGGGGCTGCGGGCAGATGCCTCAGCTAGAAGAGAGAGCACTTCTCAGGGATGTCACCGGGTGCTCACTTTGACACCTGTTAGTGTTTCAATTAGACTTGAAGGTCAGCGAAAGCCTACATCTTGGGTAATTGGACTGAGTCCACCAAAAGGCAATAGTTTACCACTGTTTGCATCCTCACTGTTTCATTTGAGATGACCACGCCAGCTTTGAAGGGTTAGGGACCAGATCTAATCAGGATGGTAGATTGGCTGATTTCGACCTGCAAGTTTTCAAACATGCTTCCGAGAATAAATTGAGCAGTTGGAGTGGTTCTACTGAAATCAAACTAACTCATTTGTATAAACAGAGTGCGGAGAGCATGATGAAATTATATTATGAGGCTAGGATATTTTCATAATGTTAATCCCTTGCACCTTCTTGTGAAGTACATTCAAGTTTCCATCTAGTAACTTTACAACAATGGCCATCCTCTACTCCTTCTTCTACGGTGTTTTCTTTGTTTGCCCTCTTCTTTCTCAAATCATCGGCTTTTATTCCCACCTCTCTAAGCCCCTTGGAGAATTCCGAAACATAATTTTTCTAGGAAATTAGCATGCTGAATGCTGGCTAGAACGGGATATTTTGTACCATTATACATCTTTATTTGCAGAAGCTACGCTGGACAGTGATGGTGAAGCGTATCCCCTCCACTGTCCCTATGTTTGCTGAAAGTCCAAGCCACGTCCCATCAGCATGTCTGCAACACACACTGCTGAACTGGATTACAAGAATGTAAAGACGCAATGTCTACTCATCAGCACATTTTAATATTGGATGAAGAAACACGATTGTAAAAAACTAAAGAATATTAAGACATCCTAGCAGTTCAAAGATCAAGTCCTCCTACGGCACTCCCTTTTGATAACTTGTTTGCCTCCAACTCCTCATATAGAAGCATTCAGCTAAACAGAGGCTGATGAGGAATCTCCCCAGATTACTTTCCCTTTTTCCTCTGTAACAATAATAATCACACCTGCCCTAGTCTGCGTTTCACTTCACTTTTAAACTAGAAGTATTGATGAAGATAAATCCCCGGGGCACTGGGCTCCATCTCTCAGGAAGATTTGTGACCTTAAGCAAGTAATTTACTCACTGTGCGGCTCTGTTTCCTCCCTTAGTAAATATATTAATAACACAATGTAAGCTATTGTTCGAAAGATTAAATTGAATTAGCAGCAATATATTACATTACAGTGTTTATCGTACATTAAGCATCTGATAAACATGGCCTGCAGTCATTCAATGGCTGCCTGCTTCTTGTACTCAGGAACTTGGGGAAAAAAGTGGTGTTCCACTACCCAGTTTGTGCCTTAGGACAGCAACACACAGTCCTGAATCAATATGGAAGGGACTTACCATCCAGAGGATCTTGCTAATGGAGACTGTCATTGTTGGATCTTCATGGAGGTACAGCATTTGTCACTTTCCTACACATAGCCATAACTATATTTAAATTGTACTAAAATTTTAATTGGGTTTTCTTTAGATGCAGATCAAAAGGGTGGGGCTATATGTCAGTCTGTGATTGTCCTATGAAAATAATACTGAAATAAGGCCAGCTTCCACATCTGAAGATTTGGCTGAAATTCTGTTTTCCCTGTGCTCAGGCCCTAGCAACAAGATGACTCAGTGAAGAAAAGCATTCCCAAACAGGAAGCTGGGGGGTGGCTTGAGTTAAGACCTCTGAACTGACATAGGAAACTTAATGCCTGCCTTGCATCTGTAATCCCAGCACTGCTGCAGTGAAATGGAAGGTGGAGGCAGGAGAGTGCCCCAGAGTCTAGTAAGTCAGCTAGCCTACAGGACATAGGACAGCAGAAAACAATAGTGATTAAACACGGTGGAAAGGGAGAACTACTGACTCGTTTTATGATTTATTTATGTGAATACACTGTAACTATCCAGAAGAGGGCACCAGATCCCATTACAGATGGTTGTGAGCCACCATGTGGTTTCTGGGAATTGAACTCAGGACCTCTGGAAGAGCAGTCAGTGCATGCTCTTAACCACTGAGCCATCTCTCCAGCCCGAGAACTACTGACTCTTGAAAGTAGTCCTCTCAGCTACACATGCACTCATGCATGCATACATACACACAAACTAATAATAATAGCAATTATAAGAATATGATCATATATATATATGAAACGAATTTTATAATTCATTTAAGACATAATGTTTGGTTGACTCTTGGTTCTAAAAGCTCTGTGACAGCTTGGCTAATGGCAACCAAAGACTGCCCCAAGAAGGAGTGTCACAGAACATTGGAATCAAAACTATAATGTCCTTATCTCCTTAAGTGGAAATCTGCAGCAGGCCACATAAAAAAGATAAATAATATTCTATATCTACGGAATTCAAATTCTTCCAAAATCTACTGTAAAGGATTACATAGTGAATCCAATGTTCCTCCAAGGGACGGTTTGTGGTCTGGCTTTCGAAGGCAAGCAATGGTGGCATCAGTTTACATATTCCAGTATGGCAAACACAAAAACCATCAACACATGCCTGGCATATTATTAAACAAGTGTTTTCTTGTAGTGTGTTTAAATTAGTTAATCTGTTTCAATTCATTAATTTTTAAATTAACCAGTTCTATATGCTCTTTTGCAAAAACCTAGGAACGTTTTCCTACAGCTCAACATTGCCCTCCTATGGACTGAAAGCCATAATAAAAAATTTCTAATGTTTAAAAACAAACAGGAAAATTATATCTCTGTGGCACGGTTATTAATAGAAGCAATTAGCTTTTGGAATTCTGAATATCAAACACACACCTGTCCCCAGCATCCCAGCATGCTCACATCGCTTATGGATGAGTATGCCTGAAGAGACTTCCTCTTCAGACACCCTCCAGTCTGAGTGGGCAATCAGTCAGTGTACGAAAGTGATCAGCAGCTCAGCAAGTAAACAGCTGCTTCACAGAGTTTGGTCAATAATTAAAGGACAGTCACAGTGGTTTGCTTTACTGGGCACTTTCAGTAAACTGTGGTAAGCTTCGAAATAACCAAACTTTCCACGAATTAAGAAAAGAGTAAGGGCTTGTAGGATTCAATCGAGAGTTTCAGAAAGAACTAAATCACACTCTGATAACAACTCATCTGGACTTCCGAGTGTGCAGCTCAGAAATGATCTTGAGCCACTGGATGGCATGATCAAGCCAAACAAATAAAGAAGTGCTGGGCGACAGGAGACTAATGCTTTGAAGACATTTAAGAATGTTACTGTCTGAGGCTGGAGAGATGGCTCAGTGATTAAGAGCACTGACTGCTCTTCCAGAGGTCCTGAGTTCAGTTCCCAGCAACCACATGGTGGCTCACAACCATCTGTAATGGGATCTGATGCCCTCTTCTGGTGTGTCTGAAGACAGTGTACTCACATGCATGAAATATATAAATAAGTCTTTTTGTTTAAAAAAAAGGTTAAAAAGGAAAAAGAATGTTGCTGTCCTTCTGGAGCAGACCTTGACATAATAAAGGTTGTGCATAACAAACCCACAGGCAACATGGAGGAAAAACTAGAAGCAACCTTGTTAAAATAGGGAATAAAGACGGCTACCCATTATAACTGCTCCTTTTCAATGTAGTACTTAAAGAAGTAGGCAGAGTAGTGAGAGAAGAGAAGGAGGGACAGTAGAAATGTTCACTGTCCAAGATCACTTGAGACATTTTCAGGGGATCCCACTTAGATTCCTAGGACCCAGATGGTAACTATCACCTTCAATTATATCTCCAGAGGATCCAACACCTTCTTCTGGACTCTCAGGAACTACACAGACAAATGGTCCAGAGACAATCATGTAGGCAGAACAGCCGCACAGATAAAATGAAAATAAATACATCTGAAATATAAAGACAAAAAAAGGCAATATAAAAAGAATATAAAAAGAAGTCAAATTATCCTGATTTGTGAATGATATAGTATGTGTAAGAGTGATATATTATATGTAAGAGATCCCCAAAACTCTACCAGAAAACCACTAGAAATGAGCAATATGTGCATCAAAGTGTCAAGATATAAAATCAACATACAAAAAAATCAGGACACACACACACACACACACACAAACACACACACACAAACACACAGACACACAGAGTGTGATAAGGAAAATATAATAAAAAATACTCCCACTAATAACATCCTGAGAAAAGAATTTCCAGGAAAAAGCCTAACCAAGGAGGTAAACACTGTAAAATCAAATTATTAAGTCTCTGAAAAAAATAAACCGAAAAGGACACTAAAAGATGGGGAAAAAAATCTCATGCTCATGGATTGGTAGATTTAATGTTGTGAAAATAACCATTTTTTCAAAAGCAAGTTATAGATTAAATGCATTCCCAATTAAGATATCCAGGATGTTTTTAATAGAGACAGAAAAAAATACTAAAATTCATCTGTCACACAGAAGTTCTGCAGTAGCAATTCTTGATTGCCTACTTGACTACATCTCAAATTAACTAAACAAAAGGAGGGCATATCTGTGAGGTGGAAATTTCTGGCTGTGTCATGCAATGTAGACTCATGCGATATTTTGCTGAAGCAGGCCCTTGAGAGGATATATAATGCTGGAGAAAGGATAAGTAGGACCCAACAGTGACACTTGCACAGCTTGCCATGCAACACTTAGTTGGTTTACGCTGAACCTCACTTGAGAGAGGCATGGCGTTCCCACTGGTTCTGGTCACTCCTGCTGCCAATGTGGTGACGGCCTGCCTGGTTCTGCTGGATTATGCCACCACTGTTGCTTTGAATTTGAGGACACTTTTTGAACTGCACTGTTGCTATCCTGACAACAAAGGTTGGAATTGTCCTCAAAGAAGTACTTCTAAGCAGGTCTACATCCCTATTGTTTTATTACCCATCTCTTCTCCCCTACCTTTGGACAGTGAACTAGAAGTGGAGTTGAAGTATTTGAGAATGCTTATTAAAGTAGGTTTTGAAAAATCTAAGCCTACATACCTGTGAAGTATTTTTGCTTAATTTGAAGTGGGAAGATATATTTCTAATCTCAGTCTTTGAAATGGGAAGGCACACATTTAATCCAGATCTTGAGGTCAGAAGGCTGACCTTTAATCCAAATATAATCTGGGCTAGGGGCTAGGCCTTCTGCTAGAAACCTATGTAAATACTTGGAAGAACAAAGATTTTGCTCTTTGCCTGCTTGTCACTGTCTTGCTAGCAAATCAATTCTTTCACTAACATTAGAACCTACTACTTCTGGACTCTGGTTTATACTATAGACTAGCTGAGACATCAGAATCATGGACCATTCAACCATTGTGTACGTGAACCTTCTGTTCATTGGCAACCATTGTTGTATTAGCTGAACCACAGCCTGTAAGTCATTCTAATAAATCCCTGTTTTATACATATAGATTCACTCTGTAAGTTTTGTTACTCTAGAGAAATCTAATACAGTTCCCAATTAGCCAAAGCAGTGATGAGCAGAGAGCAATTCTGGAGGCAATACTTTCCAGATTTCAAGCTGCGTTACAGAGACCTACTAATAACATACTGACACAGAAATAAATGGACCAAAATGGAAGGTATTAATCAAACGACATATACCTAAAATCATCTGATATTTGACAAAGATGCCAAAAATAGCCATGGAGGAAAGGGGTGTCTGAAACAAATGGTGCAAGGCAAACTGGATGCCCACACGTAGAAGAATAAAGTTAGACCTCTACCCATTGCCTGCACAAAAATCAGCACCAAATGCATCAAGAACTTCAATGTAAAACTTGAAACACTAACAAGTTGTAGACAGAAGGCATACCTTGCAAGACACAGGAACAAGAAAAGACTTTCTGCATGCAATTCCATTCATTCTTGACTTAATGCTAAAAATCGGCAAACACAACCTCATAAAACTAAAGGTTTCTATGCAGCAAGGGAAATAATCAAGTGAAGAGAAATCCAACAGCATAGGGCATCTCTGCTGGCTATGTATCCAACAGAGGATTAAAATCCAGAATATACAAAGAAATCAACAAAGAACCAAGAACGAACTAATCAAAAATGGCTAAGAGATCTAAAGAGTGAGTTCTTAAAGGAAGAAACAAAATTAGCTAATAAATAGCTTTAAGAGTATTTAACATCCCAAGCCATCAGGGAAATGCAAATTCCGTCTTCCTCCAGTTAGAATGACTAAGACCAAGGAAATAAGTAAGAGAAAATACTAGTGAATTTGTTGGGAGGAAGGAACCTTCATTTATAACTGCTGGGATTACAAACTGGTATAGAGGACAGTGTAAGGGATTCTCAAAAAAGCTAAAAATAAATCTAGCCTACGGCCTAGCCATACCAATCCTTGACATAAGTCCAAAAGACTAGATATCTAATACACAGATACTTGCTCGGTCACTCTCATTGCTACTACATTTGCAAGAGCAAGGAAATGATAGTAATTTAGATGTCTGTCTTAGTTAGAGATTTTCTGCTGTGAAGAGACACCACGACCAAGGCAACTCTTATAAGGATAACATTTAATTGGGGCTTGCTTACAGGTTCAGATGTTTAGTCCATAATTATCAAGGCAGGAGCATGGCAGCACCCAGGCAGGCATTGTGCAGGCAGTGCTGAGAGTTCTACATCTTCATCTGAAGGCTACTTTAAGGAGACTGACCTCCAGGTAGCTAGGATGAGGGTCTTAAGCCAATGCCCGTAACACACCTACTCCAACAAGGCCACACTTCCTAACCGTGCCACACCTGGGCCAAGCATCTACAAACCATCACAGTGTCCTTCAACAGATTCATGGAAAAATAAATTAGACGGCATATACCATATGAAATTCTATTGAAATGCATTCAGAAAGGAACATGGAGTCATGACATTTGCAGGCAAATGGCTAGAACTGAACCTACCACCACCACTTCCTCAAACCAGGGAATATCTCATTTCATTCTAAGTACTTAGCCTTATACCCACAGATCTGTGTAACTCTCACAATCGTTAAAGAAGCTGCTGTTTGCAGCAATCAGAAATCATTACAGAAACCCACAGCTGGTCAAAATACAGAGAAAAACTCAGCATAGAGTGGCCAACACCAATCAATACATCCACAACACAAGTCCTACACATCCAGAGCAGTAAACCTCATTGATGACTGGAGGAAAACTTGTAAAACGCAAGGAACCAGGACACAAGCTTTGAGCAAGTGTATCTTAGACGTGACAGGGATGCTATACCTACTAGTCTCAACGATATGGTTAAGTAAACCAGAGCTACAGAATGACCAATCAGTAGCCCTGGAAAGATAGATTGGGGGAAACTTTGCAAGGCCCCACCCTATCTCTCACACCTATTTGTACACATCATAAACATGCATTGCTGGAACGTTATTGGACGAACTCCAGAAATGCAGCTAATTTTCAAAGAAATGACTGAGATTATTCACTGGAAAGGCTCTTCTTAGTAACTATGACATAGTTCCTTTTAAAAATCCCTTGTGGTGGTGTTTTTCAGCACTTAGGTATTACAAATATTATGTTATGGATAAACTGTAGACTTCATCATTTTAGATGCGATTACAACAGAATTACAAATTCTGTTTCACATATGTCTGTGCATGCCGGCCTTGCCAAAATCCCTCTTGCATTTGAATAGATATTTGTAGATTTTTACATTTTCACTACTTCTCTTGCCAATCTACTTGAATTTTTTATGTACATACAAATATTAGCATGCACAAGTTGTCTGGGAAATCCTCTGCACATCAGCCACTTACATATGCATGTGTGTGTATGAACACACACACACACACACACACACACACACACACACACACACACACAGAGCCAATTTGAACTGGTTAGAAACTCTAACATGAGGTATATTTTAAAAAGCTTTGACGTTTGCTCTGATTTTAGAAGAACTCAGACTTGACATTAACTGTGATGGTATCTGTAAATTTATCCAGTTGTGAGAAATTCAATCCACTAAAAATATATTAAAGCTGCACTTTTAAAATTTTTCAATTGTTTTCTATATAAGTAAACATGATTTTCTTGTATTCTGTAAGGACAACTATTCTATCAATATTTCCTTTAATATTCAATCAACTTGGCATTCCTGAAAGAAAATCTCACTTGAACATGATGCTCTGTCCATGTATTGCTGGATTGAATTTACTACGATTCTGGGTCTGCCTTTAGTTTTCCATTAAATTTTTGTGAACCTTTAGTAGTGAGGGCAATGTGTTTATTATTGTGTTCCCTTATTCATTTTCTGAAATCCTCTTTGGGAATTTCATCACAGCTTTCTTAAACATTCTATTGCATTCAGCACGAAGCCAGTTGAGCCTGTGTGGGAATGTCTGTGCGTGAGCATCTGTGTGAGGATGTGCATGTGTATGTGTTCTGCATTTATGTGAGTGTGTGTATGGGGGAAGTGTCAGTGTGTGTGAATGCAGTGTATGTGCATATGAGTGTGTGTGTGAGTGTGATTGTATGTTTTACTGTGTTAACTTCAATCCTTCTTTAAACAATAATGATAACAGGTTTTCCATGCAAGCATAGTTTTACAATTTGCATTTACAAATAGCTTCAATGTGTATTGCTGTTTTCGTGACATAACATTGTTGGTGTACTTTTTGTTATTGATTTTTTTTCAAGTTATGAGATAGTAACCCCTCTATTATCCTAGAACTTGCAAATTTTATGCTTACTTTAATGAATTTTATTGATCTTTTGAAATGATCAACTGTTTGTTTCACTTATTTCTCTATATCATTTTCTGTTATATAGTTTCATATATTTTTTACTGTTTATTATTTCATTCTTCTACAACTTTTTCTTAGCTACTACATGAAAATTTGTCACTGTCTTAAAATACTTTTTCACTTCTCATAATAAGCATTAAAGGCATAAATATAAAATTTCTCAGCATTGAATTAGCTGTACATTTAATAGGACTTGCTGTATGTGCTTCAAATAGATTCTATTTTTTTCATTTCAAAAGATAGCTTCACTTAGAAAATGTTGACAAATGAGGTCAAAATTCACCAGAAGATGGAATTTTCTGGGCTGTCAGGAGCGGTGATCTGAGGCCTCTTTCCTTCTTCACATATTCTTTATCCCTCAGCATCTTGAGAACCTCTGGCTAGGCTGAATGGGGTTAGTTACAGGAAAGTTTATCCCAGCGCTATTTCTTAGAAGCAATTGGGGTTCATGGAGTCCTCAAGAGTCCTTTCTTCTGGAAGGGCTCTGATGCCGCAATACTGTGTAGATGTAAGTTTTACATCTATAACCTGTTACATCCATGTCTGTGTCATCAGGACACAGAAATAAAGCAATCGAAGGGAGAAAATGTAAGCATGAAACTGTAATAGGAAACAAGTTTGAGGCTACAAGGAAGAAGACAGCGCTGTGCTACTATGGGGGCCAGCATTTAGTCTTGATGGAGAGTACAGTAGCCACTGTGAATGTGGACGGGCTGACAGAACTACACCAATCCAGACTTGGCAGGCAAGACAACAGATTTCTGCAGTGTAGGCAGAAGCCCTTCTTGAGAGGGGAGCACTGTTTAGACTTTGAGTTCCACTGTGGATGTGAAGCCTCGAAGATGCCACGCCCACGAGAGGAACTCAGAGAAAATCAGCCTTTCGTGTAGATCAGCTGGAGATCGTGGGAATTGTCTTAGCTCTGGGATCTGCGTGAGTTAGCATGAGGTCCTGATTCTGAGTTAGCTGGCAATGCGCAAAGATGCTGTATCATTCCTGCCAAAAGCTGCCCCAGGCTAAATCACCCTCTGCCCACTCTGAGACGTTAAAAAGAAGTGCCTGTACCCAGTTCTGGTCAGGGGCAGTGGATGCCAGTGCCTGCACAAATGCTCAGTAGCTAGGGTGAGGGGCATAGCACCCTCACATTTTCCTGGGTTGGGTCCGGGAAGAAAGAGTGGAAGATTATTACGAATGTCGTGTTTCTTTGTTAGACCCAAATGATCCTGTTTTTAAATTAGAAATCCCGCATGCTGTTTAGGGGGACACAGGGATTCAGTCGTTATCTCAGAAAGGAGAATGATTGATTTTTTTTCACAGAATCACCATTCGGAAATACAGAAAAGTTGGTAAGGATGGGTCGGGGTCCCAGTGGGGACGAAGTGTAAGCTCAGCTACTTACACAGAAAATGGGAAACTACTGAAGCAGATAGTTTGTATCTGCGCCCCTATTTCCCTTCATTCTTTCTGTCATTCAGAAAGATGAGAAGGCACGCAGGCAGGGCAGTGTCAGATCACAGAGACAAGAGGCATGTGAATGAATAGAAGTCAGCAGAGACAGAAGAGAGGACGATAAAGGGACAAAGGAAAATGCTGTTTTGAAAGACTGAGTGAAGACAGTAGGTGAACCTGTGAGAAGTAATTTTAGGGCTTCCCACAGGACTGGGAAGTCATTTCCAGACTTCGTAGATCTGCAGTTGGCTAAACAACACAAGTTAGGGCACTGTAAGCTCGAAGCTGTGCACTTGGTTTGTTCAAGAGATGATTCGCTTTGAAAACAAGACAAGAGTCTAATCTTTTTAACGAACATCTTCTGATTTTTGAGGATATGCTTTTTGAAAGATGAAGCCAGCACCTAAGATGCGGGGGGGGGGGGACCGTGTGGTATAGGAAGTCTGCCACCTCCAAGGAAGATCTGTAGAGGGAAAAGAGCCCTCAGGTTATGCTAATTTAGTCTGGTCTTGTACTAAGGTTTTCCAGCTTACGTGCCAGACTGCTGAAACGGCAGTATAAATAAGATATAATTACTGGTTTGCCCATTGAGAATTACAGTCCTGCTGGGATGGAAAGAAAGAAGCAAGAAAATCATAGCCCTAAAACCCAGAGGTCACAAACCCAAGGGCCTGCTGAGGTCAGAGTGACTGCTGAGGAGGAGCTGTGGGCACTGCGGCAACACAGACTCTGAGCCATGACAGGGCCAGTGCCACTCCCGGTTCTATGGTTGTGTTCTTACCATGTGACACCTCAGATTCCACATGGCCGATTCCCCTCTGAAACTGCAAACATAGGTTATAAGTAAAATTACCTAGCTTTTTCTTTATTATTTACTTTTATACATTTTAATTAAAATAGAAATGTACCACTTTCTCCCCTCCTTTTTTCCCTTCCGGTCCCTCCCAGTCCCTCCCACTGGTAGCTTACTTCTCTTGGATTGCGACTGTTACATACATGTTACACTTACGTGTGTTAAGTATGTATATGTAGATGATATATAAATATGTACATTAGGTGATGCAGATATAGATGGTGTAGATATTAATATAGATGTCGATATAGACGGAGACGGAGACAGAGTAGAAATATCTACTGAGTCCATTTAGGTTATTTGCGTGTGTATCATTTCAGAACTCGCAGCTCTGCATTGGACATGGTAGCCATATCTGAGAGACGTTAATTCTTCTTTTCCCAGCAGTTATTGGTCACCTTCATTTCTTTGCCTAGGGGTGGCATCCTGTAAAATTGTCCCCCTCCAAGTGAATGTGCCCATTGCCATTGCCATCGTCACAGTCCTGTTTAGGTAGCCATTTCTAGGAGTGACTATTTCACATCCGATTTTCTTGTATTCTGAAGAAAAATTACTCAATGATTAAGTGTTCCAACCTTTTTAACTATGAGAAATGAGGAAAGAAAGAGACTTCTGTGGATGTAATGTATAATGCTTCCACGGACTTCCACCGTTCTAAGTCAGTACACATATTTCAGATGAGGAGTTTGGCCCCAGGGATGGGAACAGGCTTTCGCCCTGTTCACAGACTGGTTAATAGCAGGGCCAACATTTAGTATGAAGACTCCCTTGTTACCATGTCAGTACCTGCCAGCTTCTGTAGATTCCAATGTTCCCAAACATCCACACTGAACACTCAGAGCTTTTTGAGCTTAGAGAGAGCCTCGCTTGTAGTCCCAGTTCTTGCTGTTTTACTGAGAAGCCACCGCACTGAGTGCTGTTCCGAATCCAGGGTTGCTGTGGCCTATCAAATTCATTTTCTCCTGATTCAGTGTAGAGGGCTAAAAGGTCCCTGTGCACAGAGGTAAGTACTGGAGAAACCAGGAAAGGTTACACACACAGCTGATCTTTCCAAAGAGAGAAGATACTCGGCCATTCTCCAGGAATGCTGGGGAAAATGTAGTTTACCTGGTAATCCTTGGCTACCTTTTGAGCCAGGCTCCACCCATATCAACCAGAATATTATGTTTCTTTATCCCAGACCTTTTCTTCCTAAAACCTTGACCATTTTTGTTTAGGCCATAAAACTTATCCTGGTGAGGTTTGTACTTCACATATTTAATTCTATATTATGTTACAGGTTGAATTCTGTGTTATTTTAGGGCCAGACCAAATCCCACAGGGATTTTGTTCACCTCGGCCATTCTCTCTAGACCCCTATCTTGAGCATTGCTTCTAAGTCAACCAGGGCCCTTCCTATGCACAAAGTCCTGTATTGTAAGGAGCTCCAATACCAACAACCTTGAAGCACTGTTGTCCTCATGGGACAGAGTCAATTGTTATCTGAAAACTTCTTGCAAAATTGTGCTGCGCTTAAATTTGGCAAAAATATACAAGCTGATATCAGACTCCAAGAAGTCTTGGCCCAGCACCAGTCACCTAAATTGGACTGAGCCGTGTCTCACTCTTCCCTGGACCAGATCATTTTTCCTGCCAGCTGTAAAACCCACAGGGATCTCCTACAATTTGGGAGGCAATTCGGAGAAGGTGAATGCCTACACATTTTATGGTAATCTGAGCTGTTATATGAGTGGAGCATAAACCTTTGATCTACACTAGCCTGAGGCTGTCTAATCTCTCTGCCCACTTCTTGCTAAACATTTCCAGTGCAGTGGTGATAAGCACCAACCCGAATATTAAAATGTGTTAAGTACCTTAGATTTTTAGGAATACTCTTGAATAAATTCGAGATTTTTAGAGCTCAATGAAAATGACACCAAAGTACAAATCTGCGGAAGACTTTCCTGAGGGAGACCGTCACTCTTCAGGTTGAACCAGACACCATGGGGAGTAGAAGGGCTCAGACCCAGGGAGAGGAAGGAATTCCTCTGGTTCAGCAAAGATTGACAGTCCTGGTAAGCATCTGGGAGATGGATGAACTCTGTCTGACTAAGTTTGAAAGACGCCCGCCCCTCATCTTGCACTGAGATCTTGTGGTGGTGCTAATGGAAAAGAAGAAATCTTACACCTCTTCCAAGAAGAATGAACGGGAGGGAAAGGATACAATGGCTGGCCTGAATCGCTATAAGGTGCATGAAAATTGTAAAAATGAGTCACTCTTGTGGATGGTGTCATTCTATGAAGGTAGTGCTAGAGTGACCGTGGTCACCTGCTTTGATTGATAGCGTTGTGACAAGTGCTTGTCTATGAGTTAACAAAAAGATAGGAATAGATGAAAAAAATCCACAGAAGGTATATCGTGGGGAAGCACATGGAACCATCAGGCACTTCAAAGTGAAAACGCAGTCCCCTGCTGCTCAGATGTCTGCAGATGTTGCAGAAGTGGTTATTCCTGAATGGCACTCAGTTTGCTGTTTAGAGAACTCTGACAGTTGTGAGTAGTCTTGATGACTAATGCGGGTTATTAATAGCATCTACATCTGGTTTTAAGTCAAAGATGTCTGCAAATCCTGAAAAAGAAGAGGAGAGAGCTGCTGATCCTGGAGGGCATTGGACCTCGTGAATCCGGCAGCACTGCTGACCCTCGGGCACTGGCAGTGCTCACTCTTGGGAACTGGCATTGCTACTGCTTCCAACAGTTCCCTGCAATTTCTTAGAGATTTCAATAAAATCACTAAAGAATGATACACAAATGCAAAATGCTTCTGTGTTCTCTTAGCCACCAGAATGCCATTAAACATGCTTCATAATCTTGTATTTTTAACTGAATCTTTGTTCTTGTCTGCTGTAATTCACAGATTCAGTCAACAAGTCCTACTCAAAAGCATTTGGTGGGACAAGATGTGTGTGTAGCATCTACTATTAAAACGGACCAGGGGAAAATAGGTCAATGGGATGGTGTAACGGAGTTATAGATTTTTCTATCCCATCATGCCACGTTCTGTTTTGTGAGAGTCAAATCTAATTTCAGAAATTTCACTAACACAGAGGAAAACACATAAATCCCTGCAAAGTGCTTCCTTCTGAGGAAGGCTGAGGTTGCAAGAGAAATGGACCTCCCGGGATAACTGATGGGTGTGGGACCCTCCTCCTGCCAGCTGTTGAATCACTGAGCGGGAAGCTTCATCATTCAAGAACTCCCCTGCTCTGTCATTAGCACAAACCCTCACAGAAGGCTTCATTATGCTCCATCAGTGGGTGAAGTCTTCATCTAACTGTGTGTTGGAAAATGACCACTGTTGTACTGCAGATCCCCACACCTGTCTTTTTATAGGCAAAGCCTGCTCCTGATGCTCAGCCTCCGACTACCAGAATTCACCATACCAAACGAGCTCTCCACCTTCCCTGAATGCAAATCTGCTGTTCTCACAGTAGAAGGAGCTTCCAAGGACCCAGTTTCTCTAACAATAATGTGGTCGTGTGTTGGCTCTTCTCTCTCATGCTCTTCTTTTGTGTGCATCCCACCAAGTATGCATCTATTTCCTGGGCCATCTCAGTTGCCTACATTGCCCAGTTTTCTTCACACTCAAATATATTCACAATATATTTATCGTCATTTATCACTACATCTTCCTTACTGAGCCCATTCTATATTTTCAGCTAAAATTATTTCTATAGAAATTGATGTCTCTATAAGCTTATAAAGAAATGAAATGCTGGGACCGAGATACAGCTCAAGAGGTCAAAGTTTGTATATGAGAAAAGTCGGAGTTCAGGTTCACAGAATCTGTGTGAGCTGCATTGGGTGGAGGAAGGACAAACAGATTCCCAGAGCTTGCTCACTAAACAGTCTAGCTTAAAAAATTCAATATGAGCCCTGTCTGGGAAAAAAAAATGTGAACAGAAATAAGCAACGGAGGAAGGCACACACAGTTGATTTCAGCCCTCCACAAGTACACACAGGCTAGTGAATCCATGCAGGGACACTTTTCACAACATACATTCAGAAAAAAAGAAAATATATACATATAATGTTGATGACCCCTCTGTGCCTGCACACCCATTACTCTCAAGGGAAAAGTTTAAACCCTGTTTTCCCCATTGACATTGTTTGAAATTCTAAATCAAATTTCTAAGTTAAAAATATAATTCTTTTAAAGATACCAATCCTTAAACTTTAAAATGTATATAACGGATAAACTTATCAACAATCAAACTTTGGGCTGGAGAGACGGCACAGTGGTTAAGAGCATGCACTGCCCTTACAGTGAACCCACGTTCGGTTTCCAGCAACACGGCAGAGTTGAAAAGACTTGTAACTCTATGTCCAGGGAATTTGACATTCTCTTCTTGGACACTGTGTTCACATGCACCCAACCCCGCCCCGCAAAGACACATGCATATACACACAATTTCTAAAAAATAAAAATGTAAGCTTTCTGTTCATTCAAATGAAAGCTACAGTTAGAAATGTCTAGGCTAGGTTAAAATACTAGTGTACTAGATATATAATAAATCCACAACAGCTTAACAGTAATAAGAAAAATAACAAAGTTGGCCAAGGCTTACACAGATGTTTCCCAAATGAAAAAATACTAAAGACCTATAAATTCACTTTAATGTCACAGTGGGATACCAAGCCATGTTCACTGGGACAACTAAAATAAAAATACTGACAGGGACAGTGGTGCAGGTCAGCTGACACCCTTATAAGAACAGACCCCACCTTTAGATGGTGGCCACCTTGTCTTTTCTTTTATGGGTAAACGCAGTGAGTCAGGTTAGGAACCTCCCTGGGGACCAGCCCAAGATGGCAGGTTCACCTCAGGAAAATGGACTTTCCCTTCTCAGAATTCTTACCCCCTATTGGAATACTGAGAAACAAAGCAAAGTCTGGCTGGGCCACCAGCCTTTCTGAGCGCTCAGTCAGGAAGGTGTAATGTCTCTTTCTTCTCTTCTGCATTTGTTGGGCAGAACCTAAGTATGTCTTTAAAGTTTCCATTGCTTTCGGCTCCCTTACTCTCTTTGCTAAAGCCTCCCTGTCTATCTCATGGCTGGCTGCAGCCGGCTCCCTTTTCTTCTCCACTCTCCTTCCTCACAGTCCTGTGAGATTTCCTACCGTCTGGTTTTCATTTTAAACACTAGTGAAGTGTCATCAAGCTTCTGTTTGAGTCCACTCTTAAATTCTTTCAGTAACAAAACTAATGACATCTCTTATCACATTCCAGTCGGCAACTCTTGCTAAATCATTATTTGAGGGAAGTTTCGGTTTGAACATCTCAGTGAGTGTGGAAACCACAAATTCCAACAAGCTCAAGTGTTATTGGAATCTAGAAGGCTGGAAGTGAAGCAAGAAGTGTAAGGTCTGCTAAGCACAGAGATTCATTCTCCGTGGGCATTTCTCATCCTCTACTCCCAAAATATTGACTGGCAGAGGCTGACGAACAGAACAGGACCAATATACTCAACATAAAGAAGTAAAACCCATGACAGAACTTTCTCCCATAGAGATTTCCTTGAGGTTTTGTTACATATATATATATATATATATATATATATATATATATATATATAAAATCTGCATGTATATCTGCATACTAGATGATGGTACCACACAATTGTGACTGCCATGTGGGTTCTGGGAACTGAATTCAGTATCACTGGGAGAGAAATGAGTTTTCTTAATCACTGAGTCATCTCTCCAACCACATTGTTACTACTTTCTTTTATTTTTTATTATTAATTTTAAAGTTAATTATTTTATTTATTTCCAGCCCAAATATTGCCCACTCCCAGAGTCCTTCACCTCATCCCTCCTCTCTTTCATTCCCGAAAGGGTCCTCCTCTGCCAAGCCCCTTGGGCATTTCCTTTCCTTGGGGCATCAAGTATCTACAGGATTAGGCAAATCCTCTCCCACTGAAGCCAGACAGGGCAGTCCTCTGCTACCTATGTGCTGGAGGCCTCAGACCAGCCCAAGTATGCACTTTGGTTGGTGGCCTAGTCTCTGAGAGCTCCCAAGGATCTGGGTTAGTTGACACTGTTGGTCTTCCTATGGGGTTGCCATCCCCTTCAGCTCCTTCAATCCTTCCCCTAAATCTTCCACTGGGGTCCACAGGCTTGGTCAAATGCTTTCATGTCCCTGAAAAACGAAATCAAAGAAGACCTCAGAAGATGGAACGATCTCCCATGCTGTGGATTGGTAGGATTAACCTAGTGAAAAATGGCCATCTTACCAAAAGCAATCTACAGATTCAATGCAAACTCCATCCAAATTCCAACCCAATTCTTCATAGACATGGAAAGAGTAATTCTCAAATTCACATTGAAAAACAAAAAACCCAGAATAGGCAAAACAATTTTCAACAATAAAAGAACTTCTTGGGACTCACCATCCCTGACTTCAAACTGTACTACGCAGCAATAGTAATAAAAAAAAACCCACATGATATTGGTACAGGAACAGGACAGCCAATCAGTGCAAAAGAATCAAAGACCCAGAAATAAACCCACACACCTATGGTTACTTGATCTTTGACAAAGAAAGCAAAAATATACAATGAAAAAAAGAAAGCATATTCAACAAATGGATCTGGTTCAACTGGATGTCTGCAAGTAGAAGAATGCAAATTGATCCATATCTATCACCCTACACAAAGCTCAAGTCCAAGTGGATCCAGGACTTCAACACAAAAGAAGATATCCTGAATCTAACAGAAAAGAGAGAAATAGCTGCAAACACATTGGCACAGGGGAATATTTCCTGAAGAGAACACCGATGGCTCAGGCTCTAAGATCGACTATTGAGAAACGGGACCTCACACAACTGAAAAGCTTCTGTAAAACAGAGGACACTGTTACTACTTTCTAAACAGACTGCAGACCACGCTTGCCTCAGATTCTGCTCTTTTGAGAAACTTCTGAAAGGAACAGTTAAATCTCAGTGCTGCTCTCTGTTGTTGCCCGAGGAGTGTGTTAACAACCTGCAAAAGCTTGCTTTCTGGTGCAGCCACGTTTCTAAAATAGCTGGGGTTGCTTACCTCCGAGGACGACCTTCAGAAGAATAATCTCAAACTAAAATTGTGTGGGATTTAACAAACAAATGTGGAATGATTTTACTTTAAAAAAAAAAAAATTCTATCCCTAAATCTTTGCTTGCTTTAATCTTAATAATCTAAAACCTGTTAACTTTTATTCGCAGTACATGGTACACAGAGGTCCAAATTCCAGGTTGTTACCAAAGGTATTTAAAATTCCATGTTTTAGTTACACAAGCTTTCACCTACAGCGATACCCCGGCCTAGGCAAGGCTAGGAATGGACCTTCCCACTTTCCGTCCTCACTACACGAGCACAGGGCTCTACATTCTGATATTTGGAGAAGTTGATGATAAAACAAATAAAGATCGGGACTGTTATGTAGAAGTGAAATAACTGGCAGTATTAGTCTTTTATACTGTTAGTTTTCACAGCTTCAGCTCCTGCCAAAAACAGAGCCAACTATGTAAACTGTTTAAAGGAAAGTAAACTGTGGTATCGGCAGCGTGCCTGAGGGAGTGTCCAGAACATGACATTCCCCAGAAAGTACAGTTGATCCCTTAACAATACCCAATGAACGCTGCTGCTAGATATAGGCAGACGCAAATATAACCTTGCTGTTCTTGTGGGTAAGCTGAATTACTGCCTTCAGTTCTGTCTTTAACCTAGGGACATAAATTTGCAAGACATGTTACTGTGTTGTCAGATTTGTGGAGAGAAAAACCAAAGGACTGTCTGCGTGGCACGGCCTGCAGCGCTGGGTGCTAATGGTGTGAGCTGCGCTCCAGTCAGAACTCAATTAGAACGTACTAAAAGCATGGACATCTTTAAATATTGATTCTTGGTCAACCGAGGCCCAAGCCTTTTCTTCTTTCCTTGTATGTTGCCACTTACAGGATGTAAACGGATCAACAACTTGAAAATCCAGTGAATTCAGAATGATGTTCACATGATAACAAGTTTGAAATACGTATGATTTCAGGAAACAGTTATTTTATTGTGACAAGGGTCTTTCTAGCTCGTTACTTCCTATCACTATATGGGCCCCAAGAGTCAAGCTCATGTTTGAGGCTTAGTGGGAACCACCACCTTTACTTGGTAAGGTATCTCGCCAGCTCACATTTCTTAAATGTCACAATAAATAGTAAAAAAATGAAACCGTCAGATGAGAAAAAGAAAAGTAAAAATTGTATAAGTATTTTACTAAAGGAAAAAAAAGCAGGTTAAAGGAAACATAAAAATACTTTTAGATAAGAAAGGATATAAGATTTTAAATTAGATGAGCCCTTAAACAAATGATTGTTTCAAAGTTGTAAATACAAGATAAAAACAAAACAAGAAGGTTAATCACAAAAATGCTATAAAAGTTAAAATTGAAATAAAGGTTACATGCTAAGACTAAATTGGCTATAGCTAGAAGGCATCGAAATTCCCAAGGTCAAAATTCAATGCGTTAATACTGATGTAGTGGCTGAATTTCTGTTGAGAACGTAGCTTTCTTAAAATATTGCTCTTTTAATGGCCCTGGAATTGTTGGGGTCAGAGGCTGGGCTTTACAAGTCTGTGAAGCTAGAATCAGTCACACATTCCCAACAGGCCAATTAAAGAGATAAATAACGGTGAAACAAATGAATACACAAACACACCACCAGCAACAAAACAAACAGCAACAGATACAGAAATGAGATTCTTCCTGATATGGCTACCTTGGGGAGAGGAAGAGTAGTAAATAAATTCCCTCTTTCACCCAAAGCCCCTCCCACAAC
Source organism: Rattus rattus (assembly GCF_011064425.1). Lineage (NCBI taxonomy): Eukaryota > Metazoa > Chordata > Mammalia > Rodentia > Muridae > Rattus > Rattus rattus. The sequence goes on along the minus strand of NC_046161.1, from coordinate 84,302,591 downwards.
CTCTGCATTGGTATTTGAATAAAGAAGAAACACTAATTGTTAGACTTGATTTTAGACTTTGTCTTCCCTGGTCTGAGACCCTCCCATTAGACCTTCCACATCTAAGACCTGTCCTTGGTAAGGAAACACCCATGATCTCTTTACAAAGTATTAAACATCCTATAAAAATACGGTCAAAAGACTACTAAAGGGAGCCACAGTATACTATTATAAGGAAACCTTAAACCTGATAACTAAAAATTCAGAATTGATTACAGAATCTTTCCACTGAGAGTTCCCAGACATTAATAATTAACGGAACATGGGCTAAATCCAGCTGCTTTGATCTACTGGAAAAAGGAGCGCAGAGCCAAGGCTCCCTTCAGCCTAGAGGGAAAGACCACAGTGGCACGTCTAACCACCTCCTGTGCTGGAGACCATCAGGAAGTAAATTCTTCAGGCCACACTTTTCACCCCACACTTTTCTTTTGAAAACACATCCTCAGACTTGGGAAAAGCTGGGCAACCCCAAATACCACAACTAATGCATACTCCGATTGTGTTTTATTACGGACAATTTGTAGCCAGATAAAATTTTGTTCCCAACACAACCTTATAGTTGCTTTTTTTTTTTTTTTTTTTTTTTTTTTTGGAGCCAAGTATAGAAGCTATCAATTCAAAGCTACAAACTTTGTGGTTTTAGTTTGTAGTTCTAGATGGTTGGCACATTTGTGAAAGGTGGTTTTTCTTCCCACCTAACATAATTTTTCAGCCTGCCCCTGGTTCATGTCACCTAAGTATGTGCAAGTCACATTTAAAGTACAGACCTGTTCAGAAAGTTCAGCCTATGAAGGAGCTGAAGGGGATTGCAACCCGATAGGAAGAATAACAATATCAATTAAGCAGACCCCCACCCCCACCCCCAGAGCTCCCAGGGACTAAACCACCAACCAAAGTGTACACATGGAGGGACCCATGGCTCAGGCTGCAGATGTGGCTGAGGACTGCCTTGTCTGACATCAATGGGAGGGGAGGATCGATGTCCCAGCATAGGGGGATGCTAGGGTGGTGAGGTGAGAATGGGTGGGTGGGGGAGTACCCTCATAGGAACAGGGGAAGGAATAGGGGGCTTGCAGAGAAGAAGCTAGGACGGGACATTTGAAATGTAAACAAACAAAATAACTAACAAAAGAAGGAACTTGAGTGTAAGTTAAAATTACATCTTAATCTGAGTGGCAATTATGACTACAAGTATTAAAAAAATTGAAAGTTTATTAGTGTGTGTATATTCTTTCATATGATTCATTGATATACAAAAATATTCTCAGTAGAACTTATTAATGACCGATTTCAACAGTTCAAAGAAGTTTGTGATTTGTTTCCCAGGGATCTGCAGAATAGAACAGTGTCTACTTCATGTTTTCCTCTTGCAAGTCCACGATGAGTCACTCACTAAGAGAAGACTGCAAGTGACTGAGTGTGCATGGCCAACAAAGAAGGGATTAAAAGCTTTGCTTAGAGAAGAAGTGCTCAGAGCATGAACTTCTCTTTTATTAATAAAAATTTTATTTATTGGATATTTTAAACTTACATTTCAAATGTTATTCCCTTTCCTGGTTTCCGGGTCCCTAAGCCTCCCCCTATCCCTTCCCCCCCCCTTCTATGAGAGAGTGTTCCCCACCCAATCGCCACCCTTCCCGCCTCCCACCCTGACATTCCCCTATACTGGGATGCTTCAGCCTTGGCAAGACCAAGGGCTTCTCCTCCCATTGGTGCCCAACAATGCCATCCTCTGCTACATATGCAGCTGGAGCCATGTGTCTGTCCATGTGTACTCTTTGGATGGTGGTTTAGTCCCTGGGAGCTCTGGTTGGTTGGTATTGTTCTTAGGGGGTTGCAAACCCCTTTAGCTCCTTCAATCCTTTCTCTAACTCCTCCAATGGGGCCCCCACCAGCCACTGACATACATCTTCTCTCCTTAGATGATAAATGGAATCACATTTTATTATTTGAAATTCAATTCATACTAACTCCACATATCCTCTAGATAAGAGGGAGTTATATCTCAACACACAATAAATTTAAAAACCTTGTTGAAAATCCACTTAGCACAAGCCTGACATCCTAACACAGCAGTGCAGAGCACCCGTCCTGAGTCCAAACTTCTTGGGAAGTTCGGCACACTGAACTGACACTGAAACATGGAGGCAGTACTATGTACAGCAACAACCTGAAAAGAAGATAAAATTGCAACATGTGCATTACTTTTGAATCATCAACAGTTAAAAAAAAAACTAACTTGTCAGTGACTATCTTTTCTCTTCCCGTTGACTGTTAGTTATGTCACCACATTTTGCTGTTGCTGCAATAAATCATCATGACCAAGGCAACGTCTACAGGGATTTAGAGTTCTAGAGGGGTAAGAGTCCACCACCCTCAAGAGTGGTAAAGAACGGTAGCAGGAAGACAGGGGAGGCAGGAACAGCTGAGAGTTCACATCTGGAACAGCAAACAGCAAGCAGAAGGAGGAGAGAGGGAAGAAGGAAGAGAAAGACAGAGACAGAGACAGACAGAGAGAAACAGAGACAGAGAGAACTAACTGGGAATGGTGCGAGCATTTAGAACTCTCAAAGCCTGACTCAGTGACACATTTCACCTAGCAAGGCCATACCTCCTAAGCACCCCCACAGACAGTACCACCTACTGGGGATCGATTATTCAAATGATCCAGAACACACAGGACATCTAATTCAAACCACCAGTTACAATGCAATAAACTGCTTGGCAAATCGCAAAGTCTCAGGTAATTAATTATCTCAAATCAACTTCATTTCTCACACAAATGTCCTGGGTCGTGCAGCGCTCAAGAGTTATTTACTTATTTCCATGAGGGACTCTAAGATCAGGTCTCTCAGTGTACCTGGCTTAAGGGATATCCCAAACGAGGGCTAAATGCTTGTCTCTGGAGCAAGTTACAAAGAGTTACATGATCCCACGGAATCTGGGAATTCCTCGGGACAAGGCAGGGAATCTGGAAGCACAGTAGGACTCAATGAGTACCTGTAACGATCACAAGAGTGAACTATCAACCACCATCCAGGGTCATAAGCATCTGAGAGCCATCACCTATGTCATAGAGACAAGTATGTATTTTAAAATTAGTTGTGTCCTCATTTAGACCACAAATAGTTTAACAATGGACTATATTTTTACAAAATGTATTGCAAATACCCTTATCAAAAAAAAAAACAAAACTTTCAAGACAAGTGCCCCCAAATTTGCAGAGGAAAGCTATTTAACCAGCGACAAGCTCGTGTTAATTTTTCACCATGCATGGTGGGTGATAAAATCAGATTATTCCCTCAGCAGTGTCAGCCCTCACCTTTAATCCCAGTACTCAGAAGGTAGAGGCAAGCAGAGTTTGAGGCCAGCCTTGTTTACGTAGCTAGTTTCAGAACAGTCAGAACTACATAGACCCTGTCTCAACACACACACACACACACACACACACACACACACACACACACACACACACACACGTAATCACATTTCCTGAGCCCTGCCTACTCTACAATCTTCCTCATTATTTTATCCTTGAATTCACTGCAAGTTCCCTTTCTACACGACCAACTCACTTATAGCAATTGTAGAGTTAAAAATAACATGTTCATACTTTTACAAAAATTACTATTTTCTAAGGTTATATGATCCACTAATATCTACCTTTCAGCCAAAAAAGTTACTAAGTTTTAGCCTTTTTTTTCTTTTCTTCCGACACTACTCTAGTTTTAACGCTCCTAAATGGTATTTATCCCATTTTGCAGACCAGTCGAAAAAAGATGTTGAAATGATGTTTGGTCAAATCAGCCAGCCAAGCGGAATGAGCAATGCCTTCAGTAACCAGGGTAACCATGTGGCTCCAGTAAACACGTCAAGGCCACTCTCAGCCTCAGCATCTGAATCCACTCTCTTCACTCGTTACTATTTTAGAGCCATATTTTACTTCAGAGTTAGACGATTAAATGGGAGCTTTTTAGATAGTTTATAGGCATAGCACTTTCGGAAATACATATGAATACACTCTTTTTGAAGATATGGAACAACAAAATGACTATTGGAAGTCATGCATGTGGTCAGTGGGCAGGTCGCTCATAAACTGAATAAGCAGGGAGTTCTTGTTAGAGTCTTAATGCATCACTCTCTCCAATTTGGACTATATGTACACAGCTCTGTTCAAGGACAGACTCAACACCTTCATCCCTCACCTTGTATGTAGTAAAAAGGCCATGCATTTTCAAAAATGAACCTATTAGGTTCAAAGCATCTGCCCCACCCAAGCCTCTAGCAAATACTGGTCCAAACACAATAAAATTTTAGGAATAAAAGCACCTCCCAGTTACTCACAATTAAGCAGCACCAGACTTCAGACTGGGTGGCCAGAATGCAGGAGAGGCTCCCGAACTGGAAAGGCTGTTGAGGGAGGAGCCTTCACTCCTGCCCCTGGGAAGCTCTGGGTCTTGAGAGGGAAATGTAAATAGAGTGCTCAGAGGGCTTCCCAGGGGAGCTTAGTGGCTTACAGTTATCCCACCACTTTAACTTTTGAAGCCCATCTCTAACATGTGACTTGATAGGTGCTCAGCCTATGTAAAAACACTGCACTGGAGTCTGGAGAGATTTCCCGAAGAGTCACTGTCCAAGGAACTAAAGCTGTAAGTTCTGTAATTAAACCTGGACGCTGCACTTCCACTTCTGGGTGGATTTCTTTCCTCTCTAGAGTGTTCACACGGATGTGACATGGAGGACAGAGACTTCACAAGGGCCCATGACACTACCATCTAGGACCAGCTCTGGACAATCACGGCCACAAGCATCCACTCCTCACAATAACATGTATTTCCCATCCCTTATCCTTGAGGTTAAGGATGATTGTACAGTTACCACCTTAGAGCAATGGTTCTCAACCTGTGGGTCATGTCCCCTTTGTGGTTCAATGACTTGGTTCTCAACCTGTGGATCATGTCCCCTTTGTGGTCCAATGACTCTTTCACAGGACTCACTTAAGACTTTCAGAAAACACTAACATTTGCATCATGATTCATAACAGTAGCAAAATTGTAGTTATGAAGTACCAGCAAAAATAATTTTATAGTTGTGGGTTACCACAACATGACCAACTGTATTAAGGGGTCACAACATAAGGACAGTTGAGAACCATTACTGTAGAGTGAGCTGGATCCCTTTGATTCGGTTAAAGAGCAAAGGCACAAGGCAAGGGTGGTGGTGAACATGTGAACAGGAAAAGTAGACATACCTGGGAACTACTTCCCAACCTCTCTCCATTGACAAGAACATCATTAAGTCAAAAGTGTATCTTCAGAGTCTTGATCACCCAGTTTCTATTTTGTAATCACAGTAACTTGTCCTTAATGTTACACGCATCAGCCATGTGATGACCACTCACAATTATTATTCATTACTATTCATACACAGTAAATCAAAAGTTTCCTTTGTAGAATCCTATGGAGCTCTTCCTGTGGTGATAATAGCTATAACTTGTGTACTCTAATATTTATCAAACGTACCAGCATGTGACATCTTCTACACAAGGTTTATCAGTAAGTAACCCATGCTAGCAGTTCCTAGCAGTTGCTGGTAGAGACTGAACGTCAATGAGAAGCCGACAATGGAGGTCAGAACTGAGGACAAAGCATTTCATTAGCATTCACTGGCAGCAGGCCCATTCTTTGAGACTAAGGTTACAATTACTCCTTTTGAAACACTGATCCAGAGCACAGCAGAACATTTAAAAAGAACTGTGGAAAAAGCATCTCTGCGATTTTCATTTGTATAAGCTTTAAAGAAAAGGAAAAAGCTCAGGAATAACAAAAAGAAAATTCAAGTTTTTGCATTGTTTAGCTTAGACTGTTATCCTTGAATTCTAACCACAAGGTGGAGCTGTGATGTCACGGTTTGCAAACACAAACCATGTAAACGCAGATGAGAATACTTTAGTAAAACACAATGTAAGAGGATAACTTCATTTTCAAACTATGTACTTTTTCCAATTAATCAATTATATACCACTGATGCTCATTATCAAATGTTTCCACTTGCTCAGTCCTGCCCTGGCTGTCACAAGCTCTAGCAGATGCAGCTACCATGTGATTAACGCTTCCTTGCTCTTCTAAGAGATCCTATTACAGTGTCAAAGTTCACTGAACAACATTGTAAGGAATGCTTTTAAAAATTACTTTTAAAGTTACTGTGCAATTATGCAGAGAGCAGTTTATTATCTACCACAAATTTACAGGAAACCTCCATGTCTTAATTCCCAGTGATGAAGTAACATTTACTTTAGAACAAACTTTTGGAAGGGTAACCCTGAGGGAATGCTGTGGCAACTTTAATCTAACGACTCATGTTTTTACTATTATATAGTCAGAAATTCCTAATCTAAAAGAATATTAGTATTCAAAAGTAGTCACTTATTTTTCGGTGAAGACAGAACATGCTAATTGGTTTCTTAATGTACAAATAAACAAATATGAACATCATAAATTTGACAGCACAAAAATTGCTCTCATAACTGAATGCAGGGTTTTGTACCTACCTCTATGGCGAGAGCCCTTCCAATGGGCTCCAAGCCCAGTCCACAGCTCAGTCTGCATTTTTAGAAGCATGCATCCATGTAGTTTTCTACTTTACTTCTTAATTGGAATCAAAGCTCATTTCTTACACACACAAACATACACACAGACAGACACACGGCCTCTATGTTTCCCTCCAATGTCTTTCTCTTAATAGCAATTTCAAGTCTGTACTTGTTCTCTGAAAGACCACAGAAAAACAGTGCTGACAAAGCCTGCTTTCACGATGTCCTAAATAATTTAATTTTCCAAAAACAACATCTAGTGAAAGGAAGTTATTGACACAGACTGGTTCTTCACCATGAACAGCAATTTTAAATTCTATTAGATTTGTCTGCAGTTTAATGAGATCCGGGGTTTAAATAGTCCAAAACTCCGAATGAATGACATGTCCAAACACTAACACATAAGATGTGGTCTAGTGCTTAGCCAGCAGGCAAGCTAGCAGGAATGTGGGTGCCTTCTGTCACTAAGAGCCCCCCACTTACTACTACATATATGTGTGCTTTTCCATATTTTTACTCTATGAAATTACCAATAAAATGTTAGCAGTTTTTAAAGGCAAAGCAGAACAGAGGCTGAAATATTAGAATATAATGATCTATTCTAGGGGACGCTATACATATTGATTCCCATGTGCATAAATAGTTAACAAAAGCAGACTTGGGAGGTGTTTAACGAACATGAGTGAGTAAGAGGTTCCGGTTTCGAACAGGATAGGAGAGGAAGAAATTAGAAAAAGAGAGAAATAACTTGGAACAAAATAACTATCATGAGGATTTGAAAGTCTTCTCGTCTTACACATGTAAATGGTATTTTTTGCATTTTCTTTTAATATTACCTAAATGCATTTACAGAGTGAAAAATTTCAGTTGCAAGGAAACAAAAGACCAAAATATATTTACTCCTCCAAGGTCTCATACCTTTATGTCCTCTCTACAATATTTTACAAACACACACACACACACACACACACACACACACACACACACACACACACACACACACATGCAAAGAGATAGAGAGACAGAGATTTTTTTTAACCATAGCTGGTATTGTCCTCTAGCACCATGGTTTTCCTCACATATCTCTCTTCCAGAGACATCTGTCACCTTGTTATTCCTAAAAAGAATGCACGAATCATGGCTTCGGGAACTCTTCCCATCGGTGTCTCAATAATCAGTTTTCCCCACCTACCCAATCTTACATTTCCCCATCTTTTAACTTGTATGATCTACTTGTGGGAGGTTCACTCTCACTAATCATGATTCTAAGACACACTGCCTACTATTTCATTAAAGCGAGATGAAAAATAAAACCAGAAGATTTGCTAGTCTGTTATCCTTATTCAATTTCTGGAAACATGGCCTGATGTGTCACGGAGGAGCCAATGCTTGGCATCTGGCCTCCACAGAACAGTGTAGCAAGTGTCTGAGCCTAGCCTGCAGAAAGTAAATCCTTTAGTTTCTGGTGGACCTGGATGGCACCATTGCCAGACCAGATCTACATATTGTGAACAATCTGCCTGAAGTGCGATTAAATTAATAAATCATTACTAAAACACTTCCTCAATCTAGCTGATCTACTTTGGATGTTTAGGGCCACCAAAAAGAACAAGGGGGGGGGGAATCCAACTTCTTTACCTCTCGATCAGTCTCCCAGTGAGCACCAGAACAGAATCACAATATCCTCACTGCTTGGGACAGAGCCTGGATCTTCACAGAGATGTGAAACTACAGCTGGACAAATATGTAGATTGATTAAATGCATGGTTTCTGTTTGCACTGCTATAAAACGAGTTATACCATCTCATTGGTCTCTGTATGATGACCTGTCACTCTAGGAGTAGAAAAAGTACAGTTGAATTTAAAATTTAGGTAGTAACTGATATACTATTAAACCATCAAGGTAAATAAAATAATTACAGCTTTTATATCCAGGTATGCTTTCAGAATAGTTTATAATATGTTCACTTCTAAAGAACCACCAATAATACAGAAAGGCACAACGTTTATTTTAAATTATTTTATTTTTCATTATTTTCTAACACACAGAGTTAGAAAAATGCATTTTGGCACCATGAATAAAGACTTTCTTCAAGTTTAACCTTTAAATTAAAAACAGTAGCTCTAATAAAGATATTTAAACCTCATTCAGAGAAATATTAAAAATTCAAATAAAAATTTTGCTGTGGGAATTTTTAAAAAGTGGGGTAGAGGAAAAGTAATAACAAGACTAAGAATGAGAAAATAGTTTATGATGAGGAAAAGAAATGCCCCTCCTCCAGGAAAAACAAAGAGACCAACTACCAACTACGGCCAAAGGTAAGAACAGGCTCAAAAACTATTTTCCTGATATAAAATTCAAGTACTTAATCGTTAAAAAAAAAGATAGTAAAATGTACTACTAATCTCAATGAAACTGATATTTGTCCTTACTATTTTCTATAATTAGAGGGGAAGAACAGAAGGAAACACATCCTGTTTGACATAAGGCCACTTGGAGCTGACGCCTGAAGCGCTCTGTAAAGCAGGCAGATGTGAGCTTCCCCTGAGAGCTTGCCCTGGAGACACACAGGGGCCCAGTTTCCAACGGACAGGAGCACCTGCCTCACAAGCTGAGGATCTCCAGTGGATGGGCTTCCACTGGCCATCTGCCCAGGCTGCTTGAGAAAAGCCTCTGTGCAATGTTTTCTTTGGGTTTTCTTCCTTATCACTGAAAAGCGAATCTACCCGGAGGTCAGCATGGCTTAAAAGTTACACATAAATTCAGTACGCGGCAGAATCCCGGGCTGCCAGACGTGCCGGTCCTCATTTAGAACCATTTTCCATACTTCTCCCACTGAAAAATAAAATCTTCTCAGGTTCTCCTTAAATAAGAAAATATTATTAGGCTTACTGATTATCATTCATGCCTTTGTACCTAAACATTTTATAAAATGTCATCATTTTCAGAGACAATTAAAGCACAGAAATAAATACCAACTTTCACTTTTTTCCTCTCTCTTCTTCTTCAACCTGTGTTTTAAGGCTCAGAGCAGACGTTAAGAAACATAAAACAAATTTATATAAAAAGTTTTCAAATGCTTGGCCCAAAGGGACGTTGTTCTGGTGACATTATTTAAATATTCCTTTCGTCTTCTCAAGTACAACTTCAGAGACATGTTCCCGCCAGTCATCCATCTCAAAGAGCCACTCAGTTTGATTTCCGTCAATAACTTAGGGATCGATAAATGAGACTGCAATGTATCTTGTTCCATTTTTGACAGGAAGCCCTTCGTGCAGATGAGTAAGCCTCCCAGGATGCATGAAGCTCCAGCCTTTTCGGGGGGACTCGATGGAGCAATTATACCTTAGGAATTTGCATCCACCTCCCTAAGAAAGTTAAACACAAACACATTTTCAATCAGCAGCAATATTCAAACTGCGCCGTCTAAATAGCGAGCCAAGCCCAAATATCAGCAGAGCCTTTCCTGTATTACCACAGCTCAAAACGTTCTCCTATGCTTGTCATAATTACCTGAAAATCCTCTCCTACATTATTTAGAGCAATGTTGATGGTGAAGGTTGACGCATCGTGGTGAGGCCGAAGCGAGCGCTGTCTGTCGGGTGAGTACTTCACTACGAAGTTCAGCCGGGCAAATCCCTAGAAGATCAACGCAGGAGACTTGCTTAACAATGGAGACAGAAGAGCATGTTCCCATGCTCTTCTTCTACCAGCGGCGAGCTGGCAGGCACAGGACAGGCGGGACTACCTTGGTGTAATATCCCGCGAAGACCTTCAGGGTAACCGGAGCGATAAACTCTCGGATAAAGTGAAGCCAGACATTCTCCAGGTCAATCTGCTTCATATGAATATCATCCGTTGGGACATTTTCATAGCCACCAGATATACGGCTATCCTGGAAATAACATTAATATACCAAGACAGTTTGTATTGATTATTGGTGTTGTTTTCAATCAAGAACCATAATAAAATAAACAGCTGTTTGATTATGCTGTGCCATCTGTCTTAGTTTCAAGACGGTAAAGTTCATTCAGGTAACACGGCTTTGCGTATGACATACATGTGTCAGTGGGGAAGTGAGCTTCCATTGGAAAATGCTTCTCTACTTATTAGTTATCATAGAGTTTCACTGTTAAAGTGACTTTCTAAGCCTTCATACCACCCCTGAAAACAACTTTACAATCACCCTTGCTATGTGGATTGCCCTGGTGCTGTTTGTATTTTGATGCTAATTATGCTTCCTGAAAAGGGGCTCCCCCCAACCCCATGAGGACAGGATCACAGCACTCAGGGGATTTCATGAGAACCTTCTCCCCATTTTAACTGCTCAAATAAAAGCTAGAGCTAAAAGGTGGGGCTGGAAGTTTTGGAGAAGGAAGGAGAGATGATGAGACAGAGGGAGGGAGAGAGAGGATGATGGAGGAAAAGGAGGTGGAAGATGGAGCAGAACCACGTGGCCGGGAGGAGGCACGAGTATCAAGGTATCTCATAGCTGGGGGATAGAGTAGTGTAGTGGTATATCAACCTAGGCATGCAGCTTATAAATATTATAACCGAATTGTTTGTTCTTTGCATGGGCATATTGGGGGTGGAGATTTACCGATAGAAATCTGGCTGGTATTAAATATTAAGGCTGTATGGAGTTTTCTATTTGTGACCATTTAGGTGGCCAAGAGAGAGGGTGAAACTGCAAAGCAGTCATTGGCGAAGCCAACGGGGCAGACTGTGGAACTCATAGCTCCAGGTGATCTCAGAAAGGACCGGTTTGGGAGGCTTAGCAAGCCAGCCGCAGGAACCAGGGCCAGAAGGCCATTTTCAGCATCCAGCAAGGAGAAATGGGCAGCTACTGATTCTAGAGCCAAGCTGAAGCTAGCGTGGATTTTTAAAATTACAAGCAACACAGCTTCATGGTAGACCCCTCTGTGAGCTCTCTGGACTAGAGCCCCTTAACCCTTCTTGTGTTTGGTGTAACCCAAGGCTTTCAGCAATTGTTCACCACACCGCCAACGTCAGACTGCAGGTTCTCCCTCATATCTTGAAAGCATGCCTTCCTGGTCAGGTACATAACTGTGAGCAAAGCTAGGCAAATGCAGCTAGGATTCCAAACTATTCCCTAAAATTCCTTTGTAATGTTAAAAAGCAGGCTGCCCCCATGGCTTCTCAAATGACACACATGGAATCAGGGCTTGTATTACTTTCCTGCCAAGTTTCCTAACAATGTAAATAAAAAGCAGAATTCCAGATTCTGCTGCACTATTTTACACACACACACACACACACACACACACACACACACACAGGACCATGCAAACAGTCAAATGCATGATTGGGACAATAAGCACAGGAATAAAAACTGTCCTTGGAACACTGGTGAGTGAAGACATGGATTTACTCATTGCTTCCAGTCTGGGGGCACAGATCCCTCATGGCTACACAGTGGAATTACTCTCATAAATGAGAAAGTGACCCAGGTACACAGTGAGCTAAAACAACTAGCAATCAGTACAATTAGGCTTCCAAGTTTCTTGATGGCTAATTCAATTAGCTCAAGGCCCCAGAGACATGTACCAAACAAGGCGCACATCCTCTGAAATATCTCTGAATATCTACCCCTCCCTCCTCATTTCCTTTCTGCAAATTACAACTCACATGATGCTTTCCCCCGGACCACTTGCCGTAATGTTCCATTTCTTCTACCAACTCGTCACAGGCTCGTTCAGAAAATATGGGAAACCAGAAGACATCTGGACAGGGCTACAATACAGCGTGTCATTAGAAAGTTGAGTAACACCAGTAATAGTTCTTGATATGTATGCATTTTTTAAAAAATCTTCACCAGAAAATAATTTTATCATTGTTTACTTGATAGTGTATTTTATTCTTCTTGCTCCATAAAACAATGGTGTATCACAGTCCTGGCAAAGCTTCCACAGCAACAAATCTGAATGACAGTTTTGAACATTGAAATGTAGTTCATTTTTAGTAGATTTGCATAAAACTGTTTAAGAAAGGGAATCCACTGTTTTTACAAGACAAGGTTCCACTGTACCATTGTCTATCAGTAGTTCGCCAGCTTTAGTGGCTTGAGGGAGGTCCAACACCTAGATGCACATCTGCATGTTTTCAAAGACAGGTCTTAATGGTTGGCTCCATTAAGAAAACTAAAAGCCGTAGGTAAACCTTATGAATAGTACCTAACCAATACTTTCTCTATATTTAAAATTTCTGCTAATGTAGGATTGCTTAAGATTTTGTGGAAATTATAGAAAAACCACTCTACAAGTTAGAATCATTAGTACAAACCTGCTCGACTATATTTTCAGTGAAAATCTTTGAATAGTCACGGTTTATATATTTTTCCTTCCAATCCTAAGAAAACAAAGAACACATTTAAATAAATAACTGTTCCATAAACAAGTATACACATTGTTAAAATATTCAAATAATTTATAAGTTCAGAAACTTACAATTTTTAAAAACAAGCTTTTATTTCAGTTTTGGCCTGATTCTGCAAATGGGTACACCCCATGAAACCAAGCCTTTCATCTATATAGTTTCATGTCTCAGGTTACTAAAATTGAACAACATTCTAATAAATAGATTTATATGCAATTTTACGGAACTAAACATGTGGGATGTAAACAAAAAAGAAAACAGAACTGAGAATGTAGCTCAGAGTGTTAAGGGTAGGAGAAAAACCTCACATTCCAATTGAGTTGGGCCATCCTATTTTTAACTTGTTGATGTTAAAATCCCTAACGTTTTATATTGGGCACTGACACAAACTCTTCACTTGAAAACATATCTCTAGACATTAGAGACAAATAAGACAAATTATAATCTCACTCATCTTTTAGAACTTCTAAAAATGGGAAAATCTCTAAGTATTCTGTCACCAAGCATCTTCAGACTGAAGTAGGAAAGAGTGAGCAAGGCCATGGGAAGGCAGGAAGGGCCGGCTCCCTCAGCACAGTCACCACGACCTCTGGGGAGAGCTGAGCTCCCACAGGAACACAGACAAGGAAGGACACGAGCTGAAGCTCACCTGCGAGCTACAACCAAGTCCTGCTACCTCTCAAACTTCTACAAAAGGTAAGAGCATAAGTTAAGCATTCTATTCTCTCCATAAGAAAAAAAAAAAAAAACCATCCAGTTCTACCTCATAAAAGTTGAAAATATCCAGGTAAAATAAGACAAATGTTTCTTTGAAACACCAAAGTACCAAAAAGATATTCTCTCTCTCTTTTTTTTTTAATTCAACAGAGAATTCAGTGTTCAAAGTTGCTCTTTCTGGAATCCTGCTATTTTTCCAAAAATCAAAGATTACTCTCGTCAGGAGGTCAGAGTCTTTGTAATTTAAAACTTGCTGTTGGAAAGGGACGAGATCTTAAGAAGGTACAAAAATGACTGTCCAAGAAAGCTTTCTTTCTAATGGACAGATGTGCCAAAGCTACTGATGAACGAGGGCCCTAATTCAAAACCAGCAGCTATTACCATCTGACTCAATTTTCTTCAACTTAAGAGCACATTACCTTAGGAGGGAGGAAGATTTGCTCTGCACTGTCCTCTGGCTATCTTAGTTTACATTTACAAAACTGTTGTTTTATGACACTAAGTAACTTTAGTTAAATACTGGGTGTTTTCCAAAACTAACTTGTGATAGTGTGTGTGTCTGTGTAGGTGGGGAGGGGGATGCACAGCTGGGGATGAACTTAATGCATTTTGCATGCTAGGAGAGAGTTCTAAGCCCAAGTCAGTAAGGTCTTTTTTTCCCCTCCTTTTGAAAATATGTATGATATTCATATTTTTTTAAATTATGCTTAGTACTTAGAGAAAGTAATGAAACTGATAAATTCCTTTCCTTTGAGGATGTGTCTTAATTTTAAAACATTCTTGGTCAAATTTAGAACTATAAGAAATCATAAAACACAATTAATTGAACCCATTTAAAAACATCTATGCGTCAATATTAGTGCACAATATATGTCCATGTCGTGTGACAGGAAGACAAGCAGCAAGGGAGTTACTTGAACATGAACATACCACGGGATTTTCAAAAATCTGCCAGAGGTCATTGTTGAGATGGGAAGTGTTGTAATTAGCAGTTGATATCAGCCGTCCAAATTCATGTCTGTTAGAAATGTACATAAACACACCCTACATACCAAAAAACAGCAGTATTAATCTCAAAGCATAGAACACTTAATCATGGGAAAAATATATAAGATGCATTAATTTCAATTTTTACAATACTTCATTTGTAAAGACACATTATAATTCTGCATAAAACACGGATTATTTAAAACAGATATTGTTATAGATTCACACAACACACAAAACTACTAGCACTAAGGGTCAACTGAAAGGAAGAGGAGGACTGGGCTGCTGGGCCACTCTGTTACTTTCTCAGTGATCCTAGACACAGATGAGGGAAAAGTAGAAAACATTTCAGACATCAACAGGCAATCAAGTGTGTCTTCTCTTTCTCTTCATCTCCTTTCAAAGAAACACATATTTTATGGAAGCTCAAGATGTCCGAAGTTCTTTCTCAGCGATGCACTCCTCTATGGTTCTGCCCCAGCACCCACACCGTTCTGTAGGCACTGGGAGGATCTAAGAGGGTTGTCTCTTGGTCTCCTGCCCTTGCCTTAAACCCAGTAATTATGGCTGACACCACTGGATCAAGGACATCTCTCTGTACCTGTTTTTTGTTATAAAAAGGATTAGTGGCAAACAAACACATCCACAAGTACCCAAGTCTCATCTCTAATGGAGGTGCCCTTTAAACTCACTTCCTTCTCCTCTCCACAGCACCCTAAAACCTTACAACAATAAGTAAAAGTATCTGAAGTTATTTCTCTCACCTGCTAATTATAAAATGTAAACTACTTTAATCAGCCAAGAGCTGACCCTCCAGCAACACGTCTACAAAATCCCACAACACACATACAAGCAGATATGGATCCCCTGAGAAGCATCATTTTACCAGTCAGTGCAAAGGAGGCTCTTACGGGGTGGCTTGACTGCCACTGGAAACAGCATATCTAACAATTACATAAAGAAAAATCAGTAAAAATAAATAAAAATGACACCTTTGGGGGGCTGAGCATTTGGAATGTTTCCGGAGTGGGGGAGTCTTTTTCCCTTTGTAAGGTCTAAAATGAAGAGAAGCATCAGGTCAGTGATCTGCATACCCTGTGCGAGGCATCTTGGTAAATAAATACAGCAGCTCGGATAAAAGCAGACACTGTGAAATGCCCTTCCTAGACACATGCAAAACAAGCAAAGCTTACAGAGCACACAAGTACATGAAGCCTTCCCTGCCGCTTTATTTTAACTTGTTTGGTGAAACACATATCCAAGCTCATTCCTTAGCAAACTTCATTAGACACATAATTAAGACAAAGGAAAAAAATGAGTAACAGAGGCCATTCCGGATGCACTGTTGAGTGAAATCAGCCAAACATGAGCACAAATACAATCAAAGTCCTGAGGGTGTTCACTGAGGGTGCACACAGATACACAGGCAGTACAAACACACCGGAACACATGCCTTGTTAAACTAAGGAAAAATACTTGCCAACTTTTCTGATATTCCTTAGGCCATGACTGCTTATATAAATTGAGGAACAAAATAACAATGTCTGAAATAGAAAATCTTTTAAATATGTTTTCTGAATTAAAACATATCTGTGCATTTTGAAAAATTATTTTCTACGAGCATTTATATTTTATTGTAAAAGTACATTTATAAAATACTAATGTATCATCAATTCCACATATGTTAAATATACTCTTTTTATAGTTAGGGAACCTGCTTCGTTCGTACCATCACTTATCTTATAGGGTGCACTCAGAAAAAAATAGTCACTGATTTCACAAGAAGAGTATGTGCTTATCAAATGTGTAAAGTACATTTCATTCAAATTAATATTAACTTGATTTTCTTAAGTTAAAAAAAATTCAAATGTGAGTAAAGATAGTTCTCTTAAAAAGAACAACTCTTATTCTTAATTCTGCCTTTATTAAAATCTTTTCAGGTTGCTTATAAGACAAGCTCAGTCGAACATTTAAAACTCTACATTATAGACGCTCACGGATTATTCTTCAAAGAGCACAGGATCAAAAAAATTGGCTGGTATTTACAAGTAAGGGAGAAGGGGTCATCCAAACACAGGGGCACGCGGACTGAAAAGCAAGCGTCTCATGAGGAGGCTGCAGGAAGCCGCAGCTGCGGACTTACCATGTCTCGAGCATTGCGGCAGAGAGACATGTCGGGATCCAACTTATCACGCACAAAATAGTTCCTTTCACTCATCTCTGATCGCAGCGTCTTTCCTTGAATTAAGTACACATTAGCCATGTATGGGACATTCCAGATTCCTCTGAAGGTAAAAAAAAAAATGCATTCCAATAATACCACACATACAAGAAATATCTTTCGTGCTTACATTCTAAAATAAATACTTTGTAATGTTCAGGGTTTGCATATATAAATTATTCAGCTGGCTAACAATATGATGATGTTTGACAAAAATGAAGTTTTGTATATACATGTCCTAATGAGGTTCAGAAGAAACTATTATCCCTAGATAGACTCTAGTTTAGGTGTATCTAGCTGTTGTTACATGCCACTTTGTTACAGTTATGTTACGACAGACTACTGTACAGAATGGTTTCTGTTTATCAGTGAACGTCTGATAGTGAAAGCACTCACACAGAATCAGAGGTATGCTAGCATTAGCTGGCATAGCTCCCTGCAGCGGACATCAATACCAAGACACAGGTCATAGAAGTAGTCATACCACAGGACTTTGTAAACACCATTCCTGAGGGCATGCATCCAACCACAGTCAAAATAAATAAATAAAAAATACATGAACATAGAAATAAGAACCCCCTATGACGTGTCACAAGAGGGGCAATGATCGTCCTAAGGAAACTCACAGCATTATTAACTTTGAAATATTCACTGGAGTTGTGTATTTTGCAAGACATATAACAGACATATAACATGGTGCAGTTCATTTAACTTCATACATATGGTATTCTCACGGAATTCATTGAGCTTTCCTTAAATCTGGGCATGAAGAAGCCGTGAGGAAATGCAGCTGGAGTGGAACTGTCAGCAGACAGTTCCCTCTCTGCACTATCCCCAGCCCAGCCTGACACGACTCATCCTATATGAACAGTATCAGCTCCTGAAGGCCCATGTCTGTCACGACTAGGAAACAGAAAGTCTTGACCAAGGACGTGTAAGAATTCATTTTGTCTTACTTAGATGAGAAAATATAAACAATCAAAGGCCTTTAAATCAATATGATTTGTCAGGTAAATTCAAACACTAAACATGCTGGGATACACAATACTTCTTTCTGAGGGCACATATGCAGATGCACTCCTATGCCATGAATCACTCCTTCCTCCAGCTCAGTAACTGACCACAGTGCTTACCATCCTCTATGGGTGGATCAGACAGCAAACCACTGTGTACAGAGCAACAATAATGGTTTACTATAATCCACAGGAAGGCACGGCTCTGCATTTGACAACCTTCACTTCCATCCAATCCATGGATAGTATCAAATATATGACTTCTGTAAGTCATTTTAGACTCAATAAAAGTAACTGAAATGGAGTTGTCTTCCCACTGATTCCTCAGCTAACAAAAACTTTATTATAGATTCATCAATCAGATGTAATGCTCCTAAGTCCATCTTTATTTTCAGATTGACCTTGCCACATCTACAATTTCCCCAAGGACAATATGAGGTATTTAATCTGAGAACACCTCTTTTTAGATGTCAGCTGGAGTCGGATAATTAAGACCAAGCACTTAGGACTCCGGCATGCTAGCCTACCATCTGGGAAAACAGAGTGACATTCTTGCCTAGTAGTTCCTTAACAAAACTCTTGATATTTGACAGACTAATTTTCTTAATTTTAGAAAATGTCAGCTATCATCTAGAAAGTATATATGACTTGTACACTGGCACATTGTAGCATGTCACCTAAAAGATGACAATTGAATGTCGGTGAAGTTTCCTATCTTTTTAGGAACACATTAACTCTTACACACAGAGATGATAGACAAACTAAAAGCTACCGCCATCACCAACAAAACACCTCATAAGATTGCAAATGTTGGGAAGTTTTGGTTTTCTGCATTATTATTTCCATATTTATAAATTTTAAAGACAAGAAAGACAAGTTTTATTGGAGCTATTAAATGAATTAGGTAAACTAAACTCTTTTCCAGCTTTTAGGAGAGAGCTCTATTCCTCTCCTCCACTAGACAGGTACACATGGCAACCAAGTATTATCATCTAACAGTGAAGTTGCCCACTAATCACGTAGACCGCTTTCTAACTTAAAAAATGTTATTATGTAACTGTAAGTGATCTCCCAGTTTTCAAATTTATACTAAGGAAATTGAAGATAGATAGAGATGGTTTTCAAGTAACATTGCATGTTATACTGAACCACCCAGTCTAGAAGTCCACATAAGATCATATCTTCACTGTATTGTATATGAAAAGATTAATCAGTTAACTCACACTCTGTTTCCCTGAACGATATCTACGTAATCTTCCGAACGAGCATAGTATCCATCAGGACTCAGGGCTCCCCAGAAGTTGGACCACAACTTTCCATGACGTGTCACAAGAGGGGCAATGATCTTCCTAAGAAAGGAAACCCACAGCATTATTAACTTTAAAATATTCATTGGAGTTGTGCATTTTGCAAAACATATAACATGTTAACGTTCATTTAACATATAACAATCATAACGTGTGTGTATGTATATATATATATATACATACATACATATAAATACACAAATAAAAAATTAATCTCATCATTTTTTCTTCGATACAAAATTTTTAATTATGGTAATTAAAAAGAGCAAAAATGGAAAATTTATCGGAAATGCTAACAAAATATTCAAATAACTTAGCATGTTAGTTACATTGAAGAGAGTAAAGATAGATTGTTTCACTCTGTTTAAATTACATTCTAGTTTAACTGGCAAACCAAACACTCTCCACAGTGTTAAGGTAGCCAATGGATACTTGTTGAATGAAAAACAACACAGGCAGATGGGCCGAGACACTGACAAGGCAGTGTTCCAAAAACAAACCCTAATTACTTTACCGTCTGTCTTCGGGATTTTAGGACTTTTAAAACTGGGTTACAGTTGTAAGCTGGCCTCGCAGCAATGGATACGTCAGCTTTCACTTTAGAAAACAAAACAGAGATGCTTGCCTGGAACTGAAAGTCCCCTAGGAAACTAGAGTTTGAATTTAATTGCTACCACGATGGGGCTGAGAGGTGGGACTTTGAGAGGCCTCCAATGAATCTCGGTCCCTAACTTCAGAGAAGGTTATAAGAGCAGAGAGACCTTGAAACTCTTTTCCTCTTCTCCCTCTTCTCCTCATACAGTACTCAAGAATGTTGTGAGGCAGCTGGAGGCCTGCAGCAGCCCCTGCATGTTATACTGAACCACCCAGCCTAGAAGTCCACATGAGTGAAAGAATAAACTCTTACTCTTTATAAATTACCCAGTTGGTGGCCTTTTGTTACAGCCATAGCGAATAGAGTAAGACACTGTGACAATATCTTGTCTTATTAACTATTTGGAACGTGGTTCCTTTGAGAGAAACACGGTACAGGTTTGAAGTACATCAGGTTTTCCCTTCCCTTGGTTAGTCTTACTTATATTATCCATTTGCAAATGAGTAAAGTCTGACAGTCAGTCTCTATGTTTACTTTTAGGTTGCAGTGGCACCAGATCATGATTCTTCCATGCTTATGGACTGAACATTCTCCACAAAGAATCCTAATTCAAAATGCCCAATACTTCCGAAGATCAGCAGGCCCCTTGCATGAACATATACTAAAATAAAATAAATATAAAAATATTATATCTCAAGGCTAGAGAGATTGTTCAGTAATTAGGAGTATTAGCTTGTTATCCAAAGACTCAGGCTTGGTTCCCAGCACCTTCATGTCAGCTCACAAACCTTTTTCACTTTAGTTCCAATGGATCTGACAGACATTACGGTCTCTGGGCAACGGGCATACACATGTGGTTCCCAAACCTACATGCAGGCCATGCATTTATACACAGAAAAAGATCAATTAAAGAAAAATATGTATCATGCCCACTAAGATATTTTTTTTACTATTTACCAAATATTAGCCAGAAGCATGTGGTTTTGTCTTGTAGAATAGCATTAGAAATAATGCTACGAATTAGCACTATGAGAATTCAGGGAATGATGATTCAATGTCCATAACTGACATGAAGTATTTTGACAGTTTAAAAAGGCCAAAACAAACAAAAAAATCTTAGAATTTCTGATCAGTTGCTCCTGAAGTGTTAGACTGAGAAACTTAGAAACCAAAGCTTGCTTGCCGTGCACCTTAGTGTTTTTTAAGAATGGAAAATATAAAGACACAAACTGGGGGAGATGACTTCTCTTTTATCAAAGAAGTAAAACGGGGAGCAAGAAACAGGGAGAACAGAGAGGTGACAGATGCTCAAAGCTACATGTCCCATCCTGAACAAGTGGCCTACACTTGAGTTCTCTGTATCTCACACATATCGTTATGCACACATTTCTCGTGTAAACTTCAGAAACAGAAGCAAGAACCACGAGAGTCATACGTAAACTTTTGTAACTGAGAAGTCCATGCAAATAGGAACCATTGGGTTTACAAGTCTGTAAAGGGGTAAAGAATAAAAAAGGCAACTCATTTCCTCTTGAAATAAATTTTATTTTTCAGATTATTAAAACCTTTGATTAATAGTAAGGGGAATCTATACTTAATATCTGGCATGAATTGTTACACTAGGATAGTAACTAATAATTAAGTAACTATGACCAGACAAACTGTCATAAAATTAACTCATTCATGATGGTTAATTTTAAGTCTCAACCCAGCAAAACTTAGCATCACCAAGAAGGAGACTTAAAGAAAAAACTTCCAGATCAGGTTGGCCAATGGGCATCTCAGGGTGTTTTAATTGTTAACTGAGGTGTGATGATTCAGTCTACTGCGGGCGGTACCATTCCCTACACAGGGGATCCTGAGTAGTAACAAAAGACAGAAAAACTAGCTGAGAACAAGCGAGCAATTGTCCAAGAGCAATTACACTCTCTCTGCTCTCGACTGTTGATAATTTATATCCCAACCTTGACTATCTCACAATAATTGACTGTAACCCGAACCTTGTGCCAAATAAAGCTTCTTCCCTAAGTTGTTTTTGTCAGGTTATTTTTTTTTTACAGCAACAGAAATAGAACTAGACTGAAAGTCTGTATGTGTCATATGACAAGCATTCAAATCAGAGTGGGAAAAATATTAACAAAGCAAAATTTTAAAATTATTGAATTCTCCTAGATTTTTTATGAATCTGAGAGAACTTTGTAATATCTCATATCAGCTTATTCAAGTCAAATGGTTAAAACCTTAAAATACTTTGAGAAAGTATGAACTTGAAATTGGCTTAGAGCAGGTATCTGTGGATGAGCACAATGGGACAGAACAGACAGACCGCGTGTGCTCTGTCAGGTTATGTAGCAAAGGCTGGATCTGCAGACTGAGCAGACCTAGGAGCATGACTCCACATGCAGGAAGGGTTGATGCAGCATAGCTGACTTCCTGTGTAACTTGTAACACAGTGAAGTCATGCTGACATTTCAATTCCTGCTCCTTTTTTTTTTTATTGTGTCAAGTATAAATGCACACAAACAGCACAGATGTGGGCCGTGAGGACCGGGGAACAACAACGGAGTCAGTAGTCACTGTATTAGAGCAGGTAGGATTACGACCCTTGAATCCATGATGTTTTTATACCATTTCAATTCGAGTCAGTGACAGTCAGTATAACAGGAAATGCAACTCCAGCTCGCTGTGGAATGATCAGAGTGTTGGAAAAGTCTGACTTTAGAACTACAGTTCTACCAAATAACTGATGAGCTTTATGAAGGCCTAGATTTAAAATATCTACAAATGATAAAAATTTAAAAATGTTCTAGGATTAGATATATTAATATTTTAATTAAATGCTGCTTATATAAAAAATAGACCAAATACCGTTAAACAGCCACTTTTTGTCTATAAGTGCTATTAAACACTTTTGGCTACGATTGCTAATGGAATATTTAGTACAGGGAGTTTACAAGATCCAGAAGACAGTTGAATGTGACCTACCTCAATTTATTACAGTTAGAGAGTATGTCCACACAGAGGTGGGAAATTACCGACTAATGAATTCATGTTAAATCTTAGTACCTGTTTTGTTCAATCAAAATTTTTAAAGTTCTTGGGTTTGTCAAAACAACATCTGCATCCACACTAAAGTAGTAATCACACTTTTCATCCTGACGGCAGAAATCCCTGGTGTTGAGAAGGAAAATAAAGTAAGCATTAGATAAAAATTCCTGTTTGGAAATATTAGCATAAAGCAAACCTAAGTAGGGATGCTCTGATGCTATTTTCCCAACCACACTGCTTGACACTGAAAATCCCTAATTCATCAATGTACAGGAATACATCACTACAATCTTAGACCAAGTGAGACTGTATTTCAAGTCACTATATACTTTAAGGCATAAAACATACAGGAGCCACAGGGATGGCTCAGTGCATCACAGTTCTCGCTTTGCAAGTATAGGGACTTATGCCCCAAATCCATGTAAAAAGCTCAGCGTGGTCCAACATGCAGGCTGTACCCCAGGACTATAGCGACATAAACAGAGGGGGTGGCTGTGACTGGCTGGCTTAACACTGCCTCCAGGGAAGTGAGAGACGTTTCTCAAGGGAATAAAGATAGATAAGGGGATCTGATGTCCTGCTCTGGCTTCTGCATACACTGTAGTTGTGCACACTTATGCACATACATACACCATACATACAAAACATCTTGTGACAATGAGAATACGAGAACCTTGTAAATGCTTTCTGAAAAGGAAAAAATAATTCATCTTAATTTGTTTCATTTGAAATTACGTTTTACATGCTAACACATAGGTACACAATATGAAATACTGTATCTAAATAACTCAGATTCTTTTAGTGGTGTAGGTTTTTTGCTGGTGTGTGTGTGTGTGTGTGTGTGTGTGTGTGTGTGTGTGTGTGTGTGTGTGTGTGTAGTGATGGAGATTAATCCCAGCCTTATCCATGCTAAGACCAATGTACTACAAACCTAGACACCACATCTGGAATTTGAGAGGAATTATGGAGATGAAGCTAAAGGTGCCTTGAGTATTAATATCTAATACATGATTGCAGAGAATGTTTCTTAAGACAGTTGTCTCCTGCCTGCTCACTGGAGGTGGTGACTGGTATCTTTTTCCAAGAGAGCCTGCAGCGTTATCAGCAGAAATACCAAGGACTGAGCCTGTGCTGATACCATGATGACCTGTGAAATCATCCACATGCATTTAGGATTCTTTTGCCTGCTTGATCCTTCGAGTACTAGCCCCGCTGACTACTTTCTGCTTTAAGTTCATTTTCAAAGTAGATGCCAGCAGGAAAGTTGACTGGGAAGACTTACAGCAGTCACTCAAACCATCAGAGGGAGGGAGTCCTGAATGGGGACTCAGGGGGTTGGCTAATGATTCAGTTAGGGGGAAAAGCACTTCGGACTGTACAAAAAGCTCATCCCAAGCAGAACCCTAGCTATGAGTCAGACTTGCACAGTAAAAGGCGTAAGAGTCAGCAACAGAGAAGAATGTCTCCTGATAAGAAGCCACGGCATGTTTGCCCTTTGACAAGCAGTTTACGAAATGTTTCTGGAGAATCGGCTTGGCATTCTCTGAAGCCATGACGTCTCCATGAGCAGAGTTTTACATGGATTCTATTAGACGTATGCAGACTTCCAACGCTCTTCTGCGCACACAATATTAGCCATGGCAAGTAGGAGCACCTGTATTTCCCATAGGGGCTTTACTACATATAGGGCCTCTAACGGTGAATTTAAAAGCAAGTCATTCACTATTGCAGCCATAATATTCATTTATCTGCTGTTTTGCTTCAATCTTTATCTGACGTTCAATTCATAAACTGATTAAACATTTTGACTCAGTTTAAAGAAAAATGTAAGAAACTTCTATAGCCGTCCTGTGTAACCACACCCATGCAGAGCTGACTCCTGGAGCTGTATCTGTGACAGACATGAGGCAGCTGCCTTGCAACTTTAATGGAATAATTTTGAGACAATTTTCTCATGAAGTTCATCTATTAGAACACTAGTTCGGCATACAGCGTTCAGACATACATTCCCATGTTTCTGGCTTCCGCTTGACTTAGATTTTCCTCTGGTCCTACTATTTTTATAGAGCTGATGTCGTGTTTAGCTTTATCAACAAACACTTTGATGTCCTTTTCATGATAAACTTCCTGTAACATATTTTAAATAGAAAAAGTTAGAGAGAGAACAATCATGATTTATACATGAAGACAATGCTTCACTCTGAAAGTGTGAATTATACGATTCACAGTTGTTCAATTGGAGAAAATACACTTAACTGTCAGTTAAAACACACACACACACACACACACACACACACACACACACACACACACACCCCAAACATAAAATCGGTTTGCATCAATATCCAAAAAGAGAATTGCTTCAAAAATATTTCAGTATCCAGTCCTTGGTTAAGTCCTGCAATGCTACTCAAATCCTAGTCATTCAAGAGAATTTGAACTGAAGGGAGAAAAAAAAAATCTTATAGCCTAGGAATCCCATACATTTGTCATAAAAATCTAGAAAAGAAGGTCTACTAAATATAATAAATATTAATCTGTTATGAATGTAAAGTCTTGTGAAAAAACGTAACAATAATCTTTGAAGCCAAAGACAGCAATACAATGATATGAGAGACTGTCGTTAGTAATGGAGACTGTTTGATGTATTAATATCGACAGATATCCCGTCTGCAGTGTCAACCGCCAGTTTAGCCTGATCAGCCATACTGAAGTTCAGGGGGATTCTCTCTCCAGCACCAGGCCGTGAGGAGAGTTTTATGCAACAATCAAACTCAGCCTTCTCGAAAGGCTATCATAGCACGGCCAGGTCAGCTACCACACAAGGTGCAAGACACAGCCTTAAACAGAATGACGAACAGAAACGTTAAAGATTTTTTAAGGCCATTTAAGGCAGGTAAAATGTGAAGAAAAAGCCTAATACCATGAAAGTAAAAAGGGTTTGTTTTAAGTATCTCTACTATGATGAATTTTGGATGGCAAATGTCTGACATTTACTCTTTGAAATTATGAAAGATGGGTTTCTGAAATTTTAAAATACTCTACAGAAAAAAAATGATTCTGAGACATCCAAACGCAATAGTTAAACAAAATTCAAAATTATTACCACAAAAGTAGAAAATACCATGCTTCGTGGCTTGCAAGAAATAACAACATCAAATTCTCTGGTGAAGCAGATGCCACTTTGGGATGGATGGAAGTGGTTTTAGTTCTAATGCTGTGGGATTATTGCTAGAAAATCAGCAATGGCAGAAATCCACTAAAAGAAAGCCCCGAACCCTCTTCAGTGCAAAGGAACACAAGCTCTTACACACATCATTCACAGACATGTCGTATGAAAACGGCTAATATTCAGCCATTTTGATCTACAGAAACCGTCGATTTCATGCTGCTCAGCCTAACATTAGATTCAATTTTCAATTCTCAACATAGAATGGAAGCAAAACCTTCCACTTGGTTTATTTGCAAGGAAAGTCACTTCCAAAGAATTCTCACCCACGACACTCATGAGCGAAATACTCACTTTATTATGGATAAAGAGTCGAAGTGCTTCTTTAGGGTAATCCAGTGTTAACAGTAAGTCCAGGAACCGAGGTAGAAAGGGGGTTGGTTGTTCAATAAAAACACCTAGTGTTACCTTCGGATAGACCTACATGTTATAGCAAATACAAAAGCAAACTATGATCAGTCCGACTTCAAATTCTGCTCAGATCTTAAACAGTATCACAGTGGGGGAAAACCACAAACAAACGACACCACGCTAGACTTTAAAGTCAGCATAATCACTAAGCTCGCATCAAGCACTGATGTGCTCTGCACTGTAAGTTAATTTCCACAAAGCCAGTCAAGGTGACTTTATCAAATCACATCACATGCCTCCTGAAACTTGGGTGTAGAACTTAAAGTTCTTATCCTACTCATTACATGAATGTGGGATACTTCTGTGATTCATGTCCTTCAAGGCTGCTCTCAAAGAAATGTCTTCCGAGCTGAACTGTTTTGAAAGAATGCTGTAAGTTCCAGACCAGGGGTGTTGCTCACTGGTGGAGACCCTAACTATCCCTGAGCATGGAGAAAGGAGAGATGGCAAGGAAGGGAAAGGGAAAGGAGGGGGGTGGAAATGAATAATCTCACCTTATTAATAGGCTCTTTTTATCTTACTCTTTTCCTCACATTTTAAATACACTACTTTCACTAACATTTTGTTTTAATGAAAACGTTTATGCATTTTCTTAAATCTACGTTAGCATATTTAGGTGTCGTTTGCCCTTTTATTCTTTATATGAAACTGCAATCCACATTGACCACGATGGATGGTCATGTGATGTTTTCACCAAAGAGAATGGAAGCTCCCTGTTTTAAAAGAGTATCAGTAAGGAGGAAAAACAGACATACAAGTTAACTGCTATGCAACAGGGCTAAAGCCAGACCTACGAGCCGCTAAACACGCTGAGCAAGCTCGGTACCACTGAGCCAGAGCTTCAGTCCCACCCGTGCTGTGTGGACTTGGCTCTTCTCATCTCTTCACACCCATCCCTGCGTTATCTGAATGCGAGAATAGGTTTGCAGGAAACTGAGCCGATCCAGTGGGCTTGACTTATCACTTCAAACACTGATTACTAGACGAGCAAATAAATGCAAAGCCCCTAGAAGCAGCACATCCACCCTCTAGGAGCTTTCAATGGGGGAAATCAGTCAGGAGTAGCTCACGACCTTCTCTGATGTGTCTCATTCAATGTCCTAATGCCTTAGAAGTTATGAACCATCCCACATTATACAAAAGCAAGATGGAACTCAGGGGGAACTTAGAGCCATTAAATGTTCTTGGTTTATTTTTCTTAACAGTAGCAACAACAGGGAAACATCTATCAAACATTAAAAGTATCTGAAATATGCACACATAGTGCCAGTAAGATGAGTCCAGGAGTCAAGGCGGTAAAGGTGTTTATGACCTATAAGACTCATACTAAAAGGAGAAAACAAACTCTTGCAAGCGTCCTCTGACCTCTGTATGTGCACACAGAATGTGCACACTAGCATGCACACAAACATACGCACAAACAAAGCATGAATGAATTAAAATATAACTGAAATTTGATTTTAGCCAATAAAAATGTGCTATGACCCATATCTAAACATATTCTGACTCTGGAATCTTAACTCCTACAAATATTTAATTTCTATGTCCCTACTGAATGATCACTACATTTTGAGACTACAGACTTTTACTATATTTAGGAATAAGTTGTTTTCCTTTCCTAGCAGATTTTATTAAGTTTTAAGTCAAACAATTTAGAACGAAATTATTTATATACAAAAACCTTATTTATATGTTGAACTAAAAAAAAAACCCTCAACACGAACATTTTCTCCTTCAACCAGAAAGTTTATATTAGAAAGGAAAATCCAAACAGAAGGAATTGATTCTCCTTCCAGAGGACAACACCATTTTCTGCAGAAAACATTAAGACAAACGTTTAAACATCTCTGTGGTGCAGCTTCATTCAGAACTGCTCTGGCTTGCTTTCCAGATAGGAAACGTTTAGTTTGTTGCTTGAAAGTCTGGCCAAAATATCCTTCCTTCCAAGTGACATAGAGCTCTATTCAGAAGTTACTAAATGCAGACAATTTACTTTTTATCCTCCCTTCAGGCAGCAATGAGAAATGAAGCATTCATTTTGGGAGTTCCAGGGTGCTGCGTGGGGGACCCTGCCGCTCCACAGGTACCGCGGCCACACAGCCCTCACAGACTTTATTTTGAGCCTGTGCTGCTTTACCTCCCAGTCATGCTGTAAATGCTCGATTCTCTCAACTTTCAGCTGTTAGTGGTTTCAAAACAATTCAAAAGGACAAGTCAATAGATTTTCTCAGTCACCGTATCTTTACAGTATAAATCCATTACCTAATATCCAAGGGACGGTATAAAACAATTTGCCTTTTCTCCTGAGTCACTGCATTTTATGACAATGTAGATTTTTAATATAAATTGAAACAAATAATTTCCACTTACATCTACTGTAGACAGGTCAATTGTGTCAAAGTCACAAAGAGCACAGCCATTTTCCTGTGTCCATGAATTTGGAACATAGTTTCCAAAGTAATTCAAGAGAATCTAGTAAATGCAAGAAAAACAGATGAGCAGTAGTCCTTACCCACTGCGGTGTTGTCACCGGATACTCGTAGTTCCACAGAATTCTGTCTGTACCTGGCATATCCCAATAACCACACTAACATTTATCAACAATAAATACACATTAAGTAAAGCTCTCTTTAGACTAACTGCTTCAAACTGTGTCTAGAAAGGTCTATGTGGTTACAATGTGTGTTGTACTACTTTATATAATTTGATAAAGGAATACTAATAAAATAT
The DNA here is from genome assembly GCF_011064425.1 of Rattus rattus. Classification (NCBI taxonomy): domain Eukaryota; kingdom Metazoa; phylum Chordata; class Mammalia; order Rodentia; family Muridae; genus Rattus; species Rattus rattus. The sequence goes on along the minus strand of NC_046161.1, from coordinate 84,273,305 downwards.
GATCATTGCAAAAATATGTCAAAAAATCTATTAAAGGAGCAAATAAGACATTTTAGACCAATTTCCATAAATCATATGTTAGCACTTTAGTGATGAGATAAGTGTGTTTAAATGTCCAGCAGACACTGCAGTAAATAGGGCAGGGTTAATGTGATCTCTTCCTAACACATCACACAAAACAAATGCTGAGAAAACGTCATCACCAAAGGACATTAAGCAATTTCTGGAGACTTAAGTGTCACTAGGCTTTGGAGTGCTGCTCAGAACACTGGTGCTGCATGGGAAATGTCCAATGCACAAACCAAGGTTGTGCTAAAGTAGAAGCTGCTTACCCATCTGACAAGCTCCCTGCTCCCTGACTATGGCCCTCCCTTCTCAGTATCGATTGAGAGCAATTGGAAGAGGTCACAAGACGCAAGCTCAGTACAATTCCCTTTGAGCCCTAAAAATAACTCCAAACTCTCCGAAATCAGGACATGGCAGGAGATACTCTCTAGGTGTCACTACACGTTTTGCAGTCTTGATATACATTAGCACTGTAGAACACCCCTCAAATCCCCATTGTGCTTATTTAATCATGTTTTTTTCATCGTGGCAAAAGTAAGATCATCAAAAGAAAGACTCAACTGTATTAAAGACAGAAGTGGAAATACATAAGGAAGTGCCCAGATTTTTTTTTCCAGCTCCTCCTGGCTCTACAGTGCAGCACAGATGACCTCGCCGCTTCACCAGAGCCCTTCCACAGTCTGGGCCACATTTTCCACAGCACTGAAAGTTTCAATCAGAGGCTGCTGCAACCAGTAAACTCTGCGTTAGGACAGAAAAGCCTTTGTGCTGCTAGGATGCTACAGATGTGGCTACACTGAACCTCTGCAAACCTGAGACAAGGACGTGCAGCACACGGTATCTGCTGTGGATGACATGGTACCTCTGAAGGCAGGAGCCATATGGCCATGACAGTCACTGTGACATTCAAGGGTCAGTGAGGCTGAGCACGGGGTTGCACACCTTTAACCCCAGCACTCCTAGCCTCCAGACTAGCCAGAACTGTACAGTGACATCCTCTGAAAAGGGGTAGAGGCCAATGGTGACATTTTAAATGTATAACAGAAACAAACACAGAAAGTACTTCTGATTGTCCAATAATTAGTGACTAATAAGACATACTTATATAAAAATGGACACCCTGATATGTGTAACTTTTAAAGGGCACGAAAATGTAAAACATGAATTGAAATACATAATTGGACACATTAAGAAAGTCCTCACAACATTTGACTGACAACTTTCCCACTTAGAAATAAAAACTTTAACATTTATGCCATGAATTCATCTACTAGATCCTTGGTATGAACATGAAAATGGTCAGGAACTCCAAGGGGTAAAGCACAAAGGGGCATTTGTGCCTTCTGTTTTTAGAATTAAAATTTGATCTTGTAACTTTCCACCTTCTGCCCTTTGTTTCTAGAGTAAGTAAGCTGTTGAGAAACAGTTCTTTTGATGGGAAATGTCCTCCCGTTTGTCATCCATGGCAGAGACTATCCACCTCCTCCCAATTCCCACACACCAGGGCATCTGTTTTCCTCATAATTGGAGACATTTCTGCTGGCTGCTGAGCAAGGTGTGGAAAGCTGCTCACAGGGCGAGGCTGCCTTGGGCTCCAGGGCACTGGATCTAGAACTTCCTGACTCTTCAAAGCACTTCCAAGTGTGATGTCATTTGCACTTGCCGAGGACCGATCCTGAACCAGAGCTAGCTATTCTTGAAGGTCACAGTGGCTACACATTATGATCTGGGGGCACGAATTGAGGTCATTTTTATTATACATCAAAAGAGTTGAAGAAATTACTTCTTTTCATGTGCAAACCGAGATTCTTCTAAGGTCTCTGAACAATATGGGGAATAAGGCCTGCTCTCCTGTCCCCTGGCCTTTGCTCTTCCTAAAAATACAAATAAATAAACACTAAAGCGAAGTATCTACCTATGGAATAAAAGGTCATAATCTTGCCAACGGAAAATCCTATTTTAAGCCAGATGCTATACTGCATAAAGACAATGTAAGTAAATGCTCACATGAAAGTTTCTCACACAGGTTTTAAGAGACGATGATCCTCACATAGTCGCCACAGTTCAACACTGAGAAACAGTGAACTGAGGACGCGGTTACTCACTTTGGTGGGCCCATTCCCATTGATTGCCACTGGCAGTGTTTCATAAAATGTATTCTTCACTCTGCTTTTACCATTTTCAAACTTTAAAACAACTTCGTCTGGGTTAAAAAGAGAAAAGTTTTTGTCAACTTCAAACATATACAGGTCTATAGATTTGTAAACACACTATCCCATTTTTTTATTGCACAGAAACTGTCTTCTCCAAGTCCGTAGTTAGCAAACAAAGGCTGGCTCCTAACCAAACGCCTTATCACTAAGCTAGGTTGTGAAGTGGTTCAAGGCCGCTTCACTGGTTCCTGACCAGGTTCCTAGTTGTGTGATACAAGCCACACTATCAAAGTTTATCCTCCTGCAGTGGACCCAGACTGGCCTTGAATGGTTGTTCTAGAAACAGCAAGCCATGTGTGTGTGGTGAGTGTGCATTCCCAGGTCTAAGCAAGACTTGCATAGTTGACTGGGCACCTGATCGGGTGGATGTATAATTCTCAGCTGTGATGGTCCAGAAAAACATAGAGGGGCATGAAAGGCACCGTGTTTGTACTCCAGGCTTCTCCCTTCACAGTTCTAAACACTACACGCTTTCTATCCGAACAACTTAATCACTGTACGGTCAGCACTGTGAACTATGCTGAACTCTAGCACGTTCTTAATTTTTAAAATGATAATGCATTAATAGATAAAAATATTTGACTCTTAGTACACAAATCAATGTACCGACATGTCCTACTAGGGTATATGTATCTCTAGAAAAGAATAAAATCAAGGATCCTCTCTATGAACATGTGCATGCTCCGTACAGATACACTTAAATATGCAGGTATGCACATGTTCTGTGTGTGTACTCACAAGTATGTAAGTGTGTGCACAAGTACTGTTTGAGCAGCCAGAAGTATACAGTTGTGTGCGCGCGCACACAAGTGTGCAGATGTATCTGCATGTTGTATGGGCAAGTTCTGACAAAAGCACAGGTGTACACAAATGTTACATATATACTCATGTGCAGGTGTGTGCCCATGCCTGTATGGATCCTCACAAGTGTGCACAAGCATGCTCTGTACATGCGCTCTCAAGTATGCAGACATGCTTGCTTGTGTACAAGTATACAGGTGTGCTTATACACTCTGTAAGAATGTACTCACATATGTAGTAGTGTACATACGTGCTTTTTGTGAGTATACACACATGTGCAGGTGTTGTACACCTTGTGCACACAGTCATAAGTTTGCAGGTGTTATGTACACACTGAGAGTGTATTCACACATGTGCAGGTATGCACACGCTCTATACATACTCACAAGTATACAGATGGTCAGAGCTACTCTCACTCTTCCACCATCCATTCATAGATTTTACCAATTGCCTTTCAATTTACTAAAGGGTCTCTAACCCTTCCAGGTAACTCAGGATCCAAAGAACTTGAACCAAACAGTGTGTTGTACAGATGTAATTAACACACAGCTACCCATCCAAGGTAAGTGACCCAAAGGACTATATGGAAACGTGCCACGTTAAATTCAGTATTTGATGGTTTTGAACATTTTAAGGGTTGCCACCTTGGCTACAGTACCACATGGTCTAATGCAGGAGAGAATGCATGGGTATCTGTACCTGTAGCTCCATTCAAGGCCTGGAAAATTTTGCATCTGTGATCCAATGTGATGTTAAGAGCTTCCTAAAAAAATAGAAAAACAGATAACACTGAAAACTACAACAGAAACAGCCAACACCAGCAATATTGATATATCTATCTTTGAGGGGATTTGCAACTTTTTAAAATACTTGTTTAACATATTATGAAAATATTCAGATGTCTAAGATAGACACCACTGTACACTTGACACTTGCTCTCACACACATCAAGCGTCCCTGGTGACAGTGTGCAGGGAAGAAAAATTACAATTATATTTATAGGGCACAGAAAATGCACAAAATGTTACCTCATGTTATTTAAATAATTTGTTCAAATTACATTTGCTTTATCTCTGAATTAAAGCTTAAATCAATTTTAAGAATGTTTTCTATAAAGCATGAGGCAGACTGAGTTATAACAGTACCCAGAATTTTTAGTATGGTCTATGCACTTGAGAACCACAAAATTTTATTCATGTGTAATGTGCAGTCACAGAATATTTTGTTAAAGAAATGCAAATGCACTTCCTGACCCCTCCAGAAAGGCTCACTAAGGAGAGCCCATGAATTTCAACGGCTTTCTTTGTGAAGTCTCCCGACTTTTATCTGTCTAGAATATGTCTGTGAAGACTGGGGATCCACCAGTCATCGAAGCTACAGAGAACACTGGGAAAATACGCACTCCAGGCTAGGTACGGTGCAGTGATGAGCAGAAAGACCACCACTGTCAGAGCCCATGTTCTCTCTCTTTATATTTAGTATAATAGAAAGGAAAAATAAACACAGACAAAGCATCTATCTTATTAGGCCCACTACTTTTGTTACTCTGTTTGTGACAACTATAGTATTTTACCTAGGAGATAAGACACTGTCTCTGCCTCCCTAGAATCTCAGGTCATGATCTCTGGAATTTCATAATCAATCCATTCCACGATCTACATACACACCAAAGCACCCTTTTTTTCCCTCCGCCTTTTGGATGATGATGGTGGTGGTGGTAGTGGTGGTGGTGTATGTGTGTATGTGTGTGTGTGTTAACCTGTATGTGAGCACACATGTATGTAGAAGCCAGAACTCTACACTGATTATCTTTCTCTACTGTATTCCACCTTACATGGAGGCAGGGCTTCTCACTTGAACTTGGGGCTCACCAACTGAGCTAATTTAGCTGGCCAGCTTGCCCCAGAGACAGCAGCCTCTGTTTTTCAGCACTGAGATTACAGGTGAGCCTGCGTAGCATTCATGTGATATTTAGGACCCCAACTTGGTCTTCAAGCTGACACAGCCAGTGTTTTACCCACGGAGACATCTGCCGAGCCCCTTTGCAAACATCCTTAGCCTTCCCGCTGGCTATAAAACTGACTAAAATTTATCTGCACAGGACCATATTCCCACACAGCCCCTGGATAACGGTGAGGCACCCTCAGACTCCAAGGGACAGGTCTCACAGAGATGCCCATTCTAGCTTGACATACGTCATTTTTCAAATCAAAAACTGTCTTTGAAGTGAGCTCATCAATATGCCATTTCAAAGTTATCAAAGTACTGCCTGGCACAGTTGTAATTGTGATTGTAATTTACAGCACTCCAGAGACAGAGACAGGAGGCTAAGTAGCTCAAGGAAAGCCTGGACTAAACAGGACCTTGCATAAAGATAGATAGATAGATAGATAGATAGATAGATAGATAGATAGATAGATAGATAGATAGATAGATAGATAGATAGATAGACAGATAGATAGATAGATATAGACAGACAGACAGATGATAGATTACTTTGTTATTGCTAAAACACTGTCTTAATGAAAGATATGTGCTCCAAATTTGGCATAATTGTCTGGTATTGTCGTTGGTCTCCAGGCTCAGAATCGCTACTGTCTTCACCTCATTCTGATATTCAGAGGCCTAGCAATGAAGTACAGCAGGTGGGCAGGTATGACGGTGTTGGGCCCTGAATTTTCTAGTTGTTCAATGTATCCTTCCATACAATATGGCAAATAACAGGGTCTTAACCCTACTGTTTTCCTCTCTGATGAACCCAGGCTCAACAAGGCTCCTGACCCAGCCACTGAGAGATACAGAGAGTTTTCATACCCAAGGGAGGGAGGGAAACCAAGGCCACCACTCTACTCTTGCTACGCTGACTTGTATGTTTTCAACTGTGATGGTAATAAACATAATTCGCAATTCAGCTTCCAAAATCCTTTGTTTCCCTGACCACTTGGTGAAAGCCAAAACAGCAGATGAGAAACCGCAAGCTACTGCTCACCCTTTTCAGCGGATCGATGTAAACTTTAGTGTAAAAGAGCTGGTCGTCATCATTATCCTGCAGATCCCACTGCTGGACCAGACGGCTGATGTAGGGAGCATAGCCAATAAAGCCTGCAACGCACAAAAACACAACAGAGAGCTTAGGATTCAAAGACCTAAATGCATGTCAACCTGTCAGTGTTAGCGCTGTTGGAGAACTGACAACGTTGCAAAGCCATGAGGTCTAACATACCTGTATGCACGCTACAATAGAGATAATACCAATATAATATATTACAAAGCAAGATAATCAAAGATACTTTTAGCCGCATGCATCCTGAAGTTAACTGACATACAGGAACGAACCTTTGAAGGTTGCCAAGGGAAGGCTAGCTAGGAGGAAGCAGGATAAAGTGGCATCCCTCCGACCTTGTGAGTAGCTCTCCTTGGACCCACTGGGGGAAAGAAAAAGGAGGCACTGCTTCTGAATGAGGGAAATGTCTCCTGCCGTGCCAAGATTCCAGTGTAGGCAAAGAATGTAGGTTGTCACTGACTACAAAAAATCGTGAAGAAATTAAATTTTTTCCATTACTTGAACCAGTCTTACTGTGCCAGCTAGACTGTTTTGCTGGCTAGCTTTTATATGTCATTGTCTGGAAAAGGGAATTCTAAAATTAGAGTGTTCCCCTTGGCCTTCGAACCAAGGCAATAAATCTGCCAATGGCATGTATCTATAAAGACCAGGGACCACAGGATCATTTTCTAAGCATTCCCCTGAGCTGCAGACATGCAGCCAGCCATTCTGCTTCACTGACAGACAAGAATCACCACACGGAGACGATACTTTATAAAACGACTTATGTTATGTTTGTGAGCAGTCTGCCTGTTTGCATGTGTGCCATGTGTGTGCACACTGGCCAGAAGACGGTGTCAGAGCCCCTTGAACTGGAATTACAGACTTGTGAGCTAGCTGATATGATCTGGGCACTGTGACCTGGAGAAACAGTGAGAGCATTGACCCAGAGAACCTCTCCGGCCTGACAATGCCATTTTAATTACTATGAGTAATGTTTTAAAATAAAAAATTAGTAATGTAACATTTTTAGTTGGTCATAGTATTGACTTATAAAAAATATTTTCTTATCCTTCTTCTAAGGTCAAATATCCTTAAATAAGTAAAATACAATTACATTCATATACATTCTCAATGCATTTTTTCTACTGCCATGTTTTAAGACCAAACGATCCATTTTCACTAGGTCATAGCTCATGTCCTCTGAGTATCTCTCACAGACTGTCTCTGAAACCACACACTGACACGCCCATGGTCCCTGCCTTCCCACTCACAATCCTGCTGCACACAGAAGCTTCATCCCCTGTCTCCTAGGCTTCCCTGTATTAGATCACTGCCAGCATCACTTCCGTGCTAATGTCTGTCATCTCCACAGCACCATGGGGCCCTCTGACATTTCCCTCAGTGGCTTTTTACTGCCCAGATGAATGTGTATCACAGGATATCGTGTACGTGCTATTTTCAGGAAAAAACAGTTGAATACAAAACACAACCTAATCCAAAGCTATTCACTCATGTGGAACACATGTCCTCCGTCTATGAGGTCATGATGTCCCCCATCTATGAGTTTATGCCTTCTATCTGTGTGTTTGCATGAATCTCAGTTCAAGGGAAACATCTTCTATAGTCATAATGTCTCCTGGGTCAAATTTTCTCTTATCTTTAAGGAGCATATGTGATCACTGTTATTTAATCTGTGGTGATTCATGTAAAGAATGCAACACTTCTGTACACTCAGAAACTATTTAAAATTTTGACTTAAAAAAGTCAAAACAAGTAACTTAGCACAATATATTTAAAAACAGACCAAATTAACAAGTGACTGCTTTTAATCACAGGATTATAGATTAAACGTGAAACGTTTTCAAAGAAAACTCAATAAACATCATATCCTATATCCAAAACACCTCAACGAACTGCAGTGGGAAGACGTCATTCTCACTTATAATGTGGAAATTTGAGCATCCACACTGCCTAGATACACAGACAGCTCCTGGGAAATGGTTTCCAGGCTCTAACCTGTGCATGAGCTTTCAGGATACTCCCTAGCAAGAACAGGGGCTGTGAGCCGTCCTGTCTCTAGCTGCATTGTTCATACCTCCAGAATTCAGGTAGCGTTTCCCAATGTGCACACCAGGATACTTGTCTGCCAGCCGCTTATCTGGCCACAACAGCGCATCCGCTGCAAAGACGATTTTATGATTTGTCTTTTGGAACTTTTTAAGAAGTTCTTCAGGCCCACCAGCAAATATAACATCAAAACTGTTTTTAAAAGAAACAAACAAGTCTTAAAATGCATGTTTCCGAATTTAAGCACAAAAACTAAGAAAAAAATCCCTAAAACATGAGAATTTAGAATCCATACAGGATTAAAACACATTTAGAGAACACAGCAGGCAACCTCTTCCCAACTCACATCACACGAACCAGGTTTGTTTTGGTTTTATTCTACATTGACACATGAAGTGAAAATATGAGACATTTTCATTATAATATATAGCAACTTATCTCCAAAATAAAACGTGTAAGTTAGTGTGCAAATGTTACAGCTAATTTAAATTAATAACACCGGCATAAATACTTAATAAAGCCTCCATCTTAACAGTCAAATATTTCAGTGACATTCACAGACAGGAAGTTTAAGGGACCAATTCATTAATACCCCTGAAAGTGGTTTTGACTTGTACGTCTCAAACTGCTATCAGTATACACTTAATACTTGATATACTCTATAATACGGAGTCTTAATCACATTCATAATCTTATTCAGATCCATAAATTCAAAATGATGTAAAATTAACAAAATTAACAATAGAATTTAAGGTCTCAGGTTTATTGATACCACCCAGCCTCAGATTTTATTTTCAGATCTAACTCATGGGATCATGACTTAACAGAAAATTAACTGTAATAACCTCTATTAGGAATACAACCCCTCTGCAGAAGTCCCTGTTTATTGCAACTTTAAATCTCCCAGTGTGGCAAGGATATGGAAGAAAGAGGAACATTCCTCCATTGTTGGTGGGATTGCAGACTGGTACAACCATTCTGGAAATCAGTCTGGAGGTTCCTCAGGAAATTGGACATTGTACTACCTGAGGACCCAGCTATGCCTCTCTTAGGCATATACCCAAAAGATGCTCCAACATATAACAAAGACACATGCTCCACTATGTTCATAGCAGCCTTATTTACAATAGCCAGAAGCTGGAAAGAACCCAGATGCCCTTCAACAGAGGAATGGATACAGAAAATGTGGTACATCTACACAAGAGAATACTACTCTGCTATCAAAAACAATGACTTTAAGAAATTCATAGGCAAATGAATGGAATTGGAAAATATCATCCTGAGTGAGGTAACCCAATCACAGAAAAACACACATGGTATGCACTCATTGGTAAGTGGCTATTAGCCCAAATGCTCGAATTAACCCAGATCCACAGAACACATGAAACTCAAGAAGGATGACCAAAATGAGAATGCTTCACTCCCTCTTTAAAAGGGGAACAAGAATACCCTTAGGAGGGGATAGGAAGGCCAAGTTTAGAACAGAGGCTGAAGGAACACCCATTCAGAGCCTGCCCCATATGTGGCCCATACATATACAGCTACCCAATTAGACAAGATGGATGAAGCAAAGAAGTGCACGTTGACAGGAACCAGATGTAGATCTCTCCTGAGAGACACAGCCAGAATACAGCAAATACATAGGCGAATGCCAGCAGCAAACCACTGAACTGAGAATAGGACCCCCGTTGAAGGAATCAGAGAAAGAACTGGAAGAGCTTGAAGGGGCTCAAGACCCCATATGAACAACAATGCCAAGCAACCAGAGCTTCCAGGGACTAAGCCACTACCTAAAGACTATACATGGACTGACCCTGGACTTTGACCTCATAGGTAGCAATGAATATCCTAGTAAGAGCACCAGTGGAAGGGGAAGCCCTGGGTCCTGCCAAGACTGAACCCCCAGTGAACGTGATTGTTGGGGGGAGGGCGGTAATGGGGGGAGGATGGGGAGGGGAAGCCCATGTAGAAGGGGAGAGGGAGGGGTTAGGGGGATGTTGGCCTGGAAACTGGGAAGGGGAATAACATTTGAAATGTAAATAAGAAATACCCAATTTAAGAAAGACGGAAAAAATAAATAAAAAAAAATGTCTTGTAAGAAAAAAAATCTCCCAGTGTTTCTTTTTACAGCAGAGCAGCTGAAAGCCAGTGTTTGTAGGACTCTAAGCTGATGCTTGTGGTAGGTGGCAAATATGAAAGGGAAGCTCTTGAGTTCCGCAAAGGATTCCCTAGTGGCTAACACTGCAGACGGACTGTGAGTCACGTGTCTTGGAAACCCAGGGCTGCTCCATCTGTGCTCTGTAGCTTTGTCTATGAGGGGCTGGGTACGCACATGTAAGGTTCAGTAACATATAGTTTACTGTGTTAGATCATTGCTAGCAAAAATACCGGAAGCTTGTGTTTTCCATTAGGCTCTTGGTGAAGATAACACCTGCCCCTCTTCTACATTCGAGCTTTAACAGCAGCATTGCTCCTGTGTAAGCTGAGCACACGGCCATTCTGCTGAGAAAGAACCATGAAGGAAGAAAGACGCCATGCCACAGGACCAACTCTGCCAGCACCGCCAAGCCACATTCTTTAAAAAGGAAACTGTCTGCGTCTCTTTGCTCTTCCTTTGCATAAGGGATAAGTGCTTACATCTTTACAAAATAAAATATAAAAAATTGTATAACTAAGTTCTGTATTTATGAATTTATTTTGAGATGAGAGTCTCACTACATAGCCCACACTGCCATTAAACCCGGGGCTGGAATTCCTCATGCAATCCACCACTCAGGGCACACTCCCCCCGACATTTTTGAAGTAATATTTAAAACTGCTGTTCAAATAAGTTAGTTTCTTTTCACTTGAAGCTGTTCTAGAAAAATTAATCAGTTACTTATATTTCTATTCTGAAATACTGCACTTCAAAATTAAATTTCTGTTTATGAATATCCAGAGAGGCAGACTGTCAGAGAAAGATTGCAGACACAGAGACACATACTAGAATATGGTTTTTTTCTTTCTAGAATCGGTAAGGAAGGTGCTCTTGGCGCTAACCGCAGGATCGCGAACTACCCCAGTGTGCAGCGTGCTCGCCGCAGTCTGACTCCAGCTTTGCTGCTGCCTTCGCAGTTCACTCACCAGTTCCTGGACCTACTTAATTTCTCATTTATAAAAGAGCGGGAAGTGGGCGTAAACAGGAACTGCTGATTGACAGTTGCTAACACACTGTTACGTACTGCACTCGAGAGCTGCTGGCTACGAACTCAAGGAGGGGCTGCCTAGAAAGCAGGACATGGGAAAAGGCAGTGCTCATATACGTGTGTGTGTGTGTGTGTGTGTGTGTGTGTTTGCGTGCGCACGTGTATGTGTATATATGTGTGTGTAGTGTGTTTTAAATAAATTCTAAAGATGTCAATTTTTATATCTCAGTAATGTACTCTGAAATCTCAAAACTAACTTTTTGATGTTTTTAAAATTAAAAAAAGAAAGCTAATCTGATTTACAAAACAAAATAAATACACTTTTCTGTATAACTGAATTCATCAATTCTGTTTATAACTATAGCTGCTTTATTCCAAAGAACTAGACACTAATTTTGTTTGTCTGTGCCCATGATGAGAGAGAGAGAGAGAGAGAGAGAGAGAGAGAGAGAGAGAGAGATAGAGAGGGAGGAGTGGGGGGATTAATAAATACCAAAGATGAGGCCAAAAGCTCAAACTCCTCAGTCAAGCAGACAGTGAGCTTTAGGAGACCAAACAACTTTCTGAAAACAGTTAAAAATAGTTTGGTGAGTAAAAGAACCTTAATTTATAGTCGATAGATGGATAGATGGACAGACAGATGAACAGAAGGACACACAGACAGATATATAGACAGACAGACAGTTTATAGAAAATTTGTGAGTAGTACCACGTACTCAAATGTTACGAATGAGGGTGAGATGGGTGGGTGTGAAACCCCATGTACAGCCTTGGCCTCAGTTGAACAAAGCCTGGATTGAATTCCCAGTTTAGCCAAAAAAAGTTACAGATGCCATTTGAAGGTTTTTATCTTTAGAACTCTAGTGAAGAACAAAGATAAAACTGTATTTTAGACTATTAATAAAGTCAGTAGCTTATAAAAGAAGATATGATTTTTAATTTGCTAATTTAGGATTTTATAATCATTACTTTTTAAATGCAATTCTCTTAATGTAGATGAGAAGAAAATTACTTTCACATAATTCAAGTAGGAATACTGACTGAAAAGAATATTGACTTTGACTTAAAAATGTAAAGTATTTCCTCTCCTGAGAAAGGGTCTCACGTAACCCAGGCAAGCCAGAGAGGGGCATGGTCCAGGCTGGCCCTGACATTCTGCCCTCACCTCCCGAGTGCTGGCGCTACAGGCAGGCGCCACTGCACTCAGCTAAAAAAGGTAAAGTTGCTGACATTTTTTCCTATTTCCTTCCAGCAGGTGTCATTTCTGTTTGCGTTCCTTGGGTGGGGGTTTCTTTCTGCCTATTTAAAACTTCTCAAAGGGAAGAAAGTTTTTCTACTTAAAATTATTTGAGCCACAAAAATGTACAATAAAAATATTTTTTTCAAAATATGAATGCACAGAGGTCATAAAAATAATTCTCACAGGAACTCAGTCCATTTAAAGACAAGGAATAAAATAAAACTTTTCCACATTTAAGCATGGTAAATACTCCCCAGTCCTGCAAAACCCATGAGTGAACACAGACATGTCACAGCTCTATCTCCAGCAGGTCATTGGGACTTTTATGAGTACTGGTCCTTCTGTGTTATGCTTGTGGTAACTTCTACCACAGTGACCCAGACTGGATGAAAATTCATCATTTATCCTGGACTCGTCGGTTTCCATGGCAACTGCCATTGAAATGCTTTTGCAGATTCTTACTGATTACACCTTACTTCTACTACTATTCTACTATTCTATTCTAGTTCCTCCGAGAAGACAATGATCTGTATCGATTTACGTTCCCTCCAAAGTCCATATGCACCTTCCCAGCGATCTGTCACCCCTGCCACACACACTCCTGGCTCGGGGAGTCTGAGACTCTCCTGAAGGTACCACGCCCCAGAGTCCACCAGTAGTTTCTAGCTGTGGCCTAAAATAAGTCAGCAAATATTTACACTGGCCTTCAGTAGACAGTTTGGACTCTAAGGCCACACAGTTTCTGTCAAACAACTTAATTCTGCCAGGCTGGTACAAAAGCAGTAACATATAAGACATAGGAGGTATAGAGTTCTCAGTTACAGAACAATGCTTGGTCCCACAAGACCCATTTATGGATACCTGCCCTGTAGAATAAAATCTAAATAGACCAGCTCACAACAATAACCTTGATTCACTATCCTATTCAGAAGCTAATATGAATTCTTTCATGTGTGGTCAAGTGTGTCTTCATAATGAGCATCTGTCTACATAACATGGATTTCCCAACTGGGCCCAAGCAACTTCCTCTCAAGGCTTACGTGCAGTCTCAACTCCTCTGACACCAACATGGCAGGAAAAGAGCATTTCCTTCCACTTAGCTCTCACTATCCTTTAATTCTTTGTACCCACCCAGATATCCGTTGTATTTTTGCACCTAATCAAAAGCCCCTCTTATTCCAGGCTGCATCTTCTCCCTTATAAGCTGGATTCACATCTTTAGCATTTATCTAGGCCCTTAGCTGAGGATTTTGAAGACATTAAGTATATATTTGTCAAACAAATGAAATGAATCAACCAATAAATGAATTAAATTATATCTGTATAAGAGGAAAAAGCTAATAGGTTGCCAAGGAAAAAAGCCACAGAAGTTTCCCCAAACCTTGTTACTTTGCCCTAATCCAAAACTTTACTGATCATTACATGCATAGAATTAAACAAAAATTATAATCCTCTGAACCATAAGGTTCAGGTTAAAAATAAAGTCTAATGAAACTGAACCACGCAATACCTGAAAACTATGTATCTTGAGTCTCCCTCAAATTTTGGTATTTCCAGAGATTAAAACCATGATGCAACAGTATAGAACCTTTAATACCTGCAACCTACACTGACGACACAGACACACAGATATACAGGGACACATAGATAACACACATGCACAACATGTACACACACACTCACACGCATGCATGCATGCACGCGCGCACACACACACACCATTTTAACTAGTTGAAAATGCTCACTCAAGTGAATTTTCAAAATAAAGTATAAATCGTTATGGAAAATGATCAAATTAATATTAGCTATTTGTGATAGAGAAAAGGGGAGCTGGTGGGCTAAAGTAGGTTCTATCCTAAGGGCCAAACATTCCTTGATGAGTATGTCCCCAGATGAAGTTACACATGCAGGGTATGAAATTATTCCTGATGCTAAACAGGGTCAGAAACGATGAAGATCTTTCTATCTGGAAGGTCACTGCCTCCAGACGGTTTTCAGAGGAGCCCAAGTGCAGGAGCCACAATGCACAGAGGACAGCCAGAGGGAGAATGTGGCAAATCTCAAAGATGTATGCTCCTCAGCCCAGCTAACTGCCAGACCAGGATCTCCCCGTTTCTCAGTCAGTCCCTTAAACTAAAATGATACAAAGAATTAGATGAGAATCACTGTCTCCTTTTAAAATGATAGGGCTTATTATCTCTGAATGATAAGAACTTGCAAAGCTGGCAAATAATCTGTAAAAATGAATATTCATTCACTCCATAAAAAAGTAGTAAGTAATTTTTCAGATCCTTTATGTCAGCTATGACACATATAAAAGAGAAAAATATTCAGAATGTCTGACCCAGTCAGCTGTCAGTACCCACAACTAGTATCTTATTTTGAACAGAGATAGCTAATACTTGTTCACTAAAGAACAAATTTCAAGTAGACAATTTGGCTTGGGAATACACATGCAAGGATGTGTGCACGTGTGTGTGTGTGTGTGTGTGTGTGTGTGTGAGAGAGAGAGAGAGAGAGAGAGAGAGAGAGAGAGAGAGAGAGAGGAGAGACAGACATAGACACAGAGACACAGACACAGACAGACACAGACAGACAGACCGACAGACCAGTCACTGCTATTATATCTATATGTGAAGTGCTGTCCATCACTAATGATAAGATCCTTTGTGTCTGCACATGTAAGCTGTCACTATTGCCAGGGAGGGGGTTTTACCAAATAAACCAGCTTTTCTTAATAAAAGTACAGGTTTGCTTTTAAAACTTTATTCTCAAAAAAATCTACCTGGTCCAGGAACATGGCGGATCCTGACAATGCCTAGAGCCATCGGACCCTTTTCAAACACTGGATTTTCTGCCAAGCTGAGTCTTAAATACAACCCAAATGAATCAGACCGACTCGTCTCAGGTATGTGTGTCTTATGCCCTCTTCTGTCTGTCAGAAATAGCTGGGCTCCTCACACGCCAACTCGCCAGGATAAAGCACATAAGGGAGAAAGGAGGCTGGGAAGGGAAGGTCAGAGAAAAACAGGGTCCCCATACTCAAAGGCTCAGAAACCTAGAGACCATCACTAGGTTCTTCACTGGTGTGTGATCACAGACTATCTCCCTCATAATCAAAATCCAAAGTTGCTTGTGCCAGGTTCAAACTCAGGCATGTGAATATGAGAAATCCATACTGAGCATTTAATCTAGATGTTATATGATATTTATTATATACGATATGGATATATTAGACAATGTAAAAAACTTCACAGTGCATAAGTTGTCCCATACCTGCCATCTCAGACTTGCAAGGAAAGTGCATGCATGAAAATCAAGCTTCTGTCTGGGGACCTCAGCAACTGGAAGTGTGACAGTATGAAGGACTGACGGGGCCTAGGCATCACTGCTTCTGTTTGTATGTCAGAGTTCAGGCCATCCTCACATATACTTTTGCCTAAGAATCATCTCTAGTTTCATTTGCAAATGATGTGGTTTTGCATTTGGGCATTGAAAACAAGAAGGATTTAAAATGACTTTATTACACCAATGAGAGAAATTCCAAACAGGATTTAAAATGAAAGATCAATAACAACATTATAAAAATGAAAAAGACACAAAGCAGTCTATGGTACAATGTGGTGTTTTTAAAATACATATGTTTTAAAAAGATGTTAAGTACTTCAGGAAAATAAGGCAGTATGTAAAATGGTACCCGTGGGCCAGGGAGATGGCTCTATGGAAGAATATGTGCTTTGGATACGAATCCCTTTGTATTTCAGCCAAGCTCAAAAGCAAATAAATGGCAAAAATGTATGCACCAAAAGACTCTTTGTTCTTGACAGCACAGGGTCTCGTCTGTCTGCCTTGCACTTGCAACTTTCTAGGTCATTTGGACGCCTGAGCAGAGCTCATTTTGCCGTCTCCCTCAACTGCACACTCAAGCATGATCTCCACTGTGCCTTTAACCCAAGATTAAAGTGAATGTCACAAGAATGTTACATGGTTCCATATTTTCTTATTAGTTCTTATTATAACTCATCATCTTTAATATTACAAGACTGGTGCAGATTGTGACTTCTTTCATGCGTAGTAAATTTATTTTACATAGAAGAAAAACTGCCGCCAACGGGAAAATTCAGTATAAAATCATCTTGCTTTTAAGTTAGGGCTCAGAAGCACCAGCTGCTCACTGGAAAAACTTCTGTTATACCTGAGGAAAATAAACTTTCTATAATGAGTCACTGTCAGTAAAATATTTCAACATTTAAACTTCAATTATCCAATTCTATCTTTAAAGGTAACATAATACAGGCTGAAAAACACACAGGCTTAGTTCTCTTACCATTCAGTAAACAAGATGACCAGATCGTCCTGACCGGCGTAGTGCTCCATGGCTTCTTTCATTAATCTCACCTTCTGGCCCCCTCCGATACTGTTCATCCCATCACCGCCTCTCCACTCTTGCCCTTGACCAAGAACCTAGAAATGAAACCAAGAATTATCCTGAGGAAAACGCCAATGGCGATATCAGCATTAAAATGTCAGCAGAGACTCGTGCTGCACTCCTTTAACCGACTGCTTATTTATAATTAAAGCGCAATGTCAGGATGGAAGGGAAATTAATGCACGGGAGGGTCTAATTCCTCAGTGCTATCCACCACTAAGATACCACTCCAAACAACACCTCAAGTTGATTCTAACCTATAGAAGTGGACTCAGAAAGTAGTTCTCATCTTATTCTTGTTTTCCAGATTTAAATGAAAATGAAGAGACCCTTGTGGTTTACCTGTCTAATGTGATAGGAACTCTGTAAGGAAATTCCTATGATCAGAGGCTCCTAGACTGGCCTGTCAAACAAGGACACAGAGAAAGCCTTCAGTATAAAGAACCCTGATTTCTTTGGCAAATCTTATTTGTATCAGCCTCAAAAGTTTAATAAGAATTACCCAATGCAAGGGATGCTGAAGTGCAGCTAGCCTGGGCTACGTAGGCTCCTTCCAGCATCTGCCTGAGCCTTAGCCACTTCACCATGAGCTCTAAGTGGTGAGTGACACCCTGGCTTTGAGATGGAGAGATATAATCAACATGTGCCCCACCTCCCACATACAAGTAGATCTGGAGAACGAAAGGGGAATGGAATTTAAACAAACTCAGTGAACCCAACCTCAGATGTTTGACTGCCTACAGGGATGTCCCGGGTAAAGACATCCAAATGGACTGAAGTTAGCATGGAACTGGATTCAAGCCGGAGGGGATGCTGATTGATCAGTGCTCCAGCTGAGCTTCTCACAGGACGCTCTGGAGTTTCCAATACTGCACCACTGAGCCGACCACATCTGGAGCCTATCCCAGCCCAGCAGAGGGAGGAGTCAGGCTTTGCTGCACATGGTCAAAAATGGTGAAAGAAGACTCCTGGGTCCACTCTGTGACTCACTGACCTGATGTGTGTGGGAGAATTTCCCGGTCCAGCTCCTTTCAAGTAATGAAGAGTTCCCTGGTACAAAGTGTATGCTTTAGAAACTTCTGGACTACGTGACAGGAGGATGAAGAGAGGACCCAAATCTCTACTATTCAAAGGGAACTGGACTCTAAGATATGATAGGTCAGAGCTATGTACTCTCAGGCAAGCAGGCAAGTTTCCCTCAAAAATAAATAAATTTTGCTCATAAGCATGTATATGTCATTGGTAATGCAATTGATCAACGGCATACCACATATGATTTTCCTAATACGTGCACATGAGATACTTTCTATTCTCTCCTCACATCGAGCCCCACATATCGACCCACCAAGTCCCAGGCATATCCTTTGTTTGTCTGTGTGTATACACCGGTTTCCATCAAGGCATGCCAACGATAGCGCTCCTCTTCTTTCTCACTCTTCCTCTTTAAACACACAGATGCTATCACTAAATCTCTTTCCGGCACAGCTCAGCAACATTAACGCTCTGCATGAAAATCCACACCTTGTCATCTAGAGGCCAAGTAATGGATGACACTATTCTCTACATTACATGCTAAAACAGGTCAGTTTCTCCCAAGCTAGGAGCAACATTTTCCTTTTTTTTGTTTTTCATTTTCTTCAGTCTCTCAGATACTTCCTCATGCTCCTCTTTCTAAAAACAATATGGCTGGCATACTCTTTATATCAAAAGATAAATAACCAGATCCAATAGGCACATGTCACAAAAGCCAGTGTAACACTCTATCAGGGGCTCCAAGTCACCTCTGATCATATCTGTGAACCATATCCTGGGGACAAAACATCTAAAACACTTGGCAATGTTCCAACAAATGAACCCAAACCAAACCAAACAGGAAAAGCAACTGTCAACAGCGTACCCGACAGCCTCCTTCCCACCGTGTTTTCAACCACCTATAAAGAAACACCATGGCAGACAGTCCTTAGTCAGGGAAAACATTTACTGTCAAATCCTGATTGCACTGTATGTATGCATGACCCTCCAAAGGAAGTCAGGAAAGTTACATATATATGTATTTCTGTTGCTTATAGAACATGTTTAAATAAACCACTAGATAATGTATTTTAGGCACATACATATTCTAAGAAGTCCAAAGACAGAAAGACGTATCATACCTTCACAGTATAATTGAAATACTTGGCTGAATTCATAAATCTGTGGAATCCATCGTTTTCTTTGGTTGCTACAGTTATGACTAATAACTTATCTGAAAAGATAAAGAAAGAAGGTTTAGCAAAACATTAAATGCTGTTTCTCCATAACATTATGGTGATTAAACACTTCCTTATCACACAGGAATTCTCTTGATTAGTTAAATGAAGAGTTACTGAAAAACAGGCATGGAAAATGGGCCGTATTACACGGCAATGATCAACCCATGTAGCAAGAAACTATTTTACTGGTATTCAAATAAATATAGGAGATGGGCTTTCACAAAAGGCCTATTTTATCTCCAGTTAAGACTTTTGTACACATCACTCCATCAGCCAGCCGCACTGTCACCTACACGCCATCCCAGTTGAGGCATGCTATCATGTGATTTCCTCAGCAAGCTCTATTCACTCCACACTGACACTCACAAAGGAGGACCTCATCGAAAGACTAATCTTAGCCTCTAAAATAAGCTGAACAAACTGAAAACAGACTACTTACAAAGTCTTATTTTTCCTCCTACGTCTGATACTAAGGTCTTAAAAGACATCACGTTTATATCCTTTCTTTATTCTTAGTTTTGTAAACAGTAATTGGATCAAAAGTCAGAGATGCTAGCAACACCATCAGCAAGTAGGTAGCCTTTAGTTGCCTTTTACAATGGCTCCCGAATTCACTATAGGTTCTGTTCTTAACAGAGACGGGTGGAGTAAAAATCTGTTTACAAATACTCATAAAAGCCGCTGTAGACAGATGGGATAATATTTATCAGGCAAAAGCATGCTGGAAAACTCGTAAAAGTTGCATCCTCCCCAGCAAGCACTAAGGAGCAGGGCATTCCTCAGGGAGTCAGACAGCTGAGCTAATATCTCAACATTGCAAACACCAAGTTATCCCACTTAATTCTCCATGGCCTAGTGATACAAGAAGACCGAGAAGGTTCTGCATGACCGCTAAATCATAAATAATCCGTAGTCATAGGATTAATGGATCATAGGAATCAGTTAACAAACTAGGGTAATTCTTCATATCAAATTCTGAAAATATTTTACTATAGAATGTAAGCATAATTAATTTGCGTAAGCTAAACATTCATTATTCAAAACAAAAGGAAAAACATTTCCATGAAGATAAATAATGCATTTTTAGATTTCTGTTACAAATGAAGTATTACCTTACAAAATTTTTGGTTGAGTAAATGTTCCAAATAAAATATAGCCAGTAATTAATTGACGTTATGAAGATCTGAATATGGTTGTTTGAATAAACATGGCCACCACAGAATCATATATTTAAATGCTTAGTCATCAGGGCAAGGAGGGTTAAGGAAGGATCAGGAGTTGTAGCCTCCTGGAGATGTCACTGGGATGGGCTTTGAAGTTTCAAAAGCCCACTTCAAGCCCAGTGTGTGTGTGTGTGTGTGTGTGTGTGTGTGTGTGTGTCTCTCTCTCTCTCTCTCTCTCTCTCTCTCTCTCTCTCTCTCTCTCTCTCTCTCTCTCTGGCTCTGCCTGTCTCTCACCAACCCCCTCCAGCCCTCTTTGCCTGCTGCCTGAAGATCAGGTTGTAAAGCTCTCAACTGTCCCAGCACTGTGCCTTTCTGCTCACACCGTGATGTCTATAGACTAAGCTCTAAGTAAGTCCCTCATTAGATGCTTTATTTTGTCAGGAGTCCCCTTGTTCATGTTTCTTCATAGAACACAGACTAAGACACTGAGGAAAGCTATCTTAAAGATATCTTTAAATTGTTAATTTTAGAGAAGAAAACTTTCCAGGGCTGAAGAAATGGGCAAGGCTGACCATGTGAGCTGGTTTTCCAGAACATGGAACATTGTCAGCACAAGGGTCTGTACTCCCATCATGCCCCACTGCAGAGACACAAGGCAAAGACAGGAGAGTCTGTAGAAAGAAGCCCTAGCCAGCAAGTTATGTGCAGTAGTGGTGGCATCAGTCTCTGGCTTAAAGATTTATTTTGTTAAGAACATGCTGCTCTTAACAATCTAGAGCAAGAATAATTACAAATTCACGAGAACAATTAAAACTTATGATCAAATTCTCTCCAACCAGACTATATCCAAAGACTTGAGATGTCCTTAAACATTAACTAAACCGTGAGGTTATCCATGGTATGCAGTATTCCATGGATTACTAAACTTTTAAAATTCATTTTCAATTGATACAAAGTAACATAAAATTGTACATATAATAGAGTACAAGGAATTTTTTTCATGTACATACATATTGTACGTATCAACATCTTGACTGAGTGGATTCATGGACAAAGGATGGCATGCACATGTGTACAAAAAATATTCATTTTCAAGAAAATACATAGCACTACTTGGCATTCACAGATGAGGAGAGTAAGAGTTAAATAGGATAAGTGATTTAACTAATATTACCGAACAAGCTATGTGCAGAACAAGGAGATCATGAGAGCTAATCTGTAAAGCTCATTTGTTTCCAGTATTTAAGGTTGCCTCATTTGGCAAAGGTCACTGGGCCAAAAAACCCTTTAGAGTGGTATATACGGTGTAGCAGAGGACTGCCTTGTCTGGTCTCAGTGGTAAAAGATGAGCCTAGTCTTGTAGAGACTAGATGACCAGGGAGGGAGGATGCCCTGTGGAGGAGGAACTCTCTCAGAAGCAAAGTGAAGGAGGATGGGGGAAAGAATCCGTGGGGGGGGCATTTGGGATGTAAATAAATAAATAAATAAATAAATAAATAAATAAATAAATAAATGGTATGTGTACAGAAAAGGAATGGTAAGCCAGAGCTTCCCTCTTCAGAAAGGTCTGATTGGAAGACAAAGTAACTTTCACAGAGCTATGGGTGCTTAAAGACATTTTCAAAGTATGTAAGTTGATTATTTATATTGCAAATAAAAACAAAATTAGTATATTTTATAGTAAAAGTGATTATTAGGTAAAGATTGAAATGATGTAATTTTAATATATTGTTGGCCACAAACTTTATGTCAATGATAACAATGACAGATCACAGAAATTAAAATGAGAACAGTTGGCCTTAACACAACGCCTAGTTTAGGGAAGTTCATGCTCTTGTTGTAACAATAGTTACAGACGTGAGCCACACAACCTATGTAATCTGTACAAAACGCACTCCATTGTAAGAACCCACACTCCCACCCAACACTCCCTCCCTCACCACTGCCACAGACCCACACCTGTGCCGAGTCCTGCAGTTACTCAGACCTGACTGTTCAAAGATCCCGAGCTCGTGTGGTAAGTGAAAGGAAGAACAATGAAGGGGATCCGCTCCCCCACATTCATAGCAATCCCTTCCCAGAAACATGGAAAGAAAAACTGCACAACCCTGGACAGCAGCCAAATACTCCACACAGAGATCCAAGAGTTCCTTCTGGAGTTTAGAATGTGGAAACGAAGTTCACACTCCAAAGAATGAGCATGGACGACTCCCAACGCAAGCAAGGAAACTCTGAGATAAACTTCTGAAATAAAACTTCAACAAAAACGAAAAAAAAAAAGCAGGGAAAAGCATTCACTATGATTATCTCCTACATGGTATTTAATAATAAATATAAATTCTACATTAAAAAAAAAAACTCGCAAGGTTGAACACAGGCTCAGAAACAGCCAGTGCATGCCAAGCAAGCCAAGAAAACAGCCCTCTTTACCAGGCAAGTGACATGTGCCAGCTCCTTCCCACGTGTGAAGTTACAAGACATTGGTGAGCTATGTCAGGAAGTAGTAACCGTGTGAGGTTTGACCGGGTGGCGAGAGATACGGAAGCCATGCCGTGTACTAATAGTTGAGGGACTGAGATGTTTTTCTACTCTGATAAAAAGGAAAAAATAAGAAAGGAATCAACCACCTTTTGCACTAACTCATTTCAAGAGGGAAAACCAAAAATCTAGGTTTCTCTGCACAACTTTAGAAAGCTGGTTGAGAGAGAAGGACAAATTAATTGAGGACATTGTGTCAACAACAAGAGTAAGATGTATCCAAAATAAATGAACTATGTGAGAAAATTGATGTGCATTCTATCCCTTAGATCCAACAAATACAGTGTAACTTTCCAAAATTCATAACAGCATATTTGATATCTCCACGTCACAAAATGTGAACACTAGATATAATTCCAATGTCAAAGACACAAAGAGCTGCCAACCACCCGCCCAAAAGAAAGAGTGTACATTAATGAACTGCAGGGCTTCAGAGACATGAAATGTCACAAAAATAGAAAAACGTGCGAGTGAGAAGAACATCCTCGGAGCTGAGTGCTGTGACACATCTGCTGGCCAAATGCTTTATCAGAGACGGGGACCGGCCTTTCGCCAATCCGCAAGCAGATTACGTAGCCTGTTGAAACACATTTGAACTGTTACTGTC
Source organism: Rattus rattus (assembly GCF_011064425.1). Taxonomy (NCBI): domain Eukaryota; kingdom Metazoa; phylum Chordata; class Mammalia; order Rodentia; family Muridae; genus Rattus; species Rattus rattus. Next base: position 84,249,698 of record NC_046161.1, on the reverse strand, counting down.
TGTTCCATATTTTACACAGGCAGTAAAATATCTCCTCTGCTCATACACAGGGGGCACCATTTAGGGACCAGGACAATAAACCACAGATGAAGGTAACACCCATTCCCACGAGCTGCCACTGGCAGCTGTGCTGGGATTGAGAGACCATGCTCTAAGAGAAGGGTCTAATTAAAAGAAGATTCAGAAACATATGCTGTTGAAATTTAGTGAAAACAAAGTCCTAAACTTTACTTATCATCTTCAGTTACAAGGAAATAGTTGTTTCTTCTATCCTGCATTTCTAAGAGAACAGTACAGAATTATTTTCAAGGACTGGGGCTGCCGGGCTTGCAATGCTGTTTCTTGGTTCTCAGAGTGCTTGTTTAACATGCTCGAGGCCTGACTTGATTTACAGCATAATGTAAGAAATAGATGCTTTGGGCTGGAGAGATGGCTCAGTGGTTAAGAGAACTGACTGCTCATCTAGAGGTCCTGAGTTTGATTCCCATCAACCACATGGTGGCTCCCAACCATCTGAAATGTGATCTTGGGACACTCTTCTGGCATACAGGCATATATTCAGTCAAGTGCATTAGATTAAGCAGCAGCAGCTCAGTCTCATTCTGTCTTTAAGGCTTTACAGCATTTACTCCAGAAGCTTTAGAACGCCCTCCTGCTACTTCAGTTCACATTATACAGAGGTTGCCATGTAAAGGATTACTAAAAACATGGATGAGCATATTACATGATAATTTGAGGCTATAAAGGTAACTCCCAAATGACTCGCAATGCCACCTTTATAGACCGGGCATCTATGGAATAACTACAGTCATTACAAAACTTCCGTGCTCTAACTACCAACTGTCACACTCTCATCTTGCTGAACAAGCTAACAGTTTTAGCGGTGTTTCAGGGCTGGAGCAATGGTTCGGTGGTTGAGAGCACTGGCTGCTCTTCCAGAGAACTCAGGTTGGTTCCCAGCACCCACACAGTGGGGCTCATAACCTGTTGTAACTCCAGTTTCAGCAGATCTGACACCCTCTTCTACCCTCCGTGGTATCGGGTTCACAACTGGTGCACAGACATTCAGGCAAAACACGTATGCACATAATTTTAAAAACTGTTATAGGATTGAATAATGAAATTAAAATATATTTTCAGACATCTGAGAGGTTCCTGCTCAAGACATTAAAAAAAAAGTGGTTCTTCTGCTTGCTTCTAAAAAAAAATATCTCAATGCCACACAAGTGAGTATTCCATATATTATTATACATGAGCACACTTTACATGCTAAGCCATATTTTCCTTTTATAGGTTTTACATGTATTTGAGCTGTTTCCAAATGGAACAACAGTATAGTTTGGTTTATATAAACCACTACCTATTTAACCATTATACCGTGGACTTAGTCAAGCTATTTTAAAACACAGCTATCCTTTAGAGCATTTAAAAAGATACAGTTGTTCTTGATGTACATACAGTTGTAGAGGTACACTATATATAATAAATTCCAAGTTCAATTCTATTATGATTTGAATCTGCAATGTCCCCCAAAGGCACATAGCATCTGGTCTCTAACTGTTGGCCTTAATGGCCTGAAGTCCTCTGTCAGCATGGCTAGCATAATTCAGTCCTCTCTTGAGTTGCATGTATCAGGAATGCTGTTACAGCAACCAGAAAATTAATGGGTTCAGAAGAGAGAGATCCAGGGTTCTCACGTATGATAAACCTAACCATTTTGTTCACAGCCCTTAGGAACTGCTTTGTGGAAGACATTGTAGCAAACACAGAAAAACCCTAGCGCGCCATAAGCAAGGGATGCTGACAGAACACGGGCCGTAAAGACTGTTGCTGAGGTTGCAGGCGGCAGCAAAGACTGCTGAACGTTGACTGGAGGCCACTCAGGTTATATTCTGACCATGCTCTCCCCTCTCCTGGAAATAGGAATGAAACTGAACTCTAAAGCAATTACCTTGTTTACTTGACAGGGTGACTTTCATGACAGCCCAGCATGCAGCCTGTGGCATGAGTGTTACTGGCTGCTTTTGGTGAGATTTATTATGAGTATGCAAAGCAAAAAGAGCAAAAGAATATGTGTCCTGGAAAGGAAAGAGTGCCATACCCCTCCTGATTCCATGAGGAGGGAATGGTATGGTTTAAGAAGTGCCCACCTCAACTTACAACAGGCTAGAGAAGCAACCACACATTTTAAGAAGTATAGTTAGTTTATCCTAGTTATAAACTGAGGAGAAAATCAAAGAGTTTAGTAAGACACAGCAAATAGGCATGCATAGTAAATGATTGCTCATAAACAGTAGGTAATCAAAGTATTTTATTTCAATCTATTATTTCAGGTACCAAAGAGATACAGGAATACATGGACTATTTCCAAGTAAAACACTGGGAGTAATTTGATGCACACCTCCCAGAAGACACTTTGTTGACCTTAGTGATATACATGTAACGTCCCTCAGAACCAACCCCTACACTCCAGACCACTTAACCTTATCCTGAAAAGCACCCTTGCTCTCAGTGTCTGTGCTTTACAATTCTGTTTTTTGTTTTTATTTAATTTATTTTTATTTTATGTGCACTGGTGTTTTGCCTGCATGTCTGTGTGAAAGTGTCAGATCTTGGAGTTACAGACAGTTGTAAGCTGCCATGTGGGTGTTGGGAATTGAACTCAGGAACTCTGGAAGAACAGTTAATCCTCTTAACAGCTGAGCCATCTCTCCAGCCCCACAATTTTGGTTTTCTACTAACCAGTCACCAGTCCTTTTGTCATATTCCAGTCATGAAGCTGGAACCTAATGTTCTCACCCATCCCAAGTAGCCATGTATGCCACATTTAGCTCAGTATGGCTTACCCGTCTCAAATCTCCCCACTGTGGAGCTCACAGGAAGCAAGGCAGCTAACCATCTATTATCCAAAATGTGCTCAGAGGCCAACGTCTAAACCACAGATGTAAACACTGACCTATTTTCATCTCATTGACGGTTCTTTGTCCTACAGGACATCTCCCAATTAATGATACAGTCAGAAATAACCATATTATTCATTCTTGGAACACTGGGCCCCCAATTTCCACTCCAGATTTTCTATTCCTAGGGACTATTGAACCCTGATAATTCAGAGCTAGTAATCATAATTTATCAACTGGCCCCCTAATCCCAGGTATCACCATCCTGTTCCATTCATATACCGTTCTTGTCAACTGGTTCTCAGACATGAACATGAGTCAGAACTAACCAAGGTCTCATTTAAACATAGATACTGGGTCACAAGTCTCCTCTCTTACTCTGTATCAGGAGCTGCCGAGGACTGGTTTTCTGTGTACCGGGAGATATGATAAAGTCGAAATGGGGACCACATTATAAAATTAGTTACCTAAGTGTGCCAGCAAATATCCACAATGACATGCACCGAGACGTAGAATAATCTAGATCACTCCACAGAAGAAACAAACTGTAGGTGGTTCTTGGAGAAAGGCTGAGATTTAAACAGTAAGAAATAGGGGTAAGAGGTTCTGATCCTCTGCCTTCAGAAATGGAAAGAAATGGTTAAATGCATCCACTGAGAGAAAAGGCATCTGGAAGCCATCACCAGAAAAGAACATGCACAGCTCTGAGAAGTACCAGGCCTGGGCAGGGGAAGATGCTGCTGTGTATGGTTTGCAAGTGAGAAAGAAACAGTCTATGAACGCTAAAATGTCATCGCCCTCTTCAATATGTGCTGTGCTCTACCATGTGCCACAGTGTTCGAAGACTCTGTGTTCCAGGGGAATAGTGACAAAAGCAATCCATCTTTGCTGCCAGGGGGGCAAACACAAAGGACAATGCTTCTGATAACTCTGCTCTGAGATGCATGGACAGGCAACACAGGGAGCCGTGGTGCTGCAAGGCTGCAAATTCTGAGTCACACACATAGCACGCGGAGAGGAGAGTCTAATGCGGACACAGTGAGCCAGGCAGATAACATGCTAGAAGTTTTCTAGTAAGACGGAACAATCAATACAAAGGTTGCCACGGTGCCTGGCTTGGGAAAGGAAAAGAGAGGCACATACATGGCCAGGAGAGAACAAGCAAGAGAAGATGTGGCACACAAAAACTTCAGAACTGCTCATGACCTACAGAGGGCCTCACAGGTCAGTGCAGATTTTAACCTTGACATTGGATACCATTAGAAGTTTGAGGACAGGGATAAAATACAAGGCCAAGATTAGTATCTGCTAATAGCAACGACATTTACCTAACAGTCATTAAATCCAATTACTAAACGGTCTACTTTTACATCAACTATGCTGCTCTAAATAAAACATATTTGAAGTGACAGGATCCCAGATTTGGGCCCAGATAAAATGTTTGGTGCGACACAATATGGCTTTCTCAGTCATGATGGCTAATGATTATCAGGATTGCATGGCTTCGCTGAAAGAATGAAGTACAAATTCAGGCACTGCGGGCTAGTGGGGTGGAGGTGGGGTGGGGTGGGGTGGGGGTGGGGCTACAACACCCTAAACTAAAGAGCATGACTGGAACCAAGGAGTAGCACTGAAGAATGAATGTAAAAACCAACTGATCTGGATGTGTCTCGAATAATTCAACAAGTTAACTGATGTTAAATCGCCTCTGTGAGGAAGGGATGAAAGAAGGAATTCCAAATCATTTAAGATGATTTTGCTCTGAAAATGGCAAGAAACTGTAAAAGTACTTACAATGACAGTGTAGATCCTACAAATGTGACAGGAAGCTGTTAACTTTTCTTGTATTGATACTTGCTTCTTCCTAGGAGAATCTCGGACACAAACTCGCAAGAAACCCCAATGAGCTCCTGTGGGTTTTACTGCAGGGACGAAGGCGGCAGTGACTAAGCTCACCTCAACACCAAAGCTTTTCTATACTGCCCATTAGTCTGAATCTCAGCAGACTGAGCAATCGGTGTGCAGAGCCTTTTCCTCATTTTAAACTAGAGAAAAATAAACAAGCCACGGGTGCACTATGTAAATTCACCACTTTAAGTCATTACTGAGACGGTCTTACCAGGGTCGGAATATATCCACTGAGGCTCACTGGTGAGGGATAGCCCGGAGGCAGAGGACACCGAGGAGGAAAGGATGGGTGAAGGGTTAGTCTAGCTAGCTCTCCTTTCCCTAGTCCCTCCATTCTTTTCCTGTCTTCTGTGTAGAAATATCCGTTTACTTTCTTGCTATGATACATTAGAAATAAATGGCAGGCCACGTGGCTGTTCAAATGCTAAGATGACTTAAGCAAGGCATTGATTAGTCATAAAGACGACACACATTTAAAGCAGACGTTCACACAATAGCTCTATGAATGCAATCTAAGATCTGTGTATAAATCCTTTATGGATTTATACGCAGGGCCGTATGCCTCCCTGAGCACTGGCTAGGCTGTGCAGTACTGGACAATCAGAAGTTAAGGTAGAACATTTCTGGAGGAGAAAATGAAGATCAGTCATATCCCATGTGGCCAGCTTCTGATAGGAATCCTGAGACTTGTGAGCTCTGCAAACATCTCTTACAGTACAGGGTCACCCTGCCCACTGCTGTAAAGCTATTACTCAGCCTTGTCTAACTTCTACAGCCAAGAAGCCCTGTTATCTCCGGGTATTTCCTCAGAAACAGTGACCTCTCCCAGTGGGCCTCGCATGTCATTAAGTCGAAGATTTCTCCAACAGGAAACACAATGATTTCATTTAGTGCTAAATAAAACAATACCTATAAAACTATGCTGAGTACGTGCGCACGCATTTGTGTGTGTGTGTGTGTGTTTATGTGTGCACACATGTGCATCTGTGTGTGTTTCAAGTAAAAACGTTTCTCAAATTCACAAACTATTCTGCATTTTCTGTTACAACACATTCCCATAATTAGAAAAGGCATATGAAAAAATGACTTCTCCGAGATTTCTAACTGCCATATGAGAAGATGGACTAATTTTCACAGGCTTTCAACTTTAATCTCACTTTCCCTACTTTGCTTTTGTTTTTCTGATGTTGGGAATTGAACTCAGGACTTGGCATGCAGGAGGCAAGTGTGCTACCACTGAGCTACATTCCTGGCCCTGGGTCTTTAACTTCTTAGTTCCCAGAAGGGTCAGGGTACCTTGGGTCACCAGACAGCATGCGTCTTCAGTCTTCACTAGCTATCCCTGCATGTTTTTAAAAATGTATTTTATACTGAGATGCGGAAAGCTCATTTGCTCATTCTGTACATAGTCCTTAATCACAAATAATGCAGATCATCTCTGGATTTTAAGCTATGACCAGACAATACAGTGAGCTGTTAAACGATCGGTAGCCCATGTTTTCACCAATACTAAATGATTACCAACACGCATGGGATTTATCTCGAAACTTGCACAAACTGCATACACCTTCTCTGAGGGCATCTGGAAAAGTGAATGTCAGTCCAGGGAGGTTATATTGTTGAAAGGAAAGCCAGACTGCCCTACACACTTCCCGAACACAGCAGTGAATCATCTCAAGCTTCCATGGCATCTCGTAGGTTAACCATGGTTTGATAACTATTAGAATGGCATAGAAAAAATCCCAGGCCTCTTCTGGAGAAACTCACACAAACATCCTATCTGGAGATTCCCTTGCCAAGGGAAAGTGAATAATTACTGAAGAAAAGTGAACGCTCCACCCACACACTACAGCTGCTCCGTCCTCCTTTGGGACATGACTTTGAAGCCTTCATGCTGTTCGAACGCCTAAAGAATGTTTTAAACACTAGAGTAGATCCTAGAGGAACTACTATAGAATCTAATACAGGAACTAAGAATCTCGAGGCTACTTTTATTTCTTTTTCCTCTATGGCCAGACGAAAACCTCATATATAGCAAGAGAGTACCAGAGTAGCAGGACATTTGGAAATTTTAAGGAATAGGAGCTTTCATTCTTGAGGCCAGTCTGGCTCCTAAATCACAGCCTTAAACTAACTCCAGGCTCCACTCTGCCCTAAGGTCCAACAAATTACCATTACGTGTCTCATTTTCATCGGCTACCATCGTCCAATTGAAACAGATGCCCACTCATCCAGAGATGCCACAGGAAGCCAGAGAAAGACTACAATGTACAAGAACATAAAGTAATGACTGGCAAGCTCTCAGTGCAAAGAAATATCCCCGCAGATCTACTTTGAAGACAGGTTCCTGACTCCACATAACTCAGGGAATAGTGAAGACAACACAGGGTAGGTTTTGCCCCCAAACAAAGGTTTCGTGCTAACTGTGATAAATGCGCAAAGAATCCTTTTTGTAAAACAACTATAGTGAGGTGAGAGATTTTTTTTTCTTTTCGTTTTTTCAGAGCTGGGGACCGAACCCAGGGCCTTGCGCTTGCTCGGCAAGCGCTCTACCACTGAGCTAAATCTCCAACCCCCGAGGTGAGAGATTTTTAAAGGAAAAAGTTGTACTAAACAAGGAGGTTAGGGAGTTCTGAGAAATTTATACCAACAGTGAAACCTAAAGGAAAAGAAAGACTTTACCAGGGGAAGAAAGACAGTTGCAGGGAAACCGCCTTAAACCAGTAATAAGTAAATGTTCCAGGACCAGACTTCCTTTGTGATCCCTATTCTCAGAGAGTTGGAGGACTGATAATAACTCTCCTTACTGTATCACTGGTCAAATGCTGATGTAACAAAAATAACTGTGTCTGTCTGTCTGCCTGTCTGTCTTTCTGACAGTGCATGTGTGTGCGTGTGTGGAGGCCAAAAGTCATTAGTGCAAGGGTCTTCCTTTTCTGTGTTCCACTTCATTTATTGAGACAGGGTCTCTTGGAGAACCTGGAACTGTGGGACTAGCTGTTTGAGCAAGGCTGGCTAGCCAGCCAGCAAGCCAATGGGATCCTCCTGTCTCTGCTTGCCAGAGGTGGAGTTACAGATGTGCAACACATCTGGCTTTCATGTGGATGCCGAGATATCTGATTTCAGGTGTTCAAGCTTAAGTAGCAAGCTATCTCCCAGCCCACAATTTTTTTAAATTTTTTTGCTTTTAAATTTTTATTTTTTTTCTATTTTACAGATGTATACTTCGCCTGCATATATGTAAGTACACCACATGCTTGCCTGTGCTCAAGGGAAAGATCTAATCCTCTCAGAATAGAATTAACAGATGGTTGTGATCCACCATGGGGGCACTGGAAATCAATCCAGAGTCCTCTGTAAGAGGAATTACTGTTCTCCTAACTACTGTGCTATCACTCCAGTCATTCAGAAAAATTTTTAAATAAAAATGATCAAGAAAATATTTAAACCTTTTCAACGTACCTTTGAATATACTGTAACAGAACTATTACTGTTACTATTTAATGCACAGCATTTAAAAATTCTTTTAAAGATTTGTTTTTATTTCTAACTGGAGAGAGGGTATGTGTGAGTGCAGATGCCCGTAGAGTCAAGGCATTGGCTGTCCCTAGACTTGGAGATACAGGCAGCCGTAGGTGGTTTCTTGTGGGAGTTGAACTCAGGACTTCTACAGGAGCAATATGCACTCATAACTGCTGAGTCATCACTCTGGCCATGACCTGGCTCTTTGCACTGATTTCTGTCACCAAGGAAAATACTTTCCGAATCATTAGAAATAACACAATGGCCACTATCAACCATCACCACGAAGAGATCCAGGATTCCCTCAGGGACTAAGTTAGCTGAGGTGGAAATTGATTAGGTAAACTGTACGTGGCCCATTCCCTGGACTGGGATCCTGTACTACACAGAAAGGCAGGGAGAGAACTGAGCTCAAGAATGTATCATTCTTTGCTTCCTGACTGTGGGCACAATGTGCCCAGGTCCCTCACACTGTTGCCACTGTGACATCCCCAACACGGGAACTGTAACTGGAAGCGATGCTTTCTCTCCTTTACAGATGTTTAACAGCATTTTCTCACAGCCACCGAGGGGCAGCGTGTGAAGAAAAATAGTTTTTCCTTTTTTTCACTAAATATAAAATTATGTAATGCAATCAATCCCCTTTTCTATTAACAAACTACCTAGTGCCAAATTTACTGTCCAGTGCATTAATCCATTCTCCAGTGATGCCTCTCAATACTATTTTTTCTCTTCTTCTCTCTACCTTTTCAGTCTCTTTTCCAGTTATTTCTCCCTTCACCCATTACTGAAAGCTAAGCCCTAGCACACTATTAAATATTAACATCAATTCTAAATATCCTTTTTAAATTGCATAAGCTGCATATTTAGCAGAAAAGATCACCAGGCACTGAAAAGCAGCCCAGAAGAACTTAAGGGACAATGTGATATGAGGAAAGCACTTTTAGGGAACATAAATGCCCCTGGACTTCCCGTAAACAAACTAAGCCACACAAAGCAGCGCCTGTCTTTAAACAAAATTTAATGTGTGATTCATAACAAATAAAAAGAGAAATTAAAAATAAACTGTCTGGTTACTGTTCTGCAATACAGTATGAGGGGGCAGCAGAGTCGGTCAGTGCATGCTAATCTTGATCAAATCAGATATGATTATCCCTTTGGAACAGCTCTCTGCTGACTCAGGGGAAGATGAGCAAGGATCGTAGAGCCCTGGAGCCAGACTCCCTGGCCTATTTCCATTTTCCTTGCTGTAACTGTCGGAGCTTCCAGGGAATATAATTCCTCAGTTTTATCACTAAAGTACGGAGAATGCTGTGTCCAAAACTCATGGGCTCACTGACCAGTAGCCGCTGTTCCAGATCTTCCTGGAGTTTCCCACTCCAAGTTCCTCTACAGAACCCCTGTTTCAGCAGTCGGTCCTTTTCAGCCAGCCCTGGCACACCACCAAATTAAGCCCTTGGATAATATCACAGGGACAGACAGACTATACACTTTAATGAGTGATTACTGACAGTAAAACGGTCACCAAAAGTTTTCAGAAAGCTCTAGTTTACCCCACATCAGAATGCGAGAGCAGGCATAGTCCATTTTTGCTCTGTGAAGATTAGAGGAAATTTAAGCATTTAACTGCCAGGCACGTAGAAACTGTAGAGATATCTTCTACCCTATGTTCCCCTCTCTTGTGCATGTGCACTGTGTCTGCAAATTCTATCAGAGTGATGTGGCCCAGCCTCTCCTTGCCGCCTGTCCCAGGCATGGCACCATCATCTCCTCCCCTTGTCACATGTTCTAAATGACCTCAGAGCAACCACTCCAGACCTAGTCAACCTGTTCTTTACACTGTCATCAGAAGAGGCGGCCTGCAAAACTTCTTTCACCTCAAAAGATCTCAGCAGTTTCTCTCGTTTTCTGTACAGACCAGGCTCTTTGGTACAGTGTTCCCTGTGGAGAACCACGGACTTACAACAACAGAAATATGGAACGAAGCCCTGAAGAGACCTGAAGTGTGTTTTACAACCCCATCATCATTCTTACACTGGATCACACACACACACACACACACACACACACACACACACACACACACACACAGAGAGAGAGAGAGAGAGAGAGAGAGAGAGGTTCTTTCTTTTTGTTATTGACATTTACTGATAGAATTCTTTATTGTACTCCCTCCACTCAAGTAGATTGTATATTCCAATACCATGGTAAGACATCTCACAGGAAAAACAAATTGAAAAAAAAAAAAAAAAAAAAAAAAAGAAAAAAAAAAAGAAAAACCTCTTATTCTGCTAAGTAGAGAGTAAAAAAAAATCACTACGAATTGAAGAAATCAATCAGTAGCAGTATTGGAAAAGCTGCCACGATTCAATAGAAACGTGAGGGACAAGACGACAAGCCACACAGCTTTCTGCTTATTCACTTTGATACATGACACAAGAAAAAGTCCATACCCCGTGACACGCTTTTCCTTTTACAAATTCACATGCAAATAAGTATAAATGGGTCCAAAGTGTATTTTCAATAATACTATTAGAAAGTAATTTGAGTTAGTGCATCATACTAAATGGAGCATTTGTCCAACAGTGAGTAGGACCTAGGGATCTGAAGCAAGCCCTCCACAGACACCAAATATTACAACTATAAAACCGAGCCCCGAAGCAAATAAGCAAGGTGGGGAAAGACAGAACAGCGTTTTGAAGCGGGGCAGATTACGAAATTGTCTTTACATGCCTGCTGACAGCATGTACTGGATTTTGTGACGAAAACACATGAAGGTACATCAACTTAAAAAAAAAATCACACTATTTTGCTTACTACTTCATAGTGGGATCGCAGACAAATTTAATTTGCTAGTGACCGTATGTTAAGTCCCAGAAACCCATTTCACAGCACGATTTTAAATAATGACATGGTTTTTATATCAGTCGCTCCGCACTGGTCCTATTGGTGCTTTGACGCTTCTTAGGGAGCATTTAGGACGCGCTCTCTAGTTGCTACTTACTAAAGGTCTGTAGAACGGACACAGTAAAAAGATTAAGCAACAACCGAAAATCAACACTGTTTTTCTACACTAGCCAATGAAGAACTCCAGTGAGAATATAGTAAAATATTCTTTCTTTACGAAGGCTTCCACTTCTAATAAGATAGCTTTTAGAGAACAGATAAAATGCCATCAATAATTGTTTCGTGGGTGCACTAACAGAGGACTTAAAATTGCTAAATGGGATTTTAAAAGTCAAAGGGCCTGGAATTATGACCCAAAGTAGGTAGAGGTAAAAGGAAGCTCTGCTGACAACCAAGAAGCCACGGTGAGTCCTGGCCAGGGAGCGCAGACAGACTTGGAACCCTGAGAATCACGGATGCGGGCAGTGTAATCAGAGTGAGCTGAGATGGTGACTCTTCCTTCAAACTCGGCAGATCTGACAGTCAGGACAGGCAATTCTTCCTCGAAGGTCATGCTGCAGGACACCCCACCCACTCACCCACCCACCAGTGTTCATCCACGGGAATCCAGCAGCACCAACCAACTACTCACCACAGAGCCCTTACACACATTGTCACTTATCCGCTGAGAGAACATCTGCTCAGGAGACGCTGGACTTGAGAGGGGCAGGAGAAGGGTGCGGAAGAGTTGTGGTTGTCTCCCTCAGAGACCAGCAATGCACCCCACCCCCACCCCGTCCCCCTGCAGCCCCATCTGTGAGGAAGGCAGCTCCGGAGTATTTCTGCCTATGTCTGTCCCTCACTCCCTTCTCTCCCTTACCTTCTCCCCCTCTCCCTCTTCCTTCTCTGTCCCCACCAAAAGAAAAAAATAAAGACTACAGGTAAAATTCCCTGATCTGAAAACCCAACACTGTTTGACCTTTCTGAAATCCCATAAGCAGAAGAGATTTGACTCTGGCATAAGCTGGAGACAGCTGCAAGGGTGTTTAGAAACAGAGATTAATGCATCTGATCACACATGCTTCCCGGCGAAAGGATTTCTGAGATCCAGCAGCTGACCACCATAGCCTCACATTGTGTATTTAAAGGCCTTAGCTGCCCGAGACACTGACTAATGTGTGCATACACAGCTACTGAAGACGAGTAAAGCCGACGCCAACGGAATAACGGTGCACACAGCAAAACTGAGTGCCGGGACTAATCAAACCTGTATAACTCCGGAGGAGACAAGTGAATCGTAGGTTTGTGATCATAAATCCCAAGGACATTTGGGCTTAAAGGGTAAAAAGGAGGAAAAAATCATATATAAAAAGAATGACAAAAAATTTGAGTTTTGAAACTAAGTAATCAGCATCATCAAAAAGATAACATGTGCACTGTTAAATTTATCTTTAATTTCTTTTGAGATCTTCTGAACTTGCTGCCTCTGCAGCTTAGCTTGTTAAAACCTGCTGAGGCCCTCTCTATCTTCCAGTATGGAAAGGTAAGAATAATCCCACGACTTTTAGGTGCCACCCTAGAAAAATGGTAACTAGAATTACATTTCTTAAAGTGGTACAAAAGTAACAGCACAAACTGGGCAAGTTCCATTGGCAGGCGAGCCTCTTCTACAGGTACTGTCATAGTCAATGTGCAAATGATTGCCGAGGAAGCAGCATTACTGGTAGGGAACTAAGAGAGTTCAGGGAGGTTAAGAAGCTTGTGCAGAAGATAATCTGCTCACGTGTGACACCTTATGGGTCTTGAAAGCTTTATCCTCTTAACTACGGCCCTACACTGTTTCCACACTGTTTATCTTTCGGGTACTATGTAAGCAGTTGGTAAGCCCTTGGCTTTCAAATACATCATGCATCCCAGCATCAGAGGCGACAGCATGAGGACTTTACAGTCACAGTTAGGGTTCCATCAGTATTTTATGGGGAGCCCTCACTGGCTATTTTCAGAAAGTGAGCACTCTTCTATCTTCCTTTTACATCCTCTTTGTATTTCAAAATAAATTAGTACCATGCTTAAAGTCATTGTAATGTTAAACAGGATGAAGCTGATATTAATACAGCTATTCAGGTCATTCACAGCAGACATACACCTCAATTCATCAGAAGTACCAAGAGACATGTGAATCGTGTCCCTGCTTCACCAGCGAACACTCATGTAGAGTTGATATCTACCTTTCTCCATCTCTGCTAATCATGGAAGCAGCCAGCTCTGTGTGTGTGTGTGTGTGTGTGTGTGTGTGTGTGTGTGTGTGTGTGTGTGTGTGAGAGAGAGAGAGAGAGAGAGAGAGAGAGAATGTGTAAGAGAGAGAGAGAGAAAGGGAGAAAGAGAGGGGGAGAGGGAATACTGTCCACTCACAAGAGACCACAAGCTAAATGCCATGGTCTAGCAAGAACATCTGGAACAGTACATTCGTTATGGTCAATATAATATGCCACGGCATCAGTTAGCAAAACCTAAAGTCCTACAGTGGAACTGACCAAACCATATCTCTACTTTGCACAGAATTAAAGGTTCAGCTTATGATTATAAAACCCCATCAATGGATTCTGATAAATGTTTTTTTAGCTGTTTTTCTTAGCTTTCCTTCTCACTTGGAAGTGATTTATCTGCCACTCTGCTTCCTGTCCCCTCTTCACATGTTTTCCAGGTTTCCCTACAACTCAAAGGACTCTTCAATTCGTACACACGGATGATTCTGACTACTGAGAAAAACCCATGTCTTCCACCTATGATGAATTGGCTTACTTTCATTTTCAGTGTTGAGGATTAATACAAGTCCTTGAACATGACAGTCAGGTATATCTCTCCTGAGAGACATAGCCAGAGTATGACAAATACATAGGCGAATGCCAGCAGCAAACCACTGAACTGAGAATAGGACCCCCGTTGAAGGAATCAGAGAAAGGACTGGAAGAGCTTGAAGGGGCTTGAGACCCCATATGAACAACAATGCCAACCAACCAGAGCTTCCAGGGACTAAACCCCTACCCAAAGACTATACATGGACTGACCCTGGGCTCCAACCTCATAGGTAGCAATGAATATCCTAGTAAGAGCACCAGTGGAAGGGGAAGCTCTTGGTCCTGCCAAGACTGAACCCCCAGTGAACGTGATTGTTGTGGGGGAGGGCGGTAATGGGGGGAGGATGGGGAGGGAAACACCCATATAGAAGGGGAGGGGGAGGGGTTGGGGGATGTTTGCCTGGGAACCAGGAAAGGGAATAACATTTGAAATGTAAATAAGAAATATCTAATTTAATAAAGACGGAAAAAAAAAAAATAACAAAAAAAAAAAAAAAAAAGCTCTAACACTGAGCTGCTCACACAGGCACTCAGAATCCAAGCCGAGTTACAGGAAAGGAAACACACTGTTAGTGATGGCTCTTATCTTGAACATGTTTTAAAACATAAACTGCTTACTTGATCTCTCACACTTCAGCCAGGATCCCACCCTCATCTTCATAAGCCACTCATCACAAGCCGTATAAATAAAAGCCTCAGTCAGGGAGCTGAGTCATCAACTGACCTATATGGTGGGCTTAGCTATTTAGGACCTATCGCTGTGTCGGGGGAAAATGCTTGTACTTGAAGAACATAAAAACATCAAATATGTAATACCTAGTAATAAATAGCTTAGCTAACTCACGGCTACCGAGATGGCTCAATAAAAATGCCAGCCCCCAAACTTGAGGGCCAGAATTTGGTTACGCAGCACCCATATTAAAAACTGAGTGGTTATGGGCCACTGATAATCCCAGTGCCTGAAAGAAGACAGGGAAATCCCACCGGCAAGCTGATTGGCTAAAATAGCCCAGCCCGGGATTCAGGGAGAGCTCTCAGTAAATAGAGTACAGAGGGAACTAGGACTGAAAAGTCCCCAGCTTCAATTCCTGTCCCTCGAGCACAGGCAGACATACATGTTCATGTGTACCCACATGTGCAAATGGGCATGTATAACTATGCACTAAACCGTCTACCCACACACCAAAGCAGTTACCATTTTAATAAACCAGACATTTCTTTAATACATAATATACTGGGATGAATAAATGTCAATGTTTACTTGCTTACTCAACAAATCGTGGTTAATTCCCCAGTTCTCAAGGTGAATGCTTTTGCAACTCTATAGTAGCATAACAAAAGAGTAATTTTCACTTTTTCAAAATTTACACTCTTTCCTTCGGATCATCCTGCTTGAACTTCTTCCCTAAATTTACCTAAAGTCATTTTGGAGAGCTGGGGGGTTAGCTCAGGGGTAGAGCACTTGCCTAACAAGAGCAAGTGGGGGAGGTGGGGTGCGGTACTTTTGGAAACGGTAGATAAAATTGTCCAAAAGAAGGAAAAGAAAAGAAAAAGGAAAGACAAAGCAATCCTCCAGGTATACCGATAAGAATCCTGCTCACTAGATAACATTCAAATGTGGATGTGCAGACACAAAGAACGAACTCTGCTAAGACAGCAGCCCAGCAAGACCTCAGGCAAGGCACTCCATTCCGAAGGCCTAAGGGCGAGCTCTGTATCTAGCAGAGCACAAGCACACATGCACATACACACTCCAGAACACACACACTCCAGAACTTTTCTCCTACAAAATGATTTCTATTGAACTTATAGTTCTAGCACAATAATGTCATCATATTTTAAAATTATGGGATAAATTAACTATTTCAGTAGCAAACTAAAGAGAGTAAATTTCCAGGGTTATCAGCATCATCTTTGCTAATTTATAAATTTTAAATAGGAAGGAAACAGAATACAGTTCTTTTAAAAATGTTTACAGTATTTAAATGTCCTGGATTATCTAATTCCTCTGAGAAGAAAAAAAAATAGTTTCATAGCAACACGAGACTGTTTTTCTCCCTCATATGAAACATGTGGACTATTTTAAAATGTAAATTTAACTCTAGTTATTGTTAGCATTGCCTTACATCTAAATCAAAAGCTCATTAAGAAAAAAAAGCCACATCAAATTTCAGTCAAATCCCATGGGAGATACAATAACCAGGAGCAAACACAAACTTCAAAATACAAGACCACTATGTATCTCTGTTCTCTTCGGTCGAATAAAAAAATAGCAGTCTTCCCAAGGACTCGCAGGGGACGGGGTGGGGGCTGGCGAGGGCGCGCTTATACACTGCGAATCAGGTTTGCTGGTGTGGTGAGGGCTCAGCTTACAAAATGAAGGGATCTCAGGTCACCCTGCCTCCTGGCGCCAATCGACCTCCTGGCTCTTCACCCTAAAGGCTTTTTGATTTCTTCAACTTTACATATGAATCATTTTCCTATTATGATTCCTATAACTTCAGTGTACAAAAGAACTGAACCCGAGTTGATTTTGTTTATGTTATGACTTTTTCTTCTCCCCACATAAAGCAGCAAAACAGAGACAAGACACTCAATAAACATTGGAGCCCTGCAATACTGTCATACCCAGAGTATTAAACAATGGGAACAGTGGTGCTGTTAGCTACCAACAGAAACTCTTATTAGAGGAAAACAAAGTTTAGCTAATTAACTGCAGAATCACAAAAGCCTTAGCAAATTACTACTCAAAACCAAGAATTATAACAATAAAAAAAGAGTTCATTTACCAGCTCCACTGGGAGACCATGTATGCAACACAAAGTGGGCCTGGGAAGTTTTTTAAAGGAACAAGAAGCTGGGTTTGAAGAGAAGGGAGTTATATATCTGGAAAGAGTTGGAAGGGGAGGTGAATATGATCAAAACATGTACGGGCTTGAAACTCTCAAGTAACTAATAAAGAAAGGAATTACATAGGCAAAAGTTAAAAAGTAGACAAATAAAAACACAGAATCTCTCTCCTACTGAAGAAAAGGAATGCTAAATGGGTAAGGTTGTGCTAACAGGTCACTGAGAGGCTACAAACAGAACCATCCACTACTCTTCCTACCTTCTCTTTTCTACCTTGGAAAGCATTTGTCTCTGTAAAATACTGTGCTGGAAAAGGCAAGGAGATAAAAGATTGGCCAGACAAAAGTTGGGCATGGATTTTCGGAAACCAGTCCCACGCCAGGAGCATGGAGCTCTAAGGACGCCGAGTCAGAAAACACTGAGAACTCTGTCTGCTGCGTGGGTCTGGTCATTGCTTTGCTTTGGTGATTTTCCAGATTTGGGTTTGGTTTTGTTTTGCCCTTGGTTACCTAGTAAAGTCACTGTTTAAAAAATTCCAACCTTCTCTAAACTAAACTAAGAAGAAAAAGAGAACTGTCCTCTAGAAGTGGCCGGCAGGAATGAGTAGGGTCTGGATGAGCAGGGCACTCTGGTCACAGCCACAGTGCAGGCTGGCAGCCAGGAAATACCAGCTGGAGTGGGAGCCGAGACCTCCGGAGACGAGAGGTCTCAGATCTGGCTTGAGCAGGACTGGAAAAACCCAAACAACCATCCAGCCAGTCAGTCAGCCCTCAGCACAAGGTCTTGCAAGGCTTCCTGGGCGAGTGGTCATTTGGGCTTTGAAAGACATGATTTCAATTCTCCATTTGCAGAATTTTTGAAAACAAAATTGCAGCTGCTGTTTGCCATAACTAAAGAACCAAGAAGAAAAGTTTTCTCAATGCTCCAGGAACCTATTAGACACTGAATCTAGATTACCAAAAATAGGAGGCACATCTGGTTGACCTGGGCCTGTCATCCCAAGGAGACAGAGGGAGGAAGGCCAGCAGTTTAAAACCAGCCTGGGCTATATTAACTGAGATGCGGCCTTAAAGGGGAAAAGTACCTAAAGGGGCTGGATTCCCCCTGTGCACGAGATATTAGATATTAAGTAATTAGCACCCTAAGACCCCATATAAACCTTGGCTCTAAGCTAACCTCCAAAGGCAGCACCAAAAATGTGCCTTGGGCTCTAGAGGAAAGGAGGATGGCTTCCGGGTGTGTCTTCTACCAAGGAGGGAAGCTGCAGCAATAGGAGCTCAGTGACTGCCTGAATCCACACAGCTCTTCTCATTGCTGGGCCTGCAGAACGGTCAACCATGGTGCACTGTTCAGTTACGGGGAAGAACAGCACCAAGGAGGAACAATTTTCAGGCAGCACGAACAGGACAGGACACTGGGATAAAAGGGAACCTTCACCCAGCCCAGAAAGAACATAGTTCTTTAAGGAGGGGAAAGTGAAATGGACCCAAACTCACTGACATTACCCAGTTAGACTTAGAGGAATTCTTTCTTTTCACTTCTGGCTGAGGAGGTTTAAAGGGTCCCGGGGCAACCGTGGATAAAGGTCATCGGTGCAGCAGTGACCAAGGTTGGATGTCATGAGCCAGTTTTGTCTGACACAACCCCTCCGTGGCCCAAGTTATCTGTAAATGCCAGGTCCTAAGGAGAGGGATCAGCTTCCATGAGAGCTGTGAGAGACCAGTGGAAGTTGAGGCTTCGTCTGTGGGGGTTCAAGAAGCAGTGGGTCAGTCTGTCAGCCCTTCCTGGCAGTTCCACAGAGGGGATACCTAAATAGGGTAGAGATAGCCCATCCTGAGAGGGTGTGACCTAGAAGATACCTGATATCTCTTCTGTGTATCTGAGTGTTTGAGGCAGTTTAAGAACTGTTTATGCTGAGGTGGATATAATGGCTCACAGCCACGACCCTGGCCAGCCCTAGAGAGGCAGAGGCAGGAGGAATCCAAGTATGAAGCCAGGCTGAGCAACACAGTCAGACCCTCCTCTTCAAAACACAAAAACCTGTATTTGAAAGCCCCCTTTTTCCATGCAGAAAGAAATCTTCACCTGTCTGCATGGAATATAACCGCACTACTGGAATCTAATGAAAAGCCTCTCTCGCTTTGCTTTTGGAAGAAACCTTAAACCTGGAGAGCAAATGGAGGACTTCCTCAGCAACATCTGACTCTGCAGCCCTGCAGCAAAAAAAACCTGGGAAAGGTTAAAATAGCATAATGAATGGATGTCGGGTGCATCTAACAATAAGATAAATAATACTAAAATCAACACATATCTAACAAACGAGATGTCATTTTAACTTTCTCCTACTTAAATTCACCCTGGTTTGACCGAAACACCTCCTGACAAGCCCTCAAAAGCCCCACATATTAGCACAGGTCTACTAAAATCAGCCCAGGGGCCACTCAGTGCTAAGTGTGCTCTGTGGATTGCATCAACGTTTGAAGTGTGGTGGTTTGTTTGTTTTTGTTTGTCTTCATCTCTGGTGAAGTCTCTAAGTACAGTGGTCCTTCAGGAACAGAAATCCACCAGCAGAAAGGAAGGCTCCTCCAAGGCCAGGGTCTCCCTGTCTTGGCAAGGTGTGGAACATTCCTGTCACTCAGAACCCTGCACAGAGGTGACTGTGAGAAGAGACAGTCAAAAAGAACGACGGCGAAGGGAGAGAATTCAGTGTTGGCTGCTCTCAACTTGAGGAGCAAAGGCTGTCCATGGCCTCGTAGCAAAGTCTCGCTGGCTGCTCGGCATTCTAAACCTACCCAGACCAGATGTTAAGCTAAAGTTTTGGTAGCAGAATAGAAATCGTACGCGAACCAACAGAGTCACCACAGGTCCCTTTGCATATAACTGCACCGCCTTTAAAAAATCCAAGAAAATGTGTATGCTGGTAGGATGGGGAATGCAACACTCATTGCATTGAGAAAACTGCCGCAGGTCATAACTCAGAGATGTATAAATACTCTGGCTTAAATTATTTTTTTTTAAAATAGGATATTCATGTGTTATGGAAATGCTACGAAAACTTAATTTCCCCTCTATCAGAACATAAAAATAAAGGAAACCTAGCTTTTTGCATAAAACTACGTATCTAAAATCTAAGTTTGTATGTGAAGCTATCCTGAATGAAAAATATTAAAATGTACACGAAGCTACTATATTTTAAATTATAAACTGTACTTTTTTTTTTTTACATAAACAGTAACTTATTTGAAGGTACACTTTAAAATGCTGAAGCGTTTCGGATATAAAAGTATCATTGTGACCCAGTGAGTAGGGTAATAATTTAACAGCACTCCACTGACTGTCAGCCACTGCTTAACAAACCAGGCTTTCAAGGCAGTGACACTGCCCATATTCTAAGACTCCGAGTAACTCCTTGTGGGCAACTGCAATGGTAATAGCTTTGGAAGTTACCCCTTTCCAGTGTGTTCACAGAGAGAGGAAAAGTAAAACATATACACAAAACCGCTCAAGTCACTTGAAAATGCACTGCTTTTCTCGATGCGGCCTGATTTACTGCTGCAGTTACAAGAGACTAAAATTTCTGATGTACAAATATACTAATTATTTCATACAAGGAACTAAGCCAAAACCCACCACCAAGTCCCTTGAATAAAGGTCTAGAATATAAATCTAAAGAAAAATGTGTCTCCTTTCCCACCTGGCCAAAATAAAGATACTTTGTTTTTAACTACATAAACAGTATTTACACCAAAGTATATATCTAGTTAGATTCAAGTATCCGGTTTCAAAGATTGCAGAAATCTCCAGCAACATCTAAAATGAAAACCAGGCCTCTGGCATGCCCAGAGCCAGCTGCTACTGTCCCAACTGTGGCCCTTTCCAAGAGAGGAGCAAGCTACACGTGTTACAACTTCAGTAAGAATGTCATCTCCTATGGCAAGGACCAACACAGGGCAAGACAGTAAACATTTTAAGACTGTGTAGTCAATTCCATCTGTGGGGAACTCCTCAGCTCAGCCTGGGAGCACTAAAGGCCACCACAGAGAATGTGCTAGCAGTCACGAATGTGACTACAGCCAACACAGCTTCGAGTCCATAAAGTTTTCACTTGCCCTGATATATTACTTTCCTTCTGATCTTCTCCATGTATCCGAAATTGTGGAGTCTGGTTGCTCAAAGGCCATAGAAAACACAAAGCTGGATCTGACCTTGTGGATCTGGCCTGTGGTTTTCATTCTGTCCCTGGCTTAGGGGCAAATTGGTCTTGCACATATACCACTATATCCAAAACCTATGAACAGCATGCTTTGCCCTTTCCCTGTCAATCATTCATCTCTCTAAGTCCCTGAAGCCCAGCTGCTATTTCTTTACCAAATACCCAAAAGTCCAACAGAACAAAACTGAGGGCAGGTAGGGCATGGAGAAACAGAAACAGTGCAGGAGAAGGGGTACAGGCCCCTTTTACTGTTCCCCAGTGGCCTTGTGGGAGGTACGAAATACCCGAAAATCCTAATTCTGGTCCTGTAACTGATTGTGGCATACAAGCACCTGAAGAGAACAGCGAATGCACTATCTTTTATTAAGAGAAATCTGGGGTGGATACAAGCTATGGAGAAGAGCTGCTAACAGCAACTTGGAAATGAGGTCCTGGATGATAGGACATGCTTACAGTGCTCAGTCTCGGTACCAAGGGTCCCTAAGGGAGAAAGAACACTGGGCCAAGTTAACTGAAGGTCTGGAAGAGGCACTTCTAAGCTCACTGGCTGCATGCTGTTTTTCATAATTCTTAAAGGAGGCCTTAAGCCTTACAAAATAAATGGTGAATCTTTTAGTGGTAAAGGGGCCAGACGTGCATTCTGAAAACCATAAAAAAAAAAAAATGAGTAAAACCTCAAAGAGTCTAAGTCATTAACTTATAAACACAAAGCAAAACAGGTTTGAGCTGCATAAACTGACCATATTAAGTTATAAAAGAAAGAAAAGCAAAAACAAAAGACAGCAAGTGGGAGAAGCTTCCAGGACCCAGACTGGGGAGAAGTGCAGGAAAGGCAGAGTACAAAGAAGGAGACTCCCCCTTTCCCTCCCCACAGCCTGTCTGGGGACTCACTGTCTCCCTCTCCACCCTGTAAATTACTAGTTTGCATCAGCAGATAGGGACAAGCCTTTTCTTCCTTCCTCGAACGCACCATAGCAAATTAAAGAGCTTATAAATGAATATCACTGAAAAATGCTAGTCTTAACAGAAATGTCTGAAACCATCTCTTTCAACTTTGCTCCAAACTTGGTTTTGGCCCAGTGGAGTTCACACAGTAGTCAAGGTACCTCTAAGAGCACACGCTAGTCTGGATCCAGGTCTAGCACCCGGACTGCAGAGCCTTGGCAGGGGCACCCTCTCCTTCTCTCATCTAGAAGGCATGAAGTACAAGAAGCATCAACGTAGGAACCTGACTGAAGACCTCAGCCTGGGGAAAGCTCCAAGAAAGAAAAATTTGATAAATGCTTCGAGGACAAATGGGGACAAATGACTTTAACTGAAGTCATTTTTACATTCTTTTTGAATCTGGACTACTGGGCAGCCAAAAGGCATCCAGGACAGCACACAGCCGACCCTTCCGTTGCTGTAACAAGCAGGACATTCCCAACTGTTGAGCCCCCAGCCAGGAAATATATGAGAGAAGCACATTCACTGAAACAGTGGAAAACTGAGAGAAAAAATGTTTTTTTAAAAAACTAAGGAAGCTGAAGGAGGAGGAACACATGAGCCCGGAAGTTCCAGAAAACGCTCACAAATAAATGGAAGAACAGAGGAGGATCTATTATCCTCCTGATAGCACTGTGATGTCCCATTGCGTCAAGGACACCTATTAATCTTGGGCAGTGTGATTCTCAAGTAGGTAAGAGGTCAAGGAAAAAGCTAGACTTACAATTTGGGTTATGACTCAAATTATCAATGGGGTCCATTTCCTGTCGTGTAGGAGGGTGAGCATACACTGGTGGGGCTGGGG
The DNA here is from genome assembly GCF_011064425.1 of Rattus rattus. Lineage (NCBI taxonomy): Eukaryota > Metazoa > Chordata > Mammalia > Rodentia > Muridae > Rattus > Rattus rattus. Next base: position 84,226,772 of record NC_046161.1, on the reverse strand, counting down.
CTGCATGTGAAGCCATGAAGACAATCTCAGGAGTCGCCCCTCAGGCACCAGCCACCTTTTGTTTGACACAGGATCTCTCATTAGCCAAGCAAAGGTTGCCAGACTGGCTACATTAAGTGGCCAGTCAGCTCCAGGGCTCTGCCTCAGTCTCCCTACCATCTCACCATCAATCCATCTCACCATGCCACCTTTTAAGTATACCCTGGGGATCCAAAACTCAGATCCTCACACTTTTGGGACAAGTCCTTTACTAAATGAGCCATCTCCCCAGCTCTGACTATGCTTTTTACTGACCAGCAAGAACACATTGTCAAAGAACGGGGGTCACAGGTGATCTGCACTCTTCGTGAAGGTCTAATTCATCTAGACAACTTAAAGAATTACTTCCATATTTATGTAGTAATTTCCAGTTATACTAATTTAGGAATAAAACTTACCACAGCTGATAATAATTCTGACCAAATTACCAAACAATGCATCTATCGGCTCACCACAGAACATGTCAAACCATCTCTCTGTGTGTGTAACCAGAATGTCTACTACTCACTTGGCTCCATTCAATGTACACGGAAATTTCCAACACTTAGCTCATAACTGAACTCTGGGCCCACCTACCACAGAAACCACGTCTCAGATATTAGCTATGGGTTTTATATGGAAAAAACTTTCAAATCTGAAATCCCCTGCCTCAGCCATTACAATCCATTAAAAATTTAACATCCAATTCCACGAAATGTAAAAGTTTGCATTGGGAAGTTGATTTCTAACCAAGAACAGAAAGGGAGCAGCCTGGCACAGATATCCTCTTTAAAAAGTGAGAGGTTGCATCGAGGTGGCATAAAATACACAGAAGCTGAAGCCCAACTCTGAAATTAGCAAGTCCTAGAGGTTATTTTTACTTTACTAATAAAAGCTTGGTTTGGGGGTTGCAACAAAGACAGTTTTCAGAAAGAGTCTTTCTATTTTGTGTCTCTATTTGCATTTATCTGGGTCGTTTTCTAGTATTATGCTGAAAGAAATACCCTTGATATGTGATTAAAATGAGTTCAAACTCAGAATAATCGCACAGGTTCAGATTTCCCTGTGACTGGTAGAATAAAGGCACCCATTTCTGCAGCCAACAAAGGGAGCACTGTTCCCCAGAACCAGGTGCTTCTAAGCCCTTAAGTTCCATTATTGAGCCAAGAGAAAGACAAAAAAAAAAAAAAAAAAAAAAACAATGGCTACAAGGAACATCTGGACTTGTGCCAAGTGTCACCCTCTGAATTGGAATCCCAAGGTAGTAGGTAATGTTTGCTCCTGGGTTTGGTTTCCAGCAGAAAAGGATCTAACTAGTTATTGAAGAATGCAAAATTATCGCATCCACCCACTCACTCACCACCAGAACACATCAGGTCATTTAAACACAAAGCTCAGTTCCAGGGCAGTTGAGCCCAGGGCCCAGAAGTGGAAACCGCCAAAGAACTCCCCTGAGCGTTAAAAGCGCTGCAAGTCCCTTTGAGACAAATAGGCGGCGGGGCTCTCCTCTGGCTGAACCCAGAAAGTTCTGTTCACACCAACTTGCCTCCAACTACTAGCTTTAGTTCAGCTTCCGAACACCGTCCAGGGGCACCCAAAAGTGAACAAAAGGAGGAGCGGCTGGGTGAGCATTGGGTCCACTCTTAGCCAGGTCCCAAGCGCGGCGTGTAGATAGAGGCAGGATGGCGGGTTGCTTCCTGGGGCGCAGGGAAGAATGTCCCCGTAAGTCGCAAAGCACGGAGCCCCGCAGGTCAGGCAGCGATGAAGCACGCAAAGAGGAAACATGCCCAGCTCCCTCTAGACCGGCCGATGGAAGCCGGCATGCAGAGCTCACCTGCAGGGATGCGCGAGGGAGTCTCCTCCGCTACGCCCAGGCTAACCGCCCAGGAGAGCAGGGCGAGCATGGGCATCAGCAGCCCCAGCCTCACTCCGCGGTCCCCCATCCGCCCCTAAGCCCGAAAGCCCGAGGCCTGCGGCGAGGACTTCTCGCGAGACGCGGAGACCCCGAAGAGCGCCGGGTTAGACGTGGGGCCCGGGACGGCAGCGGAGGACGGATGAGAGGACTGCGTGGGTACCAAAGCGATTGGAGAACACTGAGCGGACTAGCGCGGAGCCCGAGCGCACCGAGCAGACGACGGAACCGGCGGTGCGCCCGGCGCGGGCTTAAGAGCAGCCAAGGAGGGCGGGGCCGGGGGCGGGGCGCTGTCCGGGGACCCCGCGTCCCGGGCTATCCGGGCTGCGCCCCCACCCTCCGAGTCGCCTACGCCTACGTGCACCGCCTCACGCCCGGGCTCCAGGGAGCTTGCTTGCGGAACGTGCGCCCCTCTGCGCTCCCCGCGTTCCAGAAGCTTCCTCGACACGCCCTGGCTAGACCTCCTTCCCCACTGAACCGGGCGCTCCCGGAGGTGAGTGGTGACTGCGGGGCTTCAGCCTGCCTGGCTGAGCAGGCGCTTGTCACACTCACTGCTGTTGCTTCTGAACTTAGCCATCACCGCGTCGAGGAAGGCCATGCTTTGATTTTATTCTGTAAACAGAAACTTTTCATTGTCCGGTGAACATCTCTCCTGCCGCTGGTGCCAGGAGAGCCTTAGACTCTTTCCAGTAATGAAGCTTGTAAATCCGAAGGAGTCCAAGCCCAGCTTTTGTGCAACCTGGGGCTGTGCTTTACAAGTTCTCCCTGCCAGGCACATGGAAAATTACTTCCGAAGATGTAGGGGATCCATTCCTGGGCTCCTGGGCTCCTGGGAGCCGCCTCCACTACTTCGGGTTTTGATTAGTATGTCTATGTAAAGTCATTTGTCCTGTGTTTTCAGACTTTAGCCCAAGATTTAAACTGTGCAGGAGCAAAAGTTTTGACAACTTTGTCTCACACTTTCCGTGGTATGCTAAAAATTGAGGGAAGAATCAATTTTTCCAGTCGCATTCTAGAAGGTTCTACTTAAGTCTCCATGAAATGAGAGAAGAAAGAAAACATTCATTCTATCTCCGAGTCCTTCAAGATAAAATTACTCAAGTTCATGATCACAGTTTTTGTAAAATTAGCATCAAATGCAGAGGAATACTAACTAACAGATTGAGAGCAGGTGGGAGAGTTTGTAAATATTTGGAGTGTGACATTTAGAAGAAAAATAATCTTGGGACTGAGCCAGATTTTGCTGTGTTTTAAAGGTCTTGGTGGTGTGTCTGTCATCCTCCTCTTTTTAATAAAGGAAAATTGGGGAGACTTCAGAGATGAGTAGAAACAGTGAAAGAAATGGAAACTGTGACTGGAGAAGAATGTAGTAAGAAAGAATGAAGTAAAACTTTTTTTTCTCTGAAGAGGAGCAGCTAAGGGATGGATTCTTTTGCGGTGTGGGTGGCAGGTGTAGAATCCAGGCAGGGGCAGGTCGAACCAGCCCTCGGAAGAATGGCTGGTCGTTTGGCTAAATATGTTTCCAGAAATCCAGACTTACCACTGCCAAGTTCCTTGAACTTGAGTTCTTGCTTCCCCGAACCTCCAGAGTCCTCAACTTGCCTGGCTAGTGATGGAATTTCCATGGGTGCTTAGCTACAGAGTCCACCAGTAATTACTGGTTACCACGACAGGCTCATCCTCTGTTGAGTCTCAAAGGCAGAACTTAAGAGCTTCTATAAAGCAATAGTCTCTGAGATTTTCAAAATAGCCAGACACTTCAATAACAGCCTGAAACCAAATCTTTCCAGCCCTCTCAGGTTTCCAGCCCTCCTGTCTGCTGGGGTTGTCTACTTGTATATTCCTATGGCAAATAGCATCCTTAGCTCAGCAAATCCAGATCTCAAACCTAGCTTCTTTATCCTTTTTTTTTTTTTTTTTTTTTTTTTTTGAGCTGGGGACCCAACCCAGGGCCTTGGGCTTCCTAGGCAAGCGCTCTACCACTGAGCTAAATCCCCAGCCCCTTCTTTATCCTTATTAATGATGCTCTAACTCACATGGCTTCAGATTTTTTTTTTGAAAAATATTTGTGTATTATTTATTTTTATCATTTTATTGGATGTTATTTATTTACATTTCAAATGTTATTTCCTTTCTCAGTATCCCAACCATAAGCCCCTTTTCCTATCCCCTCCTCTTCTTCTATAAGGGTGTTACCCTCCCCAACCACACACCCCAACCCACCACCCCCACCACCACCCCCCAATCTCCCTGCCCTGACATTCCCCTACACTGGGAGGTCCAGTATTGGCAGGACCAAGGGCTTCTCCTCCCAATGGTGCTCAACAAGGCCATCCTCTGCTACATATGCAGCTGAAGCCATGGGTAAGTCCATGTGTACTCTTTGGATGGTGGTTTAGTCCTTGGGAGCTCTGGTTGGTTGGTATTGTTGTTCTTATGGAGATGCAAGCCCCTTCAGCTCCTTCAATCCTTTCTCTAATTTCTCTGACTAGGACCCCATTCTCAGTTCAGTGGTTTGCTGCTAGCCTTCCCACCGTATTTGTCATGCTCTGGCTGAGCCTCTCAGGAGACAGCTATATCAGGCTCCTGTCAGCATGCACTTCTTGTCTTCATCAATATTGTCTAGTTTTGGTGGCTGAATCTCCAGGTAGGGCAGGCTCTGAATGGCCGTTCTTTCAATCTCTGCTCCAAACTTTGTATGCACACCTATGAATATTTTTGTTCACCCTTTTAGGAAGGAGTGGAACATCCATACTTTGGCCGTTCATCTTCTTGACTTTCATGTGGTCTGTTGATTGTATCTTTGGTAATTTGAGCTTTTAGGCTAATATCCACTTATCAGTGAGTACATACCATGTGTGTGTTTTTTGGTTTTTGGTTTTTTTTGTTTTTGTTTTTTGTTTTTGTTGTTGTTTTTGTTTTTGTTTTTGTTTTTTTGTGGTTAGGTTACCTTACTCAGGAGAATATTATCTAGTTCAATCCATTTGTCTATGAATTTCATGAAGTCATTGTTTTTGATAGCTGAATAGTACTCCATTATGTACATTTTCTGTATCCATTCCTCTGTTGAAGGGAATCTGGGCTCTTTCCAGCTTCTGGCTATTAAAAATAAGACTGCTATGAACATAGTGAAGCATGTGTCTTTGTTGTATGTTGGGGAATGTCATTTGGGAATATGCCCAAGAGTGGTATAGCTGGGTCCTCAGGTAGTACAATGTCCAATTTCCTGAGGAACCTCCAGACTGATTTCCAGAGTGGTTGTACCACCTTGTAATCCCAGCAACAGTGGAAGAGTGTTCCTCTTTCTCTGAATACTCTCCAGCACCTGTTGTCACGTGAGTTTTTGGTCTTAGGCATCCTGACTGGCTCGAGGTGGAATCTCAGGGTTGATTTGATTTGCATTTCCCAGATAACTAAAGATGTTGAGCATTTCTTTAGGGGCGTCTCAGCCATTCGACATTCCTCAGCTGAGAATTCTTTCTTTAGCTTTTTATCCCATTTTTAATAGACTTATTTGATCCCCTGGAGTCCAACTTCTTGAATTCTTTGTATATATTGAATATTAGCTCTCCATCTGATATATGTTTGCTAAATATCTTTCCCCAATCCGTTGGTTGCCCTTTTGTCCTAATGACAGTGTCCTTTGACTTACAGAAGCTTTGCAGTTTAATGAGATCCCATTTGTCGATTCTTGATCTTAGAGCATGAGCCATTGGTGTTCTCTTCAGGAAAATTTCCCCAGTGCCTATGTGTTCAAGGCTCTTAACAACTTTCTTTCTATTAGTGTCAGTGTATCTGGATTGATGTGGAGGTCCTTGATCCACTTGGACTTAAGGTCCTTGATCCACTTGGACTTAAGCTTTTTACAGGGTGATAAGAATGGATTGATTTGCATTTTTCAACATGCTGACCTCCAGTTCAACCAGCACCATTTGCTGAAAATGCTATCTTTTTTCCATTGGATGGTTTTAGCTCCTTTGTCAAAAATCAAGTGACCATAGGTGTGTGCGTTCATTTCTGGGTCTTCAATTCTATTCCATTGATCTACCTGCCTGTCTCTGTACCAATACCATACAGTATTTTACTACTATTGCTCTGTAATGCTGCTTTAGGTCAGGGCTGGTGATTCCCCTGTAAGTTCTTTTATTGTTGAGGATAGTTTTTACCTTCCTGTGGTTTTTGTTATTCCAAATTAATTTGCAAATTGCTCTTTCTAAGTGTCTGAAGAATTGAGTTGGAATTTTGATGGAGATTACATTGAATCTGTAGATTGCTTTTGGCAAACTGGCCATTTTTACTATATTAATCCTGCCAATCCATGAGCTTGGGAGGCCTTTCCATCTTCTGAGATCTTCAATTTCTTTTTTCAAAGTCTTGAAGTTCTTGTCATACAAATCTTTCACTTGCTTGGTTAGAGTCACATGGAGGTATTTTATGTTATTTGTGACTATTGTGAAGGGTGTCATTTCCCTAATTTCTTTATCAGCCTGTTTATCCTTTGAGTAAAGGAAGGCTACAGATTTGTTTCAGTGAATTTTATATCCAGCTACTTTGCTGAAGTTGTTTCAGGCTTAATAGTTCTCTGGTGGAACTTTTGGGATCACTTAAGTATACTATGATATCATCTGCAAATACTGATATTTTGACTTCTTCCATTCCAATATGTATCCATTTGACCTCCTTTTGATCTCCTATGGCTCTGGCTAGGACTTTGAGTACTATATTGAATAAGTAGGGAGAAAGTGGGCAGCCTTGTCTAGTCCCTGATTTTAGTGGTATTGCTTCAAGTTTTTCTCCATTTAGTTTAACATTAGCTCCTGTCTTCTGTATATTGATTTTTCTATGATTAGGTATGGGCCTTGAATTCCTATTCTTTCCAGGACTTTTATCATGAAGTGGTGTTGAATTTTGTCTTATGCTTTCTCAGCATTAATGAAATGATTACATGGTTTTTTCCTTTGAGTTTGTTTATATAGTGGGTTATGTTGATGGATTTCCATATACTGAACCATCCTACATGCCTGGGATGAAGCCTACTTGATCATGATGGATAATTGTTTTGATGTGTTCTTGGATTCAATTTGCAATAATTTTATTGTTATTTTTGCATCAATATTCATAAGGGAAATTGATCTGAAGTTCTCTTTCTTTGTTGAGTCTTTGTGTGGTTTAGTTTTAAGTTTAATTGTGGCTTCATAGAAGGAATGGGTAGTGCTCTGTATGTTTCTGTTTAGTAGAATAATTTGGACAGCATTGGTATGAGGTCTTCTATGAAGGTCTGATAGAATTCTGCACCAAACCCATCTGGTCCTGGGCTCTTTTTGGTTGGGAGACCTTTAATGACTGCTTCAATTTCTTTAGGAGTTATGGGGTTGTTTAGGTGGTTTATCTTTTCCTGATTTAACTTTGGTACCTGGTATTTGTCTTGAAAATTGCCAATTCCTCCAGATTTTCCAGTTTTGTTGAATATAGGCTTTTGTAGTAGGATCTGATGACTTTTTGAATTTCCTCTGATTCTGTTGTTATACCTCCCTTTTCATTTCTGATTTTGTTAACTTGGATATGCACTCTGTGACCTCTGGTTAGTCTGGCTAACGGTTTATCTATATTGATTCTCTCAAAGAACCAGCTCCTAGTTTTCTTGATTCCTTGCATAGTCCTTTTTTTTCCCTACTTGGTTGATTTCAGCCCTGAGTTTGATTATTTCCTGCCTTTTACTCCTCTTGGGTGTATTTGCTTCTTTTTGTTCTAGAGCTTTTAGGTGTGCTGTCAAGCTACTGATGTATGCTCTCTCCTGTTTCTTTCTGCAGGCACTCAGAGCTGTGAGTTTTCCTCTTAGCACTGTTTTCATTGTGTTCATAAGTTTGGGTATGTTGTATCTTCATTTTCATTAAATTCTAAGAAGTCTTTAATTTCTTTATTTATTTCTTTCTTGACCAAGTTATCATTTGAGTTCAACTTCCATGTGTATGTGGGCTTTCTGTCATTTTTGTTGTTATTGAAAATCAGCCTTTGTCCATGGTGATCTGATAGGATGCTTGGGATTATTTCAATCTTCTTGTATCTGTTGAGGCTTGTTTTGTGATTATGGTCAGTTTTGGAAAAGGTAGTTTGAAGAAGGTATATTCTTTCTTTCTTTTTTTTTTCTTTCTTTTTTTTCGGAGCTGGGGACCGAACCCAGGGCCTTGTGCTTGCTAGGCAAGCACTCTACCACTGAGCTAAATCCCCACCCCATATTCTTTCTTTTAGGATGAAATGCTCTATAAATATCTGTTAAATCCATTTGGTTCATAACTTCTGTTAGTTTCTCTATGTCTCTGTTTAATTTCTGTTTCCATGATCTGTCCATTGATGAGAATGGGGTGTTGAAATCTCTTATTATTGTGTGAGTTGCAATGTGTGTTATTTTATGAATGTGAGTGCCCTTGTATTTGGAGCATAGATATTTAGGATCATCTTGGTGGATTTTTCCTTTGATGAATATGAAGTATCCTTTCTTATCTTTTTTGATAACTTTTGGTTGAAAGTCGATTTTATTCGATATTAGAATGGCTACACCAGCTTGTTTCATTGGACCATTTGCTTGGAAAATTGTTTTCCACCCTTTTACTCTGAGGTAGTGTCTGTCTTTGTCACTGAAGTGTATTTCCTGTATGTAGCAAAATGCTGGGTCCTCTGTACATATCCAGTCTGTTAGTCTGTCTTTTTCATTGGGGAATTGAGTCCATTGATGTTAAGAGATATTAAGGAATAGTGATTGTTGTTTCCTGTTATTTTTGTTGTTATATATGGGATTATGTTTGTGTGTCTCTCTTCTTTTGGATTCATTGTAAGGAGAGTACTTTCTTGCTTTTTCTAGGGTGTAGTTTCCCTCCTTGTGTTGGAGTTTTCCATCTATTATCCTTTGAAGGGCTGGATTTAGAAAGATACTGTGTAAATTTGGTTTTGTCATGCAATATCTTGGTTTCTCCATCCATGTTAATTGAGAGTTTTGCTGGATATAGTAACCTGGGATGGCATTTGTGTTCTCTTAGGGTCTGTATGACATCTGCCCAGGATCTTCTGGATTTCATAGTCTCTGGTGAGAAGCCTGGTATGATTCTGATAGGTCTGCCTTTATATGTTACTTGACCTTTTTCCCTTACTGCTTTTAATATTCTTTCTTTGTTTTGTGCATTTGGTGGTTTGACTATTTTGTGACAGGAGGAATTTCTTTTCTGGTCCAATCTATTTGGAGTTCTGTAGGCTTCTCGTATGGTCATGGGCATCTCTTTCTTTAGATTAGGGAAGTTTTCTTCTATAATTTTTTGAAGAAATTTACTGGCCCTTTAAGTTGGGAGTCTTCACTCTCCTCCATACCTATTATCCTTAGGTTTGATCTTCTCATTGTGTCCTGGATTTCCTGGATGCTTTGGGCTAGGAGCTTTTTGCATTTTACGTTTTCTTTGATGATTGTATCAATGTTTTCTATGGTATCTTTGGCCCTTGAGATTCTCTCTTCTCTCTCTTGTATTCTGTTGGTTATGCTTGCTTCTATGACTCCTCATCTCTTCCCTAGGTTTTCTAGGAGGTTTTTCCTAGGATATTCCAGGGTTATCTCCCTTTGTGATTTCTTTATTATTTGTATTTCCATTTTTAAATCCTGGATGGTTTTGTTCAATTCCTTCACCTGTTAGGTTGTGTTTTCCTGTAATTCTTTAAGGGATTTTTGTGTTTCCTCTTTAAGGGCTTCTACTTGTTTAACTGTGTTGTCTTGTATTTCTTTAAGGGAATTATTTATGTCTTTTTTAAAGTCCTCTGTCATCATCATGAGATGTGATTTTAAATCCAAATCTTGCTTTTCTGATGTGTTTAGATATCCAGTATTTGCTTTGGTGAGAGATCTGGGCTCTGATGGTGCCAAGTTAGTCTTGGTTTCTGATGCTTAGGTTCCTGTGCTTGCCTCTCGCCATCAGGTTGTCTCTGGTATTAGCTTGTCTTGGTGTCTCTGACACTGACTTGACCCTCCTGTAGGCGTGTGTGTCAGCAGTCCTGAAGACCTGTTTTCTTTCAGCCATTTCTGGGAACAGAGAGCTGCTCCTGGCTTTGTGTGACCTGAAGCCTCCAGGTGGGTTTGCTTGGAGCAGAGGAGTTGGCCTTACCTCTGCTCTCAGGTGTGTCAGTGCTCCGGGGGACTGACTTTAGCTCTGGGCTCGGGAAGAAATGGCAAGGCTCCTGCCCCTGATTGCTCCTAGGTTACTATATCCAGAGGACACTAGGCAGGTTCCTCATGGACCAGGATGTAAGCAGAAGTGTCGATCTTCCCTGAACTCTCAGGATTGTCTGCACTTCTGAGAATCCAACTCTCTTTCGGGTACAGAGCCAGATTTTTTTTTTTTTTTAATTTCTGCTCACAATAGCACTAACCTAGAGGACTGTTACATTTTCCTTCACATCTCCTCTCCCTCCTTCCATTCCTCTTTTCCTGCTTAAGTAGCATACCACTTAATGCCTCAGCTCAAGCTTTTTATCACTGGCCCAATTTTCCGTGGCTGCTTCCACTACCCAAACTGTGGCACTCTGTATTAAGGCTAGATCCATCATATTCATGATTTTTTTTCATCCCCAGATACAAAGATTTCACAGAGCCGGAAACAATCCTAACCCATTTGCCTACAATTCAAATTATTTCACTAAAATTTAAGCCACCTCATGCTGTATCCTGAATTTGATTGGTTTGGCTACTTCATCTCTTACAAAATGAATGTTTCGTTTTTATCCTCCAAAATCTGCATGGCACTCTCTTCTCCTTTCCTCTGCCCTACACCTGATCTCACTTCTTGCCATGCCTTCTCACAAGGCTTTCAGAATCAAGCGATCCCTGGCCAAGAAACAAAAGCAAAATCGTCCTACTCCTCAGTGAATTCAGATGAAAACTGGGAACAAAATCAGGTAAAACCCAAAGAGAAGACACTGGAGGAGAACAAAGCTGGGTCTGTAATAATTCACAGAATGGCAGGACTGGGGGTTTATACTGAATCATGGTCATTGATCAATCCTACCAGACAGAGTTTAACATTTTAACCTGGAGACTTGCTCGTGCCTAAATTGGGGGTGTGGTTTGTCCAGTAATAAAATGTCTGTAACCTTAAAAAAAAAGTTTATATAGCAATCACTGTCATTGTTTGGGTTCCTCTGTGTTTCAGCCTTGGTTACAGGAAGAATGTTCAGAAGAAACTGAGTAGGTGAGGTTGAAGAAAGTCCAAAAAAGACAACCAGGAGTCCATTCATGTTGTAATCTAACCCAGTAGGTACAGCCCTTAGTCCACAGACCTGATGTATAATTACACCTTATAGATAGCATAGTCAAGGCACGAGATATCTGCGATATCTTTATTCTCAACTCCAAGATAGCATAGTCAAGGCACAAGATATCTCCGATATCTCTATTTTCAACTCCAACATTCTTTGAAGGGCCTTGAAACAATGCTTGTTTTCCACACATTCCCAGCATGTGTGCTCAGAGACATAGCAACCTACCAATGATTGTGCAACTCTAGATTGCAGGATGTCAAGTTGTCATGCTCAGAAATGCTAAGGTCAGAGGAGAAAACAGGAATAAGCCTGCATTTGTTCATGTTATCTTTCTGTATAAAGACTTCTAACAACCCTCTCTGCCTTCTCTGAGCCAGCCAGCTCAAATGGAGCTCAACCTCTTAGAGATTCAGTCTATCTTATCCTACGAAACAGCTGAGCACATAGGGAGCCTGCCTGACCTCTTTCTTTGACCTAAGTGAACAGAGAAGTCCTGTGAATGTTTTAGGCAGAGCAGAAGTGTGCTCTGTGGTGAGTTATAAAAGAATAAGATTCCAGATGTTGGATGAAGAACCAAGGGCAGGCAGTGGTGAAAAGCAACACTACAGACCAATTTAAAGATTGAAGCCTAGCAAAAAGGCCATGGCGGCATTAACCACATTGGTATTACTAAATCAAAGTCAGTTTCTCAATAAGTTCTACTGTACAGCCGACAAAATGTGATGGTCTGTATGTGGGTGTAAGAGAATGTCAAAGAATATTTATTCAGTGAATATTTGTTGGGTGAATGAGACGTAATGCTCCGGGGACATACTTCATGATGGGTGGATATGAAGAAGAACATTGTAAGAAACAAACTAGAAGGAAAATAACCAGACAGCCAAGGAATGAAATGAAAGAAAGCAGGCCCTTCTGGAAAGGGAGGGGCAGTAGTCTGTAAAGGAAACCGATAAAGTCAGACAGACAAAACTGATCCAAAGGAAGAAGTTTAGGAAAAGGAGAGTGGTCCGAGTAGTCGGGATACGCATGTAAGATCTTAACCTCAAAAGGGAGGAGAAACCACATGGGGGAGAAGAGAGCGAGAAAACAACAGACCATTCCTCTGTGACTCCATCTAAAGCAGGGGTTTCCTGGGCATGTTGGAGTGCAGCGTTTCCTCACTTAGGGATGGCTAAGTTACCACAGTGCTGACTCTGCTCCTCAAGTATGAAAGGTTTGTAACATGCTCGGGAACTCCAGTGGTATTCCAAGCTCTCATCTAAGGAAAGACGATTTCCCAGGTGGCGTATGTATGGTAAAGTTAAATGTCTTTTCAGCCAGTAAGAAAATTAGATGAGCTGCTTAGCATAATGAATAATTAGCAAACAAAGCTACTTACTTATAACAGAGAACACTGACTCGTGTTCTGAGGATTTTAATTTACTCTCCTTTGTCTGTGTCATTAGAGATTAATAAGCATACGGTTTTCTATAAGAAATCTCAGTTCTCATTCCAACGCTTTCAGATTAAACGTCATTTTTTTTTAAAACCTTGATTGCATGCCTTAACCAGCTTCTATGGAATCTTCCCTAGGTAGATATGAGTTGGGAAGTCCATGTACATCGGAAAATGATGTCATACTTAAAATTAACTCAGCCAAGTTAAAATAGCAGAGAGAGGCCAGGACGACAGAGAGAGCCAAATCGTGCATGGTCTTCTGAGATGATGATTCTAGCAGATGCTTTCTGACTAGTCACAATGATTGAGACAGAGCTGTCTGTGCTATGAGTCACCCCACAAGCCCAGAAGCAGACATTTGTGGTGTCTGCATTTGTCATCCAAGTAGGTTTCAATGAAGTCCAGAGCCGCAACATATCTGTTGACACAGATAACACTAAAATGCTACTAATTGTGACCAGCTGGGGCGTAGTGTCACATTTTTCTTGTTCAACAGCAGTTATTAATGGTTTCTTTCTGGTTCTTTTGTTTTTAAGTTTTCTCATTTCCTTACTTAAGGACTAGCCCAAGGCACAGGAAGCTGAAGTGACATGAATGCACTGCACATATAAGGACTAGAAGTTGTGGCTTAGTCTTTATTAGGAAGGAAGTTATGGCAAAATCAGAATTATTAAGAACACATCCCTTAGACACTGCATGAGGGTTTTAGAAAAGGGGGCCTGAAATTTAACAAACATTTTATTTTGGGCATTGGAGTGCCTGAGTGCTACTGCAGATGTGTTGGGTCAAAGAACATCTTTGTAGAACTGAGTTATCTCTTTATGAGTTTCAGGTATGGCACTCTGTCACTTACTGAGCTGGTTCTGTGGCCCAGGCCCTGAGTTTCATTTATCCAATAAAGTATTAGGATTTATTATTATTATTATTTCAAATAAGTACTCAAGTTTATGAAAACAAAAGCCACAAGTAAAAGACAAATGCATGAACATACAGTTAGAAACATAGACAAACATGTCTGTGCCCTTCAATAATGTCAGGATTTGTTGAACAAAAATTAACTCACAAAATATGGCAGGTAGCCCCATTTTTTTTTTTTGATAGCCAACTGTACTGTCTAGTTTTATAGCAACTTGACACAGTGACAGTCATTTGTGAAGAAGGACTTTTTCAATTGAGGAAACTATATAAGATTGGCATGCAGGCAAGTCTACAATGCATTTTTTAAAAGTTAGTGATTGGTGTGGGAGAGCCCAGCCAGTTGTAGATGATGTCATCCTTGGACGAGTGGTTCTGGATACTGGAAGAAAATAGGCTGAGGACGCCACAAAGAGCAAGCCGGTAAGTACCACTCCTCTGCTTCAGTTCGGGCCTCAAGTTACTGACCAGACATCTTTTGAAGATGCACTTGCTTGTGCAATACAATGATTCCTTTCCTCTATAAGTTGTTCTTGGCCATTGCATTTTTATCACAGCAACAGAAACTCTAAGAAACCAGCCAAACTAAATCTAAGTTTCTTCTCGTCAATCTTAGTCACTAATATTAGCTCTCAGACCACACTTTACATATCACACAAGAAATGTAATAGCTCTATCAGGTAGAGAATGGCTAAAATGGTTAAAGAGGTTGAAGCAGAGTTTAGGGAGTTTCAAAGAAGCTTGAGAGTCAGAAGCTGGCAGCCCAACAGGGATGCAAAAATGTCTCTGCAGGAAGATAGGGAGCAGGGTTGGGAATCTTTTATTGCCATTGAGACAGATGGTGAGGTTGGAGCTGAGCTGCAGGGGTGTGACACTGTGTCGGCTGTCATGATGAAGGGCAGAACCAGATCCAGATGAAAGAACAGGTGAACAGCTGGATCACAAGTCCAACTAGATAAGACACAGGATGATAAGTGGATGGCAGTTTAAATAGGCTGTGTCCACAAGCTGACCTCCAGTCCCTGGGACAGTGAGGATCTCTCTGCCTGTCTATCCTTTGATGAACACACGGAATGATCACGGGATTGGCCTGTGGGACTTTGACTATGGGAGTGTCCTCCACTCGGGGTCTAGGTGAGGCAGTTTCACTTTTCCCCAGCCTGATGTTCAGTAAGTTTTTGGGCCCAATTTTCCTAGTATGATTTTGATATTCTCTTGTGTTCTAGTGGTCCCAATTTTCTTTGATATCAGGGAGGGAAGCAGAGAAGAGAGGAGGGGAGTCTAGCACTCTGTGATCTAAAAGGGATTGTTTCCGTTTTTCTCATTGAGACCAGTCTGAACCTTGCTATAAGTCACTCTATACTGAGTAAAATATGTTTTTTCAGACTGTGTCTTTCCCTGAAAGACTCCATTTCGCAAGCAACTTTTGATTCCTTTTTGATGAAGGAGAATAACAGTGTATTTCATGGATACATAAACACTCCCATCTGCCTGGCTCTACGCAACAAGCACAGACCAGTACTTAGTGTATGGGAAAGGTAGAGAGCTAGCTACCTGATGGTAAGAACAAAATTCCACAAGAAAATAACAGGAATTAATAAATACTGTTCAAAAATAGCTTCAGTAATAACAGTCCCAGTTACCCCAAAAAAGATAGAATAACAGATTGGATTAGAAGACAGAATCCATCTTTTTACTGCATCCAAAAAACACACCTTCCAATGTAGGCTTGACATACCTTAGAGTAAAAGAGTGGGGAAATGTTTTCAAGCAAGGGTAACAAAGAAACAGCTAATATCTGACAAAATAACCTCAAGCCAAAAGTGGTCAGAAGATAGTCATTAAAGGAAAAGACAACTGAGAGGACATTACAATTCTAAACATTTATGAATCAAACACAGGGATAGTGTGACTTCAATCTCTTATCAATAGATCATTAAGACAAAAACTAAGTAGAAAGACATAGGAGCTAATTAGTATAAATCAAATGCATCTCTACAGCCTGTAGCCAGATTGGTTCAGCATGGAATTCTACCAGACATCCCAAGAATACCAGTACTCTGTCAATTATATCATAAAACAGAAAAGAAAGATCACTTCCAAACTCTTTTTGTGATTCCTGAATTATCTGAACCAAAAGCAGACAAAAATGAGAAATAAGTAAATAAATCAAAGTAGAAAAGAAAAAGAGAATTACGTCCCAATACCTTTAATGAACTCAAAATTCAAAACTCCTTGATAAAATACTTGCAAACAAATTTAAAAGCACATCATAAAGACTGTACCATAAGCAAGTGGGCTTTATCCCAAAAATGTAGGGATGGCTCAATATACATAAATCAGTTAATGTAATCAGACACATTATTAACAGACTCAAAGCCAGAAATCACACGATCACTTCATCAGATGTAGAAATATCCCTTCATGATAAATGCAGTAGAGAATGTAAGGATACACGTGGCATATCTCATCTTAATTAAGGCAATGTGCAAGGAGCCTACAGATCAACACCATGTTAAATAAACTTCAAAATACAAAGCATTGCTATTAAATCAGAATCGAGAAAAGGGTACCTGCTTTCATCAATTTTGTTCAAAATAGTGTTTGAAGCCTTAGCTAGAACAATAATACAAGTGAGGGAAATAAAAGAAGCACAAATAGAAAAAGAAAAATCAAATCATCCTTATTTGCAGATGATAGGATTCTATACAGAAAAGAGTAAATACTCCACCAGACATTCCTGCATCTGATAAATGCATTCAGCAAAGTAACAGGTTACAAAATAAACTCACAAAACTCACTAGCCTTCAGATATACAAGTGACAATCATAACAAGAAATTAGAGAAACAACCTCGTTTGAAAAGAAAACACCAGCAGATGGGAATTTTCCTCATGCTCATGAATTGATAGAATAAATATTGCAAAAGGTCATCCTACCAAAAGCAATTTACAGACTCAAGGTGGTGCCTATCAATACTCAAGATCATTTTTTCATAGAAATTGAAAAAACTCTTAAATTTTATTTGAAAACAAATAAGAAAATAAAATAATCCTAAACAACAAACAAATAGCTAGAACTATAACATTTCTGAATTTAACTTACACTACAGAATATAAATTAAATATATTATATATATAAATATACCAAAGATATTTTATATATATATATATATATATATATATATATATATATATATATATACACCAAAGATATGATAGCATCTTCAACATGTGGTGCTCTAAAGCTCTAAAGTTGGATAGCTACATGCAGAAGTCTAAAACTAGATCCTTTCCTCTCACCCTGCACAAAATCACTCCAAAGATTGTCATCAAAGACTTTCAGGTAAGACCTGATACCCCAAATCTGATAGAAGAGGAAAGAAGGGAATACATTTGCACCTGTTGGCATGGGAAAAGACTTTCTGCGCAGAATCTTAATAGTACAAGCATTAAGGCCAGAGATCAGTAATGGAACTGTGTGAAACTAAACATGTTCTAATGTGTCAAAGAAAACCATCATCCTAGTGAAGAGGCAGCCCACAGTGTGAAAAATCTTTACCAGTTATATATCTGACAAAGGATTCGTTTTTTAAAATATACACAGAAATAAAAAAAACTAAACATAAAGAAAAAACACACCCCGATTTTAAAATAGGACATGGATCTAAGCAAAGAGTTCTCAAAAGATGAAATACAAATGCCTCAGAAATAATTTTTAAAACATTCAACATACTGGCCATCAATGAAATGTCAACTAAAACTCCTTTGATACTTCATCTTACCCCAGTCAGGATGGTCAAAATTTGTATTGGTTGTTTCTTTAGCTCTCCAGACGCTTTTTAGTTTTAGAGGGCCCACCTGTCAGTTGCTGGCCTCAATTCCTGGCAAATTGAACCGTATTCAGAAATTCCTTTCAACATCTTTGTGTTCTAGAGTACTCCACATGCTTTCTTGAAGCAGACTCAGTGTTTCCAGTTTAACCTTTAGGACTTTGATTCCATTTGGATTTGGTTTGGGGGAGGGGAGGGAGCGCGCTGCGATCGGCAGGGCCCTGATTTTATTTTTCTCCATGTAGACATCCACTTTTCCCAGCACCAGTTGTTGAAGATAGTAACTTGTCTTTTCTCCAGTGTCAAATATTAGATGGCTGTAATTACATGTACTCCTGTTTCTAGCTCCCATTTTGTTCTAATGATCTATATGCATTTTTTTGTGCCATTACGACATTTTTTTCATAATGTTTTTAACTACTATGGCTCTGTAAAATGTCTAGAGGTCTGAAAGAGAAATTCCTCTAACTTTTTTTTTTTTTTTTTGCTCAGTACTGTTTTGGTTATCTGGGGTCTTTTGTGGTTTTATATGCTATTCCTATTTCTTACCACGTGTCCTTGATGTAGCCCTTTGCCTGGGGACACAAGAGATTAGAAGGAGGTGTCCTCTGAACTCAGACCTATGGCCCAACTTCCTCAGCCTCATTTCTCTGACACTGGGCTTTAACCCTTTCTCTGACCTCTAGGCCTAGCTAAAATGCATGCCCTTTCCGTCTACACCTGCTCACCCTGTGCCTTGTGGTTGCTGAGATATTTTTAGCTTTACTGTCCTGTAGTTTTTCTCCCAATGTTTAATAATGTTGTCCTCAAGATTGCTTCTAAGTCTGCTTTTAAATTTTATTAATGAGACTAAAAACTCAAAGGGAACTCTAGTTTCCATCCATAAGAAGGCCATGCCCTTCTACAATGTGGTACTGAGAAAACACTGTGTCAAGCTGATGCTTGGGACCACCTAGTATTGGTTCCACACATAACAGGAGTCTATTAATGTAGCCTGGGATTTCCCATTACCCCCCCCCCCCCCCTCCCAAAAAAGAAAAAAAAAAAAAAAAAAACCAAACAAACAAAAAAAAAAAAAAACTTACAAAAGCCAGAGATCCATTTTGTTTGTGGTTTTGTTGGAATACTCCCTCAGTTTCCCATCATCCAGTTTTTGAATGTTATCTTTTCTTATCTTTAGTTTTAAGCTATCTCTTCTCAGCTATCTCCCTTCTCAAGGCTTGACCTTGGCTACAACTTTCCTAAAGAAGATTTTTTTAAGGTTATTTGGTCTCAACTTCTCCGTGAACCAGCACATTTTATTTTTTTTTTTTTTTTTTTTTTTAGATTTTTTTTTTTTAGATTTTGGTTCTTTTTTGGAGACTGGGATCGAACCCAGGGCCTTAAGCTTCCTAGGCAGCGCTCTACCACTGATCTAAATCCCCAACCCCGAACCAGCACATTTATTATTGCAGTCTCCTTTAGGGAATTTTCACAAGCTTTGTCCAGAAAACTCAAAGAGAAAAGTTTGCCTTCAGCCAAACTGCTAACTACAGAGTGCAGTAATCTAAGTTTCACCCAAAAGCTGGCACTGGTCACTCAGGACAGCCCCTATTTGTATGGTGAAGATTTCATTACTATCAACTACACAGCAACTCATGCTAACCTGGTAAGACCAAACACAAACCAATCTTGACTGCCTTTAACCACATGGCAGGAATTACTTTCCAAGAAACTACAAAGTACCAGCTCCCCCTAACAGAATAGGAATTTCTCTAAAATGGAGACATTACAGCCCAGTACCTTAGGCTACAGATGGTACAGATGGTGCACTCCTTACTGTCCTGTCTACTGCCTCTTACCACAGACTAAGTAAACCTGTTTCCTTCCTATTGGGATCATTCACTGACTGCTAGTCCCTTCCCTGCCACTGGGGTAGTCATCCATCCTAACATCTGTATTCCATTTACAGTCATAGCTTTTATGCTACTTTCTTGAAAATATCTGTAAAATATTAAAGACAGCAGAGTCCTAATAGTCTTCGCTTGACGCTTTGTCTTACCCTTAGAATCTAGAACAAGTCTGACTCAGGATATTGAGAATCTGAAGAGCTTCTAGATTCCACCTCTGTGACTAAGTACTTTCTTATGCAATTCAATTTTGTTTAAAAATATTCATCATAACTTCAGATTTCTACTAGCTAATTCCTCTATGAAAAAGAATAAAATCCACACCTGTATTAAAGAGTCTTTGAGGCTGATTGACAGGTAAGCGCTTCTGTGACAGAGCCGTATTAGTTGGCTCGTCAGGTATCATAATTAATATGGTGCGCCAACTTCACAAGACTGAAGACACGAGTTTGACTCCCAAAACCCACTTAAAGGTGGAAGGAATGAATATAACCTTTGTGATTGTGGAGACTTGAGTGTTTCAGGTCAAAAGTTGTTTGGGTCAGCTTTAGTTGCCATTATGGTCACTCATTGTCCATCACTGTTTCACTTAATATCTGTCCTTAGGTAAATCTGTTTGCAGTGCACAAGAGTCCGCTAGCTTCCCCTGACATGAGGGCTAAGAATGTCATCAGACAGCATCCAAGGCCTAGAGCAGAGATTCCCCCACATTTCTAAACCTTCCTGCTGTTTCCACAAATACGTTTTTAAAATACCCTGATTAATGACTTGTGTTACCGTGAAATCCTTATGAACCTGCAACCATGTTCTAATATGGTATTTTGTGTGACATGAACCTGTGTTCACAAGGCTATGGTCATTCATATTTGGCTCCAGAATAATCTTGTCCCGCTACATTGAAATATCTCAAGCTAGAGTTACCATTGCCTAAGTCCCAAACAATGGACTTCTACGATGGACCTCCTGTAGGCCTTTCTCGGTGGCCCCACTCATAGTCCTGCTGCTGACTGAATTACTTCCATGCCCTGTCATTGCAGTTGGCATACTAACCCTTATCCTTGTAGAGTTTATTCTGGCAAACGTGAACGTAACATACATTGATCGCATTGTTTGATTCAATGAGAGCAGTTTGATGTTCATAATTCCATTAGGATGCCCTTTGGCGAACTCCCCAAGAATGTCACCCTGAAATGAGTTACTACCTAGCATGGAGAAAAAGAGACCCATCAGTAACTGATACTATAAGACACCACTAGCAGAGCAGAAGGTGAAATAATAGAAGTTATAACGCTTTGGTCTGAGACAAATGACCATTATTCAGATGTGCATCGTGCAAGCACTAACTCCTGGTCTGGAGTAGGAGTTCTGGGGCATACACTACAGGAAGTGCCTTTGCAGTGGAACTGAAAAGGAGTCTGTACTTGAAAGGGTGTGTCATTTGAGAAAATGCTGGAGCGTGGCCATTCCCAGCCCAGTCTGCCCACAGCACCTCGGGAGCCCGTGCTTTCTCCTTTTGAATACTTTCCATTACACGTTTCTAAAGCCGTCCTTTGCACCAGGTGTAATTTTCTGTATTCCAGACACAGATGGCAGAGCTCAGAGCCACTGGAGACTTTGCGCTCAGCATAATGAGCACGCGGCTTCCTTGCTCCCAGTATAGGAGATGCTCAGGACCTCACACACGCCTATTTTATAGGGTCCTCCGACTTTATCATCATACCACTCCAGTATCAAAAGGCTGCCATTTGGAAGCAGCCCTCTAATTTTTCTCTCTCATAATCACAGTAGTTTTCTAAGTAACTGTAGTGTTACTTTGTTAAAGCATGTGGACATTCTTGGGTTTTTCTCTCCTATGATCATTAAAAATCACAATTTAGAGATAATTAATATGAATTTTATCCCAAAGTAAAAGCTACTAAGTTCAAAGGATAATCACCATCTACCAAAAACACAGGTATAGCCTATAAAAAGCATGTGATCGCTTAAAGCATGTTTGAAAATGAGGTTCAGTTTTTCCATGAAAGCTTTAAATTCATAAAATGGAAAATGCCATGAAATTAAGTACTTTAATGGCTCATTTGACTCATTCAACTTTTCAACACTGAATATACATTGCCTTACTCAAAACAAATAGCATAGATAATGTTCATGAAGCAAAAATGCCAAAAAATGAATCTTATGTAGGAAAAATATGTTTTTCTTTTCCTTTATTCCATTCAAGGTTGTTCATACAGTTATCCTCACTGAAGTGTCATAGGAGTCAGAAGGGAAGGAGAGGCAAGAACCTAGAAAGAAAAGGTTGCTGTCATCATTGCTAACCCAGAATGGAAGCCATCTTTTCCCAGAGGCCTGGCTAGAGCTAGTAGTCACCACGTTGCCATTGCATTCAGACCCTCATGGCCAGATCCCAAGGTGATTCAAACTCTCTCCCTTCAAATGCCTACACATTACTAATTGTTTACATCTACATTATACCTTAATAAAAGTTTTTTTTAAAATAAAATATGGTACTTGAGTGTAGGCATAATAGTTTTGTACACTGTGTAAAGTTTAACCTTGTGTTATTCAAATGCAGATTTCTCTGCCCTCATATCTCGTTTCAGTCAGGACACAGCATTTTAATGCTTATACCAAAAATGTCCTGTGTCAAGTTTCTGTAAGCATTTCTTCCCATTTAGTCTCTGTCTTGTCAATAAACACTGATCAACCAATGGCTGGACAGAATAGAGAATAAGGCAGGACATCCACCAGTCAGAGGGAGGAGAGACAGAGAGAGGAAGTGAAATCCATGAGGGGGATGGAGGATTTGTAGCCATGAGGAAGGGGTCTAGAGAGAGATAATGGAAACACACCTAAAGCCCAAGGGCCAGATCAATAATAATATGCACGTATCATAGGATGGGGCTGGGAGGTAGCCAAATTAGCATAGAAGATTAAGGTAGATCATTTAACTATTGATATTCAAGTGCAGTTTTAAATAAATCTTGGTTTCTCTGTGTTGTTATTGAGAACTAGCATAAGGTAAAGAAATACAGCTTCCAGATTAATTGCTAATATTTATATTAAAGATAATTCATTGAAACTTGAGTATTGGACAGTAGATATTTTAAAGATAAAATAAAATGATGTAAATAACTTTTTTTTTTTTTTTTTTTTGAGCTGAGGACCGGGCCTTCAGGGCTTTGCCAGGCAAGCGCTCTACCACTGAGCTAAATCCCCAACCCCCTAAATAACTTTTTCTAATTGACTTGTTTATAGTTGTAAGATGTGTTTGATATTGTTTTATCAATAAATACAATAAAACATTATAGGATTTATGTTCTTTTTTATTGTTTCATTTGCAGAAATTATTACATGATTATTTATTTTGTGTGTGTTTTCATTTGTTTGTTTGTTTGTGTGCCCATGTCACAGCACATATGTGACACTCAGAAGAGCTTGTGGAAGTTGGATCCACCATATGGGTTCTGGGAATTGAACTTGGGTCATGAAGCTTGGCTGCTGGCACTTTGTTGAGTCCTCCTGTCATCCCCTGGGCCTATTTTGTCTATGTTAGTTTGTATTATTCTCTTTTAGAAATTGTAAACATGGCAAGGAAAGATATAATTTTGAAACTTCAGTTACCTTAAAAAATAACAATGACCAAAAACTTACACCATAAACAATAGGAAGAAATAGGAAGCAATTGTTTGTTTCTTTTTTTTCTTCCTTCCTTCCTTCCTTCCTTCCTTCCTTCCTTCCTTCCTTTCTCTCTTTCTTTCTTTTTCTTTCCTTCCTCCCTTTTGTCTTTCATATGTGTAGTTTTTACTATTGATCAAGAATGTTTTTCACTTACCTTAAATATGCTCTAAGTTCTTTCTCGTGAAATTGTTGTCTGTTTTTCATTTTATTATTTTCAATTTCTTCCTCTAGTGTCAGCACTCTGAATAATATGTTTTCTGGTGGCATTTTTACACACGCTCCTTGGGCTGATCCTCCTTTCCCACTTCTCTCCCCTACGATCATACCCTATCTCTTGCAGTCCCTTCCTCCACTAGACTAGCTTCAGTTCTCACCTCACATTTATTCTGTTATTCACTTTTTTTATTTCTTCTCCTAACCTTCCCTTGAAACTTCATTTTCCCTTTTTGTGATCTTCTTTCCAGTTTTATAACATGCATGCCTACACACAAGTACACAACCATAAAGATTATTGATATGTTTATAAAAAGATAAAGAGGAGGGGGTATGTTCTATGAAAGTGTAGTCAGGTATGGGGGAAGGGGGTTGCTCTGTGGGGCCATGCTAAGGTATCCCTTCCCCCTAAGGGACCAGTCACAAGATGGTTTAGTATGGAATAGAGTTTTTCAGGGCATGGGGAGGGGAATCAAGAGGGTAGTAGAGGCAGAGAAAGGCAGAGAGAAAGAGTAGAGAAGTAGAAAAGTAGAGGCCCTAGAGGCTGGCCATGAGCATGTGGAGAGAGAGGAGGGAAAGGGACAAGAGGGTGGAGCTTAGACAAGATGCTAACAATTATAATACAGAATCTGCATATGAAATAAAATTTTCCATATTTATGTTTCTGAGTTTGGGACACTTTGCTTAACACAATGATTTCCAGTATCTTCTGTCTTTCTGATAATTTCATTTTTCTTTGCAGCTGAATAAAATTCAATTGTGCATGTGTAGCAATTTCCTGCACCCTTTCTTCTGCTGATAAGCATGTAGGTTGTTTTCCTTTCTTAATTCTGTGAAAAGAGCTGGAAAAAAAAAGTCACGTCAAAAAATACAATAGACCCATAGGCTCACTGTGAGCAAAAATCACTTAAAATGAATCAAAGACCCTAATGTAGAATGTGAAAAGCTGTTACTAAAACAGAGTCACAGTCTGGACTTCCAGAAGTCTGGTTCAACCACCCGTCTTTGAGGAGTGAATCAGAACAGCCAAATTAACTTGTAAAAAGCAGAAGAAAGAAGATAGACTCAATGTGAACGCATTTGGATGGAAAGATAAAAGACCCAGTCATCCCCTGCCAGTCTGTCTTTGAGGATCTGAAAGGAGACTAAATAGTGGGCCAGGGTTATGTGCATCTCAGCAGTCCTTGTCAAGATGTGGTCCCCCTCACCACTGACCTGTCTTTATCTGAGCTCCCATTCTCATCAAAGTAGTCTGATATGTTCTTAGAAATGTGTGAAATCTTTCAGGATCACTGTGTGACTAATATCAGGCTTCTGCCTTTCCTTTCTCTTAATATGAGATCTTACAGGGAATTACAGTTTCTTGAGGTCTATTGCTTCAATAGTTCTTTAGTCAGAGCAAGGGACACAGTGTCTCTTTAGAATATATAGATTCTAGATCCTGTGTACCAGCCTGACCTGGTGAGCAAGCCTGACCCTAGCATGTCTACGAACTACAGCCTGTGTGACTACCCAAGGTTTCATATCCTGTGCTCCTTTCCAGACTGGTGAGCCTTCTATATTCTAGCTTGCCTGTACCTTTCCTAATCCCCATAACTAGCCTTGGTTCACTCCCCATCCGTGTGCATAGGCACATCCTGGTGAGTTCCACCTGTATAGTTTCCAACCTTCAGGCTTGGCCTAGTCTAAAATTCTGAACACCAGGCCAGCCTTATGACCACCAAAGAATACCCTATTTACCCTAGGCTCAATCATGCATCCTATGAACCATTCAGCCTGGGGAGTCCCATAGATCCTAGTCTTCCGACACTATTCCCAATCTCTAGGCTTGGCCCAAAGCATACATTTGGTGCACTACCCCAGTTTGAGTTATCCTGAGTTACAAATTGTGCACTGGTTCACTATGGTGAGTCTCCAGATGCTAACCCTTCTGTACCAGAGCCAATCTCACAGTCTAGTCCCACATGAACACTTATGTATGTGCCAGACCAGCCTGGATCCTCCCTTTCCTGTGACATCAGGCTTCCCTTAGTCTCACAGCATGTGCACTTGTCCAAGACCCCTGGCCCACCCCTGATATCCCCATACTCTCGGGTATAGTCTGCGTGGCACAGCTTTTACTCTAGCACAAGCAATCCAACCACTCATTCCATCCCCTGCTTTCTTGCTCAACACTGAATTGGAGTCGCCTCCATTTCTCCAATCCAAATTCATCACTGAGTATTTGAAGAACTGGCCTACAACTCCATATACCTGGCCTGAAATCAACCAATCTAGGAAAACAACAAAAAACAAACTTCTCAACTGAAGTAGTCTACTGTTGTCGTAAATAAATAAAAATAAAGTAAAAGTAAAAATGTATAAACGAAAACCGGGGGTGGAATGTTTTCCCTCAGGGTGTTTTTCCCTGCTAGGGTTCCACACCTCGCTTCCCCAGATATCTTCTGGATATCTTGGCAGAAACACAACCCAGCCACACACTTTCTTATACTGAGACTCTTACACAAAAGAGCATACAACTGGTGTTTTTACCCTGCTAGGGTTCCACACCTCAGTGCCCCAGATATCTGCTGGATATCTTGGCATAAACTCAGCCCAGCCACACTTACTTAAATTGAGACTCTTTCTTAAAAAAAAACACACTCATTCAGCATTAAAGCAATCCAGCGTCTAGATTTGGCAGATCCACATTACACTGTCCTAATCCCAGTTCCCAAATTACTCATCCCTGCACCTTTTATTTACCAAGTCTCCAGCTTCTTCTCCCCCCTGGTACCTCTAACTCCTCCCAGTTCCCCATCGTCCCTCCAACTTCCTCTCTTCTTCCTCCTGGCTTCCTTCTCTAACCCCTCCTCCCTCAACTGTCAATCCTCACCCCCCCCTCCTCAGGTTCCACTCGCTCAACTGTCTCCAACTGTCAACTGTCAACCTAACCTCTGAATCTAATCCCCCTCTCACTCCCAACTCCTACCTCTGCCCAAATCTCACGCTCTTGCCTTTATTTAACAAATTCAGAGAAAACCCCAAGGCAAACCACAACATTTCCCCCTTTTTGTCCAGTAAAAAAACTTTTTCCTATACATAGGTGAACTAAGCATCATTATTACCATTCTGCAATTTATAAAACCAACAATATGCTGATCCCCCAGTCCACCAACTCTGTTCACCAACCATGTTATCCACACCACATCTTGGCAAGGCAAACCACAACATTTCCCCTTTTGTCCAGTTAAAAAACTTTTTCCTATACATAGGTGAACTAAGCATCATTATTACCATTCTGCAATTTATAAAACCAACAATACGCTGATCACCCAGTCCATCAATTTTGTTCATTAACCATGTCATCTATACTAAAAACTATACTTGACTATATCCTGGTTCTAGATCCTATGCCACCCTAAAACTACTCTAACAGATTTATCATCTTTCTCAATACTAAACCATTCGGGTTGTCTATGAGACTACTATTCTCCAACCACATCAGAAATCCAAGCATGATTAATATTACCTGAATACATAGGAAGCACAAAACATGGCTTCCAAGCTTAGCCAATTTTATAAAGACTGCTGATCACCTGCACAGTCCCCTTCTTCCTTAATATGCTGGAGCATCAGTCTTCAGCCTTCTGGCACAGGATCATCTGACAGACCTTATCAATGCAGATTTTGAAGGGGGCTGATCACCCTGCCTCGGCAGAGATTATCAGTCGACTATTCTGCATAATTTGTCCCTTTCTGGACAGTGTCTTGTCTGTAGATGAATTGAAGCAATTTGCTCAGTGGCTGCGTTACCACGATTTGAGCAACTCCATTGATGCTCAAGTTCTTCTTCCGAGTCTAAGGGGCCCTGTCAGGGCAGACAAGTCTCTAGTAAAATGATCTAGATGAAGAAATGTCCATAAACAGGTTATTCTTTGGACTTCTGATGCCCTTGAATTTCCTATCTACATAGGCGTTTCTGAACTGTTAAGCATAGAGTACCGTTGGCCCTCTCTAATCGAAGGATTTACAAAACCCATCTAAACTGACTTAGAACCATAACCTTGCCATCTGACCCTTAGCTGGTACTGGTTAATCAACTAAAAATAATGTATAACAGCAGTTATAGGACCGGGTCTAAGACTTGTATTCTTAGATGCATAGTGGAGGCACAATGCCCATGTTAAAGTAGCAATATTAATCTCAATTATAAATCAACAAGAAAGTATACCATTGAAAACCTCGCATTTGTGTAAAATGCATTCTATACCAATGAAAAGATTACAGCTTCAACTTTGTATCAATTACAAACATTTCTATCAATGTAAAATATAGCGGTAAAATTTTGTTTAAGAGTAAGTTTGCCAATCTATCTGTTTGTCTATTTCTCTAATTTCTATGTATTACTATATCTAAGAAGGATACAAAAAAGGAAAGGAAAAGTAGCAATCCCTAAGTTTACATTCTCTAGTTTCCCCTGCCCAAAGCTACATTTGTATTGTATCCCTTAAAAGAAAACTTATCCACAGTTCTTAAAATAAACAGAACCATCCACCCCAACATAAGGAAATGGGACGACGATCTTCCTTGTCTGCTTCTAGCTGGATTGGGCCGAACAATTCCCTTCTGGGGCCCAAGGGATATTAGGAAAAGTTGGCTTTGTCGAAGTAGAGCTAGCCGGATTTGCCTGCCAGTCATTCTGTGCTGAGAAAGTTCATGGCTTAGCTGACATCTTTACTATGACAGTTTGAAGTGCTGTATAAGGAAGATGTCCATTCTGGGAAAGTTCTTAAAGCAGGCCTTTAAATCAAGCATCTTCAGTGTAATTAAGGGAGAATCAAACACGAAGTTGGACTGGAACGTCACGGAATCTAAGAATCACAGAGTGTGTATAATTTCAGAGCTCTCTTTATCTTACTTCATCCTGCAGCAAAAAAAACTTTAAAAGAATTATATACTTATATAAGCATTTTCAAATGGGATAAGCAGGGTGCACAGTTTAGTAAATAAAGATCAAAAAAAAAAAATGACTACCTTTTTTCAGGTTAGGTTAATCATATAATCAAACCGTAACATAATTTTGTAATACATCGTATTACAAGTTATGAGAATTTGCACTCAAAATATCACTGGCTGTTTATAGACATTTCAGTCTCAACCAGTTCATACGGAGACCTAAACAACCTCATATATACATCACCTATTTGTTGATCGTCTTAGTCTCCTTTTCTTCTGTGTTGCCAAGGACTTCAGGAGGTCTCCCCTGTCATTTCTGATTTTTATCAGCTTGGAAGGAACCCACAGCTTTTCTTCTCCTGTAGAAACATAGGCATAACCCTTCCCCAGCGTAACACATTTCCCATTTTCCATTCTGACGTCAGAATATCCTTAATATAAACAGGCTGGTTTAGTTCAGTAGTCTTTTCCACAATCCAATGTCTTTCAGCAGCTGTGCTGTTTTGTTCATCAACATTTAAAAATTTAAGGTTAATAAGCACTATGTATCCTATCTCTGGGAGTTTTTATTGACCCCTTTTGCCTGTTAAGCATCTCCTTTAGACTTGATTAGATCTCTCCACAATCGATAAACTTCCTGTAGGATTGTGTGGTATACCTGTAACATGTTTTTATATTATAATAGTCAAAGAAGCGCTTAATCTTGTTAGAGATATATGGGACCATTGTCCGTTTAATTTGTATGGGTATTCCCATTATAGCCATAACTTCTAACAAATGTGTAATTACAGAATCGGCCTTTTCTGACGTTAAGGCAGTTGCCCATTGAAATCCTGAATATGTATCTATAGTATGATGTATGTATTTCAGCTTACCAAACTCTGTAAAATAGAGAACATCCATTTGCCAAATTTCATTTCTTTGGGTACCCTTAGGGTTAGTTCCTGTAGGCAATGGAGTTTGATTATATAACGAGCAAGTAGGACATTGCCTCACAATCTCTTTGGCTTGTTGCCAAGTGATAGAAAATTCTTTCTTTAAGCCTTTGCTGTTAACATGGTGTTTTTTATGAAATTCTGAAGCATCTAGTACACTTCCTATCAGTAGCTGGTCAATTTCATTATTACCTTGTGTCAGAGGGCCTGGCAGACCTGTATGGGATCTTATGTGTGTTATATATAGTGGGTAACTCCTATTTCTGATTTTTTGTTGTAGCTGAATAAATAGTGATGTCAATTGGAATCATCCTGAATAAGTTCAGCAGTCTCTATGTACAAAACAACCCTTTCTGCATATTGAGAGTCAGTTACTATATTAAGAGGCTCTCGAAAATCTGACAACACCATGAGTATTGCATACAGTTCAGATTTTTGAACTGACTTATAGGGACTCTCAGTCACCTTGTTTACATTTTCCGATTTATATCCTGCCTTCCCTGACTTACTGGCATCAGTGTAAAATGTAGGGGCTCCAGATATTGGAGTTCCCTTTACTATCTGAGGAGGATCCAGTTAGTTAGTTTTTATGAACTGAAGTCTTTTTGCTTTTAGGGTATTTGTTGTTAATGTCTCCTAAAAGTTACTGCATGCTCTTTGCCAATGTTCATTTTGTACCCACAAAGAGTTAATTTCTGCGTTAGTAAAAAGTACCACAATTTCAGCCGGATCCATTCCAACTAATTGTCGAAGTCTCAATTTTCCTTTAAGTATCAATTCAGAGACCTTCTCAATGTAGGTTTTCAGTTTCTTACTCTGTTTATGTGCTAAAAATATCAATTCTAAGATATAATCTTCCTTTTGCATGAGAATTCCTGTAGGGGAATGAGTAGAGGCAAGATGACTAATATGCAGGCCATCTTTGGATCAATCTGATCAGATGTAATCCTGCAGTTTCCTTTCTACCAAAGCTAGCTCTTTCTCAGCCTCAGCTGATAGTTTCCTTGGGCTATTTAATTCTTTATCGCCTTGTAGTGTTTGAAATAAATTGCTCAACTCTTGAGTGGTCAAGCCAATCACAGGCCTCAACCAGTTAATGTCTCCAAGTAGTTTCTGAAAATCATTAAGTGTCCTTAATTTGCTTCTTTTGATTTGCACCTTTTGTGGCCTAATTCTTTGTACACTTATTTTATACCCTAGATAATTAATAGAATCCCCTCTTTGTATTTTCTCAGGGGATTCGTAATCCCCAACATGGTAATGTTTTTTTTACTTCATCAAACATTCTTTCCAGGATATTTATATCTGAATCAGACAATAAAATGTCATCCATGTAATGATAAATAATAGATTGGGGAAATTTTTTGTGAATTATATCTAATGGCTGCTGTACAAAATATTGACACAAGGTTGGGCTATTTAACATTCCTTGTGGAAGGACTTTCCATTGATATCTTTTTATGGGGCGACCTCTATTAAGGGTAGGCACCGAAAAGGCAAACCTTTCCTTATCGCCTTCATGTAGAGGAATAGTGAAAAAGCAATCTTTTAAGTCAATCACTATAATAGGCCACTCCCTAGGCAACAAAGAAGGCAGTGGGATCCCAGGCTGCATGGAACCCATCGGCTGAATAATCTTATTAATTGCTCTGAGATCTGTCAATACCCTCCATTTGCCAGACTGTTTTTTAATGGAGTAGTTTAACAAATACTGGAGAATTCCAAGGGCTGGTGGACTCCTCTATATGCTGAGCCTCCAGCTGCTCCTGGACTAGCTGCTCTAATGCCTGTAGTTTTTCTTTTGTCATGGACCACTGATCAATCCAGATGGGTTGGTCAGTCAGCCACCTTAGTGCAAGGCTGTTGTTGTTTTAACAGCAGTGGCTCCTTGGGGTAGCACTAAATTGTCAGCCTCTGCTGTATCTTGCTTATGGACAGCTTGGACAGTCTCTAACTGTCCTTGATAACATTCCCTGACTAATTTAAAGTTTTTATTAGGAGTCTGATGAATTTTAGGGCCAGAACCTGAAACTGAGGGGATATTAATTTGAGTTTTCCACTGCTGTAGTAGATCTCTTCCCCATAAATTAATGGCTATATCAGCCACGTGTGGCCTTAATTTTCCTACCTGACCTTCTGGTCCTATACATTTAAACCACCTGATGCTTTGTTTTATTTGGGATAAAGTGCCAACACCTTGAAACTGCATCTCCACTCCTTGAAGTGGCCAACTAATGGGCCAAGATTTTGGAGAGATGATGGTAACATCTGCTCCGGGGTAAACCATTCTTCCAATTTCGATTTTTTCTACAAGTATTTTTAGTTTTGGCCTTTGGTCCTCTATAGGCGTTAGCCAAAATATTCGTTTTGAAGTCTTGTTGTTTAATCGTTCTGAGGAGGAGAACTCTCCCTGCCTGGTATTGGGGCCTCAGAGGCCCCCTTGGGAGTTTTTTGTCAGGATCGGTCCCATCTGTCTGTTGTTGCTGTACACTTCCTAGTCAAATGTCCATATCTGCCACATCTTTGACACATTCTAGGAGGCACAGTCCCCTTTTTTGTATCACTTTGGTTTTTTATTACAGTAATATCTGAGATGGCCCTGCTCACCACAATTAAAACATTTGAAATCTTGGGTCATCTCTAGCTGTCCAGTGGCAGCTTCTCCTATCAAAAGTAGTATCAGGAGAACAAGATCCAACATCAGCTGTATATCTAATCCACTCATCTATTGGTGCGGACCTTGCCTTTAGTGGTCTAATTACTTCCCTGCATTTGGTATTTGCATTTTCAAAAGGCTAAAGACTCAATTATCGCCTTTCTTGCCGCTGAATCTGATACACTCCTTTCCACAGCTGAGGTAAGCCTTTGTAAAAAGTCAGGGAAGGTTTCTTTAGGACCTTGTATGACTTGAGTGAATGTTTCAAGTCTTTTCCCTGATTCTGCGACTTTGTCCCAGGCCTTTAAGGCTGACAATCGACACCATGACAGAGTTTCTTCATCATATATAGCCTGCACCTCTACTTCAGCAAAGCGGCCTTCACCAAGCAGTTGATCTGTGGAAATCTCTCTGCCCCTAGCTCTATTTTGTCTTGCTATCTCCTCACTTCTTCTCTCACCATGAAATCCATTGCAAATTTTCAGCAGGCTCTAGAATTGCTCTTACCATATCTTTCCAGTCTTGGGGATTACTCTATTTTTTAATAGCCCAAGAAATTAAGATTTGTTTTACAAATGGCGAATGCATTCCAAAATTAGTTACACTTTCCTTAAATTTCCTTAATTCTAATACATCCATGGGTTGCCATTCAAATTCTTCATAACCCTGTGGATGATCATCGTTTGGAGGCCTTTGTTGCACACTAACTGGATAGACTAAAGTTTGTTTCCTAAAAACCTTAGGTTGGCTTTCCTTAATTTTATCTTCTGTCTCTACCTGAGTTTTTTCTTTAGTTGTAATTTTAAATTCCTCTCTTAAAGTCTGTATCCGTGCTTCATATTTCTCTTTCTGTCTTTCCCCCTGTTCTTTAAGTTCCTGAATTCTCTGTTCAAGGTTTTGCTTCCACACTTTGAATTTTTCTTTATATTGTACTTCTAATAATTTGTTATCCATTATCTTTTGATTGATTAATTTTAAAAAGTTATTCTCTAAGTCTTGCTTCCAAACCTCATTACTTTCTCTCTGCTGTTCAGTATGATCTGTGAGCTGTTGTATGTTCTGTTCTAACATCCTTTCTAGTTTCTGTCTATCACTTTCATTTTCATCTTTCTGTCTCTTATTCTGATCTATAATTTTCTGTGTCTTCAATTCTAGTGTTCCTTCTAGGCTACATTGCCAAGATTTAATTTTCTCTTTTCTGTTGTTCATGTTGTTCCATAATTACCTGTATCTTCTGTTCTAAGGCTAGAAATTTGCTATTTAGGGCTGTGTGCTGTTGTATGTTCTGTTCTAACATCCTTTCTAGTTCCTGTCTATCACTTTCATTTTCATCTTTCTGTCTCTTATTCTGATCTATAATTTTCTGTGTCTTCAATTCTAGTGTTCCTTCTAGGCTATATTGCCAAGATTTAATTTTCTCTTTCTGTTGTTCATGTTGTTCCATAATTACCTGTATCTTCTGTTCTAAGGCTAGAAATTTGTTATTTAGGGCCCTGTCTTTTGAGAAGATATAGTAAATCAGAAGAATGAATATTGCAATACTGGTAAATGATAAAGTGTCTTTTTCCTCAAAATTCTCAACTGTCAGACCATTCAAAATATCATTCCATAAGGCCCAAAAGATATTCATTATGTTTCTCATCTTTAAGTATCATAAAGTTATATATCTCTCTTACATCAAAGTAGTATCTGATCTGAAGCCCTTGTACCTTTTTCTCCCTCTGCTTCAGAATAAATGCAGTCCTCTCGATTCTTAGGAGACCCTCAGACCCAGTCAATTCCCAATCCACTAGTACTCCTGCCTATTCTGGGGTTGAGAGGGAAGTAAACTTTTATATCAGGTTAGTTGAGTTCTAATGGTTTAGTTGGGCGCCATATGTTGTCGTAAATAAATAAAAAATAAAGTAAAAGTAAAAATGTATAAACGAAAAACCGGGGTGGAATGTTTTTCCCTCAGGGTGTTTTTCCCTGCTAGGGTCCCACACCTCGCTTCCCAGATATCTTCTGGATATCTTGGCAGAAACACAACCCAGCCACACACTTTCTTATACTGAGACTCTTACACAAAAGAGCATACAACTGGTGTTTTTACCCTGCTAGGGTTCCACACCTCAGTGCCCCAGATATCTGCTGGATATCTTGGCATAAACTCAGCCCAGCCACACTTACTTAAATTGAGACTCTTTCTTAAAAAAAAACACACTCATTCAGCATTAAAGCAATCCAGCGTCTAGATTTGGCAGATCCACATTACACTGTCCTAATCCCAGTTCCCAAATTACTCATCCCTGCACCTTTTATTTACCAAGTCTCCAGCTTCTTCTCCCCCCTGGTACCTCTAACTCCTCCCAGTTCCCCATCGTCCCTCCAACTTCCTCTCTTCTTCCTCCTGGCTTCCTTCTCTAACCCCTCCTCCCTCAACTGTCAATCCTCACCCCCCCCTCCTCAGGTTCCACTCGCTCAACTGTCTCCAACTGTCAACTGTCAACCTAACCTCTGAATCTAATCCCCCTCTCACTCCCAACTCCTACCTCTGCCCAAATCTCACGCTCTTGCCTTTATTTAACAAATTCAGAGAAAACCCCAAGGCAAACCACAACAGTCTACAATGTCACATTGGACTCACACAAACAAAAGAAGTCTCTATGCCCAAGTCTTAACACATACACATACATGCATACATGCATGCACACACGCACATGCACATAATGTAAGCAATATGAAGGGCCAAGACAGTATATCTCCTCCCAATCTGTAGGTCCCATAAAAATGGTATCCAGTGATAGTTTTCTATGAAACAGAACAAAAAATTCAGAGATATTAAAGGAGACAAAAACATCTCAGTAAACTTAAAGAGAATAACAACAAATGTCTGAGTGATGTCCAAGAAAATACTAACATGAAGATAAATGAACTGATGAAGATGATTCGGGATTTGTAAACTGATTTCAACAAAGACACGGGATTATTGAAGATGGCTCAAACCAAAATCAAGATGAAATTGAAAAAAAAAAGTCCAATAATGCAATTAGAAAACTCAGTGGAGTGCTTTACAGGAAGAATGGTCCCAGATAAAATATCAAGATTAAAGCATAAGGTACGACTGCCCTTAGGAGCATTGCAAGTGTGGCTGCTGTGTCACATGTGTTTCAGTAGATGGCAGTGAGGGGAGAGGCTGTGCCTAGGCCCAGTGTTCTGCCCTGTAAACATCAGAATAATTAGTAGCCAATGTTCCCTGAAAAAAGTGAACCTGAGGAGATCATCAGTCCAGTACCACATAAGCCCAGACAGGCTACGCAGACAGGTAGCTTGTCTGTGAGGACCACCAGTCCAGTGCAGTGCAAGTCAAGGGTGGGGGCACCTTCCTAAGATGACACCTGCCAGGTACCATAATGCATGAGTGGGGCATAGCACTCCTAAGACCACTCCTGAGATGACCACAGACATTCAAAGACTCCGGGCACAGCCTAGAAGAGCCTGGGAGTTGTAAGTGTTGGGGAAATGGAAGAGAGAGAGAGAGAAACAGAAGGATGTGGGCACAATGAAGGCAGGCAGAGCTGGAGACTCAAGGGTAGTGAGGAACAGCTTGATGTGAGGACCCAATGATGCCATCTGAGACTATGGTGAGGTCTTGGCCTGTGTTGCCATCAGAGGCCATGTTTGGATCCATGGCCCCACAGCAGCAGAGGTCTGTTATGACCAAATGCCAGGTGGACATCTCTGGTAAGGTCTGCTGCCTGGTGACATGCTGAAGTCTGAGTACTGTGAAGAATTCCCACCCCTTACTTGGGCATCATAAAAGAGCTGGCCCTGGGGGTTGGAGAGCAGGAGAGCCGACCCCACCCCTAGCCAACTACAGTACTCAGGAGAGCAGCTTCCACACATCAAGGGAGTTGTGGGTAAACCAGTCCCCATGTTATGAGCTTGAGAGAGCAGACCCTGCCTTGTGTCTGGTAGGCAGTGGTGTAGATGAGGGAGAGTTGCCCTCCACCCCCTTTCTTGTCCCTTAACACCTACCACAGGCAACAAGCTGGCCCTGGGTCATGAGAGTAGGAGAACTGGCTATGTTCCTCACCTGTTATAACATGTGGCAGAGCAAGCATGGAACCTCACCAGTGCAGCCCTGGTCGCAGGGGTTTCTCATGATCTAGCTCCAAGGTCTTGAAAGGGCTGACCAGTTAAGATATCTCTCAGGCCCAGATCCAGGACTTTGGGTTGCCCAACCCACCATCTACCAATATCAATAAAATGCAGATTGCATCAAGGGGCTGGTCCTCCAGATCAAAACTAAAGGATCTCCATGGCACAGGGCAACAACAGGATATCTGAAAGGAGTTCCAATGAGGTTCCAGTATTGATAGAGTAGCAGAAGCCAGAGGCTTCCTACCAGACCAAAAAGTCATTGGAATGAACATTTGCAAGCAAAGAAGTTTAGACAAAAGTATATACTGTGAGACATCCTGATATGCTACGGATTTTACATCAAGGGTTTTTTTCTCTCTTTTACCATCAGTATGAGTTTTAGAAATCTGTGTCTTCCTTTTCTATCATGTGAAAAATAAAATTATATCCCCATACATAAGCCAGTCATTAGCTATTACTTGTCCCTAAAGCAAAGGCAATGTTGTACTGAAAAAGTCACAGGAGTCCTCAGCAGGCGGGATGTGGCAGAAGCAAGAAATTAAGTGGTAGAGTGAAGAGAGAAAGAAGGAAGCAAGCAATTAGCTGGTGGAGGAATAGAAGAGGAAGAGAAGCTAAGCATGAGTGTGCTATGAAAAGAGGCAGAACTGGAGACATGGAAGTCATGGCTGCTCTTGCTTCTTGGGAAGTGGTGAAAAATCTCGTTCATCAATAGAACCAGTAACTAATGCAAGTGCCGGTGGGCAAGTGCCGTTTTCCTTTGAGAAAACTGACCACTGTGTGAGCAGCTCTGTGGGCAGCTCCCAGAGCTGCATTCTACCCAGGAAGATGAGCAGGACCTGCAGGGTGGAGAGCCAAAGATGACTCGACATTCTGTTACGGTGACTTCTCATCATTGGTCCATTGGCTAATCTCTCTAGTTGGCTGTGGTACCAACTCAACCACGAGACTGGATGAAGAGCTACAAATTTGAAGAGGTTAATTTTTTTTCTATTTGCAAATGATACCACATACATAAGAAACCCAACAAATTTCACCAGATGACTTTAGAAATGATCAACACCTTCAGGAAAGTGGCAGAATACAAAGTCTGCTTTCAAAAGTCCTGTGCTGTTATACCAATAACAATACTTTGAGAGAGAAATAGTGGAAGCAGTTTTTTACACACACACACACACACACACACACACACACACACACACACACACGCACGCACGACCAAGAAATGTATTGAAGAATAAGCTCATGCAAGGAGATGAAAGAACTCCACAGTAAAAACAGAAGACACTGGAAAGTGGGAGGATTTTCTATGCTCGCAGATAAATAGAATTAATATCGTGCAAATGACAATCCTACTAAAATATGACAAATGGGATTACATGAAATAATAAAGCTTCTATACATCAATGGAAACAAACAGCCAAATAAAAAAGACATTCTAGAGAGTGGGTAAAAAAGTGTGGCTGTTGAAGCTTCAAAAGGAAGATTAATGTCTAGAATATCTAAAGAACTGCAAATGTAAATGCCAAAAAAAATCAAATTTTCAGTAAGTAAATGGGCTTAGGGAATCATCTGACTGTTCTCAAAAGGAGAAATGCAGATGGCCAGTGAACATTTGAAAAAGTGCTCAACACCCTTATATTGCGGGAACAATAAAAGCCCTTTTAGGGAAAATTCCTTTTGGTCAACAGAATAAAATCTCTGACTTGGATGGAGAACAAACTTTGCACTGTGCACGTCAATAATCAGACAAGGGACCACCCCTCATGAAGGGCATTTAAATCACACTAAAGAAATAGGAGGGTTACTTCCAGATAATTCCTTCCCAGAATTTCCTGTTCCCTAACACAGTCACTCACAATGCCACAGTCACATAGCTTTGTAAGTTTGTTCTTCTGAGTTGCTCAGAAAACTGTAACTTGTCACTTTCTTCTTTGTGTCTCCTTTCCAAGCATTCTTCCCTCGAAACCTTGGGCTTTACTTTCTCTGAAGCTCACCTGCGTGCTTGGCACCTTGTGGCTAGCATCTCTGTCCATTTGACTCAACTGCATGGTTTCTTCTTTCTCTGCTTCATGGTCCTCCTTTGGGCAGCTGCCAGGACTCATAGTTTGTCCTGGTGCTTTCCTTTAAAATGCTAATAGAGTTATTAGCTAGCTTTTCAATATATTATTGGTGATACTTAGAACCCTGATAAAAGACTCCAATTTCCAAGGTAACACGGAGCAACTCTGTTGAGAGTCCCCCAAATTTCCAGTCACACGTAGCCATCAAGAAAATGAAGATGAAAACTGCCTCAAGATTCCGTCTCACCCCATCCACAATGGCTGTCATCAAATGATAGTAAGGGTTAGGAAAAGGGAATACTGATCAAGTACAAGCAATGCACATACCATTGAAATCAATAGGAAGGACTGGTAAGAGTGAAAAACAGATTTACTATTTTATGACCCAGCTATGCCTTATCTGAGTCTATATCCTCATAAGAATATGAAGTTAGAGTCTGGATCACACTGCTTCTCAGGCCATGATACCTACAACAGCCTCTTCCTTTATTATAGACAGTAGCAAATGCCCTACTGATGACATTTTCTAGTTATCAGACTTCCAATTGCCTAGATTTCTCACTTGGGCATCAAAAGGGGCATTGGTGGCCATATAATCTGCTCCCCATCCTCCTCCTGGCCTCTTGTCTAAAAAAGCAGAGGCTGGCTGCAGGGTTCTTCTGTGAAATCACTCCTATCCTCACTAAATATAGGAAAAGACCCACTTCTGCTACAAGGACCCAGATTCCTATTTGTGGAACTCACTGCCATGATGTCTGCCTATGGTTCTGAAGCCTGAATGCTCCTCAGAGTCTGTGCCAGGCTGTTCTGTCTTTTTATGCCATTAATAAAGTTGAGAACAGAGACTGAAGGAACGCCCATTCAGAGCCTGCCCCACATGTGGCCCATACATATACAGCCACCAAACTAGATAAGATGGATGAAGCAAAGAAGTGCAGGAACCGGATGTAGATCTCTCCTGAAAGACACAGCCAGAATACAGCAAATACATAGGTGAATGCCAGCAGCAAACCACTGAACTGAGAACGGGCCCCCGTTGAAGGAATCAGAGAAAGGACTGAAAGAGCTGAAGGGGCTTGAGACCCCAAATGAACAACAATGCCAACCAACCAAGGCTTCCAGGAACTAAGCCACTACCCAAAGACTATAGAGGGACTGACTCTGGGCTCCAACTGCATAGGTAGCAATGAATATCCTAGTAAGGGCACCAGTGGAAGGGGAAGCCCTTGGTCCTGCCAAGACTGAACCCCCAGTGAATGGGATTGTTTCGGGGAGGGTGGTAATGGGGGGAGGATGGGGAGGGGAACACCCATAGAGAAGGGGAAGAGGAGGGGTGAGGGAGATGTTGGCCTGGAAACCGGGAAAGGGAATAACAATTGTAACGTAAATAAGAAATACCCAATTTAATAAAGATGGAGAAAAAAATAAATTTGGGGAAGGTTTTCAATCCAAATAATTCTATTTCCTATTAAAAATTGCTTACGCATCCATGTTTACTCCTTCTCTGTAGAGAATTCATCAAAAACAATAGCATTCTAACTGTCCACTTCAGATTTGGGATAGTTAATATTGTGTCAACTTGAAACATTTAGGAAGAGAGAGCTTCATTGCAGGAGTTGCCTGCATCAGACTGGCCTATGCTCACGTCTGTGAGGCACTCTCTTAATTAGTATGTTATTATTTTAGTTGTCTATTAATTAATGAATTTCTAAAGATGTAGAACAGGCCAGTCCACTATGAGCAGTGCCTTCTGTAGGCAGGAGTATCTGTGCTGTAAAGAAAGGCAGCACAGCAAGCCTTGGAGAGCAAGCATGTAAAATATATTCCACCATGGTCTCTACCTCAGTGTCTGGATCCAGTTTCCTTCTTGAGCTACTTACTGCCCTGGATTCTCTCAGTAATGGACTTTAATCTGTAATATATAAAACCTCTTTTCTCCTCAAGTTGGTTTTGGTTTGTGTTGTTGACTTATTTGTGTGTTCGAGTGTTTTGCCTATATGTGTGTAAGTGCACGACTATGTGCATTACCATCCCAGAAGAGGGCATCGGATCACCTGGAATAGTAGTTATGGATGTTTCTGAGCCACCACGTGAGTGCTGGGACTCAAACCCGAGTCCTGTACAAGAGCAGCAAGTGCTCTTAAATCCTTGACAATCTCTCTAGGCTTTTGGTCGTTGATAACAGTAACAGATAACGCACTAGAAACTGTAATCAGCTAGGAAGAGATTCTAAAGAAAGCTTTGTGTCCCTTAATCTATCAGATTGTTGATAACAATGGACTCTAAAGAAATGTGACTCCACCCATCTTCCACCCAGGAATCTCATTCTGGAAGGAGGAAAAGGCACAAACCAGAGGAAAAACCTCTCTATCTGAGAGAAATTCTATCAAACCTATCAGATCACCTTACGGAAGGAGACTGGAGACCAGTCAAAGAGGAGTCAATGGTGGGCAGGTGCACAGCTTGATGGGACCGCTTAGATCTTCATACCCTTGGCCCTCTGTTTAAACATTCAGCTCCCTTCATGACTCTGAAAATGACTTGGGAGAACTCACTGATCTATTTTTTCTCTTCTCAATATGATTACACTGAATAAAGTTCTTTGTTCTGGTTTCTATTTTTAGAAATGGCTAATCTAGGGCACAGGTTGTTACCCTCAAGCTCAATAACAGAACAAGACCCTTAACTCTGGTCAACCCAAATTCCAAACCTGACTTGGCTCCTTACTATCTGTGACCCACAGTCTGTTTTCTCAGACTGTGTTTTCTTGATTGGGTTACTATTAAATGAAATGTCTCCCTGAGCATACAAAGGCATCCCAGTGCATAGACTGTATTGGGAAGAATGCATGAATGATTACATAGCCAATATATTCCCATTGACTGCTCAGAGAGAAAACTGAAAGTTTAGAAAGTACCCAAAATGCCAATTTGCTCGAAGTATGTCATTATTTTAATTAGATAAAAATCTAGGATTTTCAAGGTCATAGTTGGAAAAATGTTCAGTTTCCCTATGAAATTTTATATGATTTAATATTATTTTTATACACTTTCTTCTTTTCCAGAAATCAATAAATAGTTTTGCTTATTTTTGTTCGCTTGCTTGCTAGTTTGCTTTGCTGGTTTGTTGAACTAGTAATTTCTTTTCCTCTGTT
Source organism: Rattus rattus (assembly GCF_011064425.1). Lineage (NCBI taxonomy): Eukaryota > Metazoa > Chordata > Mammalia > Rodentia > Muridae > Rattus > Rattus rattus. Next base: position 84,185,696 of record NC_046161.1, on the reverse strand, counting down.
GCATCATTTTCTAAGTGCCATGACAACAGCTTTAGCCTTTAGGATAAATGGAAAAGCTCCACCGAGCTGGTCAAATCATGTCTGTTTACTTCTCTCCCTTAGACATGCTTGCTCCTAGATTGAGTCTTTGTCCAGGACCTTGGTGGACAGGTGGAACTGCCTTCCCATGTAGTTTTTCTTCCCTGGAGTGTGGATAACCCCTTATCCTGGATTCACGGCTTGTTCTACTGTTATTGGGAGTGTTCATTTTCTAGTTACCGCCCAAGAAAAGTGGAATAAACATGTTTGGAGACTTGACACACGAAAAAGTTCTATTCTGTCCATCCTCATACTCTGAATGCCATTGTCGTGAATTCACAGTTCTAGAATAGTTCCTCCAGAATCTTAGATGACCTGTCCAGTCAACAGTGACAGAGACATTTCCCACAGGCAAGCATTTGCTACCTACTGTTCTGTTTCTGCTGGATTTCTGGATTATGTTCTTAACATTGTTCTACTCTGCTTTCTCCCTTCTTTCCTACACTGATCCTCTGATTTCCTTATCTCCCCCTGCTGCTCTGTTGGGTTTCTTTGCCTTCATGATTTTGCTTCTTAGAAAATCCTATAAAAATTTTTTTATTTTGAGATTTCTTTCATTTGTATATTTCTCACTCATTCATTCATTTAAAATTGAATATTTTTACACTCGAGATTTGATTTCCCTCTCCCTGTCTCCACAAGGATGTCCCCACCAGACATCTACACTTCCCAGGGCTTCCAGTCTCTTGAGGGTTAGGTGCACCTTCTCTGACTGAACCCAGACCCCAGAGTCCTCTGCTGTCTATGTGCTGGGGTCCTCATCTCAGCTGGTGTATGCCGCCTGGTTGGTGATCCAGTGTCTAAGAGATCTCAGGGGTCCAGGTTAATTGAGACTGCTGGTCCTTCTACAGGGTTACCTTCCTCCTTAGCTTCTTCCAGCTTTTCCCTAATTCAACCAGAGGGGTCAGCAGTTCTGTTCTTTGGTTGGGTGTACATATCTACATCTGACTCTTTCAACTGCTTGTTGGGTCTTTAGGAGAGCAGTCATGGTAGGTCCTTTTTTTGTGAATGCCCCCATAGCTTCAGTAATGGTGTCAGGTCTTGGGGCCTCCCCTTGAGCTGAATCCCCCTTTGGGCCTGTCACTGGACCTTCTTTTCCTCAGGCTCTTCTCCATTTCCATCCTTGTATTTCTTTCAGACAGGAAGAATTATGGGTCAGAGCTTTGATTGTGGGATACCAACCCCATCCCTTACTTGACGCCTGTCTTTCTGCTGGAGGTGGATTCAATAAGTTCCCTCTCCCCAGTGTAGGGCCTTTCATCTAAGATCCCCCTACCCTTTGAGTCCTGAGAGTCTTCCACTTTCCAGGTCTCTGGTACATTCTAGAGGGTCCTCCCAACTTCCTTCCCCCCAAGGTTGCCTGTTTCCATTCTTTCTGCTGGCCCTCAGGGCTTCAGTCCTTTTCCCCCACCCAATACCAGATCATGGTCCCCTCTCCCTCGATTCCCACCTTTCCCTCCCCTGGCCCTCCTTCCCTCTCTCCTTCTGGTTGCTTTTGTCTCCCTCCCAAGTCGAACTGAGGCATCCTCACTTGGGCCCTTCAGCTTGTTGACCTTTTTGAGTTCTATGGTTCTGTGGACTGTATCTTGGGTATCATGTACTTTTTTATTTTTTGACTACTATCCATTTATTAGCCCTGCATGTTCTTTTGGGTCTGATTTACCTCACTTAGGATGACATTTTCTAGTCCTATCCATTTGCCTGCAAAACTCAAGATGTCCTCATTCTTAATAGCTGAGTAATATTCCATTGTGTAAATGAACCACATTTTCTGTATCCATTCTTCTGCCGTGAGACATCTGGGTTGTTTCTAGCTTTTGGCTATCACAAATAAGGCCACTATGAACATAGTGGCGCATGTGTCCCTGTGGCATGGTGGGGTATCTTTGGGGTATATTCCCAAGAGTGTATTTCTGGATGTTTAAGTAGGTGTATTTCCAATTTTCTGAGGAACCTCCAAATTGATTTCCAGGGTGGTTGTACCAGTTTGCAATCCCACCAGCAATGGAGGAGTCTTCCTCTTTCTCCACATCCTTGCCAACATGTATTGTCACGTGAGGTTTTGATTTTAGCCATTCTAAGTAGGCGTAAGGTAGAATCTCAGGGTCATTTTGATTTGCATTTCTCTGATCACTAAGAACGTTGAACATTTCTTTAGGTGCTTTTCAGCCATTTGAGACTCCTCTATTGTGAATTCTCAGTTTAGTTCTATACCCCATTTTTTGATTAGTTGGGTTTTTTTTGTTTGCTTGTTTGTTTTTGTTTTTTGTTTTTTAGTTTTCTGCTGGTAAATTTCTTGAGTTCTTTATATATTTTGGATATTAGCCCTGTATCAGATGTGGGGCTAGTAAAGTTTTTTTTTTCCCAATCTGTAAGATGCCGATTTGTCTTATTGACTATGTCCTTCGCCTTACAGAAGCTTTCCAGTTTCATGAGGTCCCATTTATCAATTCTTGATCTTAAAAGCATGAGCCACTGGAGTTCTGTTTAGGAAATTTCTGCCTGTGCTAATGAGTTCAAGGCTCTTTCCCACTTTCCCTTCTATCAGATTCAGTGTATCTGGTTTTATGTTGAGGTCCTTGATCCACTTGGACCTAAGCTTTGTGCATGGTGACAAAAATGGGTATATTTTCATTTTTCTACATACAGATATCCAGTTAGGCCAGCACCATTTATTGAAGATGCTTTCTTTATTTTTCCATTGTATATTTTTGACTTCTTTGTCAAAGATCAAGGGTATGTAAGTGTGTGGTTTTATTTCTGGGTCATCAATTCTATTCCATTGATCAACCTATCTGTCTCTGTATCAATACCATGCAGTTTTTTTAATCACTATTGCTCTGTAGCAGAGCTTGAGGTCAGGGATGGTAATCTCCCAGCCATTCTTATATTTTTAAGAATTTCTTTTTTTGCTATTCTGGGTTTTTTGCCTTTCCAGATGAATTTGAGAATTGCTCTTTCCATGTCTTTGAAGAATTGTTTTGGGATTTTGATGGGAATTGCATTGAATCTGTAGATTGCCTTTGGTAGGATGGCCATTTTCACTATATTAATTCTGCCAATCCATGAGCATGTGAGATCTCTCCATTTTCTGACATCTTCTATTTTTTTCTTGAGAGACTTGAAGTTCTTATTATAAACGTCTTTCACTTGTTTGTTTAGAGTTACCCCAATTCTGTAAATATATCTATTACTCTCAAAAAGTTTGGTGTCATAATTGTTAATTTAAGAATCTTTCTTTTTGTTCTGAATGGTTCATAATGGACACATCATTAAATTATGAAAGACCTCCGGAGAGGACCTTTCCCTCAGGAGGAGACCCAAGCGCCCAATGACCGAGCCGAGGCCACTCGGATGCAATCAGCAAGAGGGTTTATTGGAAAACACAGGTACCTGCGGGCACACAGTCTCTTTGGAGGACTTGCGCGCCCAGCAGCTCCAGCATGGGGCTTTTATAGGGTTTGGGGAAGCAGAAGCAGGCGTACAGAAGCAGATGCATAGTTACGAGGATTGGTGGACTCAAACGAGGCACATAGACATGTTCACGTATGATTGGCTATTTCACATGATGAGGTAATAAGATATAGCTACACACATTGGCAGGTTTGGGGCGTCCTGAATGTCAGGGACTGGGGGCTTATCTGTTCCTGCCAGGTGGCCTGTGAGTCAGATCCGGTACTCCTGGTCTGTTCTGCATTCCTTTCCCTTTATGGTCTGTTAGTTTTAAGGGTGACTCAGCCCTAGGTATCTGGGCGTGCCTGGGCTCGTTCAAGCCTGTTGCAGCTCTGAGTTAAGACTCATGGGGGGGTCTTTCAAATTACAGTCGCTTTCTTTTAATTATTCAAATATATTGCTTACATGCCATGTGTGGGTAATTTTTGTTATTCTTGTTGTACTTCCTTTCAGACCTTCATTTTTTAAATTTTCTAGTTCCTTTGTTCTAGATACTATATTTATATGAATACTTACTGCAAATTTCCCAAATAGCCTTAGCAAACAATACTAAGATGCTCAAAGGATCAGCGAGAGCTAAGTGAGTGCCAGTGCTAGATCCTGTGCAGATAGAAATTTTAATGGGATGAAAAGTCCAGACGTTTGTTGGAAACAGCTCCAACTATCAATGTTCTCATTTTCTGATGATGATTATATCCAGACAAAACCACCATTCAGAAAACAGGAGTGGCGTAACTCTCAAGCCTAGTGTTAGGTTTAGCTTTTAAGCTTGGCTGTTATATTGTAGCTCCTAACAAGGAGAAGAAGAGTGTTTTTAATCTGTATGCTGTGGCTCATTGATATTTTCTCCTTTTTGGGGTTGATCTTACTGTTGTACTCCACAGTCTGTAGGAAGCATGTCTCCACTGTTTTGGGATAGATTCAAAGCTTGTCTATTTTCCTGGCCCACATATTCTACATAGAGGAGAAAATAACTTTTCCACTGTGTCTCCATTGCATAACCTATACCTTAAATTCAGTAGCCTAAATTATGATCTTCTTTTTCTTGCATGAATTAATTTGTTTCACTGTGGAATTTTAATTCACATTTTAGCTTTTAGAAACCTGTGAATTAACACTGAGGGTCCAACGTATTAAGCATATATTCTTTTAAAACTTTATTGTTATTTTTAGCCACCGAAGAATTAATTTGATATTATCAAAATTTCATGAGAAAAAAAGGAAAGCAGTAAACTATTTTATCAATTAAAGCATTTCCCAGATCTCTAAGCAAGCTCCCATCTCTTCTCCCTGGTCTGGCATTCAATCCTTTTAAAATTCTTGTCTCTCTATAAGTGAAATTGCTTATATTGTCACCTGTATGAGTATTGCAAGAGGCTCACAAGATCTAATTATCTGCACAGTGAGGAAATCAGCAAATGTCTAAATAATTTCCAAACTTTCTTTAGTTTTCTAACATGAGGGAGGAATGCAAAGTTTCTGAGTGAGTGTACTAAGGGCCTCATACAAGGCTTGTATTCTCCTCTGAAGCAGGGACATACCTGACTCATGTTTTTATTCCCCTAAAGCCCTGGCACAGTGCCTTGAATCTGCAGCCATGTAATAACCACCTGATAAATGAATGGGTACATTTACTTCTCTCTCTTTTGCCACAAACAGAGACCCAATTCATTGATTTCCTTTGCCCACCAGGCTTTCAATAATTTAGACATATCTGTTTTACTTCTTATGTGGTAGCTAATAAAACAAGATTCATCTCATACAATGGTGAACCCTAATCCATAATCTTGATGTTATTATCGCAGTACCTCCCTATTTTCATATGTTATATTTTTATGTCTTATATGTGAATCTTCATATCGCCCCGTCTTTTTGCTTACAATGCTAGGAACCTAGAGTTAAGCAGATAATACAGTCTTTTTAGAGAGAACTGCCTTCTATACATTGTGCATTTTTATATCACTGGAATTCAAGTGGTCCCCACTTTTGTTTCCTGAAACATTGAAAGTCTTTAGTATAAGTAAAGGAATGATGTCGTTTTGCAGTTTTAGATCATGGTTGGTGATTTTTTTTTATCCAAAATAGAAAATGAAACATAAAGTTTGAAATAAGAAGCTATAATTAGAACAAAAATGTTCTGGAATGATACTGTATTGGAGCACCTTCAGAATACAGTAACAGATCTAATAACAAAATCAGTGGGAAAGGGGAGGAATTGGTGCTCATAAAATCGCTCTCTAGCAACTATAAAATTATGGCATGTTTATAAAACTGTGTGCTTCCCTGCTTTATTAGAAGCCATAGCAATATTGTGATAGGTGTGTTTATAAAACTGTGTGTTTCCTGGCTTTAGTAGAAGCCATAGCAGTGTTGTGGATGACAAGCAGTTCCGCATAAGCACGATGAATGGCTGCATACCTTGAGAGTGTCCTCGTGTAACTTGCTTATTATACACTAGTGGGCATTTTCCCAGGCTGGTGAGTTATGAGAGTTTTTAAGGAACAAACTTGGGGGGTGGTTAGGGACTAATAAAATTGGATTTGGAGTATATGTAACACATTTAAATTCAGCTTGCTTCTGCCTCATACAGACAAGCAGACCTAATCACAAATGAAATTGTATTGGTAATTATTTTCATGAAACCAGAAACACATTAAGTGAATCTAGCATACTGAATGAAGTTCGGCAGGAAGGAATTTGAAGATCATTTTCTTGTATTTCTAACCCAGTGAGTGTAGTAAAAGGGCGTGTCTGCAAGCCTGGAGAGCCAGATTTTCTGTGCTGCCAACAGTGGGGTGGACCGAGGTCAGCACCTGGCAGCTGAGATTCTACAGAAGAAAACATCTTAAAATGAGTCATAGACTAGACTCCTATTCATAGTTAAAATAATTTTCATTCATCATACCAGGGCATTTGCAGATAACAAGGCAAAACAGAACATAGGTTATGGAAAGCCATTTTTGACTCAGAAGCAGAAGGTTCTGGGAGCACAACAAAAATAAACTTCACACACACACACACACACACACACACACACACACACACATACATACACACACACACATGCACACATACACACACACACATGCACACATACACACACACACACACACACACACACGCGCACACACACACACACACACGAAGGCAAAGTTTTTAGTTAAATAATAACCTTGTTAAGTGCTTTTAAATAAGATTTAAACGTGTGATTTATATAACAAAATTTAAGTGCTTTTGTGTATTGGATTGTTTAAATCTTGGCAGAACTTCTTGTGGAGCTTCTAGGTATTTAAAACATTATTTATATTTGTTTTTTATGTGTATGAGTTTGTTTTTCATGCATATATGTCTGCATCATGTGCATGCCTGGTGACAACGGTGTAAGAAAGGACATTACAATCTTTTGAACTGGAGTTAACAATGATTCTAAGCTACCATGGGCATGCTGGGAACTGAACCTAGGTTTCTCTGTGAGATCAGTTCATGCTATTGGCCACTGAGCCATGTCTCCAGCTCAGCCTCTAGGTTTTTAAAATCCTCATAGTTTAATGGTTAAGGTTCTTCCAGTCCCTGTGACTACTATGAAAACATAAGATGGCACCACCAGTCTACAGCCTAAAGAACTGTGTGTAATGGCTGTACACATGTTTATCCCGTGTAAACAGAGCAGCACAATTTGCTACGCGTATGAATTGCTATAATGACATAACCACGGCTCAAATCCAGTCATGTAAGAAAAGCACAGCTAATACATTTTCTAGACAGAATATGATTTATAACTGTATCTATAGGCTAGAAATCTTTGCAGTTTGCATAACATGTTTTGTTACTTAATTTTTACTTAGGTGCTTAACAAGGTATTCCTACCTAAGGGATTCAAATTCAATACTTTTTTCCCCCAATTTTAACCAAACGCATTGCTATTCTACATCATTCGTTCTGATTTTCCTCATATACAGAGGGGAAAAAATAAAGGGCTACAATGTACTTTAATTAAAACACATTGCTATAGACAACAGAATTCAGCGTTACTTCTGGGGTGATCTTAAGTGCTGAACCACTTACAGAAGAGTTTTCATCAAGAACCCCTGTTTAATCTGACTCAGATTCGTTCTTTACAGTAGTGTGAGAAAAATACATTCTATGTATTATAAATTATAAATTTAACTAAAAAAAATCAAGACATCAATTCCAGTTGTAAAACAAACATGTGGGTAATTTGAATTAACGGAGCCACACAATAGAGATACAGATACTCTCCTAATAAAGTCACCCAGAAAGGTCACCTGAGACCCCATACTTCTGTCCAGGTCAGGTGATTGATGACACTTTCAAGGGTACAGCTTTATGAAACAAGTCTGAGAAGACTTCGTTGTATCAGTTGAATAAAGTACTTTGGCTTATGACAGTGCAAAGAATCTGCCATGAAAATTGAGGCCTGGTCCTCCTTGCCGGGCTTTGCCAGGCTCTGCCCACACCATGATTTGGCACTACTGATGCTTCCATTAATCGCTGAAAATTTTATTAACAAGATCATCTTGTTCAGGGATTTGGTGGACTGTGAAGGATGAGGTAGCTGTGAGGCCACATTTATGCTTTAAGATGTGCTGCCTCTGATATGAGACCTCATCACACTTCTGTTACCTCCTGTGCCCTGCGCACATGACATGTCCAGAGCCACACCACCGCCTTTCTCTCTGCCTGACAAATACTGGAGATGGACCTGAGCCGTGACTTTAGGTGATTTAAAACTATTCAGCACTTTTCACAGAATAGCCTGAAAGGGACATGGTATTTTTGGAAGAGACAGAAGCAGAGTGGAACTCAGAGCATACCTTTGTGTTTCCATTAGTTGAGCTGTCGTTGTCTAGGCTACTTTGAGTGCTAGCTACAAGGGGAAATGTTACTTTATTCTTAACAGCTCCAATTTATTCACATTTACATTTTTTTGCTTATTTTCAGATTACATTTTAATAACAGCATTTCTCCTCTTTCCTCCCTCCAAACACTCTGATCTGCCCCTTCACACTCTCCTTCAAACTCATGGCCTCTTAGTTCATCAATTGTAATAGTATGCAAATATGTATTTGTACATACATCCATTTCCCCAATTATAACCTGTCAAGTCCATATAATGTTATTTGTATGCATGTTTTCAGAGCTGACTCTTTGGTACTGGACAAGCAATTGGTGTGCTCTTCCTTAGGGACGGCCACCTCTCTAATTCACAGTTTTTCTCAGTCACCTGTAGTTCTTTGTGTAGGGCTGAGGCTTCATGGATGTCTCCCCAAGGGGAGAATATTGATACAGACTGAGATCCCAGCCTGTAAATGGTCTAATTCCTGCTCTACGCTTTTATATCACAGAGCAGTTAGAAATGGACAGACCGCTTCTCGTGCTGCACTTATAAACAGTAAGGATGTGGACTCTTCAAGAATTTGAAAAAAAAGTTCTCTTTAACTTAATTCGTGTTTCAGGGTAAGATTTATTCATGACATCTAACTTCAAGATTTTTATTTGTTATTTATTGTTGCTTGGAATAAAAACCAGGGCATTGCTCATTATCTTTGATCCCTAATTTGTTACAATTTCTAAGACGAACTTTATTTTTCCCCTCACTACAAGAGGAAAATCGGAATGAATAATAAGTATTTACTAGCAACCGCACAGAACAAGGATTCTGTCTATGAGACAGGTCAAAAATTCATGTATTCATATGACAATATGCTTCCTAGGAATTCAACTGTTAGGAAGGAATGAAGAAAGGAAGGAAGGAAAGAAGGAAGGAAGGGAGGAAGGGAGGAAGGGAGGAAGGGAAGAGAAAGCAAGCCCTTGTCCTCTGCATAATAAAAAGTTAGATGCTGTCTTTATGAAAGTTCTGAGCTGCTGTGCCTTTGTGTCCCACCCTTCCAGCTGCAGTGGTTCCTGCATTTGTCTCAATGAACTTCCCTCCTTAGTCTCTGCCTGCAAATGCAACGTCCTCCTCCGGCAGTGGCCTTTCTTCTGGTTCCTCAATCCACTCAGACTTGCTTGGACTTCGTAGAGACCCTGCCCGTGCTGTAGACACTGTAAGTTATTACAAAAGTACATGTTCTCTTCCCTGATGCTGTAGATCCATCTACCCAGGCCAGAGATTCTTCCAAGTTTTTGTTGTAGAATACTTTATACACTTGAGAATTATTAAAGACTAAAAACAAACAAACAAACAAAAAAACCCAAACCGGATGCGTTTGTGTGAGCTATTTTCATCTATAGCCAGCATTTTTTTAAATTTTTTTTTATTTTTTTAAATTTATTTATTTATTTATTTATTTTTTATTAACTTGAGTATTTCTTATTTACATTTCGAGTGTTATTCCCTTTCCCGGTTTCCGGGCAAACATCCCCCTAATCCCTCCCCCTTCCCTTCTTTATGGGTGTTCCCCTCCCCACCCTCCCACCATTGCCGCCCTCCCCCCGACAATCACGTTCACTGGGGGTTCAGTCTTAGCAGGACCCAGGGCTTCCCCTTCCACTGGTGCTCTTACTAGGATATTCATTGCTACCTATGAGGTTTGGAGCCCAGGGTCAGTCCATGTATAGTCTTTAGGTAGTGGCTTAGTCCCTGGAAGCTCTGGTTGCTTGGCATTGTTGTTCATAAGGGGTCTTGAGCCCCTTCAAGCTCTTCCAGTTCTTTCTCTGATTCCTTCAACGGGGGTCCCGTTCTCAGTTCAGTGGTTTGCTGCTGGCATTCACCTCTGTATTTGCTGTATTCTGGCTGTGTCTCTCAGAAGAGATCTACATCCGGCTCCTGTCGGCTATAGCTAGCATTTTAAAGTTAAAATAGGCATCATATGAGCCTAGGCACGTACCTCAGAAATAGGACAGTTAATACCAACCAGGCCTAAGACTCGAGTTTGCTTTTGTTGGCACCACAATAAAATATAATATATAATAAAATAAAATGCAGTACTTTAATAGTATGTACCAATTAAAAATAGCAATGTTAGCATTTTAGTACGAATAAAATTGTGTGACAAATAACTACGCCCTAAGAAGCATTAGTACAAAAATTAGCAGCTTTTAATATTTAGCTTAGACACTTAAAGTTTGCATTTATGCTGTTATGATGTTTTGAGTTCTGATTGAATTACAAAGAGAAAATCTTGCCTCATAAAAGTATGTAGCAGAGAAAAGAGCATTTCTAAAGCCCCGTGAGAAATTGTAGGTATTTTCCTATAGCCCCAGGGTGGAGTTTTTACCTAGCAGTTTAGGGCTCTGAGCATGTGTGCTCCAGAAAATAAACTACAGACAGCAGTGCTGTTCATGTCTCGGAGTCACAGGCCATATAGTGTTACTCTTTCTTTCCTTAATTGACTGAAACAGACATAAAGAAAGATTGCTCACATTCGAGGCAAGCAGACATAGAGCCTGCCTGTCCCTGAGAGAAGCAGAGCAGTATGGTTACGTTCCATGTGCCAAACTGTTCCTTAGAAGTTGAAGGACAGACTAATCTTTTCAGTTGGGTTCCAGGGACAGAAAACAAGCAAGAGAAGAAACCAAGGGCTTGAGAGCACAGAGTCAGAATTTTAAAGGAGCAGGGGTCTTCGGTGACAAAGATGGGCATGAAGACATTGAATGAGGAAGACTGACAAGGGAAATGAGGGAAAATAGTAGGAAAAAAGAGAGGAAAAGAACACATAGAATCAAATGTCACGTGTGATGTGTTTTTGTAATGTTGAGTCCAGATGCAGGTGATTGATGTCTGTCAGAAATCTATACCTGTGCTTAGGTCAACATACCACTTAGCTAGCTTTCTGCTCCATCTACTGAGGACTTAATTTGTCATTGGCTTTCCACTCCGAAGAGATTTGGAGCCCAGCCATCTTCCTGTCTGCTAAGTCAACTAACTTATTCATGATACAGTTTCCTTGGGCCTCAGTTTTTGTTTTTGCTTTTGTTACTTTGTTCAGTGCGGGCAACTTGTCACTGGATTTTTGTTACTGATTTTCAGGTTATTTAACAATTAAAAAAACAACTTCCCAGGTCAGAAAGTTACAAAATAACTATTACGTCTGTCAATCAACCAAAAACTAAAGTCAATGCTTTCATCTTTTAAATCCCATCCATTATCTTCCAGTAACAACCATTCCCAGTACAGTTGCAACAGTAAAGAAGGGAAAAAAGAAACAAAACCTTGCTTGATTAATGCCATTAATCCTTTCTAGAGACTACTATGACAGCTGCAGGTTGGCCTTCTAGCAACCTTAGATTTTTCCTTTGTTTTCTTCTGGAAAGAAATGTCTAAAGCACCATAACAGATTTCTACTTCCCCACCCAGCATGTTTCATCTTTCTTTACCAGCGACTGATTGTTCTGCAAGGAGTTGGAGGAGAGTCGACCTGCACCTGCCTCTGTTCCTGTGCCTAGCTCAGGGACACATATTGGATGCTTAACCACCGGCTCCCAAAGCAAGGCAGTTTGGGAGAAAAAAAAATAATACCAAAAAATTCCAGATTTGAATTCTGGAACAAGCCAGGAACCATATCTAGATGAAGGGCTTTCAAAAGTTTAAGAGCAGAGAATGAGAGTGGGGATAGAATGTTTTTCACATTCTATTCTCATATATGCAGTATGAACTATGTTCAACATAGCCATTTTTCTTATGGTCAATGGATATTTCTGGGTAGTCAACTGTGATTCCAAGCATTGATCCTGTCTAGAAACACAACTCTAATGACATCATCACTGTCCGTGCTTTAAAGAAGTCTTTTAAAATTCTCTTCATAACAAACCTCATTCCGATTTGTCAATGTGGCCATTAGTTCCACATAAATGACTTTTCTTTAAGTCTCTGATTATTACCAGTTACACCAGATGATCAGTGAAGACACACTGTAAACATTGCAGGCAACCTTTTCAGACTTGGGGTGTTCCTTTAAAACAATAGATTTATTTACTTTATATTTGTGTGTGTGTGTGTGTGTGTGTGTGTGTGTGTGTGTGTGTGTGTGCACGCATGCGTGTGTGTGCCTGGTGTATCTACATATACATACATGTTTGTGAGGTGCCTGCAGAGGCCAGAAGAGAACATTTGAAACCCTGGAACAGGAATTAAAGGTAGTTATGATCTGCCTGATGTGGGTGTTAGAAATCAAGCCAGTTCTCTGCACAAACTGAAAGTGCTCTTAACCACCACGTCATATCTCTAGCCTCTTCAGAGCTTGTTACAAGCAAGTAAATAAATTATATTTCTGATGATTTTATGTTCTCAGAATAAGAAGAAAATGGCTTTGGAGATCGAGAAGGTTTTTGATTAATTATTTTATTTTTGGAGTTACAAAGTGTTAAATTCATACTTGCATAGTGTACAAACCAGAGCTCCCAGGGACTAAACCACTACCCAAAGACTATACATAGACTGACCCAGGGCTCCAACTGCATAGGTAGCAGAGAATAGCCTTGTTTGGGCACCAGTGGAAAGGGAAGTCCTTGATCCTGCCAAGGTTGGACCCCCAGTGCAGGGGAATGTCGGAGGGGAGGCACTAAGGTGGGTAGATGGGAGGGGGGAACACCTGCATGGGGGCGGGGGCTGGGATGAGGACTTATAGAAGGAAACTGGGAAAGGAAATAACATTTGAAATGTAAATAAAGAAATATATCTAATAAAAAATATTTCAAAAAAATCTCAAAAAAAGAAAGAGTTTTGTGAAGATATACATATGAAAATTATATATTTTATGTTTTAAATGAAAAAAAAACAAAGGTCAGCTCAGGGTAGTGAGCATTTACACCTCCATAGACACTTTAAATTTTTGCTTAACAAATAATAATCATAATTATTTATGAAATATAACGACACACTGAAGCACACATATACAATGTGCACTGATGAAATCGGGGAAATCAGATTCTCTACCTTTTATCATTGCTCTGTGGTTGGAGACATTGAACTCCTCTTTCCTCCCTATTAAAAAGCCTAAGTTACTCTGGACAGGTCTGAGCTGTGCTGTCGAATGCTCCAACTTCTCCTTGAGTTGTTTTCTGGTAGCAGTTAAGCAAACTCTCACTGCTTCTCCCTCTCCATCTGGGTCATCCCTTTTAGCACATCCTTCCTCTCATTTTCGCTCCGGGTGTTCATTGAAAGAAAATAGCACCCTCATTCAAAGAAACATTTGCACATCGGGGTTTACTGTTACGTAATTCACCCGGAGTAAGATATGAAACTAGGTAACTGCATATCAACCGATGGGCGGAGAAAGAAAATATGGTTTGTGTCATGTAGCAGAATATTACCTAGCCACTAACGTGCTGACATTGTCAGCAAACTGATGTAACTGGGGACATTGTGTTATGTGAAATTAGACTCAGAAAGACATACTTCAGTCCTTTGTCTCAGGGAGTGACTGAAGAAAAGAAGAAAGCTGCCTTGAAATGAGAAAAGCCAAGGGTAGGCTTGTTTTCTCTCACACACAGGTAAATGGAAAGCCAGAGCGACTTCAGAGGAATTAATTCAATTTGCTAAATCCCTGGAAGTGGGCGTGTGATAAATGCCTGAATAGGATAAAGCATTCGAGTCAGCCAGAGATTCTTGGCCAAGCTGAGTTTTGTAGTTTGGGAGTGGTGATTCACTTCTAAAAGACGGTTTCCCAAACAACACAGCCGAAACAAAATATAGGCATTCCTCTAGTCAGTCTTGTTATAACTCCCTACCAGGAATAAATATTTAGTTTAAAATAAACACACACATTCCGATGGGCCCATTTGTAAGAACTCTAGGATTTAACAGTGGACAGTGTGTACACTGACACAGATGACATGGTGGCTATTCTTATTTCTTTTGCATGGCCGGGTGGGTTGTGGTTTCTTTAGTTTGTGAAGACTCCAAAGGCAATCTCGAGTTTGGAACCATCAGATTATCATTTAGAAAGACCCCGAAGTAACGCGATTTTCCTGAGCTCTGGAAACAGAAATAGATTCTAACGCTATATCAAAGCTGACGGAGACGGAAGGGAACGCGGCTCCCAATGCAGTTTTTCTAATTCCCCTTGGCTCTCTGACTCGAAGGATGTTCCCGTAAGTTTTGTCTGTGACTCAGCAGTACATTCCGATGACCTCATGCTTCCACTTACCCAGACGCGAACATGACTATTTACTCAGTCTGTGATCCCCAATTAGGATGGCAGCAGCCTCAGGGGAACTAAGCGTGTGGCTTGGCGTTCATCTTTTTCCCCCTCTCAGAAAATCAGCACTTACAGTGAGCCTGCTTAGCAGACATTTTTTGTTTCTTAAATCCTTTCGGATATTTCTTGGTTACTGTAGCTAAAAGCCTAGCTACACATATCTTGCATACAGTAAAGCAAACCTGTTTCTACCCTTTTACATCACTGCTACACCAAGGTCTAAAAACCCAGTCTTGACCATCAAATTCTCACAATAATGATTTGTTATCAAAGCTGTTCTGGGATTATGGAATTAATTCTTTAGAAACAGCAAGGGAGCGTAAAGAACTTCTGCCTCAGAGGCACATACATGACGATCACACCTGAGTATCATTCAGTTGCGGTGTAAGCATTTGTTGGTATTTTCAGTCGTGTGTGCGTGTGTGTGTGTGTTTGTGTGTGTGTGTATTTGCTGTGTGTTAGAGTTTGTGCATTGACAGTGACAATAGTTTTTTCTTCAAAAGGAGATTGTATAGTTTATATTGGAAAATGATCCTGAAATCAGAGGTCAGGAAATACATTTACATGAGTTAACTGTACCCTGAAGTTCATTTCCATCTGAATAATAAGTAGCAAGAAGAAGGTACCTGAGTTCTACACACACACACACACACACACACACACACACACACACACACACACACACGGTAGCCTACCTGTACTGTCTTGGTTTAGAACCATTCATACAATTGAAAAAAAAAAAAAGATTAGCAAAAAGTCAAGCAAGTTCAGTTGGTTTAGAGGAGGAAGAACGGAAGTTGGAGTGGAAGGGATATAAATGGGGTTTGGGAGCCATTTGCCTATTCATTGAATTGAATAAGGGGGTGAGCAGAGGATCCAAGCATGTTTTAATATCCAGGGCTTCTGGAAAAGTGTATACAGTGGACATTTTCAGTGGACATTTGCTAAGAGACTACTCTGATTTTGCCTCAAATTCCATCCCCTTTCTCCTTCTTTGCAGACAGCATTGATCTTCAGTGATGTGTTTGTTGGGTTGCAAGAATTCACAGGTAAATTCCTAAGGAAATGTGACTGGATTCTCTCCCAATTAGACTGGATTTTCACCAAAGATATTCAGAAAAGCAATGGCTATTTTATTGTGAGAGTAACTAAGTCGCACATACTGTCTGCAATATCCCTGCACGAAAAACTGGTACCTGGGGCCTGGAGAGATGGCTGAGTTAATAGCATTACCACTCTTTCAAACAACACGATTTTCTTTTCATTTCCCATGTGGGTGGCTCTCACCTGTCTGTAAAGCCAGCTCTACGACCCGGTGCTTCCACACTCCAAGGACACCTATTTCCTGTGCAAAAACCCTCCCTTGCATATTTATAATGGAAAATAATAAATACTTAAAAATATCGATGTCTAAAATCAGCATTTATGTATGTACTTGTTAAGAGACGGGGTCTCTTTATGTAGCTCAGGTTGGCCTTAAACTCAGGATTCCTCCTGCCTTACCCACCACAGGACTGGGATTACAGGCATGGGAAACACACTGAGTTTGTAATTCATAATTAACTCTACATTGTGTAGTCCACATAGCAATTTCGCCCCAATTCACGAAAGCAAGAGAGTATACTCTATTGATTTATATGCAAATTGGGTATAAGTTTCTTGGAGGCTTGATGACATGAGCAGATATTCTCACACTTCATGCAGGATAGATTCTGTGGGGGAGCTCTGCTGCCCTTGCTGCTGCTATGGGATTTGGTAGGATGTAGGATTTTCAACAACTTCCAGGTGACTTCTAGGTATAATTGCAAGGAACTGGAACCTGACACTCAATGGCTCTTAATCTACTCAATATAAACCCAGTATAAAATCATTATCAGAGGACACTCATATTCTGAGGAAGCTTTTAGTGAACACTGAAGATACAGCTGGGTTATGACTATACTTCTGGCTCCAGAGAATGGCACATGCTCTCCTGATATTTAGAGCAGTGGTTTTCAACCTACCTAATGCTGTGTCTCTTTAATACAGCTCCTCATGTTGTGGACACCCACAACCATAAAATAATCTTCATTGCTACTTTATAACTGCAACTTTGCTACTCTTATGAATCATATTCTACATACTTGACCTGCAGGATATCCCACATGTAACCCCTGTGAAAGGGTCTTTGAGACCATAGGTTGAGAACCACTGCTTTAGTGATAGCCCCATCCATGCACACAGCATACACATACATAAATTCCATTTTCAAAAGCATTTGTGTTGCTGGGTAAATCTTTTGTTGTGTGCATAAAGGGAGGAGTCCTCCAGTTCAAGCAACATGTCTGATAGCGATCAGGTAGCATTATTTCATCTAAGAAGCCTTGGGTACCCAGTCCATATTTCTAGTATCTTGTAGAATTCAGTTTCCTGAGATCTGCTCACAGGGTAAGAAACTGTGCCAACCATTCCATTGGCGATGGAATCCACTGGGAGAAGACAGAATAGATTATTGGCCAAAGACCTGATCGCATTTTTACTTGCCTGATACTCCCTTTTAAACAGGTAGAGAACACAGCTAGGGATGTAGAAATAATATTTATTTGCATGAAATAAAGTCATAGATTTCCCTGCTTTGAAATTGCCTTCACACACACACACACGCACGCACGCACGCATGCACGCACGCACATGAACACAAATGAACATAACCTTCTAAATTTTTTAAATAAATGTTATCATTTGTCCAATAGTTACCTAAAACGGATGTATCATCTTCATTGTTAAAGAGAGCTCAGCACCCACGTGGTACCGTACAGCCACTGTAATCCCAGTTCCAAGACATCTGGCGCCTTTTTTGACCTTTATACAGACACGCAGGCACTCATATAAACACAAAATAAGAAAAAGAAATCATTTTTCAAATCACCACAAGTTGGAAACATGTTTGCTTCCTTTTATAAAACCCTGTTTATTTTTCCTTCATACAGCTTGTCTGCCTGCATACCCTTGAATTGTCAGTGTTACCCCCAGAGTTCCCAGCATCGCGGGGCTCGTTATAGCAGGGGTGGTATGAATCCAAAAGAAAGCCAAACCCAATGGCTTCTTTCTCAGAAGGAACAAGGTGTTCTTTCGAACTTCTTAGGATCCACATTGAAGGATCCATCTACTGAATTACTAGGGAAATTTCCTATGTGGTTTGAAACCACCCACCATGTGACTGAGACAGACCACTCTGATGTCTGGCTTTTCTCACCACCCAGAAATAAACTGACCTCCAGAGCCGCATGAAGGAAGAACACAGCTGTTGCTGAGGTCGGTGCTGTGTGCCCTGCCCAGGTTGGATCCCCACAGCAGTGAGTGTCTCTCTCCGGGTGCTAGAGTATTTATGCACACCAACCTCATGAGTACCAAAAAGACAAGTTTGTAAACTAAGAATAAACTCAAAATATCAATGTTGTAAAAACACGTTGCATTAAATGTTTCAAAGCTCTGCGAAAGTCTTGATTTTATACTAAGGAAACAGGAAAAACAAAAACAAAACCAACAAAACAAAACAGAGACTCGTAGTTTTTCTCCTGGTTTCTTCTGAGTTTCCAGGGTACTTTGGACGTATGCCCGGTCTTTTTAAAATCCTTCATTGTAGATTAGAATGTAACGCAAGTGGTCCTAAATGCCCCTTCTAGGTTCAAATCTTTGTATCTCATAGATCCGAAGAGATTGAGTCTTGGCTGAGAAGATAATTGTACTTCCCTAATGAAATCCACAGGCCTGTGCTGCCCCCTACCGCACCGTGTCATATTCAATTCTTCTGACACCAGGGGTGGGAGACTGAGAAACCAGGTAAGCTTTGTTCTTCCCTTGCTTCTCCCAAGTACCCTTCCTTTGTGTATTCCTACAAAAATCAACAGTATGAAAGACAGTACAATTCTAATTCTGTTGTGGCACGTTATGCAAGATTCGAAACTCTAGTCATCCTTCACTGTTAGTGAAGAGAATTTGAACAAACTTTTTAAGAAGTTGTTCACGGAAGATGTTCTATAATTTGACAAATAAACTTTATCTGAGCCTCAATAATCGGGGAGCTGGAAAATTAAATGAATTTTAAATGAATGTGTGTGGGGGGGGGACAAAAACCGTATCTTCAATTTGAATCTTCCGCAAGGCTGATTAACTTACATCATCTTACAATGAGTTTGGAACGGTGCAGGTCTGGAGCTCAATTACAATTTTTCTTGGGCCAGCTCTGTCCACCTAAGCAACTATATCCCACCTCAGTGACCAATAAAAGCATTTGGACCATACTAACTTAGCAGAACACCAGCTTGCACCAACTCCGAAATCAAGAGTACACCAGAGCATCTGAAGGCATGCCTCTGGTCCTCTGCTTGGCTGTAGCCCGCCTCTCTGATGTCCCCTCAGTGTAGCTGGAAAGGGTTATGATTTATGATTTTCTTGCTGCCACAAAGCCCCATGAAACTGTTTCAACACTGAACACAGAGTTCGATGATTACTCAATCTGTGTTCATGGTCAGACATATTTAGCCCCAGAATCAACTCTTTCTTGTTCCCTTTGAGGAGAGAGCTGTGTTTCAGCATCAACAACCTTTTCCATAACAGCAGTAATAGAAATATTGAGCACTGAAAGACATTCTAGAATGTAGTAGTGTGTTGGTTGTGAAGATGATGCTACCTCAAATGGAAACAGGACTCACATCCTGCAGGAATCCTCAGACCCAGTGACTGGATGCTTACATTAAAGAGCTTTCCCTACCGATCTAGAACTTCACACTTTAAAAAAAAAAAAAAAAAACAGATCCCTTACATGTTGCTACAATTGCAAACTAACTAACCTTAAAATCCTCTTGCTGTAGGAAGCTAGAAAGTCTGATGCAGTACAAACCAAGCATACTGAGGGCAAAGTGTAGCTTGCTTCTGGAAGAGTAAGGGTTTAGCAGAGGCTACAACATAAGAAGCAATCTCAATGCCGGACTCTGATCCACAGTCCTCGTTAACAAATGGGATGAAATTAACCCTGTCTCTGATTCACTATCTGCGATGAGGCTGGTGGTCGGCTTTGAGCTTACCAAGGTGTGGTTTTAGAGCAGAGACTCCAACAAAACAAAAAACCCTAAAGGTATTCACTGGTAAAAAGGGTGAAATTCATCCACTGCTAAGCGGCCATGAAGACAATTATGTATGATGTATATATTGTATCATATCATATTATATTATAAATATTAAGTTTATATGCAATATTTAATATTATGTATAATTGATAACATTATTATTACTTATACCTCAGGAAGGAAAAATTAAATTACTTTTGGAGGATTTAAAAACCACACATTGCCCTCGGTGTTTGGGATTTTGTATTTTAAAACATACACCATCACAGGAAGGGTGTCCATTTGGTACCCCTGGGGTACTAGCAGGGATGAAACTGAACTCTGAAGAGAGTACACCTCACACAAGGCCTCCTCTGTGTCCCCGGCCCGTCCCAGCTGAATTCCAGCATTTCAAACCACAGGACAACATGCTGTCACTCTGTTCTGTTTTTGTATATGCCATTAACGTGCCTTGACACAAGACAGGGTCATCTGGAAAGAAGGAGTTTTGGTTGAAAAATTGCCTGGGAGCAAGATTGTAGAGAATTTTCTTAATTAATGATATGAGAAGGTTCATCTCACCAGGGGCAGTGCCAGCCCTTGGATAGTGATCTTGGCTCTTGGATAAGAAAGCAGGCTGAAGAAGCCATAAGCAGCAAGCCAGTAAGCAGCACTCCTCCATGGCCTCTGCTTCAGTCCATGACTCTAGGTTCCTGCCTTAGTTTCCCTGGACTGTGAAGTGTAAGTCTAAAAGAAAGAAACCCTTTCCTCATCAAGTGGCTTTTGCTTGTGGTGCTTTGTCACAGAAATATAAACTCTAATTAAGGCATAGTTGGAATGTTTACAAACTGTAACAATGACCAGAATGTCAAAATAAACCCAAGGTTACCATAGTGACTCATATCCCTAGAGTAACCAACAGCTGTCTAATTGGACTTAAGCCCTGCTTAAAAGGAAGAGATCTGTGCCCACGAGTGTAAACTTCTCCAACCACCCATGGATGGCGATGTTGCAGACTCTAAAAGGGGACCTGTGGCTGCCATTTTCTTACATGGGTATAATTCCCAATTACAGCCTAAGGATTTATCTTAATGTCATAGATAAGTGTAGCTCTCACCTCTCAAAGAAGACTCTCTAAAAGTAACATTTTAATAACTTTCTTGAGAATTTTGATCATATTCACTTCCTTATCTTCCCCAAAGCCGTCCCAGTCCTTGTCCCTAACACCTACATTTCATGCTTTCTTCTTAATCCTTTGTTCTTTCAGAAGAAAATACATCATAGCAAATGTCTTGTTCCTTTGGTTTGTGTGTGGGTAAAATGACAGGTTTATACCTGAGCTCTCAGAATGCTGTTTATCTGGTTTATATGCAAAGTACAAGATATCACACAGAAAATGTACATCTCTAGTTAAAATTAGAGGTGCATTTCAAAATACAAGGTAATAAGTTTTAGTCTAGAACCCGTGGCTTTTTTTTTTTTTTTTTATAAAAAGTCACAGCAGCAAGTAAATAACTGAGGAATCAATCTTTCTCATCAAAATCTTTTTGCCTCCTCTTCTGTGACATTCCCTGAGTGTGTCGTAAATACAGAATGAGAGGGACAAGGAATTTAGAGAATGGAGAGAATATGGTGAAAGTGATGTAAATATATTATTCACGTATGAAAATCTCAACAAAATAAATGTCGATTGTAATTGGGGCTGGACAAGAGACTCTTGGTTGTTCTCTGACTTTTGACCACTTGTGGATTTCTGTGACATTCTCTTGCAAACAAAGACGCTTCTTTGATGGGGGTGTGAAGGGACTTCTAAGCAAATAGAAACCAATATAAACACTTGCAAAAGAAACTTCGTTTTGTAACAAATGAAGTCTGTCCCTGAAGGAGACAACTATCCAGAGACCAGAGGACTGACCACGTGGAGTCCATCCACAACTGATACAAGCTACAACACAACCCTACCCAGAGGTTAGGTGGGGGAGCATCTCTGAAGAGGGGCAGAAAGAATGTGCAAACCACAGGAGAGCAAGGTTTGAAGTGAGATGATAATTTCTATACATGACAGGCAGCGCTGCAGAGATCATAACATGGTCTTCTAAACAAACCCACACAATGGCAAATACTAATGGACGTTCCTGCATGGATGGGGGAAATCTCACAGGGCCTGTCCAATAGATGATGCGCACCTCAAAGAGGGATAAAGTGTCTTCCCAGAAGGAGCCCCTAACACACTGTCCAATTCTTAGTGGTCAATCCTAAAGTCATGCACATAAGAACAATACTAAATGGACTTAGCAAGCTGTGTGCGAATTTGTCTGTTGACTAGAGAGGCTTATGTATTTGAGAGGGAGAGGGAGGAACAAGGAAATTGGACCGGGGAATATGAGGTAGAAATGATAAAATATAGAGTGCATACGCAATTCTCAATATGATAATACAAGTGTTAAAAACAGACAAGTACAAAATGAAAGAGGGTCTGAGGTAGGGGTGCAGGGTGTGGAAGTGGGTCTGAGGTAGGGGTGCAGGTGTGGAAGTGGATCTAAATAGGGGTGCGGGGTGTAGAAGTGGGTCTGAGGTAGGGGTGCAGGTATGGAAGTGGGTCTGAGGTAGGGGTGCAGGTGTGGAAGTGGGTCTGAGGTAGGGGTGCAGGTGTGGAAGTGGATCTAAATAGGGGTGCAGGGGTGTAGAAGTGGGTCTGAGGTAGGGGCAGGGTGTGGAAGTGGGTCTGAAGTAGGGGTGCAGGGTGTGGAAGTGGGTCTGAGGTAGGGGTGCAGGGTGTGGAAGTGGGTCTGAGGTAGGGGTGCAGGTGTGGAAGTGGGTCTGAGGTAGGGGTGCAGGGTGTGGAAGTGGGTCTGAGGTAGGGGTGCAGGGTGTGGAAGTGGGTCTGAGGTAGGGGTGCAGGGGTGGGAGGTGGGCTGGAGGAGGGGTTCAGGGTGTGGAAGTGGGTCTGAGGTAGGGGTGCAGGGTGTGGAAGTGGGACTGAGGTAGGGGTGCAGGTGTGGAAGTGGGTCTGAGGTAGGGGTGCAGGTGTGGAAGTGGGTCTGAGGTAGGGGTGCAGGTGTGGAAGTGGGTCTGAGGTAGGGGTGCAGGTGTGGAAGTGGGTCTGAGGTAGGGGTGCAGGGTGTGGAAGTGGGTCTGAGGTAGGGGTGCAGGGTGTGGAAGTGGGTCTGAGGTAGGGGTGCAGGGTGTGGAAGTGGGTCTGAGGTAGGGGTGCAGGGTGTGGAAGTGGGTCTGAGGTAGGGGTGCAGGTGTGGAAGTGGGTCTGAGTTAGGGGTGCAGGTGTGGAAGTGGGTCTGAGGTTGGGGTGCAGGGTGTGGAAGTGGGTCTGAGGTAGTGGTGCAGGTGTGGAAATGGGTCTGAGGTAGCGGTGTTGGACGTGGGAATACAACTTGGAGCAGTTAGTGGGAAGGGTTAAGGTGGGTATGATAAAAATGCATTTATAAAACTATCAAATAGTTGACAAAATGTTGAAAAGAAATGTTAGTGATTACTGTACAATATCTACAAAAAAATGCAATAAGCTTACTTAGTAAATAAGAAATTCCCTAAAAAATCTCTGTGGAAAGCATTCAGACTCAGTCACAACTCAGAAAATAAAACAAAATACCATCTTACTATTAGTTCTATTACATACTTAAAAGTCTAAGAGACCCAAAAGAACAAGAAAACACTCAACTTTTTAAAAAACAAGTTCCGTTTATTGTTTAGTTAAGGAAGTTGTCTTGATACAATGAAATTCTACTGAGATATAGAAACTGCGTGAATCATGATAAAGAATTTTTGCTGTTAGAGACGGCTTAGCATCGTAAACACTAAAGTATGAAGCACAGAAATAGAAAGCATTCTGACCTTCGCTATCAACGCGGTACAAGTGTTAGAATGGGGTGTGCGTGGGTAAAATGACAGGTTTATACCTGAGCTCTCAGAATGCTGTTTATCTGGTTTATATGCAAAGTACGAGATATCACACAGAAAACGTACACGTCTAGTTAAAATTAGAGATGCATTTTAAAATATAAGGTAATTAGCGTTAGTCTAGAACTCATGATTTTGTGTTTATAAAATGTCAACAGCAGCAAGTAAATAACTGAGGAAGACAATCTTTCTCATAAAAAACATTAGTATAATTAAAGCTGAAGCACCTGTCTGTTATTTCAAAAAAGACCTGTTGGCTCAATCCCTTCTCTCAGGATAACCCAACCCAAGAGCACTTAAACCTTTTTTATTTTTAATAAACTCTAAAAGGATATATCCAATTTAAAAAAATGCCACACACAATCTATGTGGAGGTCGAAAGCCAAGATGTGAGACTCATTAATCAAATCAGTGGATTCTTAATACACTGTCCTTGGTACAAATCTGCTGGTCTTCCATTGTCCTCACTGATAATCTGGAGAAAATATGGAAGCAATATATTTACTGTGTTTTCTTACTGTTTGTATATAATGGGTCTCTCAGCATGCAAAACAGTCAAGCAGTACTAGAACGATGACGGGATTTATACATTCAGTTTTTATGAACTGTTCGTCACAAGGACATCCTGATCTTTAGATGGATCTTGGAAAAAAAATCAAATGAGATAAAAAATACAATAGATAATTCCAGACAGACATCAGGATAAACATCCAGATATAAGGCCTGTGTAAATAAGAGAATTCACACTAAATCTGCTGAGGAAGCAAACGCACAAGGTTTGTAAGATGCCAAGACCTTATCTGGCTGTGGCCCTGATCAACTTTCCCTGGTACCCTCATCCTGCCTTCATACATAGGTAGTTCTGAGTTGCCCAGCTGAGAGGATGAAGAAATATGGATAGAAAATATAAACTGCCTATAAAGAGAATACATTTTATTATGTAATAAAATAAAATTCACCCACTGAGAACTTTATGAACTTGTATGCACGTTGCAGAACGGTGTTCTGGTGCATGCGCACGAGAAACATTTCCTTTGCACATTAAAGCACATTCTTTCTGTGCACCTCTTGGCTCCTAAAGATGACGGGTAAGAGTAGCAGTCCTCTCACCTAGAATAAAGTTTGTCCCAATGAAGAAGAGAGGGACAGATATAGAAGACGTGTTATGTCTGTATCTGTTAAGTTGGGAACTAAGGGCGTCATTTTCCCATAGCTCACGTGCCTATTGCTTATCGCTCGTATCTGTATGTTGATTGGGCTAATGAAGCAGCCATTTCAGAATAACCTAGTGTCCCAAGCTGCTAAATACTCAACTGAGACACGTGTCAAGCCAGAGGAATACACTTGCTAATAAATGAAGGCTATAAGCTGGATGCAAATTTCTCTGATTCTGTTTTCAACTGATGATTCATCTGATCTTCTATCTTGATGAACGTCGCGGAGGAGGGCGTTCAAAGTACATGAAATCCTGCAATTGGAGAAGGGATTATATTTAGATTGAGAGATGGATGGCAAAGAGAAATAACTATATTAATGCATGTCATAGCCTTCACAGTTTATCATGGGAACATGCTAGTCCAGTAAATAAGTCTAATGAAATATTTATGAGCGCAGCTAACGTGCGAGCATGGAGACAGATAGTAAGCTTTTCCTATTCAGCACCAATTATAATGTTATCGTTAACCAAAGGAAAACCTCAGGTAAGCCAAAGGGTGATGGAACGTTGGTGAGCATGACTGTAGTTGACACGCAAGAGAAAAGGGGGCAGCTGTTTTGCAGTTACTCTCTTATATGGATTTTTACAGGACAGCTGTTTCGAAGTAGCGGGAGTGATAACCAATAGGAAATGAAGCCGACTGCGCCCACTGTCTATCTGACACCTTCCAGGTGTGCCCCAGCAGACTGTACTCAGCTGCTTCATCACCCTGGAAAGGTCAGCATTTTTGTCCCTGCTACACATGAGTAAAGCCAGTCACCCAGTGCCAATCGCGTGCCTAGAAGTGGCACAGACAGAAGCTGGCCAGGTTTCAAAAGGAATTTTCTGCTAGAGAATACTGCTTCCCGCCATAAGGAATAATTCTCTCAAACGCCCCAGTGAACGGCTTACAATGAGGAAGCAACAGCCGAAGATCATTGCTTTCATTTTCACATCCAGGGCCAAAGGGAAGCGAATCTCAAAGTGGTCTGCATTTCCCATCGTTGATAAAAAGCCATTCCACTTCCTGATAATACTGCCGATGTTAGACGCTCCATCTAGAGAGTTGACCTGCAATGCCAAGAATAGGTCTTTATGAAAAGCACCAAGGGACGTGTCTCTGTCCTTTTCTTAGAAGCAGTTTGTGCTGTTCCAATTCATAATGTAGGAACAAACACTAATGACACGATTTCCAATGAGAATTTTTTTTTTTTTTGCGTTGTCTCGAAACTGTTTAGTAACTGAGTTCAGTTATATCTTAAAATCCTCAACCTAGTGAATTTTCCTAACCCTTAAATACTTTCTTTGGGGTTTCTTTTAGAAGGTACAACTTGAATTGATAGTTCAATTCTTTTCTGTAGCACAGGACGAGAATTTGGGAATACAAAGTCACATCCAACCAAGGGAACCTATAAGCAAAACTAAAGGTCCTGAATCATATACTGTCCACCACTCACTCAAGCCTTTGTGGGACACACCCACCCTATCTTAGCAGACTGTGGTTTAAGAATGGGTGGCAGCTTCTAAAAGACAGACACCGACACTGAACTCAGTAGAAATACCCCCAAACATAGCTGCTAATATTACCCATAACAGAATGCTCACACACAGCCCCACCAGGAATCTGGTTTGTTGTCATTTTCTACCATACTGTTAATTAGTAAGCAGTGCTTTATTAAGTGGCAATATGAAATGAAAACTTTCTGTTATCATAGGAAGCAGGAGAAGGAGTATGTTTATTGTATGCCAAACCTCATCCTGTTAAAGGAATTTGAGAAAGCCCCCAAACATCAGCCCTTCTTTTCTAATGAAATCTTTGGTAGTCCCTGGGATAAATGCAAAACAAAATGTCCTTTTTTATTGAGAAAATGTTATAATATAACCCTGTCACTCATTGTCATTCATCTATGTCCTTATGAATGTACTAAGGGCTATAGTTCTTAGAATTTTGCATTTCAAAATACATATATGCATTCTAGAAATCATTAGAAAGAAAAGAGACGATACACACCAAGAATAAATTGATACAATTTATTCCCAAAAGTTTTCATTGTTCTAAATGGGGAAAAGATGTTTGTTTTTAAAAAGGCAATGCCATTATTGTTTTGAAAAATGTCAAGTGACCATAAGGAACCATGTGGAAAGGGTTGATGTCAACTCCTAATTCTTTCTTCATAATACCTGACTCATTCACAGGAAAATCTGCAGAAGAATATGGTGGGATCTGATATAGAAAGAAGGGAGTGAGGAGAGTAGAGGCACTAGTTTTGACATATATTTACCTCAAAAACAGAATCAGAGCCACAGCCATAGGTCGCACATGGACCGCGCACTCTCATCGCACTTTCCTTCTTCTCATTCTGGATGCTGTAAGAGGCTCTGCATAAGTTCCAGTGTTCTGCCACAAAGCCAATGGTGACTCCAGGAGGACACTGCACTTCCAGCTGCATATGAAACAGTGACAGGGGTTAGGATGCTGCATGTACACAATGCACCCGGGTGTAATTCATGTGCATGCACACATGCACACACGTGTTTGTGTGCACACCCCCTACACACACGTGCATACACACATACATGCATGTAGGCATGCACGCACACCTGGATTTGTTCTCAGTCATTCAAGGGCAAGGAGAATTGATGTTGGGAAGGAAAGACGCATTGTTTCCCTGGGGACAGCTTGCAGGGCTGTATTTCAGAAAGCACTCTAAAGAGGTGAGGTCATGTTTCATTGTGGGAAAAGAACAGGCTTAATTACTGCTTAATTGCTTGATATAGGATTCCAGTTATCTAAGCTCACTGTTAGTAACAGGACACACAGCGCTGTCTGGACAGATACACCACCTCTTCCAGCCAACCCTGAAGGACTCAAAGCTAAGAAGACCCTCAATGAATTTACTGGTACTCATGTGGCTGTGCCATAACTCTGGCCTTTGTTTCATCTAGGACTCTCATTTCTTCTAACTCCATTAAGTTTACCAGTTAACTTAAGAAAATCTTCACCAGCAGACATAAGTCCCCTACAGACAACTAGAATAACAAAAGAAAATGAAGTGTTGTGAAAACTGTAGGATACTCCCCATCTCCCGACTCAAGTACAAAGAGTTCTGAACCCAATGTATACCATGCTTTACCATAAATACATGCTATATCAAAGTTCAATCTATCAATTAGTCACAGTATGCTACTAACAAAAGAACAGTTCAACACTCTGTCCTAAAATAGAAATTGTGTGAATGTCCACTTTCAACTGCCACTGTGCCCATGGTATGTCTATCTTCAATAGTCTGCACAAAAGAGTAATTCATATTCCAGAATTTACCATACTATTCAGCTGATGAATTGCTTGTTTCTGAAACGCGCCATTGACCTTTCAGACTACACTGATCTACAGAAGCTAAAAGCACAGAAAGTATGTGGAAGGGGCAGGGTGCTGGGCTATCACAGTTAAAAACCTCCACGTAGAGGTGCATAGCTGCCTTTTATTAATGACTTTAAAATACTGTGCACTATCCTGTTCCATTTAATTGTCCATACATTAAAATTTTATAAAAGGTGAGACTTTCTCTTTTAATAACAGGAGTTATATAGATGAAATTCTTTCTTAGAAATCCAAAGTGAAAGTGTGATTGCTTTCTTGCCTTCTTCTGCACTTTCAGAAGGGTGTTGGGAGTGGATTTTATACAACATAGGACAAGACGACAAAGCTTTGCATTGTCAAAACCATTATTCATATATATATATATGTGTGTATATATATATAGTACATATATATGTGTGTGTATAAGTGTGTACAATTCATATATATTATTCAAATATATATATATATACAAATATATATATCTGTACCTATACAATACAATTGGATAGTTCCTAGAACCAAATATTCATAAAAAGTCTACCCAGTATAAGATTTAAAAAAAAAAAAAAAAAAAACAACTCAAGGTTTGGGGATTTAGAGCGCTTGCCTAGCAAGCGCAAGGCCTTGGGTTCGGTCCCCAGCTCTGAAGAAAAAAAGAAAAAAGAAGCAAAAAAACCTTAAAGTTGGCATGCTAGTGAAGTATTATGCTGTGAATAGGTGATTAATGCATGCTTCACTTTGTATGACCTCCTCGAGAAACAAACTGCAGAACTTCAGGATGAAATAGAATAGTGGTTGCCAAAAACTAGTGGTGAAAACAAGGGTAAGTGGGCAGTTTGTTAGTGGAGACCATTTCCGTGGTTAGGAAACTGTTGGGACTTCACTCTGCAATGACGATAAAGGAGTCTCCACAGGTGAGGAGGCTGTGCAAGGAAAATAAAAAAAAAAAAAAAAACGGATGAAAAAGAAAAATATCTTACTTATATTGTTGGACAAAAGTTTGATTAATTTGTAATTTTGCTGTACTGGTTGACTTTAATCAATTTAATCGATTTCTGACCTCCTTTATAGAAATGCAAAGTGTGTGATCTGAAACCAAAATATATTTGACAATAAATGCCTGCTACATTGGAGAAAAACAAGGATTTGAGAGATTCACCTCAAATACAAAGCTCCTATTACAAATATAATAACTGCAAAAGAGTATTGAGAACAACAGAAAATACTGATGGGCAGGCCCAATGCTATCTATTGGGAATCGAGGTTAGAGACAGGTGTGTATTGGCAAATCTGAAATGCATTCTGTCAGGGAAGAACTCAATTATCATGCCATTTACATGTCATTATGAACACATGATTTGCAAACCCTAGGTGTTCTAATTCAGGGCCCAGACAGGACGGCTAGCATAGTGAGGAAATGAGAGAGAGGAAGAAATCAACAAGGGATATAATACTACTAAAAACAATCAAAGAGAAATAATGGAAATGAGAACGTAATCAATCAATCAAGCAATAAAATGGACAATGAAGAGCATCGTGACTGACAAGACAAAGCAAGAACGTGAGATTGAGGGACTCAGAACAAGGAGAAGGCCACAGAACATTCATATATATATATATATATATATATATATATATGCATATACACATATGCACATATATACACATATCATATGTATATATAAATTAATACCTATGACCAAAACTTCCAAGATTTCTGGGATACGTTCAAGAAACCAAGTCTAAGAATCCATGGAGTAGAAGAAAAGGAATGGATAAAATCTAAATCCTAGAAATGATGGCATATCAAGAGAAAGTCATCCAAACCTAAGAGGCCTTTAGAACCACAAACAAAAATGAGCAGAAGAGAACCTCTCCATGACATATCACAGTGAAGATGTAAAAAACACGTAACAAGGGACAAAGGCTATGGTGGGAAAACACCAAGCTGGGAAAAGACACACAATAGTATCAGATTTCTTCCCATCGACTCCACGACCTGGAAATTATGGAATGAAAATAAACAACGGCAAACAGGATTGCAAGCTAAGCTTAAAACCAAGCCAAGCTACGTTTTAAAACTGATGGAGAAATAAGACATTTCGAGACAAGCACTCACTAAGGCCCTGCAAGGCAACCAAGGCGGCCCTGCCAAAAATACTTAGAAACCACTTAAAGGTTATGTGCTGCCCAACATGGGTGCTGGGAAACTGAACTTGGGTTCCCAGTAATAGTTTAAGTGTACTTTTCTCAACCGAGATTCCCTTTTCTGAAATGACTCTGGCTTGTATGATGTTCACACCAATCTAATCAGCACAAATATAATTGTAATCATTTTGGCATCAAGTATTGAGAATTCCAATTTCATAAAGCAAACATTTATAGGCAGAGGAAGATCCAATATGTCCTGATACGGTAATAGTGAGAATCCTCAACAACCCCCTAACATTGTCAAGATTTCTTTCAAACCATAAACTACAACTAAAAACTATGTAACTTTACAGCTAAGCTATGTCATCCATCATCTTCCACTAATTTATGGAACGTTTTGTAAAAATTAGTGACATTGTAGGCCCCAAAACCAACCTTAACAGCTACAAGAGAATTGAAACACTTCCTTATATTCTGTCAGATCACAACAGAATAAAACTAGAAATGGCATCAAGGAAAACTATTGAAATGACACAAACACTTGCACACTTTATGAATACAGATCACTGAAGAAATCGAGGAAACTGAAATAAAAATACATTTAAATTCAAGTAACAACCAAGTAACAAACTAAAATAACCAGGATGCAGGCAGGACATGTAAGGGAAATATTAGAGCTAGAAAGGCTTCCACTAAAGGTCAGGTCTCAAATAATCTAATGAGTCACTTAAAGGTTCTAGAAAATTAACAGCAAGCCAAATCCAAATGAGGGAGATGCTAAGTAATTATAAAGATTAGGGCAGAAAAATTGATGACTTGAAAAGATACACGAAATCAACTAAAATGATTTATTTTTGAAAAGATAAACAAGATTGAAAAATTCCTAGCCACATGAGCCAAAATTAAAAGGGCAGAAATTCACAAAATTGCAGACAAGGGAAAACAAAGTCCAATGTAATCTAAAAGTACCTTTTGGCAATGCTAGGAAAACTTTCCAAACAGCTTAAGCATGTGATCTGACAAAATTAAATCAAGAAGATATAAATAACTTAATCAGACCAGTGATAACCAACAAGAGTAATTGAGCGAAAATAGTATTCCCTTGATATCAAAACCATATAATGACAGAACATAAAAGAAACCCACAGAGCACCAGACAGAAACCTCTCAGGAAAATATTGGAAGCTGAATTCAAAAACTAATTAAGAAGACCATACTTCATGACCAGTGATTATACTTAATGATCCATATCAGAAATACAAGTGGCCAAGAACCCAAGACCAGATAGGCCATGGGTATAGAAGAAAACTTACTATTATTGTGCTTACAGAAAATAGCAACAAAATGACTCTTAATGACATATTACCCATAGTTCAGAGAAAAGCTTATAAGCAGATGCAGACTCCCACAAGTGGCCAATGTGCAGAGATGAGAGGGTAGGAACACTCAGCCCTAACTGGAATGCTTTCATCAACACTTCCAACCTCAAGCCTTAGGATCTATTCAGAAAAGGAGGTAGAAATATTCTAAGAACCAGAGGTGATAAATGACTCTGAGGACACAGCATCTTCCAGGCATGACAGAATCAATGCATATGGCCTCACAGAGACTGCTACATATGCACAGGTATGTTACCAGGGTTTTGTTTTATTTTGTTTTGGGTTTTTTTTGTTTTTTGTTTTTTTTTTTCTTTTTTATTGCGTTATGGCACAGGAGAAGCACCAAAACACAACACAGAGAGAGCACGTACACTGTAGGTCTGACTCTATCATCTGCAGGGTACTTCTGTCTGGCATTTCATCTACTTTTAAGACTCATTTTTGCAGAAATGTGTAGGCTATGATTCATCTGGGGAATGTGATGATACCACTATAAAGCATGTGATCACCGTCCATCCCTATCTAACTCATCAGAAAGTGGCAACTGTCAAAACAGCCTCAAGTTGTACTTGACCTTCCCCATCCCCACCACCTATCTAATCACAGAAAAAAGGAAAACCATTAAGGTCTGTCTTGTGATATAATTCAGCTTCCTCCTTCTCCACTACTGGGTTTTAGTTTCTTTCTGAGTGGTAGGCCTAGAATGCTTCCTCGCATGTTTAGAAAGAAGCCAAACACCCTGTAATACGCAGATCGGGAAGTGACTATGAATCCCAGGTTCTCTGACCTCTTGCCTCGCACAGGGGCAGCAGAAGCAACAGCAGGTGCATCGGAAAGGCCTCTGCATGGTCATGATCTCTCGGCCCAGGCAGTCAGTGACCCGGAGCACAAAGGGTCTGAGGTTCCGATAGGCATTCCTGGTAAAGTCATCTGTGTCTTCTGTTACGATGTAAACCATCTGGTCTACGTTGTTCTTGATATCATATCTATTATTAGTTTCAAAGCGTGTCATCACTAAACGTTAGGATGAGAAAAAGATTTTAAGTTAGAACCAGTTTGGGGGATGGGGGAGCTCAGACAGTCTTTGTTACTTAAGTGAAAGAAGAAAAAGGAAGGAGGAGAAGGATGAAGAGGAGGAGGAAGGAGACAGAGGAGAGGAAGATTAGGAGAAGGAAGAGAACTAGCAGTTGTTATGGTACTCATGGTAGTAATAATGATAGTAGTATGGTTGGGGCTTAAGGCAAATAGACTTTTAAAAATTTCAGGTGAAAATGTGAAATGCAACCATGTGACCCATTAAGCATTTTCAGAATGTTAAACATTTGCTAAATTTAATATGAAATTATTTTTACAGTTTCCCCACATAAATGTAATAGTTGATACAATGTTCCTAGAGTATCAGAATTCAGAAAAATGTTAATAATAAAACCAGTTTAACGGAATCACACACTAGTCCATGATTTAGTCAGCTCATGAAATGGATGAAATGACTGGAGACATGGTACTTGCAAATAAGAAAATAAATCCAGAATGACCAAAGTCCCTGTGCTGTGCCCAGAGGGCAGAGCCAGCTCCTACCCTGAACACGAGGGGCCTGTTGGGAGCTGAGAACAAAACTACCTGACAGCGATTGTCTTTCCAGACTTATAACAATAGCCAGGCCTTCTTAGATTCTGTTTTCTCTTTGCCACTGACTGTAGTGAATGGTGGGGCTCTGGCTAGCTCAGTCCACCTTTCCCCTCCTTCTTGCACCCATCTAAGTAAGGTGAATGCAGAAGAGGGAAAGGGGCAGTGCTACAAGGGAGCCAATCAGGTTAGATGTAAGTCCTTTTGGAGTCCAAGAGATCATCAGTGCATGGGGTATGGACAGATAAGACTATATATAATAATTCACTTTATTGCTTTTATGACTCTAACATAACAGAGAACTGTTTTCTTTCCTTAAATAACTAAAAGCCCATCAGCATAAAATAAGGGAGTAGGTATGAAGTAATACAAATTTCTATCAGATTAAAATACCTTAATCAAAACACAATGGGAAACAAAACGAATTATACATACATTCCAGAGGCTCCAAATGTTGAAGGACGTGTATATTGTCCAACTGTGGGGACAGAACAAAAGCATTTAGAAAACAGAAAGCCAGAGATAATATTTATCAGCAAGAGAAAAGAATGTGATGATGCAATATTAAAATGTATCAATCAGGATCTGGAGAGTTGGCTCAGCCTTAAGATCGATGGCTGTCTTTCCAGAGGAAGTCACTTGGGTCCCACAAGGTACATGATTGCTCACAACCATCTGTATGTAACTCCAGCTCCATGGGATCCGACTCTCTTTTTCTTCTCTATGGGTATCAGGCATACAATTGGTGCACAGATACATATGCGGGCCAAATACCCATATGCATGAAATAAAATAAAAATAATTAAAATGTATCCATCGATGCCAAGAATCTCTTTGAAAACTGAATGGAATGGAATCTAAACATGGAATCAATTGAGATTATCTCATCTGCATCCAACTAGATAAACATTAACAGAGGTGTCTAAATAAGAAAAACAGTTTCACATTAAAGGACAGAGCTGACTGACATCAGGGAAACATCTGCTTGCTACAGTGACAACATGTTGAGGAAGCCATATTCATGCACAGAGGAATAGGTTGTTTTTCCATCAACTTCTCTGAGATGGTCATACAGTAGCAAGTCAGGGCGACACAGTATAAGTTAGACACAGAGCATGTGTTTCTATTGTGGTTTGGGGAAGGTAAGCTAGCCAAGGTAAGCCTTGAATAGGAGTCTCCATTTCACATGGTTTCTTGAGTGCCTCTCCCGGTGGTTAAGCACCGTGGTCACTAACACACCAGGTTCTTGCTGGAGGGCACATTTTAGTATCGAAGCCATGAGGGTAGCACCATGTGAGTAAGATTTGAAGGAGAGGAAGCATTCTAAGATAGCAGTCCATCAACAAAATGCCATTAAAGAAACTTCTACTTGAATGGGATTGGAGTCACATTAAGGATGAACAGTTTGATGGTTCTAATATCAGTTACACTTCAAAACATCCCAGCAAAAGATAAAGAGTTCCCTCTAGGACAGAGGAATCATTATCAACATAATTCTAAGTCGTTTAGATCATTAGATCACTGAGCACGGATGCTGCCTAAAATGTTGCATTTGATCAAAATTCATCAAACAATGAAAGCTATATGAATGTAACAACAAGATTTAAAACAACTGGTCATGGATGACACATGGGGTGATTAGTTCAAAGAGGATATAGGAGGACATGATTCATGTTTAATATAAAGCTGATATAAATTAATAAGGAGACATTGCAGGGTCATTTCATATAAGATATCAAAATGGCTGCTAAAGTTGTTTGCGGTTTCTTCTGTAAAATACTAAGAAATTAGAATATAGAAACATAAAAATATCTACTATGTGGTAAAAGTATCTACTGAAGGGCAAAATGTTCTTACTGTGGCTGTGCCAGCAAGGAATAGACAAACGGGCAGAGTCCCTGCAAAGACAAAGCTCTGGAAATATTCTAAAGCTGCCGTGGGTAAGGGCTCTCTGTAGTCTTAACAAAGTATCATGTGATCTGTGTGAGAGATCTCAAGACAGCAAACACGGGAATGACACAAGAACAACTAATAGTGCCCAGAGCCTGCATCTGTAGAACGTGCCTGCTGGCTAACCAAAGGACGGCCATTACCAGTTTATCCACTAAAACTTCTCACGGCAACATTACAGGCTGCCACTGACCAAACCATTTCATAGATAATAAGAGTTGAAGACTACAAGGTTAGAGTTAGTGAATGTAGAGAGGAATAAAAGCCAGGTTTGTCTGCTTCCAAACCTCTTTCATTCTCATTTATTTTAAACTCAAATAATTCCTGAAAGGAAAAACAATTCATGAAATATGTTGATTTACTCTCAGAGAAAAAGGGGATAATGACACACCTTTTCTAAAAGGTTTTGGGTTTCAAAATCTTTGGATATCTCATTGGGTACAGAAATGGGGCTTTCTAAATGAGATTCATTGTAGTCACTTCTGAAAGCCTTTTGAATAACAAATGCATCAACTAAGTTTGTTTAAGCAACTTTAATAAGACATATCATTCCCATAAGATTCAAATTCTTCTATTCTAACCGTTGACCTTCAGATATCTGCAGTACAACAGTGTAACTCTGATTTTCAACACATAAGACGAACAGGTCTCTTCCACAGGGAGAACTAGAAACTGATAGGTCAACTACAAAAATGTTTAGTTAACTACACGGAGCACATTAAATTGAGATGTCCTTCTAATTAATGTACTTAAAATACCTCCTTTTCCGAAAGCAAAACGAGACTTATAAATTCAAAAGGCACTTCCACAATTAGCTTTATCTTATTTTCACCAACAAGTTTTCTTTTGCAGGTTTCAAATATCATTTGTACAAAAACTGTATCTCACACTAGCTCTTATTCTATCATCATAGACACAGAAACTGTGGAGTGCCCTATAAAAGGGACACGGATTTTAGTTTGAAGCAACATTTTATACTTATTTAAATTTATGTGCTTGGAGGTTCAGGGGTGTTAAAGAGAGCCCGAGATGTTGAGAAGAAGCCAAGGCATTGAACATTCTATGATTCCCCCTCCCTTTGTCTAGTGTTCTCTTCTTACTTTGGTTTTCTTAATGAGTATGTTTTATTTTTAAGTAAATGGCATGGCATCAGGTTAGTGACTCTCATTCCTAGTTTTCTAATTTCTTTCAGAAAGCCACATTGAACACTTTGAAAGTTATGTTTGTTGCATCAAGAACGAATATGTCCTATGAACGCATCCTTGTATTCACTGGCTACCTGTAAAGCCACCACCGCCAGCCTCTACTGTCAGCGACTTATCTCCCTGTGTGCTCTAGCCAACATCTTGTTCCCTCTCCTTAAACCCCAGGGCCATACTTCATAGAAAAATGCTTTGGATTTAATAGAGTACCTGAGCCAAGTATTCCAAACCAGGAGGGCAGTTGGGCATTGGAGCTGGCCCTGGCATCCACATTATGGGAGCAGGCTGGTTCATCAAAGGATATTTGCCAGGCTGGTACTGGATTGGATGGGTACCACCGGTGGGATGGTACAAGGGGATGGCACTGGGCTGCTGGGGAACGTAGTATCCCATCGGCAAGCCTGCAGATGGAGGGGCAGCTGGTCCAGCAGGGCCTGTGTTCTCAAACATATGAAAGTATTATGCATCATCAATGTGGTGTATTAGAAGTTATATATGTTTTACATGAGAAAATAACCACGTAACATGTTCTTAAAGAAAGTAAGTCCTGCTGGTCTCTGAGTACCCAAATATCAACCATGCACTAAGGGGATTATTCACATATTAGTTCACCCGATCCTCTGAAAACTTGTGATGTCATAATGCCTATTTCACAGATATAGTAATGAAGTTCAACACACTGAGAAACAAGACAGCCTCTCACTTCATGAGGAGTCTCTTCTTTAGGGATCATACATGCATTTCATTGGTTTTAATGCAGTTAGCATGAGGTCTAACATGCAATTATCACTGTCATTTACAGCTTATAGCAAAGGGGTCCTTAACTGTGTATCCTGGACTGTCTGTTCAATCACTTCTTTTTGCCTTTCATCTGGTCCTCAGGCAGGTTCTCTCAGAGTCAATTTCTTAAGTTTTGTTTCTTCCTCAGACCACCACAAGTGGAGTAGTTTCAACAAGTATTCCCTTCCCTGGCTCTAAGCTGGGAACTCCAAGATCAACTGCAAATCTAGCCTTTGCTAATGCGCTTCATGGCCGGGGGTGAATACCTTCAGAAATACCCAGGCCATCAATCTCGTGCTATCTTTCATAAGATCACTAACTCATAAGGGTTTCACTCTCATGACCTGAGCAAGCCTCAAAACAGACACCCCCTCCCAGCCTTTCTTACAGGTCCCAGCTGGTGAACTTGGTTAAGGTAGGGTTATGAGATGCTCAGTCCAAAGTACTTATCCATATTTATGGCCAATTTTTCACACCCCACCACTATCCAACATCTGATGAGCTCTGTCTCTGTCATTACAAATCGTTTAAAATCCCAGGAACAGCATTTTCCCATGTTTTTATAGAAGGGCATGCAGATTATTAAAATGTTATAAAATAACTAACGCATCTGCTGAGGTCATGTTTGCCGGACAGGAGTACAGAAAAACAAAAACAAGGGGTCTAAATTTCAAAACTTGGTTGTTTAAGTGCACTACTGTCAAATGTCTAAGAGGGTTATTTGGGGGTCGTTTCTTTAATTGTGCCACAATACAGTAAGTGCTTCAAAAATAGCCTGGAATTCTCAAAACAGAGATTCCTGGCCCAGTGTCCAGTTATCAAACACAATGTCCAAGTCAAAGTAACAAAGAAAAACATCTCGACGATCCTTCTCTAAATACATAATTCAGCGGGCTTTGCTGCTGCTGTTGCTGCTGCTGCTGCCGCCGCCGCCGCTGTTCTCCCTGCTGGAGAAGTTGAACAACCATCCCCACTGACTAAATCCAGATGCCTTCTCATCTGAACAGTCACTCTCATTTCTTCCTCTCTCATTTCTGGAAACCGTTCTTTGTGCTTTGCCTAGGGTGGGCATGCCGTGTAGATGGTAGTGGACAGTGTGTGTGTAACCCGGGAGTCAGGTTTCTCTCCATCTGTATGCTTTCAGATTCTATTTACGTATGGCACATGCATTGCTCTTGCAATACTTCATTCGTTTTTATGGTTGATTGGCATTCTGCGATGTGGAATATATAGCATTCTTTCAGTTCTTTAATTCAGGTTTACTTTGGTGATTTTAACAACAGTGTTGTCATCATCCATGTACACATTTCATGTACACATTTTGTATGAACATTATTTTTTTAAGCAACTTAGGGAGGAAAGGGTTTATTTCATCATGAAGGGGCAGTCAGGGCAGAACTCAAGGCAGGGGCTGAAGCAGAGGCTACAGAGGAGGGCTGCTTACTGGCTTGATCCCCATTGCTTTATTTTATTTTATTTTATTTTATTTTATTTTATTTTATTTTATGTCTGAGTATTCTGCTGCAATACATCTGCAGGCCAGAGGAGGGCATCAGATCCCCTTACAGATAATTATGAGCCGCCATGTGCTTGCTGGGACTTGAACTCAAGACCTCTGGAAAAAGCAGCCAGTGCTCTTAACCACTGAGCCATTTCACCAGTCTATGAATAAATATCCTGGCAGGACTGGAACTCTCTCCGTAGACAAGGCTGGCTTCACACTTAGAAAGATCCACCTGTCTCTGCCTCCCAGGTGCTGTGATTAAAGACATTCATTAAAGGATTAAAGGCTAAGAGGTCTTCTTGGGCTGAGGATTGAGTAATTTGTGAAGGACACTACCAAGTATGTGACAAACGGAGAATTCAAACACTCTGACTACTAAGGTTTTCCTTATAAAGCATTTTTAGATTTTAAATTTTAAATTTTAAAGCATACAACTTGCTATCGGTGAGACATTTCCACATATGCATCATTGTCTCTTGTCCCCAGTCATCTGTCCTCCTCCTACCTCCTCCTAAGCGCCCTCATCCTTATCGTCCCCTTGATGGTCCTCCCTGTCTCCAAAGCATCTGTCTCCGTGCCACATGTATTCTACTCCACTACACTGGTTCTCCTTCCCTCATATGCTGACAGTCATCCAGGCTGGATCTGCTGTTGATGGACATCTAGGAAAGTATCTTTATGGCATTCTGACTTGGCGTGCTTCAGGTCCATAACCGGGAATGATGTAGCCAAGTCACGTGGCGGTTCTGTTCACTTTTCTGAGCAAGCTCCACAATGATTTCTACTGTGGCCGCATGAATCTACACGTTCAGTCCACCCACCTTGAGTAAAGACCCTTCTTTTTCTGCACATTCTCTCCAGCATTTGCTAACTTCTTTTTTAAATAATGGCCATTCTGACTGGGATAAGACAAAATATCAATAAAGTTTAATTTACATATTTCTGACCATAAAGATGTTGAACACCTTTTCAAATATTTTTTTTTAGGGTCTAGCCAGATGCTTAAGTGGGTAAAACCATTTACAGGACAAGTCTAATACCCTGAGTTCCATCCTCAGAACTCAGTAAGAAAAGAGAACCAACTTCCAGACCTGGCCTCTGACCTCCACACACTCACTGAGACCTTTGTGTTTGTGTACCTCCCGACCCTTGTAATGAAATCTTAAAAGTGTTTTCAGGAGTTTGTGTTTCCTCTTCCGAATTGCCCTCTCAGTTCATTTATAGATTAGGTTTTTGTTGATTTTTGCGGTTTATTATTCTGGATATTAATATTCTATCTGATGTGCAGTTGGCAATGTTTTCTCTGCTCTGTAGACTGGCTCATAATTCTCCTTTTGGCCTTGGTTGTACAGAAGCTTTTTCATTTCCTGCAACCCCATTTGTCCGTTCTTGGGAGTTTTTCTTGTAAAGTCCTTCTTTGAAATGTCTTAACCTGTGTCTTGATTGTGAAGTTTTTCTATAGCAGTTTCAGAATTTCAGGTCTTACATTGACCTATGATCCATTGTGTGTGTGTGTGTGTGTGTGTGTGTGTGTGTGTAGAATGAGAGATACAGATCTAATTTTATTCTTTTATGTATGAGTGTCCGGTTTCCCTAGCATCATTTGTTAAAAGAGGCTGTACCCAATTGCTCCCAGTGTATGACTGTGACAACTTGGTTGAAACTTTGGTGGCTATGTCACTGTAGATTTATCTCTGAACCCTACATTCTAGTGGCTTATGTGATGGCCAGTCTTGGTTGTCAAATTGACACATTGGGGAACAGAAACCCTTCACTGAAGAATTGCCTCCATCAGATGGGCCCACGAGCATCTCTTTGGGCCATTTTCTTGGTTAGTAGATGATGTTGATGTTAGATGGCCCTGCCCACTGTGAGCAGTGACATCTTTGGGCCAGTGGACCTGGGACCTCACAGGCCCTGTACAAGGACATAGCTTTGCAAGTCAGATGCAATATGCAGAGTTCCTCCAATGTCTCTGCTTCAGCTCCTGCCTTGAGCGCCTGCTCTGGCTTCCCTTGATGAGGGGATGGATTACGACCTAGAACCTGAAACAAACCCTTTCCAAACCTAAATTAGTTTTGTTCAGCATTTGATCAGCAATGGAGAACAATCTACATGTCTGTTTTTGTGCCAGTATCATAAAAATGACTACAGCTCTTTAATACAATTTGGGATTATGCATTTGGGCATTTTCCTTGTTGTTGTTGTTGCTGTTGTGGTTGGTGCTTTTCCCTGCTTAGGATACATTAGGCTATACTGACTATTTTTTTTTTTTTGGTTCTGTGTGCATTTTAGTATTATATGTTCTAGTTTTATGAAGAATGAAATTGAAATTTTGTTGGGGTTGTGTGCGATCTGGAGATCATTTTCAATAATTCAACCACCTTTACAATGACAGCTGCCATTTCGTGGGCAGGAGAGGTCTCAGGTCTTCATTCATTTCTTTCCTAACTTTTTAAAACCTTTATGCTTAGGACATATGTTCTTGGGTGTTTTGTTAGGTTGACGCTTCTGTGAATGGAGTTTTTCTTGGCAAGCTGTAATCGGTCTATACTAAGGCAACTGGTTTTTTATGCTGTTTTTGCATCCTGACAATTTGCTGAAAGTGTTTATTAGGTCTAAGTGCTTCCTGATGGCGTTTTAAGGATCCTTTAAGTAGAGAATCATGTCATCTGCAAATAGGAGTACTTAGAGTTTTGTTCCTTTTTCTTTATAGTCTTCTTTCTCTTGTTTTACTGTTCTAGCTAAGAGTTCAAGCACTGAACTGAGTAAGGATGGAGAGAGTGGCGCCATTCCATGTTTCAAATGAGAAAACTCACTTTTTTTTTCTTATTTGGTATAATATAAATTATAGACGGCACCTATACAGCCATTATTATATTGCGATATGGTTTTTCTGTTTTAGTTTCTTTGAGGTTCTTATCATGAAAGGATGCCGAACTGACAGAAGCTTTTTCTGCATCTATATTTCTACATTATATAACATTTACTATATTATTAACTACATTACCTCACTCTCCCAACTGCATTACAAGCAAGGATTAGGGACACTCATTAGGGGACTCTGTGGAGGGCTGTAGAGCTCGCAACTCTACTGCCAAAAACTATTTCAATCCTTAAATTTCTCTCCCCTCCCCTCTCCTCCCTACTCATAGAAGCAAAGTGGTCTTGTATTAACCAACACTGAGAAAAATAACCAGTTGTGCAGGGGACCAAAATTCCTGCAATTTAGGTATTAGCTTTTGAAGTTAAATGAATCTGTGACATCCCAATCTATGATAAAAGCTTGTTAATAAAGTCTTGAACTATAAAATCAATTCTCTAATGCTATCTTAAAATGAAGCTATGAGGTAAACATTACTTTATCTAGGGAACATTAATCAAATCAGCCTTAGGAGCCAGTTGCTTTGACTGAGGCCAGACAGAGACTTACACACTCATTACTGCCTTCTGTATTTTGGAGCATATTATTGTTTGTAAGAAAAGCAAATGGTTATTATAAAGCACTTAACTGCTGCAATCACGGAGAAATGCATAGTGTATTAAGGGATGACAGAAGTGGCTTTTAACCAATGAAGACAAGATGAACTATGACATAAATGCTGACTCATTCACCCTGGCTCTCTATGGCAAGGAAAGGTCTTATGAGAACAAAGATCAGAACAAGAACTGAACAAAGCAGGCTCAATTCTGTAGAAGGAAGGGCTGTGTGGGGGTGTTCACAGACAAGGCTAGAGAGCAGGGCAGACCTTATGTTATGTATCTACATCTTGAACTCTATGCCATGAGGAAAAAGAATAGGTGTTTCACATTAAAGAACAATGATAATGTTTCTGGTTTGTGTTCCTACCTGCTTCCAAAGTGTGGAAAACAAAGTACAAATATGGGAGTAATATGTCAAATTTGGTTCAGTGGTTGTGTTTGAGAACATGTATCTATGCAGAGAACATGGTGGTATCCAGGTAGGTGCAATGGAAAATCTGAAGTGTAATGTACTAAAATGGGTCAGAATGGGATTTATAAGTATCTCAAAGTACACAAAACTAGTTGGATTATCAAGTTCATTTCATGAGAGCATAAAAAAGAAGAGGAAGAGTGGACAGAAGACAGGGGGAGCCATGCAGGACTCAAGAGAATGCCAAAGAACACTGAGAAAACCAGCTTGTAAGGATAGGGATAGCGTTCTTGATTGTAGAAGTTAGGTGTAGTTCTTCCTCCAAGCCCCATGCTCCCAGAAATAAGACTCAGATTAAAAAATATATTTCCAAATACCTTGGCTCTACTCTGACTAGATCATGACTACAGATAACCCATATTTTTTAACCTACATTCTAGCACCTGGCTGGTTACCAGTGCCCAGGTACCCTGTGTGTCTCTCCTCACATCTTTCCAAGTGAAGCTCCCTCCTGGCTCTGTCCTAGAATTCTTTCTCCTTCCAGATGTCCCACCTCTCATTTCCTGCCTAAGCCATTGGCCAGAGGCTTTTTAATTGTCAGGTGATGCATCCCACAGAATACACAAGATATTCTCTCTACACTTGATAAA
Organism: Rattus rattus; assembly: GCF_011064425.1. NCBI lineage: Eukaryota > Metazoa > Chordata > Mammalia > Rodentia > Muridae > Rattus > Rattus rattus. The sequence continues at coordinate 84,142,308 of NC_046161.1, read as the reverse complement.
GACTGAAAGTACATATAATTAAATGATTGGTAATGGTAATTTAAAATGCTGTTAACTTAAAACTAAGTGAGAACCAAGATGAGTATCTATAGAAGAAGAATGAGAGGCATTTTAAGTTTAAGCTTATCATGAAGAATGTACTGTAATTACTGAAAGAACTATTATGAGGGTGCTGAACTAGGAGTCAGGGATCCTTCCTCAGATTTTCAAGACCCTCATTTAAAGACTACTAATCATTATATTATGTAAATGAGTCAATTACCATATCTTGTACATTTCCTATAAAAGCACTTAAAGTAATAATAGTTGATGATCAGTAGCCAGATGAAAAGTAGAACTTATGTTAAGGACTTACTCAGTACAATGGTTAACTTCCTAAAATTATATACAAATTTATATAAATGAGTGATTTTTATTATAAGTATGTATTAACCCCTGTTAAAAATGAAGAAGAAAAATTGTGGAAAAGTTGTGTATAAGAAAGTGGCACATTATGTTTCCTTCTGAATTGAAAATTGCCTGTAATGGTTTTGACTATTTCTGTAGGAGAACAAACTGAAAAAATATACATGTTTAACTTTGTATAAACACCATACCTCACATTAATTTACAGAGAACTCTAGTATGAAGCTTTCTGCCAATGTCAGTGTGAGAAACTGCCTATGGGATTTTCATACCTAATAATCTTTGGTATTACCATTGATTTTTATTTCAAAAAGTCATACTATTTCGTCTTCTCCAATAGATTCCATGTAACCATGGTTTATTTATTAACTATGCTTTTAATAAACAATACAGGGCATTATTTCTGGTTGGAAAAATACAATCAGAACTAGATTGGAAAATAAATGCTATTTGAATTAAATAATTTCATTAAACCAAAATTTGCAAGTATATTATTTCTGGTTTCTGTGAATTAGAAGAACATGATTCATGCTGCTAGAATTGACACTTCGCTGAGTTGTTGGACTTGGAGGTGCCACAGGCTGCAAAAACAGGATAAGTTCTTGCCAATGCTCTTCATCCCCAGACTGAACTTGATGGCACAGTCTTATTGCTCAAAATACAAAGCATTCACTTTGAATATAGACATAGACCCAGAAATCAGGCTGGAACTTAACTAGAAGCCTTCTCCTCGGTGGCTGGTTTTCACAGTACCAGAAGGTACTATATAGGCTGCTGAGATGGGGAAGCCATTAACCAATGTTCCCAGTGAGTTATGATATTGACTTTTTAGACAAAATGTGCCCAGTAGTAAAGCAGAGGCATAGTTATGATGAACATGAAGAAGGCCTGGTGCAAAAAGACAATGCCTTGTAGACACAGCACAGCTGTTGGATTCCTGACCCACAAAAGCTGTGGCGATCTGCTCACGAGGCTTCGCAGCTGCTGGAGGACTGTTAGCAGTTAATGGTTGCGGGAAAGTGGGGTATCACACACACACACACACACACACACACAGAGAGAGAGAGAGAGAGAGAGAGAGAGAGAGAGAGAGAGAGAGAGAGAGAGAGGGAGACAGAAACAGAGAGAAAAAGAGAGACACAAAAGCAGAGGGACACACAGGACACACAGGGAGAGACAGGGAAGAGAGACAGAAACATACGAGAGAGAAAAGGGGGGAAAGGGAGGGAGAGAGAGAGAGAGAGGCACGAAGGGCAGGAAGACTGAGACATACACACACACAGAGAGCTAGAGAAAGACAGAGAAAGGAAGACAGAGAGAGGGACACAGAGAGATAGTGAGAGACAGAGATTGAAGTAGGACGGGATTTCCTGGATGAAGGTTTCAGCAGAAGAGAGAGGAGTGACAGAGTAACCATAGGCATGTGTAAAACTGTCCTGTCAACTATTGCTAAAGGATGTGGTCTACCCACTAGGACGCAAACACAATGACTTGTCACTGTTGGTGACAATTCATTAGCAGTACACTTGGCATTGAATCCATTTTTGACCGACCTGTTTAATGTGAAGGACGTCTCCTGGGACTGAACCCATGGCCTTCATTTTCTAGACAAAGTCTCCTACGACGGAGGTAAATGCCTAACTCCACCTATTTTTGATATAGAGAAAACCCAAGAAATTCCCATAGTGACCAGATCCTGATTTTAACAGTGTTTGTTCCTTGAACGTGGTGTGATTATTTCCTAAAATGACTATTTTCTCCCAAACTTACTCTAGAACTATGGGAGAGTCCCCCCTCCCAAGTCTCCACCAATAGTGTTAAGACATAACAATCCATACCATAGTGTCAGAGTCCCTACTTACAGCTATGCTCTGCCCCTTCTCCGTCTCCCCTGCCATTTACCCATAGTGCCTCACACCAGATCTTCACAAACTCTATGTAAGACTCGGGTAATTTCCTTGTCTATCAAAGCCGGCTTTACCCAACACTGCTTTCTTCCAAACTCTGGTAGTGTCAGACAGCACCTTGTTCTGCATCCCCGTGGTGTTCTCTTTTACTGTCCACTAAGAACAGAGGGGATCATTCCTACTTTGACAACTCACAACCTCCGTGCCTTCCAATCCACAGCCTGGGCTCACAGGAATATGTTCAACTGGCCCGCTGTCAACTCTCCGTATTTATTGGTTGAATCAAATGCTTGTTTGAGAAATTGACCTTAACAACTGCTTATGGTATTCCGGAAGAGGTTGATTCACCTTACAAAATGAGAATTATAGTCAGGAGGAGCATCGGGCACAGCAGTTGTCGATTTTACCTGATTTTCTGCTTCTTCTGTAGGCTGCTCAGGGGCTGTGGGGACCACACCTTGAGGAAGAGAGGGACATGACCCACACAGTAAGCGATAACATGATTGCAAAATGCAGCCTTTTTTGTCTCTTATAATAAGCACCAGAAAATACACTCATAATTCTTATGAAAGGCGCCTGTTAATAAATTTCATGAATGTTGGGCTGAATGTAAGTTTTGAAAAGGAAACTAAACATCCCACTGTGTTTGTGGCTGCAGCCTAAGCTTTCCTTGCTCCTGCTGACCCCCACCTACACAGTTAATCTCCTGCAGACAAGAGAGGTTCTTTGTCTGAGGAACACTGGGAATATAAAGCTAATTTTTATAGTCTTTTGGAGACATGGTATCTAAATCGAAAACCTTAAATAAATTCTCAGTAGTTACAGCCATCAACACATCAGTCAGACTTGGTTCAGCCTATGTCTGCTGCGACTCAGACTCTTACTGAATTCTTCCTAAAAGCCACTTGGTCCCAGTGTCACAGAGGTGGCTGCAAGGATGGTACAGAAGCCATTGTATTATACTATCTCTTGTTCTCTCGCTGAGATGAAAGGAAATCCTTACTTGACTCACTGTAAGGAAGGGCCTCAGTTTCATAAATACATGGCTGAATTTTATATCAGAGGAAACAAAAGACCCTAACGGTGAGGCAGAATCATCACCTCTTTTGCCTCTAGGCCAAAGATCACCACATCCTCTCACAGCGCTCCTCTCTGGATTTCTCTCCCAACTTTCTTTTGCTTCACCTGATTTCTGTTAAACACTCAGAAACCTTTCAGGCCTGCGTGCAACTGTGAGCTGTTTTTACTCCTTTCCTTTCAGAGCATTAATATGTTCGAGTGAACGTGCATACCCATATATCTAAAGGGTCAAATGGTGTAAAAGCTCAAACATGTCAGAATAAAATAGACCGTTTCAAAGAAAACAATCAGTTAAAATTGGGACTGGAGCGAGGGCCATGCTCTTAGGAGTACTTATTGCTTTTGCAGAGGACCCAGCTGGAGATCTCAGCACCCATACTAGGCTGCTCACAGCTGCCTGCAACTCCAGCTTCACACATGGACACTAAAAATAACAAAATAAATTTTAGGAAATTAATAAAATCTTACCTGACATTTTTGCGGATTCTAATTATTCCTGTAAAAGAAAATATGTTAATATCTTTATGTATATGTACAATGTATGTATACAACAACAGAAATAATAGAAAGTTTACGAACTCAAAGGAACTGAACATCTCACTACCAAATGAAAAATGGATCAAGACAAGAATCGAGTCTTGAAAATGAAAAACTCTTTAGAATTGAATGAGAGTGGAAGTAGAAACGCAACATCCCCAAACCTATGGAACAATGAAGGAAGGTCTAAGAAGGAAGGAAGGTGTTTATAGCACCGAAATTAAAAAAAAAAAAACCTGGAGAGATTTCATATTAATAACAGTGATACATCTAAATGCTCCAGAAAAAAAACAAGAAGAAATAATGCCCCAAAAGACACCTTTAACCCCAGTACTCAGGAGGCAGAGACAGGCAGATCTTTGTGAATTTGAGGCCAGCCTGGTCTACACAGCTAGTTCTGGAAGGGCTAAGGCTACTGAGAGAAATCCTGTCTTGAAAAACAAAAAGTGTAGAAAGGAATAAACAATCAAATCCAGGGCTGAAATCAATGACACAGAAATAAAGGAAAAACAAAGAATCAATGAAATAAAGAATTTTGGGGGAAATCAACAAGATTCACACATCCTAGACAAGTTAATGAAAAGATGGAGAGTAGAGAAACAAATTACCAAAATTAGAGATGAAAAGGGGATTACCACAAACACTGACAAAATTCATAGGATCGTAATAACACATTTTAAAACTCTGTATTCCACCACCAAAGTGGAAATGAAATTTCTTGATATACATGATCTACCAAAGATAAGTCAAGATGAAACAAACAACTTAAACAGATCCACAACCCCTAGCGAAGTAGAAGCAATAAATAAAATTCTCACATCCAAGCCTCAAACCAACCAACGAACCAACAAACAAAAAACTCAAGGCCAGATTGATTCCGTGCAGAATTCTACCAGACTCTCAACGAACACATCGCTCCATAATATAGATACTGAAAGAACACTTATTAATTATTTTATGAAGCTTCTACTATCTTGATATTAAAACACACAAAGTCCTGAAGTTAATATTCCTTATGAACACGGATGTGAAAGTTCTCAATAAGATACTTGCAAACAGAATCCAAGACATCAGAAAGATTATCCACCGAGACCATGTTGGCTTCATCCCCAGATATGCAGTGTGGTTCAGCATAGGCAAATCAATAAATGCAATGCAACATATAAACAGACTAAAATATAAAAGTACACATGATCATTAGATGCAAAAAAGACCGCTGACAAAATTCAATGTCCCTTCATGATAAAAGTTCTGGATACTATGGATACAGGGGACATTTTTCAGCATAATAAAAGTGATTTATAGCAAACCCATAGCAATATCATCCTAGACAGAGAAAAACAAAGGATTTGCACTAAAATCAGGATAAGACAATGATGCCCAGTTTCTTCATACTTTCTCAATATAGCACCTGACGTCTTAGCTAGAGCAATAACAATATAACTCTTCACAAACATGAAAATGCTATCTTCAACTTCATGTGGAAAACACAAAACAACCAGGATAGTTGAAAAAAACAATCCTGGATATCAAAACTGTCAGAGTTCTCACTCTCCCATATTCCAGCTTCTACTATAGAGTTAGAGGGACAGAGCCAGCCTGGGACTGGTGTGAAAACAGACACACTGATCAATGAATCTAATTCAAGACACGGACATAATTACATACACTGAGATTTGGCAGTCTTTTGTACATGCCTAATAGATGTTGTGACGGAAGATGTAGTAAAATAATACATTCTTCAAGTACTTGAGGTTGGAACTAAGTCCTATAACTATGACAGGAACACAGTAGGGCTCTTGATTTAGTATAACCCAAGCCTAGGTGCTAACTTCAGACTGAGCTTTTGCAGTTTTTTGTTCCCTTCCTTCCCTTCCCTTGCATTCCTTTCCCTTACCCTTCCTCTCTCTCTACTTTGTCTCTTTTTGTTTCTTTGTTTCTTCCTTTACACTTTCTTTCTTTCTTTCTTTCTTCTTTCTTCCTTTATTGCAAGTGAGGAATAGAGAATGTTTCTCTATAGCCTTGGCTGCTGTGATATTGGCGATGTAGCCTAGCCATCCACCATGCACTATTACACCTTGACATCACTTCCCTCACAGATCAGAGAATCTATATGTATGCGTTGCCAGTTACTAAACATAACCATTCCTGCATTGTGGAAGTAGGGGAAATCTAGGGAGTATGTTTTCATACTCGCAGATTGACTGGGAGAAGGGTTGCCGTTATAAACCATGATTGCTTACTTTCCATAAGTCCCTACTCTGATTGGTTGGTTTCTATATTAGACTCTACTCTGAATAGTTGGATTCCTTAAGCCCATACTTTCTGATTGGTTGGTTTCTATATACTCCTACTGTGATTGGCTGGCCATAGTAATGTTGAGAGATTTCTAGAATAGTAGCTATTCAGAGCCAGTGTGTAGCAGTTTTTGAATAGTATGATTAATTTCTTTCCTTTACTTTATAGCTATCATAAAATAAGTCACTTTTAAAAGATACTATGAAGAAACGGGGAAAAAATTCCGATTTTCAGTATTATTCTTATAGGGTCCTTTCTCAAGAAGAATTAATTGGGTTTCTCTTCTGTCAAGGAGTTCTGGTTCTATAAGCTGACTGTAAATGGCTAGTTTTAGATGAGATCGAAACACGTTAGAGCCCTGTGGGAATACAGAACCTCAACTGAGAAAACAGCCTCCCCCAGATTGGTTTATGGTGAATCTTAATTGATGCAGGAAAATCCAGATCACTGTCAGTAGTGCTACCCTTCATCAAGAAGAGATGAAGCCGGTGAGCAGCACTCCCTCATGGCCTCTACCATGGACTGTGATAGGGAACTATGACCTGAAACAAGCCCCTTTCCCTCACAGCAAAACCCATAAAACCTCAGGTATAAACTAATACTAATGAAATGAAGCAGAGTGTGAATTCATATCGCCTCACAGGCTGTAAATGACAACTCTCCCTACCTCCTTTCAGCCACTAGGGCCTTTTCTCATCAACTTAGATTCTCTTTCTTTTCCTTTAAAGTTTTACAACACAATTCTAGCCAAAACATCATGGAAGCACAATAATTTCCAGTTGGTACAAGTAAGAATTCTGTCATCTTCATCCTCCCTTAATAGTTAGTACATTGTTTCAGACGTTCTGTCAATCAGCAACAGTGAGGCATCGACACTGGCTTCCGCCTTCATCATTTCTAGAAACTAGTTCTGGAAACTGAGGCACATCTCAGGTTAGTATGCCTGCTGAAGGCTTGGCATTTGGGGACAGATGATTCACATGGGGTATCTACAGACGCCTGGGCCATAGGAGAGAGAGACACAGTCAGGACACAAAGCCAGGTGGGGCAAGGACCTACTTCCTTGTAAGGCAGCTGCCGCTGCTACTTCGAATGACGTCTGGCAGCAACGGAAGACATATTAAACATCGCACATTCTAACCCACCTATGTTGCTGTTCTTTTCTTATACCTAATGCTTGCCAACATATTGTGTAAGAAGAATAATTTCCAGTTGCCAGAGGCAAAAGTTCTTAGTCCTAGAATAGTCAGTGAACTGAGGGACATGTTCTTGTCACTCAGCGCAGCTAAGCAGGCTGAGACACGAATACAGAAGATTGCTGTTACGTTTCCCTTGTGCAAATCATGACATGATGTAGCATCCCATAAAACCAGAAATTCTAACACACACACACACACACACACACACACACACACACACACACACACACACACACACACACACACGGAGATTTGAAAGTTCAGTCACAAGACCCAAGCTGGTCAGAAATTCACAGTGAAGCACTGGACTTGTGCTGCTCTCTGGGAGGGAGGGTCTTTTGTTTGGTGGGCTTTGGGTTTTTCTTTTGTTATTTTGTTTGTTTCTTTATTTATTTGATTGCCAGGTGAGAATCTCTTGGTAGAGGCTTTAAAACTAGAATATGCATTCTAAAACCCTGGCATTTGCCTGTCTTTTAAGCCTGTGTTTTTAAAAAGGACAAAAAAGATGGAGACGTCTTCCTGCCTCTCAGCTAACTGAGGAAAGCCCTATACAAAGTACCCACGTCTCCCGTCTGTTCAGTGAATCGAAAATGCAATTAACTTCTGGGCCACGATATCCTTCTTAAATCTTAATCCTCACTTAAAGACACCTGAGGCAAAAAGAAGACCAGGCAGCCATCCAATAGTGCAAGTCAGCACTCGGCTGACAGCACACACCCAGCCAGGTCTATCGTGTGACTCTGAGGTGAGCATGAGAACCCGGCTCTTTTTCAGGTTGTCCTGTGCATCAGAGAAAGACTGACTGTGGGACCAACCTCCAAGAACTGCTGTATAAGGTTCCGTGGAGACAGTGTGAAGCCCTCACACAATCCTCAGGTGATCGGCATTACTATGGATTCACTAATAAATTGTGCATGCATAGCCATACTGTTTAATATGCTCTAGTACTTTGTCCGGCCAGCATGGACCAGCTAAACCACTGCCAGACCAACCAGGGTTCTGGGCAAGTACTTTCCCCTCCCTGAGGGAGGAGTTCTAACAGATAGAATTATAAGTATACAAAGGAGCATGCTACGTAGTTGCAGCCAAATGTGACAAATGTTGGATTAACAGAATTTCTTTACCAAGCTGTATGTTTTTTCAGAGAAAAAAAGTTGGCTACATTAAATCTCTCTCTCTCTCTCTCTCTCTCTCTCTCTCTCTCTCTCTCTCTCTCTCTCCTTTTCTTTTAAGAGAGACAAGATTACCCTACAGTATAGGACATTGTACATCATAATGACATTTGTGATAAGAAGGGTCATGTATGATAAATCAAAGAATAGATTGCTGTTTTCATTCAGCTTTCTGCCTTATAAAAGTTAGTAAAAAATAAAATGACACATAAGAAAATGAAAAGAAAAAAAATAAATGACTATTTTTAAAAAGTATTAAGAAGTGGAAAAATATTATCTGGAGAATTTGAAAGTGGGAAAAATGTTAACATTAAAATCAAAATATATCTTGGTTTGGTTTTTGGTCATGAGGTTGAAATAACGTGAAAAACATTCAGCATTCTCAGCCCATAAGCAGTCACTGTATTCATTTTTCACAATGAAATTTGCAAAGAAATTACGAATGTATTTATGGCATGTCTATAATAAATTTAGAGGGAGAGGGAGAGGGAGAGGGAGAGGAGAGGGAGAGGGAGAGGGAGAGGGAGAGGGAGGGAGGGAGAGGGAGGGAGAGGGAGAGGGAGAGGAGAGGAGAGGGAGAGGGAGAGGGAGAGGGAGAGGGAGAGGGAGAGGGAGGAGGGAGGGAGAGGGAGAGATGGAAGATCTCACTCAGTGCCTAGGCCAGCTTGGAACTCACAGTATAGCCTAGACTGTTCTTGAACTCACAGAGAATCTTCTGCTTAGGTTTTCCAAGTGCTGGGATTATAGCCCTGAGCCACCATATCAAGCTCATTGTATTTCAACATCAATGTTCTTGAATTAGAGACTCAACTAAGTGTCTTAGTATAGTCCTCGCAGTTGAAGACCTACTGTGGGCATATGAGCGATGCTGTATTTGTGTGGGAGTCATATTACATTTGGTGAGCGTATAAAGGTTAAATAAAATGTGATTCTTTTCAAATGTTCACATTTAGCCTCATATGTCACAGGACCCAAAAAAGGTGAGTGTGTTATTGTTTTAATAGTTCTAAGAAAATTTGTAGACCTTGTCTAATAAAGTAAATTCTTCCAGGCCTTAAAGAAAGGGTATCTACTAGGCCTTTAAAAAGAGATTCCTACTAGGTCTTAAAGAATTCATATCTGCTAGGTCTTGCTACTATCTAAATCATTATTTTCTTTTACCTCCACTGAAAGTAATACTAATTAAACTTTCATTGTTATATGTGTAACTTAGTGCTAGATAACAACAAACCAGTGTGGCTGGTCTTGTCCTGGGCTCTAAACTCTTGGGATGTCTCAGTGACAGAGTTATTCTTGTTATATATGGTATGCCCTTAGGATGACACATGAGGTTACACAGAGGGGATGACTCAAGATGTGGATTGGTCATGTATAAAAGACACACCACATGTTCAGGGGGTTGAATGTTCTTATCTGCCTGACCTCTAGGGAGGTAGGGGACTAGAGACTTAATTCAACCACATAGTTCAGGGTTTGAGCAGTCAGGCCTATGGACAGAAACCCCAATAAAAAGAGTTCTCAGTATCAAGTTAGCTTCACAGCTTCCCTAGGTAAAGGGATGGATGCTTTGTGTTTAGGACAATAATCCAAGCTTTACCCAAAAGCCACATGTGTAGGTGAGAGTCATGCAAGAGGCATGGTGATATGTGGAGGTCAGGACACAATGTTCAAATGTCAGTTTCTTCTTCTACAGTGTGTTTTCTGGGCATTGAACTCAACTCCATAGGCTCAGTAGAAAGCTGCCTAACTCACTAACCCCTCCCACATATGTTTTTATTTGGCTAATCTTGATTTGCATTTCTTATAATAAAGCTTTACTCACTTAGAGAGCCCTGAGTCCTGAGTCCTATGAATTATTACAGAAAATAATCACACCTGAAGGGGTGGTTGGGCTCATTAGGTTGTCAGAGTGTTAGTTATCTGGAAACCTCACACCTGTGTCAAATGCCAGGCGTGAGGGAATTCTTGTTGCCAACTGTTAGACTGCGGAGTCTCTATTGACATTGGATAGCTAATTTAATGTTGTGATGAAGATTGAAATATGTACTCACATAACTGAAAAGGTTACTAACCACTTTGAGTATAGGAACAGGAACACAGGGCACGAAGCTTTTAGTTTGTTTCTGGTACTCCTGGCCTCAGAATAGCCTGAAACATATGGGGAGGCACTTGGTGGCTTCGGGACATGTATGCTTTTTTTAAATTCTGAAAAGAATTCCCAATAATGTTTCCCAGAACCTAACAAAGACCTGGAGATCCAAACAAGAGAGAACAGTGTCCAAGTGTGAGACTGAGTGCAGGCTTGTGTCCACTCAAGAGCTAGCTGAATGGCAGAGAAAGGAAAGCTGCCACTGAAGTCACACTCTCAGAAGCTGGCCAAGAAGGGAGGCCTCAAACTAAGTACTGCACTGCCTGACCAAACAGTGAGACAGTCAGTTTCTCCATGGAGTTTACAAAGACTCAGGTTCTCCTAAATAATACTCAAAATGTGTAGGAAACAACACAAAATTATGGCACAAAAAAGACTAGAAAAAGGTCAACTCATAGGAAAAAAATATCAGAAGATGTTAATGCTAGGAAGACCGTAATGTTGACTCACCTTACAAATAATTTAGGTATTGAAAAAAATGCTCCAGGGCCAAGGGAGAGCCATAGAGCAAAGCTCCTTCACTGGGCCAAGAACTTAGCATGACCTAAGTTTGATTTCCAGAACTCACACAAGATGAAAGAAGGAACTAATTCCTCAAGGTTGTCCTCTGACCTCCACATGTATGCTCTGGACACAGGCACCCACATACATGTGTCATGTATACAAACACTAAAAAAAATAAAAATTTAAAAATATCCTGAAGGTCCAAGCAAGGAAATGAAATATATAAAAAAGTAGATGTGTTTTCTAACTGAGCAAATATAATAACAGATCTAAACATCACTGGATGAAATCAATAGACAAATGGAGACTGTGAGAGAAACTACAAACTTAATAGCAAATCAATGAGAATTATCCAGTTATACATAGAAACTATAGAAAAATGAAAAGATGAGTTATAGAAAAACAGAAGAACATAGTCAAGCATGCAACTCAATGATGAATGAATTTTCAACATGGGCGATGTCCTGGGTTTGAGCCCCACCAATATAATTAATTTTGCTTTTGTTCATTTTTAAAAGTCATATTATAATGTACTTACTATAGAAAACACACACGCGCACACACGCACGCATGTGCACACACGCGTGCGCACACACACACACACACACAGAATTTTGATCAACTAAATAACAGAGGGATTCCTAGAAGGACCTACCACTAAAGGTGACTTGGTAAGAAGCAGAAAACCTGAACAGAATTACAGTAAGACAATAAATGGGTATTGCATAATGTCCCACAGGAAGAAACTAAGAACATAGGACTTCTCTGATAAACCACAAACTTCTTTTAAAGAAAAAAGAATGAATGCTCAGCTTTCAGAAATGTCCCAGAAGTAAGAGTGATTGTATCCTAATTAACTTTGTTGGGTCAGAATGATCTTGATATAACCAGACTCGGACACTATGAAAACAGAGCTATAAACATTACTTAAGAACTTCACCCCAGAAGCTAACGAAATACTACAGACCAAACTCAAGCCAAGTCACTGTACGCACACTGTGACCAATCAGGATTTATCTCAATAACAATATAGGATTTTACTTACTTGAATGTACTTCCTTTTCCCTTTATCTTAAAATTTTTACTAGCATATTTTTATAACCAATAATATAATTTCATATAGAAATCAACCAATATAGCAAAATTTCATTTAATCTCAATAGACCCCAGAAAAGCATCAAAGGGATCCAATTTCCTTTTTTTTTTTTTTTTTTTTTTTTTTTTTTTTTTTCTGGTTAAAAATATAAAGCCAAACACTCGATGACCTAGAAAGAGAGGGGATTTCCTTAACCTGCCAACACTCCCATGAAGCATTCCATAGCTAGCAAAACAAGAAATAAGAAAGGCTGCTTCCTCTAAGACCAAAGCACAAGGGTGTTCAGAGTGTCCTCCTGTTCAAAGTTATCCTGGAGTTTCCTGCTGGGAGAGTTTTGTTAGAAAAAGAAATGAGGCAAGCAGATTAAAAAAATAAAAATGCGGGTTGGGGATTTAGCTCAGTGGTAGAGCGCTTGCCTAGGGAAGCGCAAGGCCCTGGGTTCAGGTCCCCCAGCTCGGGGAAGAAACGCAAAAAAAAAAAATGTGGCATTTCTACCTTTCTAACCTGTATAACGGTTTCTCGGAAAGTCACTAAGAACTCTTGAAAGCTGAAAACGCAGTGCAACATGTGATCACACAGAAGACCAATAAGCAAGACAAAGAGGGAGGGAGGGGAGGGGGAGGGGGAGGGGCAGGAGAGGACAAGAGGAGAGGGAAGAGAACAACTAAGGAGACCATCCTAATGCACCATCCTCTAAAGCCACTTTCTTGAACCTAAGTAAGTTTTCTCTGTTTTAAGTCCAGAGATTCAGTAATAGTTTTGCTTTAAGTGGCATTTTTATTTTCTGTGAATAAATGCAGACTAGAAGCAAGCAAGTAGCAACTGTACATTACATGCTACAGTAGCAGGCTGGCTGGGACAGCCCCTCACAGTGGAACGTCATAAACTACGAACCCAGGGAAATGTAGAAACCAATGGTCTTGGCGTTAACATATAATGTTTAGAGTACAATCAATACTATTACAATATAGTTTGTTAAAATATAAAAAGGAGAAAATTTGGCAAAAACAACATTATTTCTTCCTTACATTTTCTATAATAGGCATATTATAATCTGAACATTAAAAAAATCAACTGGAAACAAAATGTTGGCAATGTATTCCATCCTAGCGAATCCATAAGGAAAGAGCCCTTGAAATCTGCCAGACATAAATGTTGAGTGCATGTATCTCTGTGCATGGATCTTAAGTCAGTTTCTTGGCATCTGTGATGTGAAGCATTGATTTGTTTTAAGGGTTTCTTCTTGCCCAGGGAACTAGTAGTGGAGAGGCTGACTGTAAAGGGTCACTAAAGGACCCTGTTAGCCATATTCCACAGTTCTGCAACCGAAGAGGTGCTGGTGCACAGGCTGGCATTGAGAAATTATCCAATGCAGACAGGGTAGATGGGGAATTTTTTTCATTGTCAAGATAAAGGGGGCAGTAAAAAATGTCGTGCAGATAAGTCATCAGACCTATATGCAAAATGTATACTTTTAAAACTTCTCTGCATAAACTCCACCCTCCAAGAAACCAGAGAACCTCTTTTCAATGAATGAATGAACCCATTACAAAACCCAAATCAAAATAGGCTGTTGCATTTATAACCTAAAATATTCCTTATATTAGTCACGCCATGAATCCTTCCAAAGGAAGAAACTGTACAGCTATTTCCTTAAGATGGGTTGCATGTGGGACTACATTCCAAAATAAAGGATGGATTAAGCCAGAAGCACGGTGAACAGTAAACCCACAGACAATTAACATTATACCTGTCCAGACTGTTTAAAAAGATGATTTGCTCTTTTTATTTTAGCTATCAAGAAGGAAATGCTTTTATTACATACTATACAAAAATATTCTCGCAACATTCATATAGACCACCACCAAACCTAGTGCACTACCAGGAAAATTGCCAAGTCAGGACTGTGTCATCTTCTCACTAGATAAGCAAAAGGCCTCTGGCTTACTTTAGATAAGCTTAAAAAGATACACTTATTAAAGAGAATTCCTAAAGAATCCATTGTCTGAAAGTGAATACTTACTCAGGCAGTTAAATAGCTACATAAAAAGAATTCTATCTCTCTCTTCTGTATATGGGACCATTGTATCACAGCTATATACACTTCTGTGTACTTTTTGTGTATGTAGTACTGTGTGTGTGTGTGTGTGTGTGTGTGTGTGTGTGTATCTTTTAATACAGAGTGGTGCCTTCCATAGCTTAGTCTTATTAAAATGTCTATTACCATTTAGTAGAACTATTCTCATTTAGTAATTTACTATATTCAATGGACTGGCTTTGTTGTTTAACAGTGAAATTTTGAATTATTCCATAATTTACGATATCACCAACAATTTGGAAACACTTATGTAGATAACTCTGCATATAAACATTTTAAATTCCAGCAGTGAAGCCAGGAGGTACAATATTTGTGCATTTTAAACATTGTTAAGTAGCTATCTAAAGAATTTAAATCAGTTCACACACTGGACAAAAAATGGACACTAAGTGGGTTCTCACAGTGTTGGTTATTGTCCGTCTTGCAGGAAAAGAAAATGTGGCTTGATTTCTCAAATGTCCTGTTATGGAAGAGGGTGAGTAGCTGTCACTTCATCTGGAAGTCATTTGCATCTCCGCTGCTGGAAATGTCCCATTTGTCATCTGCTCATTTTCTGTTTATTAGGTTCTTTTTCTTTGTCATTTATGCGAAGAGCATTAAAATTTTATGTTAAGATTTTTTCCCAGTTTTTGCATTTCTTACTCAATGGTTTAATTTTTGCTTTTCTCAATATATGTTTTCCTTCTTGAAGAAGAACATATGTATGTATTTAATCGAGAAGAATATGTATTATTAAAGTGGACTTTAGCACAATAGTGGTGAAATATAAGAATATGAACTCTATATTTTCTTCTTTTAGCAAAGTTAATGAATATGACAGTGCAAACATTTTGTACTTTTGTTTCTATAATAAACATCATAACCGTTGATATTCATGAAGGGCAAAATGGAGTTTTCCGGGAATATATCTCAAAATGATCTTTAAAAGGGGAAAATGAAAAGATGAAATTCTTCAGGAAAGATAATGTATTTTTTCCTATGGTAACTGATAGCTACTGTATCTGTAAAGGAACTATAGACATAAATACAAGCCCTGGATTCTCTGTAACTCTACTACACTTCTTACTGGAACATTTTCTTCATAAACATGTACACAGAAATATGTAGGAATACATAAACACCCAAAGTCACAATAATTCGTTCTGTATTCCAGCTGTCTCAAAGGCTGCAGCATACATGCACACTGTGATTGTGTGTAGATGCTGTTGTGTGCCTGTAGTTCTGGTGTGTATTTTAATTAGCACATTGCTATACTTCCATGTTAGAACATTCAAGCCTTCCCAAAGCTTGGGAGAATGTACCTTCTATCTCCTGCTGCCTCCAATTAAACAACTAAATCCTAATACCATTTCCAAACAGTTTCAAAGCTCGCTTCATTACAGAAGATGCTACCACGAGCATCTTTAAGGCAGACTTTTGAAGGAGGTTTTTTATTTCCTCCTGTATTGTTACAGGACAAATTACAAAAGATAAATAATGAATGCAACTATTCACAGCTATCTCTTGATGATACATTTTGCCAACTACATTTATACTGGATGCTTATACGCATACATTTCTCTTGCTGTGTCAGAACAGCAAAAATGATTGGATATTCAAAATCAGGTCTCGTAAAAGTTAGATTGTATTTTAATTGAATAACCTTTCTTTTTTGAGCATCCTTGTGTCCAGGAATCTTGCTTACCATTTTCTTGAGTGATACTGATAAACCACAGTACAAGCTGTGGTTAAATTACCTTTCTGTTTTCTAACAACAGTGTCCCTTGTTCATATCTGACTTTTATGCACTTATGCTCACGGACATGTTCTTAATGGGCCCAAGTTTTGCATGATGCTTCCCATTTGTCATGTACACAATCCTTTGCGTTTCATATAACTGGATTCAAATTAGCCATCCTGACTAGATTTTATATTAACTAGAATAACAATTTTATTATTAGTTTACCCAAATAAATGCCAAGTGGTCCAAGCATGATTAATTTAAATGTTATCCACCAGAGCCCTTCCACTGACTTAAAATGAATACTTACTAAATACCCACTTTTATTTTATCCTTAAACCTCTTTCTTCAGTTTTATTGTAATGTCTGGTAGCATTCTACTGTCTGTTCATCCTTTAGAATACCCCTTTCTATATAAAACAACCTGCCATGTATTTTTTAAAATTGTAGTGTGGCTAGTCTTTCAAATAGCTCGCTAAACAGCCAGCTTAAAACTATGTATCAGTTAGGATTCTGTTTAATTATGTATTATTTTAGGGACATGATATTTTCATCTGAGAAAATATATATTTTTTTGGACTCTCCTGTGTAGCATAATTTTAATTCCTGGAGTTTCATATTCATATTTTCATTCACAGTCCATAGTTTAAATGGATTTTCCATTTTTGGTTATTTTATACTAAAGTTTTGTTATTTTATACTAAAGTGTGTTTTCACTGTACTTTCCAGTTTGCCTGTACTTGAACCTCAAAAGACTTACAAAGTGTGATGACACTGGAACGCTTACTAACTTTGTTATTGTCCCTACAAGTGGATCAGCTGCTTCCTGTTGGCATTTACAGTATGTACTTAAATTATGCATCATGTGACATCTTTGTGTCCTCTGTTCTGGTGATGTCACTGGCACATGTAATGTGACAGTGTGGCTAATTTAATGATAACATAATAATGCCTTGCTTCCTTATTTCCCATAACAAGGAGCTGGAAGGTGGAGGCTGTGTGTGTTTACTTCTGCAGTAGCATCTGTATCCAACACGTATCTTGGACATCAACCTTATGGCATAATGTCTTCATAATGTACTTCCATTACTCTTGCTTCCTCCACTTAAAATACTCTATGCAAAATAAAACCCCAAACGTACTGCGGTTCCTAAGAGTATATACTTAGACACAATAAAAGATATAAAATTCTAAGTCCTAAAAGGCTAATAGTGTACTTTGTAGAATAACGGAAAGAAAACTGGCTCTATCTTTTAGCCCCTGCTCACAAAACCTTGCAAATTTCTAAGACATCTAAACCCGCCCAAGGCCTGAGGAGAGACCCACAGAGCTATAAGGAGGGGACCAACTGCTACTGGTGCTAGAGGGAAACAAGTGGAGAGGATCGCCCGGGAAGGGCCTGCACCCTCGAGAGTGGATGTTACCAGAGCCAAATGACTCCCTCATAGAACCTTCACCAGGCACCCCATTGCCCTATCAAGACCCGGGGGCAACCAAGCGGACCCCAACACACGAAATCCCGCCCCGCTCCACAAAGTGAAAGTTGTGCAGCAACCACCTGCGGCTGATCCGCAGCCTGGGGTTCTGCCCCGCCTCCTCCGATGCCTCGGTTCCCGCGCCCTCCAGCCCACATCCCCCATGTGTCCCGGGGTTCCCGCTCACCGCCGGCCCCGCTCTAAGCCCGCAGCTACAGGCGATTGCTGGCTGCGTTCGGTTGTCCTGCCCAGGGGAAGGCGGGAGGCGCTGGGAAGCTGGGGCGATTCACTCCGGGCAGCGGGGCGAGCCTTCCCGGGAGGGCTTCCTGAAGGGTGGGGCGCTGGCGTCCTGAACCCCAGCCAAGCGCAGGGTAAACAAGTTGTGGGCGCCAGAGGAGCCCGCGGGGCTGAGCTCCGAACCGCTCCTCTGCTGGAGGCAGAAAGCAGCTACTCTCTGGTCTCCCAGCTTCACTACTCAGCTCTCATTCCCAGCCCTGGACAAGCCAGTTTGTTCTGCTGGGAAGAGGGGACTGGTAATGGAGTGCGGATGGGGCCTACAGGAGGCCTGCTCACGATTGATTTTCTGACTCTAAAAAGAAGACGTTGGTTACTTGGTTAATTGCTGCTCTTTGGCGCAAACTAAAGTGGTTCATTCCTGCACAGGAAGCTGAAGGAAGTGGACAAACCAAAATGTCCTTTGACCTCACTCAGAACCAGGACTGGACAGGGCCTGGCCTGATGAAGTTGATGAGAATTTGGCCTTGCAGGCTGCGCTCTGGGAGGAGTTTACATGGGGGCAGGCACTTGGGAGTGGAGTTCTGGAATTTTCCATTTTCCTTCTCACGTGATTTTTCAGAATAGATTTAACAATTAATAATGTTCTGGTTGCTAATAACTGCCAAGAATTCTTCTTAAATGTAGCAATACAGTATTTTATTGAAAGCATGAAACAAAGAGGCTGACATCAAAGTCTTAACAAAATGTAATGTTTTGAATTTGTTAGAGGGACCAAGAAATTGAGCTTGTGAATATGAATATGGATATTGGCCACATCTGAGATACCCAAAACATTCAAGATCAAAACGTGTCTGTGAAGCATTACTTAGAAGACTAATCCAATATATGAGAGCAGCCACAGAGACTCTCAGAAGCTGTGAGCTACAGCAGAACCCAAGGACTTTTGCATTTCCACAGCAAATGACTCTCCAGCCTGGACTCCCGGGGATTTGGGGGTGGGATGGGGTGATGCACTGCTTTCTCTGTGAATCTCTACTGCCTACTGGTCCATGCCTCTGTATCTCTGTCTCTTTGTAAGTAGTTTTGGGGTGTGTGTGTGTGTGTGTGTGTGTGTGTGTGTGTGTGTGTGTGTGTGTGTGTGTGTGTGTGTGTATGTGTGTGTGTGTGTGTGTGTGTGTGTGTGCTGTTTTGTGTTTACAACAGTCTTAATGTCTGTATTGGAAAAGTCTGTTCAGTAAAAGTAAAGTTTCCTCAGGTTCCATTTCCTTAATCCTGTGTTTTTAACTGTAATGGTACAAACTCACAAATGGTAAACTATACAAAATATGATGCTTGAGTCAGCAATCAGTCACTCGTGTCTTGCCAAAACTTGGAGAAAAAAAATAAGGTAGCATTTATAATGTCCCATGTGTATGATTTCTTGAACTTGACCGGTTTTATTTGTTTGTATGTTTGCTTGCTTGCTTGCTTATATCTGTATTTTTCAGTTCTCTGAGTGTGTTTTTCTTTTCTGGCACAACCCTTAAGATGATTCCACAGCCTTTCTAAAATCTTAACACTTTATTCTGTATACTTTGTTGGCTTTTAAAATGTATACTTGCTCTACAAAGTAATGGATTACATTGTGACATCTTCTTACATATATGTCAATATACGTTGTTGCTCTCCATGCTACTTCCCACTCCCCTCTCCCATTCTTCTTCCCCATTCTCCATACCCTCTGCCTTCTCTCTTCTTGTGGTCCCCTTTCTCTTCAAGAGCCACCCCACTCTCACCCCTTTCTGGTTTCTGGTTATATTCCATTTATATTCTGTTAACCTCTCATCCCATTGGTTTCTTTTCCTGTTGCTATGATAGACTATTCTAGCAAATGTTACTTAAAAGAGAAAATATTTATTCTGGTTCATAGTTCAAGGCTATGGTCCACCCTGAATACAGTGAAAACAGCAAGAGCTTGAAACTGTAGGTCAAACCACAGCCCCAATCAGAGAGCAGAGAATAAAGAAGGCATGGAGATGCTCAGATAGCTTTCCTGTTTTAATGCAACCCAACCTAGGGAATGGTACCACCCACAGGGGAAGGCCTTTCCTTCAGTTAACCTGATTAAGATGATTTCCCACATGCTTGCCCAGAGGTTAACTTCAAATCACATGCACACAGGCACACATGCACACACAAACACATGCATACACATGCATGCACAAATAATTCACAGATATAACCAGAGCATTTTCTCCTATGTACTTCTAAATTCTAATAAAATAATGGCACTAACCGTCATATGGACCCCTTAAATCTCCCACGATCTACTCCTCCCATGATCCACTGGAGTTGAGGGGGTTAAGAGGGAGGTAGAAAGGAGAGGGAAGGAGGGAAATATGGATGGAGGGAAGGATGCAGGGAGGGAGGGAGGGATGCAGGGAAGGAGGGAGGGAGAGAGAGAAGAGGAAGAAGAGGAGGACAAGGAAGGAGGGAAGAGCTACACCGAAATCTAAGATTTCACACATGGTAGGACCTATACTTACTTATCTGTGAATAGAAGGATAAATATTTAGATGTAAACAGGTATTCTTCTATTATAGTAAGATAGTAGCTATAGATTTACTGTCAAGATCCCTCACCTCACTAGCTATAAGTAGTTGGTACATTACCAGTACCAGGCGTGACTTCCCTGTTGTTGAGTAGACCTTATATCCAAGAGAGAGATGATGGTTATCAGCCAAGTATGTGTACCACTGTTGTAACCTTAGTGTTATCTCCCTATATCGGCCATTGTTGTGGTTCAGAGGAATCGTAGCTGGGTAGGACTATTGGTTGCCTCCCTTGGGAGAAAGTCCATGACACCTTCTGGTACTATGCAGTAGTCCTCAGGAAGGAGGCTTTTGGGTTAGGGTCAGCTCAGCTCCTCCTGGTTCCCAGTCCAACATATACAGTATCTTCAGCAATAGGGACTAGCTGTGATATTTGTCCTTTGTAATCTAGCTCACTTCATTAAATGTAAGATATTCATTTTCATCCTTTTTCTTACAGATCTCCTAATTTAGTTTTTGTGGCTGAATAGAAGTTCATGATGCATGTGCATTACGTTTTCTTTATCCATTCATCTGTTGATGAACATCTAATCTCTAATTTTTCTATTTATTTCTATTTATTGTAGAAAGTGAATCAGTACCTCGGATGTGTTAACTGTAGTTAACAGATATAATTCCATGTGTAGAATATAACTAGGAGTGTAGCTGGGTCATACGGTAGTTTAGCATTTTTAGGGAGCTACCATGATTTTCATAGTGGACACAAAACATTTACGAAATGACCAACCCTGCAGAGGGACCTTACTTCCTCACATCTTTACCACCATTGATGTATTGGTGTTAGGCATTCTGACTAAGACAAGTGGGAATTTGAAATCCATTTCAATTTGCATTTCCTTGATGGATAAAGATGTTGAACATTTCTTCAAATATTTATTGGCCATTTACATTTCTTCCATTGTGTACCCCATTTTTTGATAAGATTGTTTTCAGTCATCAGTTATTTTATATAATCTAAATTCTAGCCCTTGGTCTGCTATATAGTTGGCAAGTATTTTTGGCAGCCATAGGCTGTCTTACATGATTGTTTCCTTGGCTATTCCTGCATAAGAAGCCTCTAATATCACATAATCCTTTTTGTCACATCGGGGGCTTGTGTCCTGTGGTGCTCACTTTCTCCTCAGAAAGTCTGCACACGTACCTCATGTTAAGTCACAACTTACCTACAGTTGTTCTATCCATTTTAAGATAAAGCCTTATATTAAGGCCTTTCATTCATTTTGAATCGATTTTTTTGTACAGGTGAAATGTATGGCTCTATCTATCCAAGCAACATTTACTAAGGATTCCCTCCCTCAATCTAAGTTTTTGGCAATTATTTTAAAAAAACATAGCAATAACTCTTTGGATTGCAGGTTCTTCCATCTTCCCTGCCTCTGTTTAGTGGCTGTGCGATGCTATTTTTATTACTGTGATTCTTACAGATTTTGAGATCAGATCCTGTTGTACTCCAGCCTAGATATTTCTGCTCAGGATTGATCTGGTCATTGGAGTCTTTTGTGTTTCCAACATGAACTTGGAATTTTTGTTGGTTTTTGTTCCATGAAAAACCTCATTGAAATTTTGGTGGGGATTATGTTGAATCAGTAGTTTTATTTCTGTAACCCAGCCGTTTTCACAGTATTAATTTTGCCAGTGGCATATTACTCTATTTTCTGGTGTTTTCTTCAACTTCTTTCTCTTGTGCTCTAAAGTTTTATTAGCAAGGGTTTTTGGCTCCTTGTTTCTTGTATTTAAAAAATATTTTTAAATTAATGTGAGTGAGATTTTCCCCATTGTTTTTACATAGAGATCTAACTTACAGATATTGACTTTATCTACTACTCTGCTGAAGCAGTTTAATCAAGTTTAAAACTGTTCTGTTTTAATTTCTATAGCTTTGATGAAACCACCTAGTGAAAGGCAACTTAAGGGAGAGTTTATTTGACTTACAATTCCAGTTATATTGACGTAGGGATGTCTATGTAGGGAGCATCACATCACAGTCAAGAGCAAGAAGAGATTAAAGGCATGGATGCTTGTGGTTTTCTCTGTTCGTCTTCTCCTTTCTTATTCTTGCCTAGGGACAGGTACTGCCCAAAATGAGCTAAGTCTTCTTGGTCAACTAAGAATCAACAGATGTAAGTATGCCCAAGACCTACTTATTCTGGAAATTTTCTAGAGGCTTTCTTTCCAAGTAATTCTAGGTTGCCTTGAATGTTAAATCTGCTCATCAGAAAGTATTTTCTAAAATGTTTGTGTCTTTTAAGCACAAGAACATTTCATCCACAAAAAGAATACTTTGACTCCTTCCTTTTCTACTTTATCCCATTTATTTCTTCATCTTGTCCTTTGCTGAATAAGAGTTAGAGCACTATACTGACTAAGAGTAATGAGAGAGAAATTTTTTAGCTTTATCCTATTTAGTATAATGTTGGACCTTGATTTTTCATATACAGCTTTTTATTATATTGAGCCATACTCCTCTAACTTTTCCGAGGCTTTTTATCATGAAATGTTTTTGAAGTTTGTCAAAGAGCTTTTCTGCATCTATTGAGATGATCTTCATTTCTGTCCTTAGTTATTTTTATATGTAGACTACAGGAATTGATTTGGTATGCTGCACCAATCCTACCATGAGAAGAAAACATCTTAGTCATGGCTCCTGGTGTTTTTAATATGTGCCTGAATTTGGTTTCCATGTATATGTTTGAAAATACTTGTCTCCGTGTTCATAATGGCAGTTGACCATTTTTTCTTTGTTTTTTTCCTTTCCTATATTCTATTTTGTTGCCAGGGTAATGGTGGCTTCTTAAAATGAATTCGGTGTGAACATATTTTTCTTTAATTCTTCAACATTTTTTTTACTTCTATTTATATGTTGGGACTCATAGCCATGATTCTAAGATTAACATTTCAATATTTACCTTTGTGCATCTAGTTATACTAAAGATGAGATTTCTTTGTCTTCATACTGTTTGTGGTTTTTTGAGCTTCATAAATGGCTTGGTGTCACTCATCTAATTCTGAAAGCTATTGCTATTTTTCCTTTAACCTAGTCCCTTCGAACATTTTCTTTCTTTTCCTGCTGGCAATTCAATTAAATGTGTGTTAGACTCACTGACTGCCTAACAAGTCTTTGTTTACATTTTTCTCTGTCAAATTATATAAACTTTAATACACTGGGAAGCCTATGGCAAATATTGGATTCATATAGTATTAAGATCCCTTCTTGAAACTTTCATGTCTCTTGATGAAATTTCATAACCACTAATTAACTAGAACCATCATTTTTTTTGAATTCTTGAACACCATTTTACCATTTTTTTCTACTATATTCCAATACTGTTTTCTCTGTTTCTGTGGACTGACACAGATCTTTGGCAGTGAGTCATAAGTTCCTCTTTTTTTAGGATGCACTGAAAAATTTTATTGTGTACAAGATATTGTGGACAATAAAGATTTTTACTTCTGTCTTATGCCTCTGAAGAGAGTTAGTCATTCAGGCGATCATAGGCATTAACTTCTGAAGCCCTTTGCATATACTTTGATAAGGCAGGTCTAGTAATGTGCCTGAAGGTGAGACCAAACTTCTCTGTCTTTATAATTTCTCAAATCCCAAATTCTGTCTCCTTTGCAAAAGACATACGTGACTTCAAGTCTCAGTCTAGGCCTTTCACCTGATGCTCTCTGTTTCCCGCATGTGTCATAGCAGTCTCTCTAAAATGTGCTGCTAATCTTTCTTTGTCCCTCCAAACCTCACCATGCAAAAGCCTGGGAATAAATACTTGTTCCCTAGTCCTGGCACTGTTGGGAGGTGGTGGAACTTGTGACAAGTGAGGCCTAGTGGGAGAAGAGTGGTTGCAGTTATGCCCTTGAGATATCAGAATGTGGCTCTTCTTCTTTTCTCCTTTGTTCATGGACCATTTCAGAAGAACAGGCGAAGGAAGGTAAGAGCTGGTGGATGACGATGAGACCTGTGAGATGTTGACTTCTAAAGAGGGCGTGGCTGCTGATATAACTCACAGCAGCTGTGGTTACCTGCACCAGACCTGAACAGTCGATCACAAGACAGTCTAAACCCAACATGAGCTATAGAAGGTCTCCAGAGTACCACCCTTGGCAGACTAACTTACAGTGGGTGATTGTTAAGGGAATAGGAGTCACTCTCTTTTGGGATATGAATGGTGGAAGGTTGTGCATTTCTTTGTGAATGGTCGTACACCTACAAACATATGAGAGCATTAATTGGACTTGGGGGATTAGTAACATATAGGGGACATGAAGTTGGGAGGATGATAGGGTAGGGTTTGCCAAGCTGAGTTTAGAGGGAGGTAATGTGGATGGATATGTTATGGCACCAAGGTCTTGGAGTTTTTTGCCTCCAAATCTGGGAGTCATAAATTGTTGCTGTTAATAGTATATTCAGTCTAAGATTCCTTTTTAAAGTAGCAGTTATGAGCAGTGTTTATGCAAAGCTGGTGAAATGTGTCAGTGGTTATAAAATATTTCTGGTGCAAGTCTGATGATGAGTTTAATCTCCACAAACATTAAGTTTCGGTGGAAGAAGAGAATTGACTCTGGAGAGTTGTTTTTTGACCTTCATATGTGTGTCGTGCTACATGCCACACATGCGTCTGTGCTTATTATACAAGCACATGCTAATAAATAAAATATTAGAAAATGTGTGCAATGGCTCTATTTGTATGAACATAAAAAATCAAGCATAAACCACTGCTATCAATACAGGGTATGTGGTAGAATACATTTCTCTGAGCAGAACAGCCACCATCTACAGTGGATCAGCTGTGCCTGGCGGTGGAAGATCATAATTATGAGACTGTTTGTTGCTGACGCCCTCTCACTAGAAGGAGGAGTTGGAGAGGATCACTGGACTCTCCTGAGATTCCAATTACTCCCCAGACATTTGCATGTAGCCCAGTTTTGTAAGCTGTTCATTGCTCTCAGGAGATATTAGAGAAAATATCTGAGGGAGGTTCACTGAAATGGGTTCCATCTATGTTGTTATGAGGAGACCAGAGTGAGACTTTGCAGTGTGATCTCCCTCACCCATGCTCTGTAAATAAGTCTGATAAAGTCATTTATTCCCTAGGGTGGAATCATACTCTGATTGGTCCCTGGGATCTTATGAAAAGAGAATAGAAAAGAAGTTTTACAGTAGACGATTTGGGGTGTGGCAGTGATGAAACAGGGCAAAGAATAAGGACAGCGTAGCTGGAAAGAGTAAAGTAATGTGGCTGAATTGGCAATGGGACCAAGATCTGAAGCAGAATAACTCTTTAAATCTATGCTATTGCTGTAAGCTTTCCTTGAGTCATAACTGTGATACACTAATTTAATGAGACTGACTTCTTGAGTTTATATACTATAGCATCATTTGCATAAACACAAACCCATATGCATAGTAACCACATACTCTTACTCCTATTCATTCTTCTAGACGCCCCTCTCCTTTTTTCCACTCCTTTCTCTCTTCTCCTATCTTTGCCTTTCTTCTGTACTTCTCTACCCCTAAATATGGGAGGATTGGTGATGAAAGGCAGAGTTTATGTGTAATTTAATTCCTTACTAAGTGCTTATGCTTTTTTGGTTATTATAAAGGAACTTTGAGCTCCTGACAATCAATTTAGAGAGGGTGGACCGCACGTATTGGAGACACCAAAAGCTCTAGTGGGAAGACGATCCTGCTCGATTCCAAGTGCGCACTGCTTCCTCCATTAACCTCGAAGGTGTTTGTGGGAAGCCACACAGAGAGCTGCCATATAATGGCCCTGAGTGGTTAACAAAATGAAGGAATGAGGGAAAGTAAGGATGCGCACTTGAAATAGGGCATCTTGCTTAGAAAAGAGGGTGCTATCACATATGCCACCAAGACATCAAATTATGTATTGTTCGAGCTAAAAAAAAATAGTAAAAGAATAGGGCACCTCAATCATTGTTCTTTGTAGTTAAAATTTGATTCACTGTCTTGATAATAAATAGGGTTTAAATTACAGTGAAATAATAGTCTTAGAGTTCAGAGAAAACAAAAATATGGGGATTTAAAAACCATTTTTGATCTTAAAAGAGTTTCTGAACAATTATGTGTTATTGGCCTAATAATGTCAGTCCTTCTAGTTCAAAGAAACTCCTCATCTAATAAAGGGGAAAAGACTACAAAGGACAGCTTCTTCACTGCTGATCCTCGAAGGATGAAGACAGTCCCGGTGCACTGGGCAGTTAGGAAGAAGCGGTGACCATGCGGAGGAAGGGGCAGTGAGCGTGCGGTATCTGCAGGGGATGCTGTATAAGGGCTTCCACTGCTGGGACTCTGAAAGGCAAGGCCCATGGAAGCTTCTTCCCACTTGGTGTGGTTCTGTGTTGGTGGCCTCCGTGCCTATTACCTAGATCACATGTGCCATAACCTCCCTTTGCTTTCCCTATGTTGTTTATAGAGAGATTTAGTTTCATTTTGCCTGTCACTTGCAACACCAAGACCACTGCAGCCTGAAAGTCCCATGGATGGTTAAATGATTTTCTCCAAACTCTCCATACGTAAAACCCTCCTCTCCTGAGTATTTTGGGACATGTGGTCATGTCCCTAGAGAATCAGCTCTAGTCACACACGGTAAAGCTGTAACAGTTATGGAGAGTAATGACCCCTGCTTAGATAACTGTTCTGAGGAAGCTGTGTCTGATCGTTCTTGGGAAGATGCTATCAGGAATCGAGGGTCCATATCAGGAAAGGTCGCTTGGTACAGTGAGCGCTTCTCTGCCTGCAATTAAAAGAAATATTATGACAAAGAGGTGCTATTTGATGGCTGGGGGAAATACTGCCTTAAAATTGTAATTTCAAAGATAGAAAAGGATGGACTTATACCCACTAATGGTTACTCTGTCTCTCATCTTGCACAAGTGCATCACTGCATTTGCTGCCAGCTAGCTTTATGCTCATGTCCACAGGACATGCCTGGCTAGACATTTATTTTTGATTTGCTGAGATCGTTCTTTGTAGTGAAAAATCAGATTGGGGGGTGGTGATTGACCCAGTGGGAGGGGCAAGGAGGATTGGAAACTATTGGAAAACATATGGGGCTTTTCTATATATGTATATGTATATCTATATATACATATATAAACACATAAATATATATACACATACATACATACACACACACACACACACACACACACATATATATATATATATATATATATATATATATATCTCAGGTGGGCAGGCTTGTGATTGTATAAATATAAATGGCTTGAGTTATTCAGGGCCACTTGCTTGGATTGCATGATTGAAGGGAGCTGGAATAGGAGAGGGATGAAAAGCCATGATCTGGACATATTGTAAGGAAAAAACTCTATTTTTCAATTAAAAAAGAGAAATAGAAATCTTAATTAAAAAAATTCTTTCTTGGGCTGGAGAGATGGCTCAGTGGTTAAGAGCACTGACTGCTCTTCTAGAGGTCCTGAGTTCAAATCCCAGCAACGACATGGTGGCTCACAACCATCTGTAATGGGATTCGATGCCCTCTTCTGGTGTGTCTGAAGACAGCTACAGTGTACTTATATATAATAAATAAATAAATGTTTTTTAAAAGGCTTTGTGAATATATACGGACATTCATTCCCTCTGCTAGTCTTCTCTTAATCATACAATAGGAAAACAATTTACCTAGCATTATATTATACTCAGTATTATATGTAGTGTAGAAATTACATGAGTGTGTACAGTCAGTTATATGAAAACATGTTTGCTCCTGTGTGTAAGTCTCTTGAGTATTCCCAGACTTTTGTGATTAAACTTTAGATTTAATTTATAGTCATATTGTGATAAACAGATGTATTCTATATTTTAGCAATTTGTACCCAAAAACGTCTTTAGTCTTCTCTTTTGCTATTATTGTTTCTTTCCTTCCTCCATCCCCTTAAGAAGAAGAATACTTTGAGGTTGTTGTTCACTTTTCTTTTTGACCTTTTCCATTAAAATGTAGCATGGGATGGCTTGGAATGGTGTATGGTGCCAGGCTTTTGTAACTTGATTGCCATTGCTGCGGTTTGACTCTCTAGTTCTCAGGATGGGATCCTCTATGTCAACCCAGATGGTGAGCTTGCCTGGCTTTAGCCCACCTGCATCACATCCAAGGCCCAGGCCTTTTTCCAGATCCTCATTCTTTGCCAAGGTGCAGTCTGGTGAACTTTGACCTCTGTTTTGCCTGCACTCGCCCCTATTTCCAGACCTACCCTGGTACTATACCCTGTGTACTGGCTCAGCCTGATTCATCCCTCCTGCTCATTTTCTAACATCCGGGGATGGATGTTCAACCTATACCCAGGCCCAGTGTGATCTGCTTCACCTGTATGGTTCCTAAACTCCATGCGTGGCCCCTATTGCTTCTCTGAGTGCTGAATCACTTTGGTGAGTAGGCTAAGCATTAACCGGCCTGTGTCATATTGAATCTGCAAGTTTAGCTTGGGACTCAGAAATGAAAATGGATCCAGCATGATGAGTTCCTGGACCCTTGCCTGCCTATACCATCTTCAACCCCTGCTGCATATCCTGTTCAGTATCCTAGGGCTCTGACATAGCCATACCATGACAGGTAGCACAGCCTGCACACTAGCTCAAAAGCATCCACCCGTTTGTCTCATTTGTATATTCTCTGGCTTATTACTAAGTGACACCTGGGTCCTCCAATCCCAAATCTGCATTGAGAATCTGAATATTTGACCAACCAACTCCTCATATCTAATCTGAAATCAGCCAAGCTCAGAAAACAACAAAAACGAAAATAAGTTCCCACACAACAGAGTCATCTGAGAATCATACATCAGACACACAACCATGAAATAAGTCCACATGGATAAGGTCCATCCAGGAACTACCAACAACATGAAAAACCAAGATAGTAGGTCTCCTCCCACACCTACCAACTCTATAGAAATGTTCTCCAATGTTGAATTACATCGACAGAATTCAAGAGCAGTCATTAACTTCATCTAAGAATTCATGGTACTAAAGAAACTAACAAAACTGCTCCATTTATGGTTTTAATCAGTAATAGTTACTGATTGAACAGATATAAGATTATTGACATATTAATAGTTTATTAAGTTAAAGGTAGGTAAACTTAAGTTTTATCAAGGAAAAAATAATAAACTTAATTGTGACAACTGTCATAAAGTTGAGTTTGGTAACTTTTGTAACAGTGAGCTCAAAACCTGATTTACAGTGAGCTATTTTTTCTACTGTATCATGTAATGTCTACTGAAACATAAAAAAACATAATTTAAAGATGAAAATTTAGCACTAATGAGAATAAACAATATATAATAAAAAAAAGTCATGGGTATCTCCTACTATACTCAACATGGCACTGTCATTGAATGTAGCTGCTGAAGATGTTGGCCCAAAGTTAATCTACATTAGTTGAGATCCACTGTCTCTGCACAGAATGCCCCTTTGGTTATATACTCTACAATAAGAGTGGTTTTGGAATATCATTTAGTTTCTGGGCCCTCGCTGCAGACAGAACTGTGGAATACAAAACATCGTTAGTCATAAGGGAAATGCAAATCAAAACAACCCTGAGATTTCACCTCACACCAGTGAGAATGGCTAAGATCAAAAACTCAGGTGACAGCAAATGCTGGCGAGGATGTGGAGAAAGGGGAACACTCCTCCATTGTTGGTGGGGTTGCAGACTGCTGCAACCATTCTGGAAATCAGTCTGGAGGTTCCTCAGAAAATTGGACATTGAACTGCCTGAGCATCCAGCTATACCTCTCCTGGGCATATACCCAAAAGATGCCCCAACATATAAAAAAAATGACACATGCTCCACTATGTTCATCGTAGCCTTATTTATAATAGCCAGAAGCTGGAAAGAACCCAGATGCCCTAAAGAATCAACAGAGGAATGGATACAGAAAATGTGGTACATCTACACAATGGAATATTACTCAGCTATCAAAACAATGACTTTGTGAAATTTTGTAGGCAAATGGTTGGAACTGAAACTATCATCCTGAGGTGAGCTAACCCAATCACAGAAAGACATACATGGTATGTACTCATTGATAAGTGGCTAATAACACAAATGCGTGAATTACCCTAGATGCCTAGAACAAATGAAACTCAAGACGGATGATCAAAATGTGAATGCAGATCGCTCATGAGAGACACAGCCAGAATACAGCAAATACAGAGGCGTATGCCAGCAGGAAACCACTGAACTGAGAACAGGACCCCTGTTGAACAATCAGAGAAAGAACTGGAAGAGCTTGAAGGAGCTCGAGACCCCATATGTACAGCAATGCCAACCAACCAGAGTTTCCAGGGACTAAGCCACTACCCAAAGACTATACATGGACTGACCCCCTGGACTCTGACCTCGTTTAGGTTGCAATGAATATCCTAGTAAGAGCACCAGTGGAAGGGGAAGCCCCGGGTCCTGCTAAGACTGAACCCCTAGTGAACTAGACTGTTGGGGAGAGGGCAGCAATGGGGGGGGGTGGGAGGGAACACCCATAAGGAAGGGGAGGGGGAGGGATGTTTGCCCGAAACCGGAAAGGGAATAACATTCAAATGTATATAAGAAATACTCAAGTTAATAAAAAAAAAAAAAAAAAAAAAAAAAAAAAAGCAGACAAGATTTGTTAATTTTCTTTTTGGTTTTGTATAGCTTACTTCTATTTACCTGATGATGTCCAGTTCCATCTATTTTCCTGTAATCAATGTAATTTTATTGCCATTTATGATTGAATAAAACTCCACTGTCTATGCAAAAAAAAAAAAAAAAAAAAAAAAGAAAGAAATCCAGGAAAATACAAACAGTGGAAGAAAACAAATAAAACTCTTTAAGACATAAAAATGGAAATAGAATCAGTAAAGAAAATCCAAATTGATGGAGTTCTGGGGATGAAAAATTTAGGAATTCAAACAGGATCTAAAGAGTCATTCTTCACTAACAGAATACAGTAGATGAATCTCAGGTTTTGAGTAGACAGTAGAAGAAATGGACACAGCTTTCAAAGAAAATGTTAAATCTAAAAGACACCTGAAGCAAACATCCAGAAAACCAGGGACACAGTGAAAAGACCAAACCTAAAAATAATAAGAATAGATAAATGAGAATAAATGAAACTCAACAGAACAGGAAGTATTTTCAATAAAACGTTACAAGAAAAATTATCTAACCTAAAGAAGAAGATGCCTATAAAGATACAAAAAGCATACAGAACACCAGATAGATTTGGCCAAAAAGAAAAAAAAATCAAAACCTTAAACATAGAGGAAAAGAAAGAACATTAAAAGCTGCAAGGGCAAAAGACCAACTAACATATAAAGGTAGAACTATAAGGCCTTAAAGGAGATGCTAAAAAACAAGAAGGGCCCAGACAGATATATTACAGACTCTAAGAGATTACAGATGCTAACCCAGTCTACTATACCCAGTAAAACTTTCAATCACCATAGATAGAGAAAATCATATATTCCATGATAAATAAAAATTTAAACAATACCTATCTATAAACTCAGCCTTACAGAAGGTGATAGAAGGAAAACTCTAGACTAAAGAGGTTAACTGCACCCACGAAAACTCAGTAAACAAATTCTCTTAGACCAGCAAAATCAAAGGAAGGGAATCATACACATGCGCACCACCACCACTACTATCACCAGCAGCATGACAGTACCACCATTACCATTACCATTGCTACCACGAACACTAACAACAACAACAACAACAACAACAAAATAATAGGAATCAATAATCATTGGTTACTGATATCTCTCAATATCAATGAACTTAACTCCCCCAATAAAAAGCCACAAATTAACAGAATGGATGCAAAACTAGAATTCAACCTTCTTCTGCATGCATGAAACACAGCTCACCATTAGGGATAGACATTTGGACAGACATTCATCAGGGTAAAGGTTTGGAAAAAGATATCCAAAGCAAATGAAGAAGAAAGCTGGTGGAGCCATTTTAATATTAGTGACATAGACTTCAAACTGAAACTAATCAAAGGAGATGGGAAAGGACACTACATATCCATCAAAAAATCCACAAGATTATATTTCAGTTCTTAATATCAAGCCCCAAATACAAGAGCACCCAAGTTTGTAAAAGAAACACTTCCACAGTATAAATTACTTATTGACCATCACACACTAATACAGGGAGACACTTACTAATGGTCAGGTCATCCATACAAATCTAAACAGAGAAATACTGGAGCTAACAGACATTAAAAGCCAAATGAGCCTAACATATTTATGGAATATTTCACCCAAACCTAAAATTTGATGTTGATACTGGCTTGCTGTGTCTTTATTATGTTTAGGTATGCCCATTGTATATATATTCTCTCCAGGACTTTTATCGAGAAATGTTAGATTTTGCCAAGGACCTTTTCTGCATCTAAGGAGATGATCACGTCAGTTTTTGCATTCAGTTGGTTTAATAGTGGATTACTGTCTTAGTTAGAGTTTACTGCTTTTAACAGACACAATGACCAAGGCAACTCTTATAAAGACAACATTTAATTGGGGCTGGTTTACAGGTTCAAAGATCTAGTCCATTATCATTAAGGCAGAAGCATGGCAGCATCTAGGCAATCATGATGCAGGAGGATGTCAGAGTTCTACTTTTTGTTCCTAAATCAGCTAGAAGACTGGCTTCCAGATAGCTAGGACAAGGGTCTTAAATTCCACTACCATGGTGACACACTTTCTCCAATGAGGCCAACCTACCCCAAAAGGCCACACCTACTCCAGCAAGGCCATACCAAATAGTGTCACTCCCTGAGCCAAGCGTATTGAAACCACCACAATTACATGGACTGATTTTCATATGCACCTTGTGGAACTTTCTCCAAAATTGACTGCATACTCAAGACACAGAGCCAGTCTTATCAGATACAGCAAAATGGATTTGACTTCATATTAGCCATGTATCAACATACCTAAAAGCTCTAGCACAAAAGTAGTAAGCACAGCCAAGAGGAGAGCATGGCACAGATATCAAACTGAAGGCTGAAATCATTAAAATACAAACAAAGGAACAATACACAGAATTAATAAAGCAAACAGGTGGTTCTTTAAGAAAATTAACAGGACAGACAAACCTTTATTTAAATTAACTAAAGACAAGGGAAGAATATCTAAATTAATAAAATGAGAAAAGAAAAGGGAGACATAACAACAGATATCAAGGAAAATCAAAGAATTATTAAGTCATACTTTAAATATATGTACTCCATCAAATTGGAAAATCTAAAAGAAATGGATATAATAGGTACAACTTACAAAAGAGAAATCAAAATTGGATAAGCAATCTAAATAGACTTATAGCCTGTAGTGAAACAGAAGCAGAAATTAAAATTCTCCCAAAACAAAAATGCTCAGAGCCAGGTGGTTTTAATGAAAATTTCTATGACTTTTCAAGGAGAGTTAATACCAATACTATGTGAATTATTCCACAAAATAGGAACAGAAAGAACACTGCTCAATTCTTATAAGGGCACAGTTACCCTGATACCTGAATCACATAAAGACTCAAAGGAAGAAAGAATTACAGACTGATTTCTTTGATAAGTATAGATGCAAAGATACTCAATAGACTACTTGGAAACCAAATAAAGAACACATAGAAAAGATCATCCACCATGATCAAGTTGGCTTCATTCCAGAGATGCAAGGAAAAATCACTATATGCAAAGCGCTTAATACAATGCAATTAAGTTACGAGAACTCAAAGCAATTCCACTAAAATGGAAATAAGACAAGGTTATCTATTGTCTCCTTATCTATTCAATATAGTACTTGAAATCTTTGATAACTAAAACAATAAAACTGAAGAAGATCAAGAGTGTATAATTGGCAAAGGAAGAAGTCAAAGTATCCTTATTTGCTTATCATATAATAGTGTGCACAAGAGGTTCAAATAATATAAATTATCCTGAAAGTAACTCTAACCAAGTTAGTGAAAGACTTGTAATATAAAACCTTCAAGTCTTTGATATCAAAGATGTCAGAAGATCTCCCATGCTCATGAATTGGTAGTATTAACATAATAAAAATGGCCATTCTAGCAAATGTAATTTACATATTCAACACGATCCTCATCAAAATTCCAACACAATATTTCACAGACCTTGAAAAAACAATTATCAACATCATATGGAAAATACAAAGCCAAACAAAACAAAACAGGATAGGTAAAACAATTCTGGAAAATAAAAGAACTGCTGGAGGTCTAACATGCCCTATTTCAAGCTGTGCTACAGAGTTATAGTAATAAAAAGCACATGTTACTGGCATAAAAACAGACCTGTTGATCAATGGAATCAAATTGAAGACCCAGGCACCAATCCACACATATATGGACACCTGGTATTTTTATAAAGCTATAAGGGTACACTGGAAAAAAAAAGAAAGTGACTTCAATAAATGGTGGTTGTCAATTTTTACCCTGCAAAAAACTTGTCTAAATGGATCAAAGACCTCAATATGAGGCAAGGTAGACTGAATATGATAGAAAAGAAAGTAGGCAATAATTTTAAACTTATTGGCACAGGAATAAATTTCTGAACAGAACACCAATAGTGCAGACACTGAGATCAAAAATAAATAAACGGGACCTTATTAAACTGAAAAATTTATGCAAGGCAAAGAATACATTCAGATAAAGCAGCAGACTACAGAATGGGAAAAGGTTTTTGGTAACGCCACATCTGACAGAGGACTAATGTCCAAACTATATAACAAACTCAAGAAACTAATATTTAAAAAATCAAATAATCCAATTAAAATAGGGTATAGATCTAAACAGAATTCTCAGCAGAGGAATCTCAAATGATTGAAAAACTCTTAAAGAAGTGTTCAACATCCTTAGCTTCAGAGAAATGCAAATCCAAACTACTTTGAGATTGCATCCTGTTGTGGTTTGCCTTGGAGTTCTCTCTGAATTTGTAAAATAAAGGCAAGAGGGCTAGATTTGGGCAGAGGGAGGAGTCAGGAGCAAGAGGGGGATTAGATTCAGAGAATAGGGTTAGAGAAGACAGTTGGTGACAGTTGAGCCAGTAGAACCTGAGCAGGGGGGGAAAGAATGGAACAGTTGAGAGAGTGAGGGGGGAGAAATAAAGATAGGTGGAAAAGGGGACAGTTTAGAGACACGATGGGGAACTGAGAAGAGTTAGAGGAGACAGGAGATGGAGAGAGGGGAGAAGCTAGGAGTCCTTGTAGGAGAAGGAGAAACTAAAGCATGGAAGAGTTGACATAGTTGGGAGAGTGAGTAAAGAAAAGATGGAAAGAGGGGAGAAGCGAGGAGTCGTTGTGGGAAAAGGAGAAGCTGGAGACCTGGCAAATAAAAGGTGCAAGGGATAGATGGTACTGGGCTTTGTATGTTTAAGTGGGCAATTGTATCTTACCAATTGGATCTAAGATTATTGTGTTGTGTGTTCTTTTTTGTGAGAGTTTGAGTGTAAGAAAGTGTGTGGCTGGGCTGTGTTTCCGCCAAGATATCTAGCAGATATCTGGGGCACTGAGGTGTAGGACCTAGCAGGGTAAAAGACCAAACATTTACCGTTTTATTTTTATATAATTATAACAACAGCATCCTATATCTGTCAGTGACTATGATCAATAAGGTAAGTGACAGTGCATGCTGGAGAAGATGTGGAATACGGAGAATACTCATCGATTGCTGGTGGGAGTGCATACTTGTGCAGCCACTGTAGAAATGAATATTTTGGGGATTGGAGATATGGCTCAGAGTTTAAGAGCACTGACTGCTCTTCCAGAGGTCCTGAGTTCCAGCAACCACATGGTGGCTCACAACCATCTTGATTGAGATTCAATACCCTCTTCTGGAGTGTCTGAAAACAGCTACAAGTATACTCATATAAAAACAAATAAATATTTTTTTAAAAGAGAAATGAATATTGTCTTTCTTTAGAAAGCTGCAAATCATTATACCTCATGAACTAGCAATAGTTCTCTCAAACATATATCCAAAGGACACCTCATCCTACTACATGGTACCTACTCCAAAATTGACCATATAATCAGTAACAAAACAGGCCTCAACAGTTACAGGAAGATAGAAATAATCCCATGCATCCTGTCAGATCACCAGGGACTAAGGCTGGTCTTCAACAATAAGAATAAAGACAGAAGTTGAACAATGCTCTACTCAATGACAACTTGGTCAAGAAAGAAATACAGAAAGAAATTAAAGACTTCTTAGAATTTAATGAAAATGAAGATACAAAATACCTATGGGACACAATGAAAGCTGTGCTAAGAGGAAAACTCATAGCTCTGAGTGCCTGCAGAAAGAAACAGGAGAAAGCATACATCAGCAGCTTGATAGCATATCTAAAAGCTCTAGAACAAAAAGAAACATATACACCCAAGAGTAGTAGAAAGCAGAAAATAATCAAACTCAGGGCTGAAATCAACCAAGTAGAAACAAAAAGGACTATACAAAGAATCAACAAAACCAGGAGCTGGTTCTTTGAGAAAATTAACAAGATAGATAAACTCTTAGCCAGACTAACCAGAGGTCACAGAGAGTATATCCAAATTAACAAAATCAGAAATGAAAAGAGAGACATAAGAACAGAATCTGAGGAAATTCAAAAAACCATCAAATCCTACTACAAAAGCCTATAATTAACAAAATTGGAAAATCTGGAGGAAATTGACAATTTTCTGGACAGGTTCTAGGTACCAAAATTAAATCAGGAGCAGATAAACCATCTAACCAACCCCATAACTCCTAAAGAAATAGAAGCAGTTATTAAAAGTTTCCCAACCAAAAAGAGCCCAGAATCAGAAGGGTTTACTGCAGAATTCTATCAGATCTTCATAGAAGAGCTCATACCAATACTATCCAAACTATTCCACAAAATTGAAACAGACAGTGCACTACCAAATTCCTTCTATGAAGCCACAATTACTCTTATACCTAAACCACACAAAGACCCAACAAAGAAAGAGAACTTCAGACCAATTTCCCTTAGGTATATCGACGCAAAAATACTCAATAAAATTCTTACAAACTGAATCCAAGAACACATCAAAATGATCATCCATCATGATCATGTAGGCTTCATCCCAGGAATGCAGGGATGGTTCACTATATGGAAATCTACCAATGTAATCCACTATATAAACAAACTGCAAGATAAAAACCACTTGATCATTTCATTAGACGCTGAGAAAGTATTTGATAAAATTTGACACCCCTTCATGATAAAAGTCCTGGAAAGATCAAGAATTCAAGGCCCATACCTAAACATAGCAAAAGCAATGTGCAGCAAACCAGTAGCTAACATCAAACTAAATGGAGAGAAGCTTGAAGCAATTCCACTAAAATCAGGGACTAGACAAGGTTGCCCACTCTCTCCCTAATTATTCAATATAGTACTCGAAGTCCTAGCCAGAGCAATTAGACAACAAAAGGAGGTCAAAGGGATACAAATTGAAAGGGAAGAAGTCAAAATATCACTATTTGCAGATGATATCATAGTATACTTAAGTGACCCGAAAAGTTCCACCAGAGAACTACTAAACCTGAAAAACAACTTCAGGAAAGTGTCGGTGTATAAAATTAACTCAAAAAAAAAAAAAGTAGCCTTCCTCTACTCAAAGGATAAACAGTCTGAGGAAGAAATTAGGGAAATGACACCCTTCACAATAGTTCCCAATAATATAAAATATCTTGGTGTGACTTTAAGATCTTTATGACAAGAACTTCAAGTCTTTAAAGAAAGAAATTGAAGAAGATCTCAGAAGATGGAAAGATCCCCCATGCTCATGGAATGTCAGAATCAATAAAGTAGAAATAGCCATTTTTCCAAAAGCAATCTACAGATTCAATGCAATTCCCATTAAAATTCCAACTCAATTCTTTATAGAGATAGAAAGAGCAATTTGCAAATTCATTTGGAATAACAAAAAACCCAGGATAGGGAAAACTATACTCAACAATAAAAGAATTTCTGTGGGAATCACTATCTCTGACTTCAAGCAGTATTACAGAACAATAGTCATAAAAACTGTATGGTATTGGTACAGAGACAGGCAGATAAATCAGTGCAATAGAACTGAAGACCCAGAAATGAACCCACACACCTATGGTCACTTGATTTTTGACAAAGGAGATAAAACCATCCAATGGAAAAAAGATAGCATTTTCAACAAATGATGCTGGTTCAACTGGAGGTCAGCATGTAGAAGAATGCAAATCAATCCATTCTTGTTGCCCTGTACAAAGCTTAAGTCCAAGTCGATCAAGGACCTCCAAATCAAACCAGATACCTTCAAGGTAATAGAAAAAACTGTGGAAGACTCTCGAACACATGGACACTGGGGATAATTTCCTGAACAAAACACCAATGGCTTATGCTCTAAGATGAAGAATCGACAAATGGGAAAGAAAACCACAAACACATGCCATACGTAAGTTTTGGAACTTCATGGAAAATTTAACAAGAAATGGATCTGGATCTCACTAAAAAACTTAAATTTTAAATAGCATTTTAATATATAGTAAATGTAGACAATGCTTTTAGATAGTGAGAAGCAAGATAAAACCTAATGACATATTAATTTGATGTGTTAAAGTTCACAGTAACATAGTTACTGAATATTATTTTACAATGCCTATTAAAATGTATTTACCAGGCTGGCCTCGAACTTGTGATCCTCCTGCCTCTGCCTCCTTCAGCAAAATCTACCGGCATATGCCACCACAACTGGTGATTCTATTGTTGATGCCAAGAACTGCTTGCAGACAGGATCTTGGTATGGCTGTCATCTGAGAGGCTCTGCCAGCACCTCAGACAGATGCAGATACTCACAGTAACTATTGGACTGAGCCTGGGCACCCCAATGGAAGAGTTAGGAGAAGAGCTGAAGGAGCTGAAGAGGATGGCAATCCCATAGGAAGAACAGCAGTATCAACTAACTAACAGGGATTAAACCACCAACCAAAGAGTACGGCTCCTACTTCATATGTAGCAAAGGACTTCCTTATCTGGCATAAATTTGGGGGGTAGGTGCTTGGCCCTGTGGAGACTTGATGCCCAAGAGAAGGGAGATGCTAGAGGGGTGAGGTGAGAGTAGGTGAGTAGGTGGGGGAGCAACCTCTTAGAGGCAAAGGGGATCTGGGTGGGGTCAGGGTTTGTGGAGGGGAGACCAGGTAGGGGCACAACATTTGAAATGTAAATAAGTAAAATAATTATAAATAATAAAGTACTTATTAGCTGTGTCCACAAATGTATAGCAATTATCAAGTATTTTGCTTATCTATTTCCCATTCTTCTTGATCAACCTGTCTAATATAGATTTTTTCTATCATAGTTATATTGTAATGAAGTTTAATTTTTCTTGCTTTTTGAGACATTGAGTTTTTATGTATCATGAACCTGATTTGGCTTCATTACAAAGTCTAGTCCGAGTTTGAACTTGCAGCAATCCTCCTGCCTCAGCCTTTCCAGTACAGGGATAATAGGTATGAGCCATCATGTTCAGTTGATTACTCAGTCTTAAATTTTTTTTCATTTCTCTTTTGTGTGTTTGTTGGTTTGTTTTCGAGACAGGGTTTCTCTGTGCAACTCAGGGTATTCTAGAAGTTGCTCTCTAGATCATGCTGGCAATGAACTCATAGAGATCTACTTGCCTCTGCCTCCCAAGTACTGGAATTAAGGGTATGTGTCCACCACTTCTGGGCTCAGTTTTAAGTTCTTTTAAGAAATAGAATTGCTTGAAATGGGAGTGTATATTAGTGTTAAAGTTAAAAATATAAATTTAATAGGATATTTAAAATAACTGTGATTAGGCCTAATTAATTTGCTTTCCATGTGTGTATGTATTGTCTGGTTTTAGTATGTGCTGCTCTCTGGGCTGTGTAAGTGCCTTAAGAGTTGGTATCATAACCTACTCATTCCCACTAATTAGTCAAGCTTTTCTCAAAAAAGTCAAAATTAGTCAAGCTTTTCTCAGTGGCCACTGTTCTTGCTATGGTCATAATGAAAACTTACTGTTTTCTAGATTGTGAAAATAATCAATAAATATTCAAGTTCTGACTATTCAAACAATACTAAAAGGATGGAACTTATTTACCAGGGGAAGACAAAAGACTCAAGTGTCTCCAAGAATGTGGAACACTGTAGAGGCTAATTCATTCTTCACGCCAAAGTCATACTTGTCAATTACAAAACAAACTAGTTATCCTGTTTGGTGGTACTTATTATAGCTTCAGCACTTTGTAGGCTGAGGCAGGAGGATTATATATTAAAAGCCAGCCTGAACTACAGAGAAAACAACCTGGCCTGGTTTATTCCTTCTCATCTAACCAAGCTTCACCACAATACCGTGCCCACGGCTGTTGAGGTTTGGGCTGTTGCTGTGTGCTGTAATGCTAATTTCTGCACCTGAAGGTCTAGGCCTTCAAGTGAGCTCTCAAGTTTATAAGCTTTTGTTGTGCAAACCTTGTTCCTTAATTTAAAACTATTGGTTAAATTAAATTGACTATAGCCAGTTGCTGGAGAGATTAGAGGTAGGTGAGTGTTGAGTGACCTGGTTGGGGGATAGGGAGGGTGGAGAAGAGTGAGGAGAGAGGAGAAACCAGGAGGAGGAGGAGGAAGAGGGAGAAAGTAGAGGAGAAAGCCACCATGAGGGAAGAGGAGAAACAGCAAGTATCTGGGGCACACAACTGGGGTGGTAGCCAGGTCAGCAATTAGAAAAGTAGATTTAGGAGTGACTCCCAGTAGTTGTCAAAGCCAAATACAATAAATATGGTTTGAGTATCATTCATTTGTAAGCTAGCTGGAGATAAGTTTAAACTGTTTGTATTACAAACCGCCTTTGTGGACTGAGTATGACCTGGTTCCTCTTTTCCATCTTCACGTCTCCCCAGACATTTCTTTCCCTTCCCTCCTCTGGGAACGTTCATTTCTGGTATCTTAAACTCTGTTTTCTTGCTGTTTAGTCAAAATGCGGGGTTACCTTTTGACCCAATTCTGTTTCTGTTATTGTAATAAATGCCTTGACCAGAAGTAACTCAGGGACACAGGAATTAGTTGGTTTACACTTACAAATCACAATCCAATTGTTGAGAAAAGTCAGAGAAGGAACCAGGAGGCCTGAACTGTGGAGGAACAATGCTTATTGAATTACTTATTGGCTTATGATAAGCTACCTTTTCTTCTACAGGTTAGGTCTACCCACTAAGGATAGTGTCACTCATAATGGGTTAGGCCCTTTGGTAGCAATCATTAATCAAGAAACTCTTTCACAGACATGGCCACAGGAAAATCTGAGGGAGGCAATTCTTTAATTTAGGTTGCTTTTTTCCTTGACTCTAGGTTATATAAAGTTGACAATAAAGGTTAACCCGGACACCTTTTCCACCTAAAATAATCTGCTATATTTATTTTTTCCTGTATTTTCTATGTAGTCTCTTTTTTTCTTGTTCTTAACCAAAAATCACTAATTCTATCGCCCATTCATTTTTCAACAATATATACTCTGTCTTCTCTAATTTTCTATGGATATAGTTTAATCAATGACCTTTGAATATCTAAATTTGGTAGGATTTAATTTTGATCATTTTGACTTCATGGCACACTTTTCCTGAGAAGATGTACCAGGTTAGTTTAGAAAACTAATGGATTTAATTGGATTGCTGAGTAGAGCACAGAAAACTTACAGATTGCTAAGCCTCAGAAGAAAATGTCTTCCCACCTCATCCAGCCATCATTCACCTCTTATGTATCCTCAAGGAGAAGAGGGGTTTTGTGTCCTCTGTTCCCTCAGGAAGGGGACCCCATGTTAGTGGGTCCCTTTTAGTTGATCACAGCTTCTGATTTCAAAACCACAACATGCCCCAGAGAACCATGTTCCCAGAAATGAGGCTTTTCTTTCCTTTACCTAACATCCTTTTGGTTCTCATACTTTTCAGTTTTCGATTTTGATTCTTTCATGAGTTAGCCTTTCCACACACTCCATAGCATCCATTTCCTCTTAGATTGTACTATTTTGGCTCAGTTTTGTTAAATATGTTCAAATTCCCAAATTAGTTTCCTCACAGGCCCTTGTCCTCAGATACAGACATCAGCTCCATCAAGCTCTGGACATTACTATCTGAGTGCTACACAGAACCTCAAATTCAAGAGGTTCAAAATAAATTGATTTTTACCTCACACATACGCTTGTATTGTTATGCCCAGATCAGAGGGTC
The DNA here is from genome assembly GCF_011064425.1 of Rattus rattus. Lineage (NCBI taxonomy): Eukaryota > Metazoa > Chordata > Mammalia > Rodentia > Muridae > Rattus > Rattus rattus. The sequence continues at coordinate 84,099,590 of NC_046161.1, read as the reverse complement.
CCCAAAGACCACCAGGAGTCGAACTGGTATGTAAAGCAAAGACTATTTACACTTAAGCTTGGACCCTCAGGCTCCTCTGTCCTAGCAGGGTAGCATAAAAGGACCTGAGCTCCTAAGATTTAGCCTTTTCGTTGCAGTTATAGCAGGGTAAGGGGCTTTGTAACTTGGTTGCTACATGGCTGGATGCCATTTAAAGCTGTAAGTATTTTATAATATCATTGGCTAGCAATGGGCTTAGTAAGCTTAGGCAGACTATTTATGACATCTGGTACTTTTTATAAAAATGAGCTGATTGGTTCCGTATAGGGGGTGGAGAGATTTTTGGAAGAGTTTGTTTTTTTTTTTTTTTTTTTTTTTTTTTTTTTTTAGTAAACTGAGTTTAGGCTAGGGTCAGGCTAAGTCTAAAACAGAGCTCTTTCTCGATGGAGTTTTGTCCCTAACAGGCAGGGATTTTTAGTATACTCTGTCTTGATGGGCAATACCACAATCTACTTAGCTAGATATCATGTTCAAAATGTTTTTATAATTCACCAATCTATTTGTCACCAATGGCTTTCTGCAAATACATTTTGTCTTCTAACTATTTCCTAAATAGTCTTCTCCTTTAACTCTTCACCATCACCTAATGTAACCACACTAGCTTAATCCTATACACAGCCAACACAATGTAACCAGATGCAATTGTGGCTATATCAGGCTTCTGTTGAAATCCTTCAGGGTCTCACCGACACACACAGGGTGGTGTAAATGCCCTCTGTCACATTTTTTCCCATCACTTTTTAACACTGTGCTCCTTAGAACCCAACCAAAGAGAAACTGTCATACACTGTGATGTTTGCCACATGTCTCCTTTCGCTCATGCTTCCTCCTCCTTCTGGAAACATACATTTTCACCACCCATTTCTTCTCTTCCCCTGGATGACTCCTACTTAAGACTTGGGTCACTTCATTTGTGAAACCTTTCCAGCTGTTTCTCACTGTTGCCTCCCTTCTTCACAAAGAGTTAAAACCATGCTATGTTTTCATAAGAATCTGTCAATGTTCTCACTCAGCACATTAGCATTAGCTCTGCAGGTTTAGGCCCTAGTTTTTCCAGTTGACTGTGGGCTCAATTGGAGGAAAAAATATAAATACGCCTATATGACCTCAATGGATAGCACAGTGTTTGACAATGGTTGTCTTCACTACAGAGATCATAAATGCACATATGCATCTTGTCTTTTAATTAGAATTATTAGTCACTATGTTCTAAGTACAAAATATCAGATGCACAGTGGCTCAGGACATTTTGTTTGCTCCATATTTCTGATTTTTGAACTTGTTTTAATTATATTGAAATCAAAGAGCATTTAAAAACACATCCTGAAAACTAACAGCACACTAAACACATATTTGTTAAATCAAGAGTTTCAATGTCAAATTCTGTTCCAAGTATTTTCTCCATGATAATATTATAGGGTTTTATTTTTAAGAATTTAATTTTGTTTGTATTTTCCTGTTCACTTACCCTGAAGAGGGTTTGATGACATTACAATGTTCTTGCACACAGGAAAAAAATATAACAAATATTATCACATCTGTTGGGAAATTAGCGATGAGCTAGACATGGTTTAATTATAGCAGTTACATTCTTATTTTTCATTTAGTATTTGCTCATGTTCTCCTACGCCTGAACCAAGCTTTTAAGCTTTAAAAAATTAGCTTAAATAATTGACATCAGCAAATAAAGATGGGCTACAGTCTGTACTGGTAATAAATAAAGAGAAAAAGGTAATTGTGACTTCATTACAATACTTAATGTTGAAAATGTTTATAAAAGAAGAATATCTGTAAATGTGTACTTTAAGAAACTTTGTATTATCTGAATCTTCCCATTAAATGAATGAAGTGTAATTAAGGGATATGGTGTTGATATTCATGATAGTTCTGAATGTCTTGAAATAGGAGGTGAACTTCTTTTCTCATGCTAAGCCAGGCAGTACCTAACCTTATACTATACTGATTAAAAAAGGACCTCTCCCCTACTCTCCAAGTGTGTGTGTGTGTGTGTGTGTGTGTGTGTGTGTATGTGTGTGTATTTTACTCAGTCTCTATAATGTTACCCATAAGCATGTCTTTAGGGTTGACCACTGGTATTAAGTAACCAACTGTTGTGTCCTTCCCTGGAGAAGACAGTTTCTCCTCCTCTCAGCATCATTGGTCTTTGACTAAGTTACTAGGTGAGACTGGTAAAGTGTCTTTCACTTTCAGCTCTATATATCCACAAAGATTTTGTGTGCACATCTGAGAACATTGGAAGGTGTTTGGTAGACAGTTTCTTTCCACATTTACTCTTTCAGAACTTTTATCATATACCCTAACTATGTTTTTTAAAATGTAACAACTTTGTTGATGTGAAATTCATATACTACAAAATCACATTCTCAAAGTAGTGGCTTTGTGTGTGTGTTCAGAACACTGTATAATTGTTATCGCTGAGCACAAAGCAAACCATGGACTTGGAATAGCCTGGCTGTCTTCCCAGACAGTCCCTTCTCTTGTGTTTCTGGACTGCCTCCTCCCAGATTCCATTGCCATCTGTTTCCTGACTTTTTGTGCCTTTTCTCATTAAGCACTTGCTTTTGTGCTGGAAACTTGGCTCGGATTTCTTCTATCTGCCTGTGATGGTCTCCTCCGCATCTTGCCTTAGAGTTTCTCCTCAGCTCACTAGCTTCCTTCTTTTGAGGGATCTCTGACCTTGTCTTGTCTTTAACCTTCTATCCATGAGCCTAGTACACCTCTGCTATGTCAGCAGATGAGTGTTTCAGACATTTAAGTACACACTTTATTTCTTCTGACTCAGTCTTAATAAAGCTGTAGGGACCTGGATGAGTTCAGAATCTTTTTTTGAAAGTGAGGGAGAAAATAAAAATTTCTATATTTCTATCATTCATTCATTCATTCATTCATTCATTCATTCATCATTCACTCATTCATTCATCACCCCACCCCTATCCCCTGCTCTCTCTCTCTCTCAAAGCCTGGTCTATGAAAACATGAAGCCCCTCCAGTGAGGAGGTAGGTTCTAGTAAAATACACCATCACCTGCGGCTCCTGACTAACTCACCCTCCAGAACCACAAGCAGACTTGACTGGGTTACTCATCAATTATCCACCAGTAACTCCCAACACAACAGCCTGATGCAGTCATTCTCGAAAGAGACATGTGAAGAATGAAGAATTCAGATTAGAAGAGGTACACTTGTCATTCTGATGGGTGGAGCCTATGAAGTATCATAAGGACTGCTACAAAGATGCTGGTTCAACTGCAGCATATGGGGAAGACCTGTCCAAGATGTTCAGGTATTCTTCATGACCCGTTCATGGAACTTTAAGTGCTCGAAGTAAACATGTAGAAAATAGAAAATATGACAGGGTCATTGCTTATCCCATCACTTTTCTGTGTTGCTACTATGTTTGACTCTTCTTCTCTAACCAGAGCTTTGGGCCATCACCACTGCACCGGTCCATAGGCCATGTATTTTACACACACACACACACACACACACACACACACACACACACACACACACACACACCCCACATGGGGGGAGCTACATAGATGGTCTTAGGATGGTCACATTTCATTAGCTACTCCAACTCAGGACAAGCCTTCCTGAGCCAGAACTTGAGTTTCAAAACAAGTGAGGGAAAAGACTCTAAATCTGGCTCCCAGGTTTTACCTCTAGCTTTGCAGCCTGCTGGCAGAAAGGCAGATTAAGAGTTACACAATGGCATGGGGCCTTCGTTTATGGGTTATGTGTCTCTGTACTGGCATCGAAAATTTAAAAGTCAACATAAAGAGCCCACAATTTTACTTCTCTCTCTGGGTCCAACAAGTTATATAGCCACCCCTTTCTCCAGAAGAGATTGAGAAAGTTCCTTAAAAGTTGGTGGTGACAAGTATGAAAAAAAAACCCTCTAATCTCTGGAAAATCTTGATGCAGACCATTTCTTTAAACAACTCCACATCTCTTTAGCCCAGCAGGAATGGTTCTAGTGTGCCCACTTCATCCTGCAACACTGTGCCCATGGTGCTGCCCCTTGGAACTTTCAGGAGGACCTGGCTCCTTTGGTAGCTGTCTAGAAGGCTGTGAATTTGGCCAGGGTAAACTTCAGGAAGCAAGGGATGTCCTTTGATTTGCTAAAGGTAAATGTTTACCCTTCTTGGAATTCATCTCTGAAATGAAAGGGTCAAGAGGATAGAGAAACGGGGTGGGTGGGGGTGACAAAGAGAGCAGGAGGAACTGAGAGAGAAGGAGGAAGGACGATGAGGGAAAGGGAGCAGGAGGAAGACTCAGCATTACTAATAAGTGTTGTGCCCTGCCAGAAAGAGGCCATGTCTCCTCTCCTTTCCTTAATGGACCTCATTTAAGCCCCTTCCACTCTGCACCTGGTAGAGATATGAATCTGCTGGTTCTTTGCTGGATTAAATAGTAGATTTTTGACTCATCAATGTCAGTACTTGGTTCACAGCATTTTGGGAAAATTTGATGAGGTATTGGTGAAGTTAAAGGCAGTGAAATAACGTTTTCCCCACAATCCATGCTTTTAACATTTATACACATCTCCAGGTGAGTATGTGGGAGTGTTCTCCAGCTACAATGGAAGGAAACTCTGAGATGGGTGTGTAAATGCTTCCTGACTTAAAAACACTGTTTACGATCAGCTTCCTCCTTTGAGTTCTATTTTCCTAATATAGTTTAGCTGCTTCAGGTATTATGATTTCCATCCTGTTCTATGTGGTGTGCTGGAGCCAGCTTCCTCCGACCAGCCAGTCATCAACCTCCCATTATCCATATTCAGCTCTGCATTACCAATAATATAGCACAATAAAATGAAATACCATTTTGGAAAAGTGCTGTGTACATATTCTGATGAAATAACAGTACAGTTAGGAAAATGTTTGGAAAAATAAGCAAAGGAAGGAAGGGAGGAGGGAAGGGAAGACATATGAAAAATGAACTGTAATCATTTGTACTCTTTGTAACTTATTTTGAAGATTTCTCCACTTGCTTAATGTGAAGCAGATGTTCAAAGATAACTAATGAGACAAATAGAATCCTGCCCAGTGTTTTATTATAACCATCCCCAAATGTAGAAGTGGAATGTGTTCCAGTGAACAACCATGTATTCTCAGTGAGCGCTAGGTACTACACTGAAAAAAATCCTCCATTGGGGTTCCCATCAGTTGCTAAGTCTTGTATCATGGCATTATTGTACCTCTTTTTACATGTTCATAAAAACATTTTCCTGAGCCTTTGCTAAACAGTTTCTGATTCAGTAAGTTTAGGGCAAGGTCCTTGAGTTTGTTTATTAGAAACCATATATGCTAATGCTGCTGACTCAGAGATTATGAAAGCCAGGCTAGGAGGCTGTTGGCGAACTGTCTTGCCAGGTGCTTTGGAGGGCCGGGCTAGCCAATGCATGTGTCCTTGTTTGTTTGCCGTTCTCTGGGGGGACAGGTCTGTCCTTCTTCTTTGAGAGAAGGAGAAAAGGCATAGCTTGGTTCAGGATACATGAGGTTACTGGTAGAGGAACAGAAACTTCACGGAAGTCGGTGGTGGTGGTTTCAAAGATTTTAGGCTAATTCTGCAATCAGAATGATCACATGATTCATTGCTTGAATAATCACAAGGCAAATTTGAATTGTAGATGATGTGGCTACAACATGGATGTATAGGAAATTGATACATCAGCTCAAGGAATAAGTGTAGTCGTGACCACACTGACTTCAGCATTTATTTTCTCACACAAGAACAAGAAAGCAGGGTGTGTTACTAGCGTTCCCCACATCCACACAAAAGAAAAGAAAAGTCTACTTAGAAGAGGGAGTTATCTTTCAGAGACATGCTATCCAAACTAAACTATCCTGATCTAATTGAAAATAAACACTCTTGTAGTCATCCAGATATTTGAAAACATTCTGTTTCTCAAAGCTTTTCTTCGGGTTTCCACGGGACGTGGATGCTAACAGCCTTACTTGCTGCTCACTGCGCTGTGACTGTTGGTCAGGAAGACAGGACTTTAAAAGCAAGTTTTCTTAGCACTTCTGTGACTTACTCCACTGTCTGGATACAAAACACTTCTTGCATTGTCCTACTGATTGAATGCTACTTCCAGACTTTAGATGTTATAAGTAAAGTGCTAAAATTCTTCTTGTGTAAGTATTTTTCTAGATCAGTGGTTTCTAACACTGCAGTTCTTTAACACAGTTCCTCCTGTTGTAGTGACCACAACCATAAAATTATTTCATAACTGTAATTTTTCTACTGTTGTGAATTGTAATGAATATTTGATATTCAGGATATCTGATGTGTGACCCCAGAAGGGCTCTCAGCTCATAGATGGGGAACCTGAGAACGATTGCTACAGGTAGAAATATTTATTTTTCTTGGGGAAACCTTTAAAACTGAATTAATGTGTCAAAAGAAAACAAAGTTATATGCTTACAGTCTATAGAAATTACTAGAGTCTTTTCCCAATGGGTTCCTAGTGTTTTATACAACCTTAGGAAACATATGGAAGTTAAAACTGTTTCTACATTCTCCTCATGATTGACTGAGGTCAGTGTTAGTCACGTTAGCATTCTGGAGATATGCAGGGATATTTCCTTCTGATTTGATGAGGTGTTTTTCTGATGCAAAATGCCATTGAGCTGTTTTTCATGTACTAATTGGTTATTTGGATCTTTTACTTGCTAAATACCCATTGGGATATTTTACTCACATCTATCTATCTATCTATCTATCTATCTATCTATCTATCTATCTATCTATCTATCTATCTTTCAATTGTTTAGTTGTAAAAGGTTTTGGAATATGATATATATTCCTTTTTAGTACTTGCGTCCCAGTGGTTTTTTTTTTGTTTTTTTGTTTTTGTTTTTTGTCCTTTAATGATATATAAATGTTTAGTTATGCTGTCCGACTGGTCTGATCACCAACCTGTTCACACATCTCATTGTTTAGAATATTTTTAACACACTGTGTGTCTTTCTCTTTTTCATTTTTTGTCCTAGATCCATGTTTCTGTGATAAAATAGTCTGACGAAACAGCCTAAGGGAGAAAAGGTTTATTTTAGCCCAGAGTTTAAAGTACAATGTCTTGTGAAGGGGACAGACTGTGAAGCAGGTAGTGGTGACAGCGACATCCTGGAGAGAGAGACGGGTGGATTCATATGTGCCTGTTCTCATCCAGCTTACCTTCTCCACTATGTGCAGTCCCAGTCAGGTGTCCACGGACTGGCCCTGCCTGTGATTAAGCTGAGTCTCCCCATATCAGTGACCATTACTAAGAATATTACCCACAGGCACGTTTAGATTCACAGACCACACACAATCCTGTCCCCTCTCAAGTTAATAATTAACACTATCTGTCACATCATTAGATCTCTGGGGTCCCTCCTTCCCATTCACAAGCTGTACATGACACTGTCCTACTCCCCCTTGCCATATCCTGATGCTGATGTTTCTTCCTGTGCTGATCATGCCTCTCCTACCCTCCTGTTTCCCTAAAGTTGTTCTAAGATATTGGACAATTTTTCTAACTTTCTTTATGACTTGCCCTTGCAAGTTCTGTGCAGTTGAACACAGTCCCAGGCCCCTAAATGAGCCCATTATACACTAAATATCATTCTTACTCTAGAATCTTTTGATTTTAGAGTTCATCTTGATAACAAAACGAGCACGGTATAGACAATGAGGAAAACTGTGAGCTAAGACTGCCTCCATTTACAGATTCGTTTACTCAGATCTATGGCGAGTCAGGGCGGGACAGGCAATAGACAGCGATTGTTTACAAAGTAAGTGATATTTTGTCTTTCTAATTGATTATCTGTCTGCTCTTGCAATACTGCCTCATTGGTTTATTCTTTAAATCTTGTTTGCTTAGACCTGGACCTTAACAAGTGCAGAAGAAATGAAGATCAATGGCTTATTGAAGATACCTGTACAAATACACTTTTGAAATTTTAGCGAAAATAATGGTTTATGTAATTATCTCAAGAGAAGTTCTCTGTGTCTAGGTATAAAATAGCGACTATTGTATGCAAGGTTTATTACATAGGAAAACAGCCATGAAAGCAACCTTTTCAGAGAAACTACAATTCCACGGTACAATGGCAGAAGCATTATTCATGTCAGATAGAAAACAAAGGGAAGCATTTTAAATTATTGTGAGCAATAATAATTCCAACGTGGGGGCTGAAGAGGTGGCTCAGAGGTTAAGAGCACTGGCTGCTCTTTCAGAGGTCCTGAGTTCAATTCCCAGCAACCACACAGTGGCTCATCTGGTGCCCTCTTCTGGCCTGCAGGCTTAGATGCAGGCAGAATACTGTATACATAATAAGTACATCTCTAAAAAATTACAAAGCAAAAAATTATTTCAAATAATTATATTATTCTTGCCTATGTTCTTTACACAAAAAGAAAATCTGTAAGCTGTTATAAAAATCGCTCATACCAAGTTAGTTTTTGGTAGTGTTACAAAGAAGTTGTAACAAAATAGAACTATAAGAGCTGAGTTAAGTGTAATTAAAATCTTTCTACAAACAAAAAAAGTTCTAGATTAATCTTCGGGGGTAAAAGTGTAAGTAGTGACTTGTAAAATCTGAGTTATGTAAGGACTGACTTTTTTCCTGCTTCTTCAGAGGCAAGAGTCACTAATGTTCCTAAGTTAAGAGATCTAATTTCCCTAGTCATGAACTTATACAATGGAATAAAAGGCCTAGGGAATATTGTAATAGAGATTTCCGTAAATGAAGAACCCTTAAGCAAACACATCTAATATAAAAGATGAAGTTGAAATACTCATTACAAAAGAAAACCAAAACAACAAGCTGACTGCTTGGGGCCTGAACTGGAAGGACTGAAAAGGTTGCCAAGAATTCGCAAGCTAAGACTTTGGGTGGCTTATTTAAAACATCCATGTAGCATGGGAAAGAGCAAGCTTTGGAATAGCTTAGGGAAGTGGGCTTAAGTTGGTAACACACTGGCGCGCCATCAGACACAAGAGCAAACCACATCTTGGAAACCACATCTGATCCTGAACTTGAGACTCCAGGGGCAAGATGACACCACTCACTCCTGTTTCTGTCCATGATTTTCTGTGTTAACATGCCACAA